>NC_092052.1:95087212-95769692 GCF_003086295.3 Arachis hypogaea | reverse complement strand
AATGGCTTTTATGGCGTTAGTGACAGACGCAAAAGATAGTAAATCCTATTCCAACCGGATCGAGAACCAACCGGTGATTAGCCGTGCTGTGACAGAGCGCGTGAGCGTAGTTTTCACTGGGAGGACGGAAGGTAGCCATTGACAACGGTGATCCACCAACACACAGCTTGCCATAGGAGGGCGTGCGTGCGTGAATCAGAAGACAGGGGAAAGCAGAGATTCAGAAGACAAAGCATCTCCAAAACTCCAACATATTCTCCATTACTGCACAACAAGTAATCTTTAATTTATGCTCTCTTGGTTATTCACAATTCAACTGATAAACATAATTGACTTCCTGACTAAGATTTACAAGATAACCATAGATTGCTTCAAACCAACAATCTCCGTGGGATTCGACCCTTACTCACGTGAGGTATTACTTGGACGACCCAGTGCACTTGCTGGTTAGTGGTACGCGTTGTGAAAAGTGTGATTCACAATTCGTGCACCAAGTTTTTGGCGCCGTTGCTGGGGATTGTTCGTGTTTGGACAACTAACGGTTTATTTTGTTGCTTAGATTAGGAAAAATTTCTCTTTTTTTTTTTTTTTGGTTTAGAGTCTTTTATTATTTATCCCTTGTTAAAACACTTTAAATTTATAGCTCAGTTAATTAGAACGTGGTGTTTATGTTCATGGTAATTGGCTATCATATTTTTTAAAACCTTTTTCAAAAATAATTTTTCTATTAAATCCTGTGCCAAACTTTAAGTTTGGTGTTTTCTTGTTGATTTTTCTTAAAATTTTCGAAAATTTTCATAACTCATTTGGCTAGAGCGTTAATCTGTGTTCTTGGTAATTGGGTTAGAGTCTTTTATATTCTTTTCAAAACCGTCTTTTTCATAAATAATATTTTCTCTATTAAATTTTGTGCCAAACTTTAAGTTTGGTGTTTCTTGGTGTTTTCCCTCCAAAAATTTCAAAAAAAAAAACAAGGAGCATTAGATCTAAAAACTTTTAAATCTTATGCTATCTTATTGTTTTTCTCTCTCCTCACTAAATTCAAAATTATCTTTTCTCTCCATTTTTAAAACAAATTTCGAAAATTATATAAAAAAAAAATTTTCAAAATTCAAATTCTTTTTAGTTATTTTATTTTATTTAAGTATTTACTTCTTATAAAATAAAATAAATAAAAAGGTAAATCAGTCCAAGTTATATCCATATATCCATCATGGACATAAGTGGAAATGAACAGTCCAGGAGGACTCTGGGGTCATATTCTAACCCCTCTACTGCTTCATATGGGAGTAGCATATGCATACCCTCCATTGGAGTTAGTAGCTTTGAGTTGAATCCTCAGCTCATTATCATGGTGCAGCAAAGTTGCCAGTATTCCGGTCTTCCACAGGAAGAACCTACAGAGTTTCTGGCACAATTTCTACAAATTGCTGACACAGTACATGATAAGGAAATAGATCAGGATGTCTATAGACTATTACTGTTTCCATTTGCTGTAAAAGATCAAGCTAAGAGGTGGTTAAATAACCAACCTAAGGCCAGCATAAGAACATGGAAACAGCTGACAGAAAAATTCCTTAATCAGTATTTTCCTCCAAAAAGGATGACACAGCTAAGGCTGGACATCCAAGGCTTTAAACAAGGAGATAACGAATCTCTTTATGATGCCTGGGAGAGATACAGAGAGATGCTACGAAAATGCCCCTCTGAAATGTTTTCAGAGTGGGTTCAGTTAGACATCTTCTACTATGGGCTTGCAGAAGGAGCTCAGATGTCTCTAGATTACTCAGCTGGTGGATCTATCCATATGAGAAAGACAATTGAAGAGGCTCAAGAGCTCATTGATACAGTTGCCAGGAATCAGCATCTGTATCTAGGCAGCAACCCTTCCATGAATGAAGAGGTTAAAACAGTAACTGCTGAATTCAGTACCGTAAAACAAGCTGCTGAATTCAATCAGCAATTGGATTTTCTAACAAAGCAGCTAGCTGAATTCAAGGACAGGCTACAGGAGACAAGGATAGCTAATATACATATGGACGAACAGTTTAAGCAAACAAAGCAGCAGTTATCAAGGCAAATAGCAGAAGAATGCCAAGCAGTTCAATTAAGAAGTGGGAAAACATTAAATACCCCACCTCAAGGCATCAAAAATTCAAGAAATGAGCAACCCACCAAAGATTCACCTGAGGACAGTAAGAGCCCAGAGAAAAATAATTCTGGCACTAAAACGCCAGAAAATGGGTGGAAGGCTGGCGCTGAACGCCCAGACCATGCCCAAAACTGGCGTTCAGCGCCGGAAACAAGGCAGGATTGGCGTTCAACGCCAGAAATGGGCAAGAATCTGGCGTTGAATGGCCAAATGGGGCAGAATCCAGCGTTGAACGCCCAAAATGGGTACACTTCTGGCGTTCAGGCGCCAGGAACAGACAGTGAGCTGGCGTCTAATGTCACTCCAGCTTTTGACTCTGGCACTCAATTGCCAGTGAGGGATCAGACACACACAAGTGCTGACAACAACCCCTCTAAAAAGGCTTCTTTAACCACTAAGGTTGAGGAATATAAAGCCAAGATACCTTATCCTCAAAAACTCCGGAAAGAGGAGTAGGATAAGCAATTTGCTCGCTTTGCAGATTATCTAAGGACTCTTGAAATAAAGATTCCATTTGCAGAGGCACTTGAGCAAATACCTTCTTATGCCAAGTTCATGAAAGAGATCTTGAGTCATAAAAAGGAGTGGAGAGAAACAGAAAGAGTTCTCCTCACTGAAGAATGCAGTGCAGTCATTCTGAAAAGCTTTCCTGAAAAGCTTAAAGACCCTGTGAGTTTTCTGATACCATGCATATTAGAAGGTGATTGCACCAAGACAGCTTTATGCGATCTTGGGGCAAGCATCAACCTGATACCTGCATCTACTATCAGGAAGCTTGGCTTAACTGAAGAAGTTGAACCAACCCGGATATGTCTCCAACTTGCTGATGGTTCCACTAAATACCCATCAGGCGTGATTGAGGACATGATTGTCAGAGTTAGGCCATTCGCCTTTCCCACTGACTTTGTTGTGCTGGAAATGGAGGAGCACAAGAGTGCTACTCTCATTCTAGGAAGACCCTTCCTAGCAACTGGACGATCCCTCATTGATGTCCAACAGGGGGAAATAACCCTGAGAGTCAATGATGATGAGTTTAAATTGAACGCTGTCAAAGCCATGCAGCATCCAGACACATCAACAGACTGCATGAAAGTTGATCTCATTGACTCTTTGGTAGAAGAGATCAACATGGCTGAGAGTCTCGAATCAGAGTTGGAAGACATCTTTAAAGATGTTCAGCCTGATTTGGAGGATTCAAAGGACATGAAAGAGCCTCTGAACTTTCTTCTGAAAGAGGAAAAACCTCCTAAACCCGAGCTCAAGCCTCTACCACCATCCTTGAAATATGCATTTCTGGGAGAAGGTGACACTTTTCCAATGATCATAAGCTCTGCTTTAAGTTCACAGGAAGAGGAAGCACTTATTCAAGTGCTAAGAACACACAAGACAGCTCTTGGGTGGTCTATAGGTGACCTTAAGGGCATAAGCCCAGCTAGATGCATGCACAAAATCCTATTGGAGGATAATGCCAAACCAGTGGTTCAACCACAGAGGCGGCTAAATCCAGCCATGAAGGAAGTGGTGCAGAAAGAGGTCACCAAATTACTAGAGGCTGGGATTATTTATCCCATTTCTAATAGCCCCTGGGTGAGCCCTGTTCAAGTCGTCCCAAAAAAGGGAGGCATGACAGTGATTCATAATGAAAAAAATGAATTGGTTCCTACAAGAACAGTTACAGGGTGGCGCATGTGTATTGACTACAGAAGGCTCAATACAGCCACCAGAAATGATCATTTTCCTTTACCATTCATAGACCAGATGCTAGAGAGACTAGCAGGTCATGATTATTACTGCTTTTTGGATGGCTATTCAGGCTATAACCAGATTGTAGTGGATCCCCAGGATCAAGAGAAAACAGCATTCACATGTCCATCTGGAGTGTTTGCTTATAGAAGGATGCCATTTGGGCTATGTAATGCGCCTGCAACCTTCCAGAGATGCATGCTCTCTATTTTCTCTGACATGGTGGAAAAATTTCTGGAAGTCTTCATGGATGACTTCTCAGTATATGGAGACTCATTCAGCTCCTGTCTTGATCACCTGAAACTTGTTCTGAAAAGATGCCAAGAGACCAACCTAGTTTTAAACTGGGAAAAGTGTCACTTCATGGTGACTGAAGGAATTGTTCTCGGGCATAAAATCTCAAACAAGGGAATAGAGGTGGATCAAGCAAAAATAGAGGTAATTGAAAAATTACCACCACCTGCCAATGTTAAGGCAATCAGAAGCTTTCTAGGGCATGCAGGATTCTATAGGAGGTTTATAAAGGATTTTTCAAAAATCGCAAAACCTCTAAGCAATCTGCTAGCTGCTGACATGCCATTTGTGTTTGACACAAAGTGCCTGCAGGCGTTTGAAACACTGAAAGCTAAGCTGGTCACAGCACCAGTCATTTCTGCACCAGACTGGACATTACCATTTGAGCTAATGTGTGATGCCAGTGATCATGCTATTGGTGCAGTATTGAGACAGAGGCATGACAAGCTTCTGCATGTCATTTATTATGCCAGTCGCGTTCTAAATGATGCCCAGAAAAATTACACAACCACAGAAAAAGAACTACTTGCAGTGGTTTACGCCATTGACAAGTTCAGATCATACTTAGTAGGATCAAAAGTGATTGTGTATACTGACCATGCTGCTCTTAAATATCTACTCACAAAGCAGGATTCAAAACCCAGGCTCATCAGATGGGTATTGCTTCTGCAAGAGTTTGATATAGAAATAAGAGACAGAAAAGGGACAGAGAACCAAGTGGCTGATCATCTGTCCCGGATAGAGCCAGTGGAAGGGACGTCCCTCCCCTTTCTTGAGATCTCTGAGACGTTTCCTGATGAGCATTTATTTGCCATTCAGGAAGCACCATGGTTTGCCGATATTGCAAACTATAAAGCTGCAAGGTTCATACCCAAGGAGTACAACAGGATACAAAAGAAGAAATTAATTACTGATGCAAAGTACTACTTGTGGGATGAACCTTATCTCTTTAAGAGATGTGCAGACAGAATTATCCGTAGGTGTGTGCCTAGAGAAGAAGCACAGAGGATCTTGTGGCATTGCCACGGATCTCAATATGGAGGTCATTTCGGAGGTGAGCGAACAGCCACCAAGGTCCTCCAATGTGGCTTCTATTGGCCCACACTCTATAAAGATTCCCGAGAGTTTGTACGTAATTGTGACAGTTGCCAAAGAGCTGGTAACCTGCCTCATGGTTACGCCATGCCTCAACAAGGAATCTTGGAAATTGAGTTGTTTGACGTATGGGGAATTGACTTCATGGGACCTTTCCCACCATCATACTCAAACACTTATATTCTGGTGGCAGTTGATTATGTATCAAAATGGGTTGAGGCTATTGCCACACCCACCAATGATACTAAAACAGTACTGAAGTTCCTCCAGAAACATATCTTTAGCAGATTTGGTGTCCCTAGAGTACTAATCAGCGATGGGGGCACTCACTTCTGCAATAAACAGCTTTACTCTGCCATGGTTCGGTATGGAATTTGCCACAAGGTGGCCACTCCATATCATCCACAAACCAATGGGCAAGCTGAAGTTTCTAACAGAGAATTAAAGAGAATCCTGGAACGGACAGTAAATACCCGTAGAAAGGATTGGGCACGGAGCTTGGATGATGCTCTGTGGGCTTACAGAACAGCATTCAAGACCCCTATAGGGACCTCTCCATACCAACTCGTGTATGGTAAGGCATGCCACTTGCCCGTGGAACTGGAACATAAGGCCTACTGGGCAACCAGATTCCTAAACTTTGATGCCAAATTAGCAGGAGAAAAACGATTGCTCCAGCTAAATGAGCTAGAGGAATTCAGATTCACAGCTTTCGAAAATGCCAAGCTTTATAAAGAAAAATAAAAAAAATGGCATGACAGAAAGCTGTCATCTAGAATCTTTGAACCAGGACAGAAGGTCCTGTTGTTTAACTCTAGACTCAGGCTATTCCCCGGGAAACTGAAATCCCGGTGGAGGGGACCATACGTGATTACAAGTGTGTCACCATATGGTTATGTGGAGCTTCAAGATATTGATTCTGATAAGAAGTTCATTGTCAATGGACAGAGAATCAAGCATTATCTTGAAGGCAACATCGAGCAAGAATGCTCAAGGATGAAGCTAGATTAAAAGCTCAGCAAGGTCCAGCTAAAGACAATAAAGAAGCGCTTGCTGGGAGGCAACCCAGCCAGGGGGCAACAATCCTCTAAGCATTTTGCCCTATTTCTATTTTTATTTTTATTTGTTTATATAAAGTTCACTGACACTAAGGTACAGAATCATTTGTATAAATTTACAGGGTTACAGAAGGAATCTGCACACAAAACAGAGATAGGGAGCTCAATAGCAAGAAAACGCCAGTAAAGGGGCATTTTGGGCGTTCAGCGCCCAAAATGGGCATCCACTGGGCGCTGAACGCCAGTAAGGGCAGCAATCTAGGCGTTCAACACCAGAAACAGGCACCCAAGGGGCGTTGAACGCCAGTAATGGCAGCAACTGGGCGCTGAACGCCCAGGAGATCAGCATTTGGGCGTTGAACGCCCAAAACAAGTAGTGTTTGGGCGTTCAAACGCCAGGAAGACAGGGAGGAGCCAAATCCATTTATCCCACACGTATTTCCATTCTAATTTCAAATTTTATGCTTCAATGCATGATTTTTACATGAACATGTCAAGAACCCTGATTTCTAAAATTCTTAATTTCAAAAAATCCATCTTTCCAAATTCAATCCAACCATTTTCAAAATCTTTTCTGAAAACAAATCTATCTTTTTTACTCAAAAATCTTTTCAACTAATCCATATCTTTTTCAAATATCCATATTGTCTTTTTCAAAATTCAGAGTTATCTTTTTCAAAAATCTATCATATCTTTTCAAAAATTAAACTCTATCTTCTATCTTATCTTTTTCAACTCAATCTTTTTATCTTATCTCTTCCAATTTTTCGAAAACCCACCCCCCCACCCCTTTAAAATTGGGTTCGGCCTCCCCCCTCCTCCATCAACAAGTGCACCTCGATCTCCTTCTATCCCTCTCCTTTCTTTTCTTTTGCTTGAGGACAAGCAAACCTCTAAGTTTGGTGTGTTTATCCGAGATCACTAAGATCATGGCTCCCAAAGGAAAACAATCCACTCCAAGAGGCAAGAAAGAGAGCGTTCCAAAACCACTTTGGAATCAAGGGAAGTTCTTATCTAAAGAACATTCAGACCATTATCTTAAAGTAATGGGTCTGAGATCAGTGATCCCGGAAGTTAGATTCGATCTGAAAGAAGACGAATATCCGGAGATCTAGGAGCAAATTCGAATCAGGAACTGGGAAGTCCTAGCTAATCCTGAAACGAAAGTAGGAAGGAACATGGTCCAGGAGTTCTATGCTAATATGTGGCAGACTGACAAGCAAAGACTATCTGGAACTGCCTGCTACGAATTTCAGACCATGGTCAGGGGAAAGATTGTTCATACCACCCCTGACAAGATCAGAGAGATATTAAAGCTACCTCAGCTAAAGGATGATCCAGACTCCTTCAACAGGAGGATGATGAGAGCAGACATTGGCCTGGATAAGATTCTAGAGGACATATGTATCCCTGGAGCCAGGTGGACCACCAACACAAAGGGCGTCCCAAATCAACTCAAGAGAGAGGATCTCAAACCAGTTGCCAGAGGATGGCTGGACTTCATTGGGCGTTCTCTGTTGCCCACTAGCAACCGTTCTGAAGTCACAGTTAAAAGAGCAGTGATGATTCATTGCATCATGACGGGGAAGGAAGTGGAGGTTCATCAGCTGATTTCCACTGAACTCTACAAGATTGCTAATAAAAATTCAAAAGAGGCCAGGTTGGCTTATCCAAGCGTGATTTCTCTGCTCTGCAAGGACGCTGGAGTCAAGATGGGAATAACTGAATATATCCTAATTGAAAAGTCAATCACCAAAGCATCAATGGAGAGACAACAAGCACAGGAGGATCCTATCAAGAAGAGAGCACAGGAATTACTCCCAGAGATTCCTCAAGCAGAATATTGGGAATATCTTGAGACGTCTGTCACCAAGATACAGGAAGCTATGGAGCAAATAATAAAACAACAGAAGGAACACAGTCAAATGCTGACCTATATGTTTAAAGAACAAGAGGAGCAGGGGCGTGACTTAAGGGAACTGAAGCGCCAAAAGTCTTCTCTTGTAATACCAAGCATCCCAAGGATCAGAGGAACCCCCATGCCCCCAGAATAAAGGTTGTTAATTTCCAATTTCTGCCTTAACTCTGTGACAGTGTCCTTATAAAAGTTTACCTTAGAAGTCATATAATAGTAATTAGTATCTATTTGATTTTATCTCCAATTAAGCTATAGTTTATTTTTCTCATCATCATTAAACATGAATAAAATAGTAGATCTTTTGAATAAGAAGCAATAAAATTTCGAGTTTAATAAAAGAAATTCTAATTGGTTAAATGTGGTGGCAATGCTTTCTATCTTCTGAATGAATGCTTGAACAGTGCATATGTCTTTTGAATTTGTTGTTTAAGACTGTTAAATATGTTGGCTCCTGAAAGAATGATGAACATGAGACATGTTATTGATAATCTGAAAAATCATAAAAATGATTCTTGAAGCAAGAAAAAGCAGCAAAGAACAAAGCTTGCAGAAAAAAAAAAGCAAGCAGAAAAAGCCAAAAGCTCTTAAAACCAAAAGGCAAGGGCAAATAAAAAGGATCCCAAGGCTTTGAGCATCAGTGGATAGGAGGGCCTAAAGGACTAAAATCCTGGTCTAAGCGGCTAAACCAAGCTGTCCCTAACCATGTGCTTGTGGCGTGCAGGTGTCAAGTGAAAACTTGAGACTGAGCGGTTAAAGTCAAGGTCCAAAGCAAAAAGAAGAGTGTGCTTAAGAACTCTGGACACCTCTAATTGGGGACTTTAGCAAAGCTGAGTCACAATCTGAAAAGGTTCACCCAGTTATGTGTCTGTGGCATTTATGTATCCGGTAGTAATACTGGAAAACAAAGTGCTTAGGGCCACGGCCAAGACTCATAAAGAAGCTGTGTTCAAGAATCATCACACTGAACTAAGAGAATCAATAACACTATCTGAATTCTGAGTTCCTATAGATGCCAATCACTCTGAGCTTCAATGGATAAAGTGAGATGCCAAAACTGTTCAGAAGCAAAAAGCTACTAGTCCCGCTAATCTAATTAGGATCTGAGCTTCAAGCAAAAACTCTGAGATATTATTGCTTCTCAACCTATTAGTCTTCTATTTTATTTGTCTAGTTGCTTGAGGACAAGCAACAGTTTAAGTTTGGTGTTGTGATGAGCGGATATTTTATACGCTTTTTGGGGATAATCTCATATAGTTTTGAGTATGTTTTAGTTAGTTTTTAGTCTATTTTTATTAGTTTTTAGGAAAAATTCATATTTCTGGACTTTACTATGAGTTGTGTGTTTTTCTGTAATTTCAGGTATTTTTCTGGCTGAAATTGAAGGAGCTGAGCAAAAATCTGATTCAGGCTGAAAAAGGACTGCTGATGCTGTTGGATTCTGACCTCCCTGCACTCAAAGTGGATTTTCTGGAGCTACAGAACTCGAAATGGCGTGCTTCCAATTGCGTTGGAAAGTAGACATCCAGGGCTTTCCAGAAATATATAATAGTCTATACTTTGCAGAAGAATAGACGACGTAAACTGGCGTTCAACGCCAGTCCTTTGCCCAATTCTGGCGTCCAGCGCCAGAAAAGGATCAAAAACTGGAGTTGAACGCCCAAACTGGCACAAAAACTGGCGTTCAACTCCACAAATGGCCTCTGCACGTGAATTGCTTAAGTCTCAGCCCCAGCACACAGAAGTGGGCCCCAGAAGTGAATTTCTGCATCATCCATCATAGTTTATCCAATTCTTGTAAACCTAGGCTACTAGTTTAGTATTTAAACAACTTTTAGAGATTGATTTTGTATCTCATGACATTTCAGATCTAAACTTTGTATTCTCTGACAGCATGAGTCTCTAAACCCCATTGTTGGGGGTGAGGAGCTCTGCTGTGTCTCGATGAATTAATGCAAGTATTTCTGTTTTCCATTCAAACACGCTTGTTCCTATCTAAGATGTTCATTCGCGCTTAACTGTGATGGAGGTGATGAGCTGTGACACTCATCACCTTCCTCAAATCATGAATGTGTGCCTGACAACCACCTCCGTTCTATATATGATTGAATGAGTATCTCTTAGATTCCTTAATCAGAATCTCCGTGGTATAAGCTAGAACTGATGGCAGCATTCATGAGAATCCGGAAAGTCTAAACCTTGTCTGTGGTATTCCGAGTAGGATTCAAGGATTGAATGACTGTGACGAGCTTCAAACTCTTGAAGGCTGGGCGTTAGTGACAGACGCAAAAGGATAGTAAATCCTATTCCAACCGGATCGAGAACCAACCGGTGATTAGCCGTGCTGTGACAGAGCGCGTGAGCGTAGTTTTCACTGGGAGGACGGAAGGTAGCCATTGACAACGGTGATCCACCAACACACAGCTTGCCATAGGAGGGCGTGCGTGCGTGAATCAGAAGACAGAGGAAAGCAGAGATTCAGAAGACAAAGCATCTCCAAAACTCCAACATATTCTCCATTACTGCACAACAAGTAATCTTTAATTTATGCTCTCTTGGTTATTCACAATTCAACTGATAAACATAATTGACTTCCTGACTAAGATTTACAAGATAACCATAGATTGCTTCAAACCAACAATCTCCGTGGGATTCGACCCTTACTCACGTGAGGTATTACTTGGACGACCCAGTGCACTTGCTGGTTAGTGGTACGCGTTGTGAAAAGTGTGATTCACAATTCGTGCACCAATGCACTTGCGGGGGTCAATTCCCACAATATCCGCTAGGCTCCATCCTATCGCTTTCTTGTACTTTCTTAGAACGTCTAGGAGCTTTTTCTCTTCTTCACTTGAGAGCTCACTAGCAATAACGACCGGAAACCCTTGGTTGTCCTCTAAGAACGCATATTTCAAATGAGATGGAAGGGGCTTCAGTTCACTTTTTACATCAAGATGAGGTTCCTTTTCATCAAGCTCATGGGACTCATTCTTTGCAATTTCTTTTTCTTGTTCATCGTCTTGGTCATCCTTCTCCTCAACAGTGGGGTAGCATAACTTGTCATGATTTTTCTCTTGCACTTCTGCTACCACTTCATCAATTACATCGCATCGGAGCATAGAATGTTCTTCGGGAGGATGTTTCATGGCTTCCTCTAAATTGAAGTTGATAGTCTTGTCTCCAGCCCCAAAGGAATATATATCGGTGAAGGCATCTAGCTTGAATTTGGAGGTTTTGAGGAAGGGTCTACCAAGTAGAATGGAGGATGAGCTTCTAATTTCTGTTGGAGGCATTTCAAGGATGTAGAAGTCGACCGGAAAGACCAAATTCTTAATTGCCACAAGTACATCTTCCGCTATTCCCATCACTGTGATCACACTTTTATCGGCTAAGGCAAACCTTACCGCCGACTTCTTCAGTGGAGCTAAATTTAACCGCACACAGATAGAAAGCGGCATGATGCTAACACAAGCTCCCAAGTCACACATACAATCATGAAAAGTGTATCCACCAATACAACAAGACACTAAGCATGGTCCCGGGTCACCACATTTTCTTGGAATAGGTTCCATCAAGGAAGAGATTGAACTACCCAAGGATAATGTCTCCAATTCTCCTATCCTATCTTTGTGTGTACACAAGTCTTTCAAAAATTTTGCATACTTTGGAATTTGTTGAAAAGCATCGAGGAGCGGTATAGTTACCTCAACCTTTTTGAACACTTGAAGCATGTTCAAATCAAATTCCGGTGTCTTCTTTGCTTTCTTCACCATGGAAGGGAATGGAATAGGAACGGACTCATCCACTATAGCTTTCCTCTTGGGCTCCTTGAGGTTTATTCCTTCTTCCTCATGTCTTTTATCTACCACCTCTTCTTCATGTGGAGCTTCAACAACTACCTCTCTCTCATGAACCTCCTCCATTCCCCTTGGAGGTATCTTCTCTAATGTAGTCTCTGACCTTAGAGTGATGGCGTTGAGACCGCTCTTTGGGTTTGGTTGGGGTTGGGATGGAAGGCTAGAAGAACTTGAGGGTTGGTTGGTGTTGTTATTGGAATTTGGTGAGTGGTTTGACATGTTCATCTTTGAAAGCAAGTTGGTGAGGTTAGCCAATTGAGTACTCAAGGCATCAAATTGAGTCTTGTTGCTTTCATCTCGCTTTTTCATAGTGGCTCTAAGCTCTTCAACTTGATTGTTGGAAGATGGAGGAGTTCGGTTTTGATTTTGTTGTCTATGATGTGGTGCTTGGTACTTGGTGTAGTTGTTTTGGGTTTGGTTGGAGTGGCCTTGGTTGGCTTGGTAGTTGGTGTTGTTGTGGTGATATTGGGGTGAAGATTGGTTGTTGTTGTGATGAGAAGGAGAGTTGTTCCATCTTTGGTTTTGATTGCTTCCTTGTGCATTATCTCTCCACCCTTGATGTTGACTACCACCTTGATGGTAATTGTTTTGACCTTGAGAAGGGTAGGGTGGACGGTTGTTGTAATTCACATTGGCTACCACAAGAGCATGTTCCTCTTGAATTTGATGGCATTGGTCGGTGTAATGTGTGGTGCTAGAGCACAAACCACAAATTCTAGGAGGGCCTTCAAGTTGCACAACTGGAGGTGGGGCTTGGACGGCTTTGATGGAGTAGTATTCCTTTTGATCCCTTTGAATTTGTGTAAGGATGGTGGTCATATGCCCAAGTGCCTTGGTTAAGCTTGATTCGGAAGGGGATAGTTCTGCCACACCCTTAAGGGGGTTACTCCTCACTCTTATGTGTTGTGTAGATTCGGCAACATTCTTTATCAAATCCCAAGCTTCTCCCTCCGTCTTGTTTTTCGAAAGGGAGCCACCACTAGAAGCGGTGAGCAATCTTCTATCCTCCGTACAAAGACCTCCGGTAAAGTAGCTAATGAGCAAGTTAGTGGTCATTTCGTGGTGTGGACATGACTCCAATAACCTCTTAAACCGAGACCAATACTCGTACAAACTCTCTTGGTCTCTTTGCATTATGCCCGAAATCTCCTTCCGAATATAGTCGGTCTTCTCCGATGGAAAGAATTTATCAAGAAACTCTCTTCTCAAGAAATCCCAATTAGTCACAATCTCATCCGGTAGCGCATAGAACCATGTTTTTGCTTGCGCTTCAAGAGAGAATGGGAAGGCAAAAACCATGATAGCTACCTCATCGGCTCCATGCCTTCGAGCCGTAGAACAAGCAACTTGAAAATCCTTCAAATGTCGGATGGGGTCTTGACCCGGCAACCCTTGAAACTTAGGAAGTAGATTTATCAAGCTACTCTTCAACTCAAAGTTCGGATCAAGGTTAGGGTACCTTGCTTGCAACGGTTGAAGTATAATATCCGGAGCTCCTTGCTAATGCAAAGTGATCCGGCGTGGCTCCGCCATATGTGGCTCACCTGTAGGATGCAAAGATGTATTAGTAGTGCCAACAGAAGAATAGGAAGTAACAGACTCCAAGTCACTCTCGGTAACGTCTAGTGATTCGGTGTTTTCCTCAAGAGAGGCCGAAGTACTAGGTGTATAGTCCAACCGCCGCCTAGCTTGCCGAGTGTGTAATAAAGTCCTTTCGATCTCGGGATCAAAATTGGCCAAGCTAGAGTTCGGTTGAGACCGAGTCATCAAACTTGAAAGTCATAGCATAAATGTAAAGGAAATCTAAACTATGGCTAAGTAATTAAAGAAGTAAACTATCTACAATATTCACATATTCACATAACCAATATCAAGGCGTATGTTGCAACCATTCCCCGCCAACGGCGCAAAAAATTTGACCGCTGTCACAGAAGCACCCAAAGATGTATTGGTAAAGATTCTCTTCAAGAAAACCGCGTTGTAAGTATAGCTCTACCAACAACAATCCTCGGGGGTCAAATTTAGAAGAGGGATTTGGTTATCACAAGTTCAACCCCAATAGAATTAACCGAAGTATTCAAACCTCGGGTCGTCTCACAAGGAATGGGCAATCATGTGCTTCGACATTGGTTAGAAATCCAGGGTTGTGAGTTATAAGCATGAAAATAAATGGGAATCTTAACAAACAAGTAATCTTAAAATGCAACAATTAATTCAATCAACTGAACAAAACATAAGCATTTTAAATGAATAAACAACATTCCACTTAATTCTATTGTGACCCAAACAAGAAACTACAACTAGAGCAATTGGTTAAGAAAGTTTGTTTTCAAGTATGAATAATAAAGGTAACTCTTGGCTAGGCTCGGGAATTGGGATCACCATCCTTGTCTAACAACTATACCTTGACAATTAGAAGGAACCAAGCTCATAAAGTCTACTCTCAAGTCTTAAGTACGTGATATCTACTCCTAGACTTGAAGTACGTCAAATGGCCCTGATTACATCAACCCATAAGTCCCAACCTACCTACTAATTAGATTAGTAGTGGGTTGGCGTCAATGAGTATCAAATTGACCACCTAGGGCTCCCAAATCATCAAATCCATTAGACCCAATGACTCAAGTTTACCCAATTCCCTTGACCTAGGCCAAGAGTGAAAAAGAACTACTCCATGATCAAAGTAAACAATTCATCAAACACTTGGTAAGCACTAACAAAAGACATGTTCAAAGTAGCAATTAAATTGAGTTCTACAAATACCCACTAACAATTATCAACATGCAATCATCCAAACAACAAGGCTAAGCATAGAAATCATCAATGTAACATCAACAAGTCAAGATTCACAACATTCATGAAATGGGTATAAAATGGGAATTGACAAGAATTCATAAACTATCACAAGATATAAGTAAAATTGTAACAAGAAATTCAAATTGAACAATTAAAGCTAGTCATTAACAAGATCCAAATCACAAATCAACAAGGGAAGATCAAATTAAAACTAGATCTAGAGAGAAACAAGGGTTTCTCTCTCTAGAATAACCAAAGAACCAAAAACTAACTAAAAATTGTGTCCTAGTGTAAAATGAGTGATCCCCTCTTTCCCCTTAGCATCCTTGGGTCTTTTTCCATGCAGAAACAGCTTGAAATTGGGCCTAATGAGCCTCAGAAATTGCTAGGCACGATTTCCTTTAATGAGGTCACGTGCAGCCTTCCACGTGTGCGCGCCATGCATGCGTGCGCGCCGATTGCTCTTGCAATCTACGCGTGCGCGTGCGCGTCGATAAGATTCTCCTGATTCACACGGGTGCGTCCATCCTCGCGCGCCGCTTCCAGCCAATCCCATCCACACGTGCGCGTGGAGTGCGCGAGCGCGCCGATGCTGCTTTTCCAAAGATCTCAATTCTTCATGTTCCTCCCTTTTGTACATGCTTTCTCCCTCTCTTCTAAGTCATTCCTACCCTATAATTCCTGAAATTACTCAACAAATACATCACGACATCGAATGGCAATAGAAGAGGATTAAAATATGGCAATTTTAAGGCAAAATAAGCATGTTTTACATCATAGAGCAATATTGGAAAGTGAACACAAAACCATTCATTTCTTGCGAATAAGTGTGAGAAATGTTGATAAAATCCCCCAAAATAAGCACAAGATAAACCACAAAATTGGGGTTTATCAGTATCAAGCAAGGAGATCGGAAAAGTCTTCGCAACTACATGGAAAGATTCAACAAAACATGCCTAGACATACAAAGCTTACCAATAAAGGCTGCCGTCATGGGCCTCATCAACGGCCTACGAGAGGGACCTTTCAGCCAATCTATATCAAAGAAATACCCCACATCTCTAGACGAGGTGCAAGAGCGGGCAGAGAAGTACATCAACATGGAAGAAAATTCCCGACTTGGAGAAGCCTCAAAATCTGGTTTCACCTACCGAGATAAAGAATCCAAGAAGAAGGAAGATCGAACGGGCAAAAAAATTAAAAAGTATCATAATTACACCCCTCTTCGGGTGTCCCTTGTAGATATTTACAAAGAAGTCTGTAACACAGAAAAGATACCCCTAGCTCGACCACTCAAAGGCAAAAGAGGAGGAGGAAATCGGAACGAATACTGTGAATATCATCGGGTTCGAGGGCATTCCACCAACGAATGCTTCGACTTAAAAAACATCATAGAAAAATTAGTAAGAGAAGGAAACCTAAATCGGTATCTGGCCACCCGAGATGATGAGCAAAGAAAAAGACAAAGATATGAAGATTTCGGACGAGCTGAGTGATCACCTCGTACGCCAGAAAGACATGTCCATATTATACATGGAGGATTCGCAGGAGGTGGAATCTCCAAATCATCCCGCAAAACATACCTCAAAGAAGTATATCATGTCGAAGGAAAGGAGGAAGCACCTGACATCCCTGCGATCACGTTCACCAAAGAAGACGCATCCGGTATCATCTTAGGACACGAAGATCCCATGGTCATCACCATCATACTAGCAAACGCCAATCTCCACCGCACATTAATAGACCAAGGGAGTTCTGCCGACATCTTATTCAAAACTGCCTTCGACAAACTCGGCTTAGAAGAAAAGGAGCTTAGAGCATACCCGAATAGCCTGTTCGGACTAGGAGATACCCCAGTACAACCACTGGGATACGTGTCACTACATACAACCTTCGGAAAAGGGAACCAATCCAGAACACTCAAGATAGACTACATTGTGGTCGACGTGAGTTCAGCCTACAATGCCCTAATAGGTCAGACAACACTAAATCAACTCGGCAAAATAGTCTCAACTCCATATCTATGCATGAAATTCCCAACTACATAGGGGATAGCCACAATAAAAGCAGATCAAAAGATGGCACGCTGCTGTTATAACGAAAGTCTAAACCTCAGAGGCAGAGGAGAAGAGTTCCATACAATTGAGCTTGGTGGAGTCCAGAGACGAGAAGAACTCCGTCCACAGCCCGAAGGTGAAATAGAGAAAGTTCAGATCGGAGACACCTCGGACAAAATGACTAATATTGGCACGATCCTGAAAGGAGATGGAAAGGAATTACTAGTACAGTTCTTGCGAGATAATGTCGATCTCTTTGTATGGAAAGCTGCAGACATGCCAGGCATAGACCCCAAGCTAATGTGTCACAAATTGGCGGTCTATCCAGGATCTCGGCCGGTACAGCAGAGACGAAGAAAACTTGGGCCAAAGTTATCCCAAGCTGTAGAAGAACAGGTACAAGCACTACTAGAGGCAGGATTCATAAGAGAAGTCAAGTACCCACTATGGCTAGCTAACGTCGTCTTGGTGAAAAAATCAAATGGGAAGTGGCGAATGTGCACCGACTACACCGACCTCAACAAAGCCTGCCCAAAAGATCCTTACCTACTCCCAAGTATCGACGCTCTGGTAGATGCTTCCTCCGGATATAGATACCTCTCGTTTATGGATGCATATTCCGGATACAACCAAATCCCCATGTATCCACTAGATCAAGAAAAGACCTCGTTTTTTATGCCAAAAGCAAATTACTGCTACATTGTGATGCCTTTCGGTCTCAAGAATGCGGGAGCTACTTATCAAAGGCTAATGAATAAAGTCTTCTCAGATCACATCGGAAAAATCATGGAAGTCTATGTGGATGACATGTTGATAAAGAAACAAAGCGAAGAGACATTATTGTCCGTACTGGCTCAAGTGTTCGATACTATAAGGAGGCACGACATGCGACTCAATCCCGCAAAATGCACCTTTGCAGTAGAAGCGGGCAAATTCTTAGGTTTCATGCTCACACAAAGAGGAATCGAAGCGAATCCAGACAAATGCCAGGCCATACTCAACATGAAGAGCCCAACTTGTGTCAGAGAGGTACAACAACTCAACGGGAGATTGGCAGCCTTATCCAGATTCTTAGCGGGATCAGTGATAAGATCTCTCCCCTTCTACGCCACTTTAAGGAAAGGAAAAAATTTCGAATGGACAAAGGAATGCGAGCAAGCCTTCCAGGATTTCAAAAACTTCCTAGGACAACCACCTATTCTAACTCGACCACGAAAGGAATAACCACTCACATTGTACCTTGCAGTAGGAAGTCGGGCAGTAGCCTCAGCACTGGTTCTGGAGGACGACAAAGGGCAACAACCTGTATACTTCATTAGTAAAGCGCTGCAGGGATCTGAGCTAAACTACCAAAAAATAGAAAAGTTTGCCTACACTATCATACTGACATCTCGACGACTTCGCCCGTACTTCCAGGCTCACACCATTAAGGTTCGAACCGACCAGCCCATAAAAGGGATATTGCAGAAACAGATCTAGTAGGCAGAATTTTACAATGGGCAGTCGAGTTGTCTGAGTTCGACCTCCAATATGAAGCTCGGACAGCCATCAAATCACAGTACTTGGCCGACTTCATTGTGGAATTCACAGATACCCTGGAAACCCCCACAGAATAGAATCTCTACGTGGACGGTTCCTCGAATAAGACTGGAAGTGGCGCAAGTGTGATAATAGAAAGCAACCAAGGAACCTAAGTTGAGCTTTCCCTCAAATTTGGGTTCCCAGCCTCAAACAACCAGGCGAAATATGAGGCGTTACTAGTTGGTTTGAAGCTGGCTAAGGAGGTTGGAGCTCAAAAACTCAACATCTTCAGCGATTCACAAGTAATCACCTCACAAATAACAGGGAGCTACCAAGCCGAAGATCCCACCATGAAAAATTATTTGGATAAAACCAAGGAACAGCTCGGACAACTCGGGGAATATAAGATCTGTCACATACCCCGCGAACAAAATGCCTGAGCTGACGCACTCTCGAAACTAGCTAGCACCAAACCAGGGGGCAACAATAGAAGCCTCATCCAGGAAATGCTACAGAACCCATGAATCTCAGAAGAGGAAAAAGTCCTAGCCATAACAAGTCAGGACCAAGATGGATGACCCCCATAATTAACTATCTCAAAGCAGAAACACTCCCCACAGATGAAAAGGAGGCAAAGAGGTTAAAGCGGGAGGCTCAATATTACACTATCATAAACAACACCCTATATAAGAGAGGGATCTCAATACCGTTGTTAAAATGTGTGCCGACCTCTAACACAAGGGAAGTTTTAGAGGAAGTACACATCGGCATTTGTGGTAATCATTTCGGAGCACAAGCTCTCACCAAAAACGTACTCCGGGCGGGATTTTACTGGCCAACTCTACAAAAAGAAGCTACAGAGTTTGTAAAGACATGTCCCCCATGCCAGAAACATGCCAACTTCCACATTGCCTCGCCAGAAGAACTCATCAGCGTAACTTCACCTTGGCCATTCGCAAAATCGCTCGACCTTCTCGGACCCTTTCCTCAGGGATCGGGACAAGTCAAATTCCTCATAGTTGGGATAGACTATTTTCCAAAGTGGATCGAGGCAGAGCCTCTAGCCAATGCCACTGCTCAAAGAAGCCGGAAATTCTTATATAGAAATATTGTCACAAGGTTCGGAGTCCCGCACTCCATCACCACAGACAATGGCACTCAAATCACAGATGCAGTTTCAGAAAACTAGCTGCCGACTTGAACATAAAACACTAGTTCACCTCCGTCGAACATCCTCAAGCCAATGGACAGGCCGAAGCTGCCAACGAAGTCATATTGGCTGGACTGAAGCTGAGACTGCAAGAAGCAAAGGGAGCTTGGGCCGAAGAACTCCCACAAGTCCTATGGGCATATCGAACAACACCACATTCTACCACAAACGAATTACCATTTCGATTAGCGTACGGAGTGGAGGCAATGATCCCAGTAGAGGTCGGGGAAGGGTCCCCTAGAGTGGTCCACTACAATGAACAATCCAACTCTCAACTTCAAAGAGAAGAGCTCGACTTACTTCCAGAAGTCCAAGAAAGAGCTCGGATCAGGGAAGAAGTGCTAAAACGCCGAATGGCTTCAAGATATAATCAAAGGGTAGTGCCAAGAAGTTTTGCTGAGAATGATCTCATCCTAATCCGAAATGATATTTGAACAACTCGACCTGGAGAAAGAAAGCTGGCAGCAAACTGGAAAGGACCCTACCGAGTTACAGAAGTACTTGGAAAGGGCTACTACAGACTGTCCGAACTCGATGGATGAGAGCTTCCCAGATCATGGCACGCATGCAACCTAAGAAGGTACTATAGCTAGAAGATCTCGTCATAGGGTGCACTCTTTTTCCTGAAAAGGTTTTTTAATGAGGCACCAAGTTGAGATCCAGAAATTATTCGACTGAAAGGGATGCAAAACTCCCGCATGTATATATTTACATTTCCTTTTGAATAAAATATATTTTAGATATTCTACAAATTTTCAAGACGCATTAATCTGAAGCATTCATCGCCCGATTATAAAGCAACAGATCGACAGAAAGTGAAAAACAGATTCACTGCACGATCACGATGTAAGACTAATAAAGATGAAAACACGATTCATCTAAAGGTCGACCAAACGAAGACAGAAACCATCTTCTACAAATCGGCAAAGATGAATACAGAATAATGTAATAAGTTATCGAAAGTGATCCGGAAAAGAACCTGACGAGGTCTTATGGATTGTTAAATAATAATTTAAAGACTGGCCAACGTTAAGAAGTCGGACAAAGTCCACCCAAGTTATCAGCAAATCCCTGGAAAGAGGTCTGGCCAACCCTATAAAAGAGTAATTGCTATAACTTAGAAGAGATCGACCTAACGAAGTCGGTCTCCTACAAACAAGTTATAAAAGTAATCCCTGAAAGAGACTTAACAAAGGTCCAAGAAAGAGGATTACAAAAATAACTTAGAAGAGATCGACCTAACAAAGTCGGTCTCCTACAAACAAGTTATAAAAAGTAATCCCTAAAAGAGACCTAACAAAGGTCCAAGAAAGAGGATTACAAAAATAACTTGGAAGAGATCAACCTAATGAAGTCGGTCCCCTACAAACAAAAGTAATCCCTGAAAGAGACCTAACAAAGGTCCAAGAAAGAGGATTACAAAAATAACTTAGAAAAGATCGACCTAACTGATGCGGGTGCATCATTACCTGTTTTTGATAGTTATTTCAGTAGGTTTTAGTTAGTTTTCATACAAATTTGGCCAATAAATGAGTAATAGCATGAAAAATCTCTGCATGAAACAAAATTTCAAGCATAGGTGAATTTTAGCTAATATATAGGGTAAATATGATGAAATAGATCACACTAAGTGAAGTTTTGATTTTGGGTATTATTAGCACACTTAGTATAATGAAGTTTGTCTTCTATGTTACTTTGATACACTTTGTTTGCTTAATTTCAGACCAAAAGAAGCAGAGAAGAGCCTCGTTAGTGGCTATGTTAGTGCCACTAACGTGGCCATTAAAGTGGAAGGAAGGAAAGCTTAGAAAGTTAGTGAGAACGTTAACGCCACTAACGTTAGCAAAAGACAAGAAGACCCACGTTAGCAACCCCGTTAGCTCCACTAATGTGGGCACTAACGTGGAAGAAAAGAGAAGCCCCAACGTTAGTGAGAAAGTTAATGGCATTAACTTTGAAGAAGGAGCAGCGTTATTGGCAAAAGTGAGTGCTAATAACGCTAGCGAAGCAAAAGAAGACCCACGTTAGCTTCCACGTTAGTTACATTAACGTGGGAAATAACGTGGAAGGAAAGGGAAACGACAACGTTAGTGGAAAAAGTGAGTGCCACTAACGTTTGCGAAGTAAAGGAAGACCCACGTTAATGGCCACGTTAGTTACACTAACGTGGACATTAACGTGGGCAAAAATCTCACCTAGCAACTTGACCATGCCTTCTTCAAACAAGAATAACTTGAGCCACAAAACTCTAAATGAGGTGATTCTAGTGGCATTGGAAAGTACGAATCCAGAGCTTTCCAAGAATATATGACACTACAGGGTGGACAATAAATTTGAGGGAGAAAACCTACCCCGAAAGTGCAAAGATGAACATGGTATCAACCTATAGTAAGGCCAGCTGACCTCTTCATCTTCCAAGAAGTGTAACTCGAGCTGTAAAGCTCCAAATGATGAGCTTCCAAAGGGGTTGGAAAGTAGACATCCAGGGCTTTCCAACAATATATAATAGTATGGGGTGGACATTAAGTTTGAACTTCAGAACCTGGCAATATTCATCCCCTGATCACTAACGTTATTGTGACTCACTTTTTCCAATAACGTCAGCAACTATGCCAGCGACCTTGTCACCTTCAAAGGAGCATAACTTGAGTTACAGAGATCCAATTGAGGTGATTACAGTTGCGTTAGAATGCTGACATTCAGAGATTTCCAATGATATATAATACTCTATAGTGGGCATGAAATTGAAGTACAAACTAGAGGCGTCTTTTAAATCCCAAAAACACCAACTGGGTAGCAAGTGTGACGTTAGCCACACTAACTTCAGCACTAACGCCACACTTGTAGCCTTAGTGTAGCTAACGGAAGCAATAAAGCCAAGTCACCCTGGACCTCAATTTGATTTACTTCTCTCTCAAGTCCACTTCAAAGCTCAAGCAAGCAAGCCCACAATTGTCAACCAATCAAGGCCACAAGAAACATCTAGAATAGTTAATTTTCATTTCATTGTAATTTGCTTTTAATTTCATTTCATTTTATAATTTAGGAGAGCCTATAAAAAGGCCTTAGTTTCTACATTGATTTAATTCTGGAACGGAGAATTGAAGGAAGGGGGAGAGAGTGAAGAACAATTCGAACTTCTGTGAATTGGCACACTCCAAGGGGAGTGGGTCTTCGGACCCCTCCCCTCAACCACTCTTCTTCCATTTCTCTTCTTTTCTTCCATAGGAGTAGTTTCGGTTTAGTTGTAATTTTTATTTATGAACTTTGAAGTTTTATTTTCAGTTTGAATCTTCATCTTTACTTTTCTGCACTTTCTTTCTTTTCTATTTTGGTAGAGCAATGATCAACTAACTCTTTTCATTGGGTTAGAGAGCTCTATTGTGATTCAATGGATCAATTGTAATTCTTATTCTTCTTCTTCTTTCTTTTCTCTTGATTTTACTAGAGAGCTTTCGATCTTCATCCAATTGGGTAATTGTCTCGGAAGAGAAATTGCTCATACTTGGATTTTCTCTGAACCTTGGAAGAGGAATGAGGAGATCATGCTAGAAATGCTCTCTCACATTGGATTAGGTTGGGGGTTGGATGGATATTGTGACATTTAATCCTACCAATACTTTGATCTATGAATGTGTGTGGTATAATCAGTGAACATACTTCATCTCTTCCCATGAGCAATTAAATCAAGAAATTGGGAAATTGTTCAAGCTTAGAGAGATTGGGTTGCCAAGGAATTGGGATCCAATCACTTAAGATTGCCAAGGAGATCAATGAATGCATTGATTGAGGAAGAGATGAGAATGAACTTGATATGGAGGATTGCAATATCTCTTGATCCCAATGTTCATTTTACTTTTAGTTCTTACATTTACCTTTCTTGCCATTTTACTTTTCTGCACCTTATTGCTTTCTTTACTTTTATGCCATTTACATTTCCTTGTTACTTATCACTCCAATATGATTCGTCTAAATAGGATAATTAATCAACTATTGATTGCTTAATCCGTTAATCTCTGTGGGATTCGACCTCACTCTTTTGTGAGTTATTACTTGACGACAATTCGGTATACTTGCCGAGGGAAATTTGTTGAGAGACAAGTTTCCGTGCATCACTAACGAAGTCGGTCCCCTACAAACAAGTTATAAAAGTAATCCCTGAAAGAGACCTGACAATGGTCCAAAAAAGACGATTACAAAAATAACTTGGAAAAGGACGACATAAAGAAGTCGACCTCCTACAAAAAGAGTTATAAAGTAGTCTCTGAAAAAGACCTAACAAAGGTCCAAGACAGAGGACTACAAAAGTAATTGGAAAGAGGACCAACGCAAAGAAATCGGCTATGGATCGATAGAGATACAAGCAAGAAGCAAGAAAACCAAGAAACAAGTTAGAACCACCCCTTCACGACCACAAAGGATCCAGCCCAATTCAAAGAGGCCGAAGGCTCCGACATTTTCAAAAAATGCTAAGACAAACAAGCATGATACGAAATACAATATTATAAAGCTTTGGGGTTAGGATTAAAAGCATAAAAGCTACTTGTTGTTTTTTCAAGATAGAAGTTGCTAAACAAGCAACCAAAAGGAATATCAACAGTCAGCAAAATATTCAAACTACAAATAAAGAGTTTCAAAGCCCACAAGTCGGGCCAACTACACAAATACCCCAAGAAAAATCAGCAAAGATCGGGAGCCTTCCTGGAAACATCAGTACGGGGAGAAAGAGGCCAAGTCTGAATGGGGACAGCATCCACGGTTCCATCATCCCGGTTCAGAATCTGGCAATCCGGGTCAGACACAACTGGAGGACTGAAGAGGCTGACACTTTGGCAGAAGACACAGGGGGAGGTTCAACATTATCATCATCCTGGTCATCAGGGACAATCTTACCATCCCTCACAGCATTATCCAGGCTGAAAAGAGTAAGGTCGGCCTCGGGAGCAATAATCTGAACCTGCTCCCTCAAGCTCTCACAGGCAGCAGTTACGCTGCCAACAAGATGACCTTGGAGCTCGGAGTAATCAGCTCGCGCATTCTCCAACTTCTCCCTCAGGCGCACCACCTCCTGATAAGATGTCACATAACTGTCCTTACGCCTCAATGCCGTGTCCTCGGCCAACCGCACAGAAGCTTCCAGAGCAAGGGAACTTGCCTTTTCGTTCTCCAGATCCTTCTCCAACTTGGCTACCTTTACCTCAAGCTCTTCCTTCAGGCCCTTCATTCGGTCGAACTCCTGTTTAGCCTCCTCTATAAACTCCTTGGTAGCATGGAGAGGAAGATTCTGAGCAGTTCGGTATAGGGCAACCCCCATATATGCCATTTTAACACTATTTCGGGTCATAAAATCCAGATGGCAAAGGATTGACACATCATCCATGGGGAGGGTACCGTAGGGACCAATTTGCTGATCTACGAATTCGATTGCATTAAAATCAGGGGCGTTAAGGTTAAAGGCCTCAATTATTTTCTGTTTCTTGTTGGGAGGAGCACGAGAAGCAATGGCAGAAGTCTGTGGAGGATCAGTCAGGCGAACTCGAGGAGTGGGGATCACCTTCCTTGGCCCAGGAGAACTTGGCACAGGCGACTTCACAGGAACTTGAGAAGATCCCTCTCCGGCCGCCTTGGCCGAGATGTTTTGAGCAGCAGCAGCCTTCTTCGCCTTCTTGTAGGCCTTCATGGAATCATTGTTTTTCGACATCTCTGAAAATACAGAATCAACCATAAATGACGAGTTACAACATAGGAGAAGAAAAGCTCAGAAACAAGTATAAAAACAAGTCAGACAGTACCCAAAGTAGTTCGAACCAAAGATGGATCACTCAAGAATCTTTTTGTATCCAGATGGGGTGGTTCCCCCCACAAATCTTCAAGAAAAACTACAAAAGCCCGCTCAACCTCATTAAGCATATCCCATGTATAATGTGGCACTCTCACATTCTTTTGCCACTCTAGAGGAAAAGCAGGCTCGTCATTGTCATCAAGAAAAAAGGGGCGGACCCCCTCAACAGCACGGACTTGGAAGAAATAATTCTTAAAATCTTTAAAGGACTCATCATACATGGCAAAAACTTTATGCCCCTGGGCCGATCTGAAAGAAACCCAGGAAGCTTTCTTTTTGGAAGAACCTCCGGGCTTGGCCGAGACAAAAAGATAGAGGAAAAGAGTTTCAGAAGGTGTTACGCCTAACTCTTGGCAAAGCAGTTGAAATATTTTGATAAAACCCCAGGAATTCGGATGAAGCTGGGATGGAGCAATATTACATGACCACAACAAGTCGGTCTCGAAAGTGGTAAAAGGAAAAGTAACGTCCAATTGGCTGAAGAAATATTCATTGGCGTAGAAGAAGGGACGTTCCCCCTCGATGAAAGTAGGAAAACAAGCCCTCTCATCAGAGTCAGGAGCTACAAGCTCACTGCTACCATAAATCCTATAATGTTTAATCAGCTCTACACAAAATTCAGCATCAACGACAGAGACACACATTAAGACAAGGTAGTCCAGTCAATCGGACATCCCCTCGGGAACTTCGGAAGACACCTCTACAATGTTATTGCAAGAAGACATGACGCCGACTAATCCTACAAATAAGAAAAGAAGATTGGATTACTAAAAAACATCTCGGACAAGGGGCAAAACAACTCGACTAAAATGACACAGGCGAACAAGCAGAAAAGGAAAACCCCAAGACTCAAACCAAAGTCCTGGGGCATCCTTTGGAGGCAGAAACAAAGCAAGGTTTCAAGAAATTCCTACAGCCTACGTCCCAGCATTCATCAAACAAGAAAAGAAAGGTTTTAAATGAAACAAAGGAAGTAAAAACACAAAAGTCATCCAAGCCACTATCTTTCTACAGTATATCAGCAAAAAGCATCACCAACATCAGACAGGCCAAGCGGAAATCGTCAAAGACACAAACCTTTTTTCAGAATCAAACAAAATCATCATTCCAAAACCATCATCAGAAGCACAAACAGAAATGACGGCAACATGCAAAAAACCCTAAAAACCATCGAGCAGCAGGGAAGGCGAAAAAACTCACACAAACGGCAAAGAAATTCCAGAACACGCAACAATCAGGCACAGTAAAAAAGCAAAAAAGATCCAAACTTTCTCAAAATCAGACATAAAAAGTGACAGAGGAAGAAAAATCGAACCTGGAAAGGAGAAGAAAACCTCGAAAGAAAGCTGAAGAGCAGAAACGACAGAGCTACCCCGCAAAACGGAAAAATTCAAAGAACGGAAAGAGAAATCCAGAATCACCCTTCTTCCATGAAAGCAGTGGCAGAGCAGGCGTCGCAGGAAAGAACTATGAACTCTAGGCAACAAACAGAAAGCGAGAGAGTAAAGGGAGAAGTTACGAAGAAGAATGAAGAAGAGAAACCGTTTCTGATGGCAAAATTCAAACCAAAGGAAATGGGGCATTTGAATTCAATTAATGAGGGCATTAAACCCTCGTACGTTCCCAAAGCACTGATATAAAAGCGCGCGCTTTTAAAGGAAAATGTTCCACATTCAAAAAAGGCTTTACAAAGAGAGGAATCAACAAAATGCTTGAGTTCGGCTTCACTAGAAGGACCGAAGTCAAAGACTCGACCTCAACAAAAAGACCGAGCTCAAGCAGGGGCACTGTTCATACCCTGGTCGAGCTATCTGACTTGGGATGATTGGAGACAAAGCGACCGACCTCTTCAGGTCAGACTATCCGACCTCCTTACAAAAGAGGTCGGCCAAATCGACAGGAAGGCCCAAGAAGGCCCAAACAAAGGAACACAGCTCAATCCAAAGGCAGCCCAAGCCTACAGATAAGATAGGATAAGATAACTAACTTATCTTATCTAGAAATGTCACTTTACAACCATTATAAATATACTAGAGCACCCAGGTATAACTCTTACTTTGATTCTACAATAAACCTGCTTAATACCCATGCTAACTTAAGCATCGGAGTCTCTTGCAGGTACCCCCACCCTCCGGTGACCAAGGATCAGAAGTGAAGCCAGTCCAACAAGTCAGACACAACAGCTTCGGCTGCCACCCGCCAGCCAGACACGTCATCTCCGACAAGTACAGAAGATCTCATCCGAGATCGGCCTACAGTTTCAGGTAACCCTTGGAACAAATCCTTTCATACAAAAATTTGTTTGTCACTTAAGCAAACCCAATAAAAATAAACCGAAGTATTTAAACCTCGGGTTATCTCTCAAGGAATTGCAGGGAAGTGTATTACTTATAATTGGTTATGAGATCATATCTTTTTGGGTTTTTTGAAATAAGGAGCAAGGAAATAAAATAACAAGAAAGTAAATTAATAACTAAGAAAGACTCTTGGCAAGGTATGAGAACTGGACATCTTATCCTAGTTATCCTTATCAATTGTGATGAGAATTGTTCATTGCTCCCACTTAGTTAACCTCTAACTATAGAGAAAAGTCAAGTGGACTAATCAATTTGATTCCTCAAGTCCTAGTTAACTCCGAAGGAAAGACTAGCTTTAGAGGGATCCAAATCAACCGGCCATTGTCAATTATCAATCAACAAGGAGTTTGATACTCAAGTATCTCAAATTACTCAACCAAGGCCAAGAATCATAACAATCTAACTTAAAACCCACCCAAGTATTTTATCAAACACTTGGAAGGCATAACGTAAAAATATAGAAAACTAATAGGGAATGTAAAATCTAAAACCAACAGTTGCAAGCATCAATGATAACAATTAAAGCAAGAAGCAATATGTCTGAAATACCTCAAATTGCATTAAATAGAAAATCAAGTCCAACATTAGAATTTATAAAGCTAAATTGGGAAAATAAATGAATCAACAAGAGAAATAGATAAACTAAAGGACTGGAACAGTTAAGAGTAGAAGAGAACTAAATTAAACTAAGTAGAAATCTGAAATTAAGCAAAGCTATTTCTAAATCCTAAAACCTAGAGAGAGGGCAGAGCCTCTCTCTCTAGAAAACTACATCTAAAACATAAATTATGAATAATTGATGAATGAATGAATGATGTGTGATTCCCCCATTCTGCAGCATCTATTCTGTGTTCTCGGACTTGGAATTGGGCCAAAAAGGAGCCCAGAAATCGCCCCCAGCACTTTTTGCAACTTTCTGCACGTGGTGCATATCACGTGTACGCGTCGGACACGCGTGCACATCATTTGGCGAAATTCGTTATCACGCATACGCGTCAGTCACGCGTACGCGTCGCTTGTCTTCTGCGCTAGGCACGCGTACGCGTCGCCCATGCATGCGCGTCACTGCCAGCTCCTCAAAAGTTCATTTTCTCATGTTCCTTCCACTTTTGCATGTTTTCTTTCCATCCTCTAAGCCATTCCTACCTATAAAACCTGAAAATACTTAACACACAGATCACGACATCGAATGGTAATAAAGGGTAATTAAAATTGACAGTTTAAAGGCCCAGGAAACATGTTTTCAACTATATCACAGAATTAGGAAGGAATTTTAAAATCATAAAAATTATATGAATAAGTGAGTAAAGAATTGATAAAAACCACTCAAATTAGCACAAGATTAACCATAAAATAGTGGTTTATCATGAACCTATCACAATTTTAGTTAATTTTGACACTATGCTTTCAAATTGGTGCTCTCTTATCAATAAACTTGCCTTTTTATTGTACATTGAGCTCATTGCACTCCATCTTTACCACTCATATGTTCATACCCATGACTTGCTTCCATAGGTCATAGTGCAAGAATCGTATTTCACCCCTCTCCAACTCCACTTTATTCCTTTAAGTATGCCTTATTGTTTTGGAGTTAGATTGGGTAATTGCTTTCTTACGCATTTTATCTTTCTTGCATCTGTTAATTGGGGTTTATTCATGATGCTTGAGTTCATTCTTCTCATGCCTTACTTGCATGCCTTTTTCACTCTTGCATCCCATGCTAGTGCATGCCTTTCTTGCATGTCGCACCTGCCATGTTTTCAAGATACCTATGCTTTTATAGTATTATTTCTCACTAGCTTGTTATAATTTGAGTGTGGTCTCTTTGAGTATAATGTCTTATCTTTCCTCTCCTTTTTCAGATGGCCATAAAAAAGGATAAGGAAAAGGCACAGAAGAAGCCGCCTCCCAAAAGGGCACCTAAAAAAGCCACCGCCAAAGCGCACCACGCGCCCAAGGCCAAGCCTCTCCCCAATAAGGCGCGAAGTATCATTAAAATTGATGACCAAGAGAAGGATAACTCCGCGAGAGGTTTTACTTAGTTTCCCAACCGCTATTGCGAACTCATGTTCCCCATCGTGATTGCGTGAAATTATCATTCTGAACCCTTTCTTAACCCTGTGGGTCATATAGTTCAGTATGTCATACCTCGTATTAAGTGACGAGGATTGGGCTTTCTCATGAGGAGACCACAAGAAGCCAATCTCTCGTGGGTGGTTGAGTTCTACACCAATTACTTCTCACCTTCTTTTTAGATTATCTTCATGCGCCGAAACCAAGAGGCCTTCCACCGGCGTGATGAATTCAAATCCACTTTTGATTGGAACGCTGTACACCGGGTTATTACCGAACCAGATACATTTTGGACTCGAGGGCACCTAAGATCTCGACCTAAGGGCATTCTTGCGTGTTATCTTAGTGTAAGGCTCGAGCATGGACCCAAATTTTGTCTCAATACGTGTTTCCCAGCACTCACGAGACCTTGATCACCGTGGACTTAGCCTTGCTACTTTAGTGTATACTCACAGAGCGGCCGGTTAACATTGCTCGCCTCATCCACCAAGCTGTGAGTCGTGTTCATGCCAAGGGTAACCTACCTTTTCCAGCCTTAGTGACAGAGTTAATTGCTACTGTTGATGTTCCCCGGGAGGCTAAAGATCGGAAAGCGATGATTCTGGTAGAGGGCGACGTCGTCCCAACTGGAAAATACCTCATGCCTCTGGCAGAATACAAACCCCTTGATATAGCTGCCCCCTCGGTTATCCCTACCACTTCTTCTACATCACAAGTATCTTCCCACCAACAGTTTGAAGACCTGCACAAGAAGATAGATAGATATGAACGGCGGAACTAACGCCGGTATGCTTACATAAAGAAGCTTCTGAGTTGTGTGACTCCTTCTATGTAGGAACCGAATATCTCCACATCCACCTAATACTTAAGTGAAGAGAGCATTCACGAATGGGATAGTGGACGTTCCAAGACCGACCACCCCTTGCACCTTGCTGGTAGCACGGAGGACCGTGGTAATTCTTAAGTGTGGAGAGGTCATTCGACCGATCTTCGTGGGTAATAATCTCCTCTTTTCAACATATATGGACTTTAGTTCTCTTTTGTTTTGTTAATTAGGACATCTTGCATGTTTAGTTAGTTTTTCTCGATAGGACTACTTGGTTAGGGTGATGACTTCCATTCTACGAAACTGTATTTTCAGGGTACCCTACCAATTTTGTTTTGAAAATTCTTTTCTTAAGATAACTTGCTTGAAGAATGTATTTTAGAATATGGTGATTGAGCTGAGAACACAAGCGTGGGAGTTTTGAGCCTTATTGTGTGGTTATACCTTCTAACCACTTATTCCCATTCTTGTGTGCATTACTCTTTCTCTATGATTGCAATCCCTGCTTTGTCTGATTCTATATATCCATTATTTTGTATATGGATGCATTTACATGATTGAGGCCATCATTTTAATAGTCACTTTTCCCAAACGGTCTTAACCCTTTCATATACCATTGCTAACCAGTTTTGAGCCCATGATAAACCCTTTTGTTCTTAATTTGAGGACATCAACACCCCTAAGCGAAAACAGTGAACATCTTTGGATTTGGATCCTTGATTAGCTTAGACAAGTGAGAGTGTGTATCATGCAATTGGAAGGATGTACTTGGGAACTTGGGTAGATGTAAAGGTATGTCTTTATATTTGTAATTGAAAATTAGGGGAATTGGGAACATACTCATGTATTGAATGATTGAACCATATGCATTGGAACTTTTATACATGAAACCTAAAGAAGGGGACACAAAAAAATGTATATATATATGAAAATGAAGGAAAAGGAATGTAAAGAAAAGAAATAGAAAAATAAAAGAAACAAAAATATGGAAAAAGAAAGCAATAAAAAGGGGACAAAAATGCCCCAAGGTAGAGTAACAATAACAATTCATATGGAATGTGAAATAAAGAGGATGAATGAGTATATGAAAAATTGGAAACCATGGGTAGCAAGGTATTGTATTAGAATTATATAGGTTGTTTTATGTGTTTGGTGAGATCTTAGGTTAACCAGGGATTCAAATTTTAAGCTCACTTGACCATATACATCCCTACCTTTACCCTAGCCCCATTACAACCTATGAACAAGACCTCATGATACTTGTATGCATGCATTGAATAATTGTTGATTGTTAGATGAAAGACAAATCTTGGAAAGCATGATTAGGGGAGGATTGAGTGACGAACCCTATACACTTGATGGAATAGAGCGGATACACTTCCGGTGAGGGTTCGATGCTCAACTCCTTGTTCCCGGCTTTCACAAGCATTCGGCTCGCAAGTTATATGCACTTCATTTTGATGTTCAAATTGGTAGGATTAATGGACTACATGTCACCTTAGCCCTATATGCTCATGTGTTTTCTTGGAGGATAGATTTACCCTTGACCAAGTAGGTAGATACCTTTACATTAGTTGCATGCATTCAATTAGGTAATTTGCACTTCATGAACCCTTTCCTCCCATGATCTTTGGTCTTTTTATTTTTAGCATGAGGACATGCTTGGTTTAAGTGTGGGGAGGTTTGATAAACCCCAATTTTGTGGTTTATATTGTGTAGAATTTGGGGTGTTTTGTCAATATTTTCCACACTTATTCACTTAAATTGCATGGTATTGTCTTCTCTTCCTACTATTGCTTCATGATGGAAAACATGCTTCTTTTGCCTTAAAAATGCCATATTTTGATCCTCTTTTATTACCATTCGATACCGTGATATGTTTGTTGAGTGATTTCAGAGTTTATAATGCAAGAATGGCCTAGAAGAGAGAAAGAAAGCATGCACAAGTGGAAGGAAGAATTGGATTTTAGGAGATCAGCTGCGACACGCACGCGCACCTCACACGCACGCATGGGTGCAGGAAGCTGGATATGGTGCGTAAAGAATGGCGCATCCGCGTGGATTGGAGAAATCTCCATTGACGCGCATGCGTGCTTGGCGCGTATGCGTGGATCGCGAAACTCAGGCGACGCGCACGCATACATGACGCGTACGCGTGATGAGCAGCACGTGACCTCATTAAAGAAATCATGCCTGGCAATTTTTGAGGCTCAGCAGGCCCAAATTCAAGCTGATTCTGCATGGAGAAGACCCAAGAACTCAAGGGGGAAAAGGGGGGGGATCATCCATTAGACACTTAGACACAATTTTTGCTAGTTTTTTGTTATTGTTCTTCTAGAGAGAGAAACCCTTATTCCTGTCTAGATCTAGTTTGATTTTGATCTCCCATTGCTGGATTTCTGAATTGGATTTTGTTAATTGCTAGTTATGATTACTTAATTTAAATTTCCTCGTGTAATTTTGCTTAGATCTTGTGTTGAGTTATGTTATCTTGTTATTTTCCAATTTTCCAATCATGTTATGAATATTGTAGATCTTGAATTCTATGAGTACATTGATGTTTTCTATGATTATTAGTGTTAATTGAGTTGTTCTTTATGGATAATTGTTAGTGGGTCCTTATAATTTCCAATTTAATTTCAATTTGAGTATGTCTTTTGTTAATGCCTACCATGTGTGTGATGAAATATTTTCTTTGATTATGGAGTAGTTTTCTTTACTCTTGGCCTAGGTTAAGGGAATTGGGTAAACTTGAGTTATTGGGTCTAACTGGTTTGGTGATTTGAGAACCCTTAGTGGTCAAGTTGATAACCATTGACACTAGCCTACTACTAAGTCAATTAGTAGCTAGATTAGGGCTTATGGATTGATGTTGATCAAGCCATTTGATATACTTCAAGTATAAAAGTAGACTTAATGGGCTTGGTTCCTCACAATTGTCAAGATTGGTTATTAGACAATGATAGTGATCTTAATTCCTATGCCTAGCCAAGAGTTGCTTTTATTATTCATATTTAAAACCCAAAAATCTCAATTGCTTAATCCTAGTTATAGTTACTTGTTTAGTTTTAGAGTAGAATCATTTTGAATGTTCTCTTATTAGTTTGAAATTGCTCATGCCTTGCTTTAGTTACTTGATTTAGTTTCTTGCATTTTAAGATTTCTTACTTGTCAAGTCTATTAGTTAATTTCTTGATCATGACTTCCAACCCAGAATTCTAACCAATGTTGATGCACATGTTTGCCCATTCCTTGTGAGACGACCCGGAGTTTAAATGCTTCGGATAATTCTTATTTGGGGTTTGTTACTTGTGACAACCAAATTTTTTATTGAGGATTGTTTGTTGATTTAGAAGCTATACTTGTAACGAGAATTTATTTGAAAAATTCTATACCATCACAACAAATTCTTACATCACTGACAAGTCAATGAAGAAGCCATATGGCTTCGTAGAGGATGTCTTGGTAAAGGTTGAAGACCAATACATCCCTGCAAACTTCATAGTCTTGGATACTGGGGAAGATGAGGATGAATCCATCATCCTTGGAAGACCTTTCCTAGCCACTGCTAATGCTATCATTGATGTAGCTAAGGGAAAACAGACTACAACTAGGGGAGGATCACATCTTGTTTAAGATGCCTCACCCCAACTCTCCCTTTGAGATAACTGTGCAACACTTAGTGTTCCAACCATCTCTTTTAGTGCAAAGCTTTACTAAGCCCCCAAATATCAATTCTAATTTTGGTGTTGGGAAGCCATTAACAAGCACTGAAAACAAAGGTAACGGGACAAAACTACCTAAAGGCTGGAAGGACAACCCACTGAAGGCCTCTCACCAGGCATGAGAGTTATCTCACCAAGAAACCAGTCATATCACATACAGTGAGTCATGTCCTGTCTCTAGAGCATGTGGAGCTCATTCATGAAAAGACAGGAAGAAAGTTCACTGTAAGGGGCAAAATTTTGAGCCCATATCAACCTCCGTAAGGAGCTAACCATCAAGCTAATGATGTTAAAGAAGCACTTGTTAGGAGGCAACCCAACCTTAATTAATTATTTTTATTTTTATTTCCCTTGATTTTGTTTTTTTTTTAATTTATTTATTTAGGTTCATGATCATGTGCAGCAGTTAGAACAGAGACAGAAAAAAATTCAGCAGTGAAAACAGAAACACTCTGGATGGAGTGTTGCTGGCATTGAACGCATGCCAGGGAGTAGACCCTGGGCGTTCAACGCCAATATAGAGGGCAGGGATTCTGAATTTCCTAGACTCTCAAGATCAGTGGGTCCCACAGCAACTTTACCTACGCCACTTCTTCCTTCTTTCTTTCACACTTCCGCATACACAATTCCTTATAAACCTAGCCCAATCACATCCATATCACTTCCCTAAAACTATCATAACTCCCACCAACCCCCACCCACTTCAAAATCAAATTTCCCTCCCATTTGCCCCACCCATGACCGAACCCAACCCTAGCCCACTCCTATAAATACCCCACATTCTAACCCTTCGTACACACACCTCTCATACACCTCAAAACCCCCCTTGGCCGAATTGCCTTCTCCCTCCTTGTCCTTCTATTTTCTTCTTCTTCTACTCTATTATTTTTTTTCTTTATTTTTGCTTGAGGACGAGCAAAGATTTTATGTTTGGTGTAGGAAAAGCATTTCTTTTTACTTTCCATTACCACTTATGGCACCCAAGGTTGGAAAATCCTCTAGAAAGAGGAAAGGAAAGGCAGTAGCTGCCACCTCTAACTCTTGGTAGATGGAGAAATTCATCACCAAAGCCTACCAAGACCGTTTCTATGAAGTAGTGACAGAGAAATAGTTAATCCTTGAGGTCCCTTTCAGGCTTAAGAAGAATGAGTATCCAAAAATCTGAAGAGAGATCCAAAGAAGAGGTTGGAAAGTCCTAACCAATCCCATCTAAGAGGTTGGGATCTTAATGGTGCAAGAGTTCTATGCTAATACATGGGTCACGAAAAATCATGACATTATTGTGAACCCAAATCCCAAGAATTGGAGCACCATAGTCCGAGGGAGAATCTTAGATTTCAGCCCAGAAAGTGTGAGGTTGGCGTTCAACTTGCCTTTGATGCAAGGAGATCCACATCCTTACAAAGACCGGATCAAAGTGCAGCACTTTTTCTCGGAGCATGGTGCGCCAAGTATGGAATCCCTGTCCATTTAGCCTTTGCTTTTCTGTCATCCACAGATTTGCAAAAAATTCCTGGATCATCCTTATACCAACGTTGGTTCTGGGGTTGGCCAGAATTTCCCAACCTCTCATTCTGATTTGTTCTTGAATTTTTGGGTATTCATCTTTTTTTTAAGTCAAATTTGAGAAAGAATTGATAAATATATGAAATTTTAAAGAGGATTTGAAAAGAATTGAGAAAGATTTGAAAATATTTTAGAATTGAAAAGATTTAAAAAGAAATTGAATTTAAAAGGAATTGAATCAAAAGTAATTGACTTTGGAAAAGATAATTTGAAATAAGAGGAGAGATGATTAAAAAGATAAGATTTGGAAAAGATATGGTTTGAAAAAGTCAAACCTCCCTACCCTGATTGGGGCGTTGAATGCCCCGGATAGCCCTATTCTGGCATTCAACGCCAGGCATATTCCCCTCGTGGGTGTTGAACGCCCAGCCTTGCTCCCTGGCTGGCGTTCAACGCCAAGCTTCCTTCCCCTTTAGGGCGTTGAATGCCCAAAATGCTCCCATTCTGGCATTCAACGCCAGCAAGCTCTCTTATGGGCATTTGAATGCCCATCCTGCTCCTTGTCTGGCGTTCAATGCCGACAAGGGACTTTTCCTAGGGTGCTCTATTTTCAGTTCTGAATATTTCTATCTCTATTCTAAGAGGTATACATGATCACAAATGTTAGAAAGAAAAGTAACTATGAAAATAAATTAAAAATAAAGGAAAATAAGATCAAATGAGGATAAATAAAGAAATAGAAAACAATAATATACTACTAATAATTGGATTGCCTCCCAACAAGTGCTTCTTTATTGTCATTAAGTGGACTTCACTGTACTAATTTCAGTAGCAATGTCGAGCTATCTTGCTCAATGTTGTTCCCTAGGTAATGTTTGACTCTCTATCCATTAACAGTAAACCTCTTGTCGGAGTGTTTACCTTGGAGTTCTATGTGCCCATAAGGTGATACATTAGTGACAACAAATGGTCCTATCCAATGTGACTTGAGCTTCCCAGGGAAGAGCTTGAGTCTATAATGGAAGAGCAGAACCTTCTGGCCTGGTTCAAAGATTCTAGAAGATATCTTGTAATGCCATCTCTTGGCTCTCTCTTTATAGATTTTTGCATTCTCGAATGCAGCAAGTCGGAATTTATCCAACTCATTCAACTGGAGTAACCTTTTTTCTCCCGCTGTCTTAGCATCAAGGTTGAGGAATCTGGTTACTCAGTAGGCATTGTGTTCCAGTTCCACTGGTAAATGACATGCCTTCCTATAAACTAATTAATATGGTGATGTTCCTATAGGGGTCTTGAAGGATGTCCTGCATGCCCAGAGAGCATCATCAAGTTTCCTTACCTAATCCTTTCTAGAGGTGCTCACAGTTCTTTCCAGGATTTTTTTTAGTTATCTGTTGGATATCTCAGCTTGCCCATTTGTCTGTGGGTGATATGGAGTTGCCACTCTATTGCGAACGCCAAAACAGTGTAGAATAGAGTCAAGTTATCTATTACAGAAATGGCTGCCTCCATCACTAATTAGTGTCTGTGGGACACAGAACCTGCTGAAGATATGTTTCCAGAGAAAATTCATCACTACTTTTGCATCATTAGTGGGTAATGTGACTGCCTCAACCCACTTAGACACATAGTCCACTACCATAAGGATGTAGGTGTTTGAGAATGTGGGTGGAAAAGGTCCCATGAAATCTATTCCCCACACATCAAACAGCTCAATCTCTAGGATCCCTTGCTGAGGCATGTCATGACTATGAGGGAGATTGCCAGCCCACTGGCAACTGTCACAGTTACGAACAAACTCTCAGGGGTCCTTAAAAGAGTGTTGGCCGTAAAAGCCGCTTTGAAGAACCTTGGTGGCTGTTCGCTCACCTCCAAAGTGTCCTCCATAGTCTGAGCCATGGCAATGCCATAGGATCCATTGTCCCTCCTCTTCAGACACACATCGGCGGATTATACGGTCCGCGCATTGACACAAAAATTATTGTCGGTCTAGCCTAAGCGATACACACTAGCCTAAACTAATCAAAGATCCAAATTAAGGGACATTGATTGTTTTTCACCTAGTGGTAGTGATGTGCTAATATTAAGAACAAAAGGGATTAAATGGCTCAAAATTTGCTAACAATGGTTGATAAAAGGTAGGCTATTTAGGTAAGTGAGCTAAATAAAATGATGGCCTCAATCATACAAATGCATGTATACATGGAATAATGGATATAAAGAATCAGACAAATCAAAGATCACATTCATAGCAAGAGAATAATGCACACAAGAATGGAAAAAAGTGGTTAGAAGATATAACCACACAATAAGGCTCAAAACTCACACGCTTGTGTTCTTAGCTCAAAAACCATGTTCCAAAATACATTCTTCAAGCAAGTTTATCGCAAAAAAATTTTTCAAAATTAGTAGGGTGCCCTAAAAATGATTTCTTGGAAAAGAGGTCATCACCTTAACCAAGTAGTCCTAACAAGAAAAAAACTAACTAAACATGCAAGGTGTCCTAATTAACAAAACAAATGAGAATTGAAGTCCATAGATGTTGAAAAGAGGAGATTATTACCCACGAAGATTGATCGAATGACCTCCCCACACTTAAGAATTAGCACGGTCCTCCAAGCTACTAGCAAGGTGCAAGGGCGGTCGGGTTTGGAAATTCCACTATCCCATTCGTGCATGCTCTCTTCACTTAAGTATGAGGTGGATGTGGAGATCTCCCGTTCTTTATATAAGGAAACCGGCATAGGTTACGCCGTTCATATCTATCCATCTTTTTATGGAGATCCTCAAGCCATTGGTGGGAGGATCCTTGTGATGTGGAAGGATTGGGAGGTACATCCGAAGGAATAGCTATATCAAGGCTTCCGATTTCTGTCGAAGGCTTGACATATTTTTTGGTTGGGATGACGTCGCACTCTACCAGAATCATTGCTCTTTGATCCTTAGTCTCTCGGGGAACACCAGCAGTAGCAACTAACTCCGTCACCAAAGCGGGAAAGGTAGGTTACCCTTGGCATGAACACGACCCATGGCTTGGTGGATGAGGCGAGCAATGTTAACCGGCCGCTCTGTGAGTATACACCAAACTAGCAAGGCTAGGTCCGCAGTAATCAACGTCTCGTGAGTGCTGAGAAACACGTTATGAGACAAGATCTGGGTCCATGCTCAAGCCTCTACGGTCAGAAAGCGCGCAAGAATGCCCTTAGGTCGGGGCCTGAGTCTCTCTCGAGTCCAAAATGTATCCGGTTCGACAATAACCCGGTGGACTGTGTCCCAATCAAAGACAGAATTGAACTCATCACGCTGGTGGAGGGCCTCTTGGTAACCATCTACCTCATTTGGCATGGGTAAGACTCTATGTACGTCTTGAATAGTTTTCTCGGAAACTAGGACTTGCGTCCGGTGCATGAAAACAGTTTGAAGAGAAGGAGAGTGGTAATTGGTGTAGAACTCGGCCACCCACAAGAGATTGGCTTCTTATGGTCTCCTCATGAGAAATTCTCATCCTCGCCTCTCAATGCGACGTATGACAAATTGAACTATATGACCCGGAGGTGTAAGAAGGGTTCAGAATGATAATTCCGTGCAACCATGATGGGAAACATGAGCTCACAATAGTGGTTGGGAAACCTAGTGGGGTCCCTCGTAGGGTTGTCCTTCTCTTGGGTGCATGGTGCGCTTTGGCAGTGGATCTTTGAGGTTCCCTTTTGGTAAGTGGCTTCTTCGGTGCCTTTTCCTTTTCTTTTTTTATGGCCATCTGAAAAAGGAGAGGAAAAAGAGAAGACATTAAACTCAAAGAAACCACACTTGAATTGGAACATGCAAGTGAGACAAATGCCACAAAAGAATAAACGTCTTGAAAGCATGACAGCTGCAACATGCAAACAGTACAACAATTGAAAAAAATGGGGCGATGCACTAGGATGGGATGCAAGAGTGAGAAAAGCATGCAAGTAAGGCATGAGAAGAATAAACTCAAGCATTACTAACAACCCAAAGTGACATATTCAAGAAAGATAAAAAGCACAAGTGAATCAATTACCTAATCTAACTTCAAGACAGTAAGGCATGCAAAAGGAATAAAGTGGAGTTAAAGAGGGTTGAAACACAATTCTTGCAATATGACCGAAGGAAGCAAGTCATGGGTATGCACATATGAATGGTAAAGATGAAGTGCACTGAGCTCAATAAACAATAAGAAAGCAAGTGTGTTGAGAAAAGAGTACCAAATTGAAATCATAGTGTCAAAATAGACTAAAAATGTGATAGGTGCAATTCAACAAACACGTGGCGTGCAACATTCAAACCATAAGCACATTAAATAAATCCAAAAATGTAACTCCCCAAAATGATATACCCAACATCAAAACAACATCACATAATCATAAGGGATTTAGAAGACAGCAACTAACCCATCAAAGCAAGAGCTAACTCAAATTCTAACATCCATGGAAAATGGAAAGAAAAATAAAGACAGCAAACAAACAAGAGCAAATTTAACAAAATACAACTGAAAGAAATAAGGGAGAGTAAATAAATGCAACTAAGAAGAAAAGAAATAAAGCAAAGATAATGAGAAGGGAAGAGAATATGACCTTGAGAGGAGAAAGAGAAGGTAAGGTGCAAGTGGAGATAGGAGAAAAGAAATGGAGAAAAGAGAGGAGAGAGAATGTGGGACCACCGGAAGTGGTGGTCGCCGATGGGTGAAGTCGCCGGTGATAGTGGGCGAGAGAAGTGGTGAAGAGGAAGGGAAGAAGAAAGGAAGAAGTAATGGAGGAAGGAAATTAAAGAAAGAGAGTGAAAAAGGGCGCGCTGTATACAAGGCACATCGGACAATCGACGCGCGCGCGCACGCCACGCGTACGCGTGAAGGGACAGGAAAGAAGAGGGGTGCGTGAGCACCACCCGCACATACGCGTGGGATGGTAGATAGGTAAGGGATGCATACGCGTCAAAGCGCGTGCACGCGTAGAGACATCTGCGCGCTTCGCGCAGTGCTTGCGCAATGCTCGCGCAAGTCTCGGGTGGCATGTACTAGGGAAGGCGTGTAAGGCGACCGACGCGTACGCGTCATGTGCGCGCACACGTGGGTGGACAAGAATGTAAGATGATTCGTGAGCGTGATACACGCGTATGCGTCAGTAGGAGTTGCGTGTTTTGCGCAATGCTTGCGCAACTCTTGAGAAAATGTGCCCAGAGTGCCACACATAGCGACCGACGTGTACGCTCATGTGCGCGCATGCGTGGATGAGCAAGGGGGCAGGCGACGCGTGGGCCTGCCTCACGCATACGCATGGGTAGGCATTTACGCATTTTGCGCAATGCTTGCAAAATGCTCACGCAACTCTCGGGAAAATGTGCCCAGAGTTGCAAAAACACAAGCGACGCGCACGCGTCCTGCACGCTTAAGCGTGGATCTCTTTTTTTTTTTAATCAACAAAGAGAAAGGTATTTTTAACACATTCCTGGCAGGTATTCAAGCTACATTGTCAAGAAAACACTCACAAATTCATGCACTACTCAAAATAAAGCATTTTCTCTAACCTTGTCAATTTATCTATACCAAGATTGATGAAATCTACCTAAATATCATAACAATTCAACAAAATCAACAAAAGCTAGCATACCTAAATAACTCAACAACACCAAGAAATCACAAAATTCACAAGAATCCAAAGCTAGAAGTAAGAAATTATACACAAGGAAGATCTTACCATGGTGGGAGTCTCCCACCAAGCGCTTTTCTTTAACGTCCTTAAGTTGGACGGTCATGTGCTTAAGCTTCCTCTCTTTTTGGTGCATCCTCAAGCAGGAGCACCTCCACTTCCCTTGGTGATTTTTAGCCATGATACTTCTTCACTCTATGTCCATTCACCTTGAAAGTTGTATCACTTTGAGGGTCAAATAATTCCACCACTCCATAGGGCTTTACCTCCTTCACCTTAAAGGGTCCTTCCCATTTTGAACGGAGCTTTCTAGGCATAAATCTAAGCCTCGAGTTGTAGAGGAAAACTTCGTCACCTTCTTAGAAATCCTTCTTTCGGATATGGTGATCATGAAATGCCTTAGTCTTTTCCTTGTAGATTCGCACATTCTCATATGCCTCCATCTTAAGACACTCAAGCTCCTCTAGTTGCAATTTTCTGGCTATACCTGCCTTGGTGATGTCCATGTTACACTGCTTCACTGCCTAATAGGCCTTGTGCTTAATTTCCACCGAAAGGTGGCATGTCTTGCCATAGACGATCCAGAAAGTACTCATCCCTAACGGGGTATTATAGGCCGTCCTATAAGCCCATAGTGCATCTCCCAACTGAGAGCTCCAGTCTTTCCTTTGTGGATTCACCACCTTCTTCAAAATTCGCTTAATCTCTCGGTTGGACACCTCTGCTTGCCCATTCGTTTAGAGGTGATATGCAGTTGAAACCTTATGTAATATACCATAGCGCTTGAGCAGTGCTTCTACCTTCCTGGTACAAAAGTGGGAACCTTGGTCGCTCATGATTGCTCGTGGCGACTGATAGCGGCATATAACATTATTTCTAATGAAAGAAATCACGGTATTAGCGTCATCAAGGCGGGTAGGTATCACTTCCACCCACTTTGATATGTAGTCAACCATGAAAAAGATATATAGATACTCACTTGAGTTAGGAAATGGCCCCATAAAGTCTATGCCCCATACATCAAAGATTTCACAAAACAACATAGGTTGTTGAGGCATTTCATCCTTTTGGGATGCATTTCCCGACTTCTGACATTAGTGAAACGACACACAGAATTGGTTAGCATCCTTGAATAAGGTTGGCCACTAGAATCCACAATCCAAAACCTTTTTAGCCATCCATTGTGGGCCAAAGTGGCCGCCACACTCGGATGAATGGCACGCTTCAAAAATGGGTTGGATTTCGGATTCTGGGACACATCTTCGAATTACTTGGTCTACTCCTCTCTTCCACAAGTGAGGGTCATCCCAAATGTAATATTTGGAATCACTCCTCAACTTGTCCCTTTGATGTTTAGAAAAGTTGGGAGGGAATATCTTAACAACCAAGTAGTTCGCCATAGGTGCAAACCAAGGAAAGCTATCCGAAATAGCATGCAAACTATCCAAAGGGAATGAGTCATCAATCGGAAATGGGTCATATTTAAGATTTTCAAGGCGGCTTAAATGATCTGTAACCAAATTTTGAGACCCACTTCGATCCCTAATCTCAATATCGAATTCTTGCAAGAGCAAGATCCAATGTATGAGCCTAGGTTTCGACTCATTCTTTGTCAACAGATACTTTAAAGCTGCATGATCCGTATATACCACTATTTTGGACCCTAGCAAATAAGATCTGAATTTATCTAGTGAATGAACAATAGCTAGGAGTTCTTTTTCCATAGTGGTATAGTTGGATTGTGCCGCATGTTTTTGAGGAATAAGCAATGATATAAGGGAGTTTACCATCGTGCTGTGCAAGCGCGGCACCTACAGCATGATTTAACGCGTTGCACATTATCTAGAATGACTACGTCCAGTTAGGGCCACTCACAATTGGTGCCGTGGTAAGAGCTCTCCTCAACTCTTCAAACGCATCCGCACAAACCCTATCAAACTCAAAGTCCACATCCTTTTAGAGTAGGCACGACAATGGCAATGCAATCTTGCTGAAATTCTAGATAAAGCGCCTGTAGAATCCTGCATGCCCTAAAAAGGAACGGACCTCCCTCACAGAAGAGGGGTGAGGTAAACTAGTGATAACATCAACCTTGGCCGGGTCCACAGAATTGCCCTTGTTAGAAACTATATGTCCTAGCACTATACCTTGTCTCACCATGAAGTGACATTTCTCGAAATTGAGAACAAGGTTAGTGTTGACACATCTCTCCAAGACCTTGGCCAAGTTCTCCAAACAACTATCAAAAGAGGTACCATATACACTAAAATTATCCATAAATACTTCCAGACATGTCTCCATAAGATCAGAAAAGACACTCGTCATGCACTGCTGAAAAGTGGCGGGTGCATTGCATAGCCCAAATGACATCCTTTTATAGGCAAAGGTGCCAAAGGGGCAAGTAAATGTGGTCTTTTCCTGATCCTCAGGAACAATATGTATCTGGAAATAGCCAGTGAATCCATCAAGAAAGAAATAATGGGATTTACCTGCCAGTCAGTCCAACATCTGGTCAATGAAGGGCAAAGGGTAGTGGTCCTTCCTTGTTGCGCCATTCAACCTTCTATAATCGATGCACTCCTGCCAAGCATTTTGTACTCTTGTGGTGACCACTTCACCATCATCCTTCTTAACCGCAGTGATTTCTTATTTCTTTGGGACGACTTGGACCGGGCTCACCCATTCACTGTCAGAAATCGGATGTATGATACCCGCATCAAGTAGCCTTGTGACTTCCTTTTTCACCACATCTAGGATAGTCAGGTTGAGCCTTCTTTGGGGTTATCTCACCGGCCGAGTTCCCTCTTGGAGAAAAATACGATGCATACATGTGTGGGGTCAATCCCCACAATGTCGGCTAAGCTCCAACCTATTGCTTTCTTGTGCTCCCTTAGGACTTCTAGGAGCTTTTCTTCTTCTTGACTAGAGAGCTCACTAGCAATAATGACCAGAAATCTTTGGTTGTCCTCTAGGAATGCATACTTCAAATGAGATGGAAGAGGCTTCGATTCACTTTTTACCTCAAGTTGAGGTTCTTTTTCATCAAGCTCCTGGAGTTCATTCTCAACAACTTTCTCTTGTTCACCCTCTTGGTCATCCGTCTCTTCAACAATAGGGTAGCACAACTTGTTATGATCCTCTCTTCATACCTCCACGACTACCTCATCAATTACATCACATCGGAGAACGGAATGTTCTTCCGGTGGGTGTCTCATGGCTTCTTCCAAATTGAACTTAATAGTCTTATCTCCAATTTGAATTTAGAGGTCTTCAGGAAAGGTCTACCAAGAAAAATAGAGGAAGAGCTTCTATTATCTGTTGAAGGTATTTCAAGGATGTAGAAATCAACTGGAAACACCAAATCCTGGATCGCCACAAGTACATCTTCCGCTATTCCCACTACAGTAATCACACTCTTGTCGGCTAAGGCAAATTTGGCGGCCGACCTCTTTAATGGGCTAAATTCAACTGTGCAAAGATAGAAAGTCGCATGATGCTCATGCAAGCCCCTAGATCACACATACAGTCATGAAAAGCGACTCCACCAATGCAACAAGACACCAAACATGGTCCAGGGTCACCACACTTTTCCGGAATAGGCTTCATCAATGAAGAAATGGAACTACCCAATGACAATGTCTCCAACTCACCTATCCTATTCTTGTGTGTGCACAAGTCTTTTAAAAATTTTGCATACTTCGAAATTTGTTGAATGGCATCAAGAAGTGGAATGGTTACCTCAACCTTCTTGAATACTTGAAGCATGTTTACATCAAACTTCGAAGTCTTCTTGGCCTTCTTCACCGTGAAAGGAAATGGGATAGGAATGGACTCATATACTATAGCCTTCCTCTTGGGTTCTTTAAGGCTCACTTCTTCTTCCTCATACCTTGTGTCTACCTCCTCTTCTTCATGTAGAACTTCAACAACCACTTCTTCCTCGTGAATATCTTCCATGACCCTAGGAGGTATCTCTTCCAATATAGTTCCTGATCATAGAGTAATGGCGTTGAGGCCGCCCTTTGGTTTTGGAAGTTGTTGTGATGGAAGGTTAGAAGAGCTTGAGGGTTGGTTGGTGTTGTTGGAGGAAGACAAGGCCAACTTTGAAATCATATCTATGAGATTGGCCAATTGAGCACTCATGGCATTAAATTGAGCCTCGTTGTTCTCGTCCTGTTTTTTCATAGTAGCTCTAAGTTCATCAACTTGGTTGGTGGAAGAGGAGGAGGATTGGTTGGATTGTTGTCTTTGATGTGGTGCTTGGTATTTGGTGTAGTTGTTTGGGTTTTGATGGAATGCTTGGTTGTGGTGATTTTGGTTGGCTTGATGGTTGTTGTTGTGGTAGTGGGATGAAGATTGGTGGTTGTTGTTGTAGTGAGAAGAAGAGTTGTTCCATCTTTGATTTTGATTGCTCCCTTGTGTATTGTCCATCCACCCTTGATTGGAGTTATTGCTGTGAGAGTAGTTGTTTTGGCCTTGAGAGGGGTAGGGTGGACGATTGTTATATTTCACATTGGCTACGGCAAGGGCATACTCCCTTCAAATTTGGTGGCATTGATCGGTGTAATGTGTGGTGCTAGAGCACAAACCATAAATTTTAGGAGGACCTTCAAGTTGGGCAACTTGGCATGGAGCTTGGATGGCTTGGATGAAATAGAATGCCTTTTTTTCTTTATGCATCTCCGTAAGGATAGTGGTCATATCCCCAAGCACCTTGGTTAAGCTTGTTTCAGAAGGGGATGATTCCACTAGACCCTTGAGGGGATTGCTCCTTACTCTTACATGTTGTGTAGCCTCAACAACATCATTTATCAAGCTCCAAGCTTCTCCCGCCATCTTGTTTTTGGAAAGGGAACCACCACTAGCGGCGGTGAGCAATCTTCTATCTTCCGTGCAAAGGCCTCTGGTAAAATAACTGATAAGCAAATGAGTGTCCAATCCATGGTGTGGGCAAGATTCCAATAGCTTCTTGAATCTAGTCCAATACTTATACAAGCTCTCTTGGTCCTTTTGCATTATACCCGAGATTTCTTTCCAGATATGGTCGGTCTTTTCTGGCGGAAAGAACTTGTCTTGAAATTCTCTTCTCAAGAAATCCCAATTGGTCACAGTCTTATCTGGTTGGGAATAGAACCATGTTTTTGCTTGTCCCTCAAGAGAGAAGGGGACAACAAAAACTATAATGGCAACTTCATCGGCCCCATGCCTTCGGGCCGTAGAACAAGCAACTTGAAAATCTCTTAGATGTCCGATAGGGTCTTGACCCGGAAGCCCATGATACTTGGGGAGTAGATTTATCAAGCTATTCATCAACTCAAAGTTTAGGTCAAGATTGGGATACTGATGTTTGGTTTGCTTGTATAGTTTAGAATTTCCTCAATTGAATAAAACCTCGTTGCAAGTATAGTTCTAAACGAACAAAGAATCCTCACATGCAAAAATATGGTTTTGTCACAAGTACAAACCCCAATAAAAATTAACCAAAGTATTTAAACTCCGGGTCATCTCATAAGGAATTGCAATAATGTGAATGATTATTGGCTATGAAGGAACAAAGAGGGGTTTGGTTTGATAAAGGGGCAATAAAACAAATGACAAGAAAAGTAAATCAAACATGCAATTAAAGAAGACAAGTAATAAAGAGAAACAATTAATAAGGAGAGACATTCATGGCAAGAATTGAGAGTATAGGCTTGCAATCCTAGTCATGCAATGATTAATTCATCTTATTTAGTCAACTCCAACAAATGGAAGAAGGTATCATGTCATCTTCACATAGGGAGAATGTCAAACAAGACTAGTCAATCACGTCACAATAATAAACAAGAATTTATCTTATTATGTCATCCCGGACGATAGAAGAAGGTATCATATTATCCTCACACTCCAAAAAAGTCTAATAAGACTAGCTAATCTCAATCCATAAGTCTCAATCACTTACTAATTAAATTAGCAAGAGATTAGAGTTAATGGAAACAATACTAGCTAACAACTCTAGATCACCAACATAGGTTGGATTTTCATGACTCAAGATTACCCAATTACTCTTTCGAAGCCAAGAATGCTCAAAATCTACTCTAACATCCTACCAAGCATTTTGTCAAATACTTGGAAGGCATAAAAGGAAAGCATAATAAATTGCAAGAAATAGTGAAATCTACCAACTACCAATTGCAAGAAAAGTAAGATCACAACTCAAATCAACAATAAAAGAACATCAAACATTAAATTGCATTAAAAAAGATCCAAATCCAACAAGAGTATTCATCAACAAAAAAGAGTCATAAAAGTAAAATTAACATAAGAACTAAGAGAATCAAAGTGTAGAAGCATGAAATTGTAAGAGAAAACAATATGAGAAGAATAATCAAAATCTAGATCTAAGATGGAATTAAGCCTAAGAACCCTAATTCTAGAGAGAAGAGGGAGTTCTCTCTCTAGAAACTAAACTACATGATGCTATTCTACAACTAAGTGCTCCCCTTTTGTTCTAGCTTGAATTTTGCATGAAATACCCTCAGAAACGAGTTGGATTTGGGCATGGGCAGCTCAGAAATTGTCCCCAGCGATTTCACTTTAAGTGGGTCACGTGACGAGCGTCACGCGTACGCATGGTGATGCGTGTGCGTCGATGACAGAAAATCCTATCCACGCGTAAGTGTGCAGGGCGCGTGTGCGTCGCTTGCAAATCTCCAATGCACGCGTACGCGTGCTTGACGCGTGCGCGTGGCCGTCAATTCTCTATTTTGCTCATTTCTTCATGAATTTTCCACTTTGGATGCTTTTCTCTTCATTTCTTCCATCCAATACTTGTCTTATGAACCTGAAATCACTCAACAAACACATCAAGGCATTGAATGGAATCAAACTGAATTAAAATCACTAATTTAAGGGCCTAAAAAGCTTGTTTTTACACTTAAACACAATTTAAGGGAGAATTACAAAATCATGCTATTTCATTTAATAAATGTGGGAAAAGGTGATAAAATCCCCCAAAATAAGCACAAGATAAACCACAAGAATATATACATATGCAATGCAAGAAAATGCAACTAAAAATCCTAAAATGAAATGTAAAAGTGTTGGGATTAGAAACTTGTTACCCAAAAACTCTGACTGGTCGGACGACCTCCCCACACTTAAATGTTGCACCGTCCTCGATGCATTCAAAGATGAGCCAGGGGGTATGGCAACTCTCCAGGTTGCTACCTTCAGTTGGTAGGTCAACTGGTTGCTGCGTGTTCTTCCTTTCGCTTTCGTTCTTGCTTATGGTGCATCAATCATGAAAAATAGAGAATAACACCGTAAGATGAGAAAATAAAAAGCGAGAAAACGTAAATTGTTGGAATGAGATAAATCACTAGAATGAGGTGAGTGAATTACTATGACATTAGAGAATAGTGTGTGGGTTTTAAGTTGCATGCGGTTTAGAACACATACACACTAGCATAAAAAGCTATGTCACAATTACACAAAAGAAGGCATACACTTCACTCGTTCTAGTGTGCTTGAGATGCTCTAAACTTGTAGGCTAAGACAACCAAACAAGCAATAAAGAAGCATGAAAGCATTCAAGCCAAAAGTCAAGTAGTTGTGAAATTGGATAAGGAATGGACATTGATTGATGTGTAAGTAAACTTAGTGGAGAAAATGGTATATGAAACTTGCACAACAATCAATGACACATATTGAAGTTGTTGCAACACCTAAGTGACATAGAGGTAAGACATAGATGCTATGGAACTTAGAAAAAAGAGATGTAAGAGTTAAAATCAATCACATAGAAAGCGTGGTCCACAAATCTTAGAAAGCTTTCGATCCAATTCCACAATTCCACAAATCTCAATGCATGAAATAGGTGATGTAAATAAGGGTCAATCATAAATGAGCAACACCTAAGAAACAATTCATCGATAGTGTACATTTGCCTACAATAGATGATGAATGCATGGTGGCCAAAATATTCAGTTTAAGGAGTTGAGATGCGTGAAGGCAATGTAACATGTACTTGGTATTCAAAAATATTAGGCACAAAATGTTCCAAACCAAGTAACCAAATATAACCTTAACAAAGGATCCAACAATGACCATTAATAATAATGATCTTAAACTAACATCCTATTAGTAATAAGCAGCAATAAACAGTAAACAAGAATAGTAATCCAACACTTATAATGGAAAACAAAAATTAAACAAAAATTAAACTAACTAACTAATTAAAAGAAATGGTGTTATATGGTATTTCGTAGTGTTAGATGATGTTTGAATGGTGAAAAGAAAAGAAGAGAAGGGAGAAAAAGGAAAGAAATGGAAAGAAGAGAAGAAAAGAACATGGTTGATGCAGGGCAGCCGACACGTGCACGTCAGTGATGCGCGTTCGTGGAATGGTGAAATGGGCCGCGACGGGTATGCGTGAAGCATACGTGTGCGTCGATGGTTTATTTTGAGAGTGATGCGTACGCGTGAGGTACGCGTACGCGTGACTTGACTTGCTCGTTTCGCACAGTGCACGCACGCTATTCGCATAACTCTCGGGAAAAAAGGCTGGGAAGGGGAAATATGCAATCCACGCGTACACGTGGCTGACGCGTGCGCGTGGATGGTCAAGAATACTTGGGTCACGCGTACGCGTGGAGTGCGCGTACGCGTGGATGGTGCTCTATTTTTCAAAATTTTTCTATGTTCTTGCACCAAACCAAGCATTCCAAACCTCCAAACAGCTACCAAAACATCATAGAGCCTTATTTATCCTACTAGACTCCCAAATAAACTCAACAAACTAAACAAAACATGAAATTAAACCTAAATTACCAATATTTACAAAAAAGAAAATGAAAAGAGTTTACCATAGTGGGGTGTCTCCCACCTAGCACTTTTGTTTATTGTCCTTAAGTTGGACTTATGGGGAGCTTCTCATCAAGGTGGCTTGTGCTTGAATCCATCCTTGAACATCCACCAATGCTTGGACTTCCATTTTGCTTTATCATTCAAAGTTAATAACTCCAAGCTTTGATGGAGTTCTTCACAAACCATAGGCTCCCAAAGTTGATCTTCCTTGTGCGATCTGGGATCCCACACTTTGTTTTCACACCCGTCCTTGAGTTGATCATGGTGATTTCCTTCGGGTTGCAAGAGAGATGAATTCTCATGGAACAACCAAACGATCCTCCTAGACCCATTCAATTGAGCATTACACCAATCCATGCTCCTCAATTTTGAGCTTCCCACCATAATGAGCCTAGACTTACAATGCCAACCACTAAACATTCTCCTCTTACGCTTAATTCCACAAAGCACCCTAAGTTGGCCATCCCTTTCAAGCAAACCATATTCGAGTGGGATAATAAAGCTAAGAGTTAGAAGTTTTATCCACTCAAATGAAAGATTAGATGGCAACCCAGGTGAAGGAGTTCCCAACGGTCTTGACAAAGCACGCTCCACTCCCGTCCATCCTCTTCTATAGGTGTCCACCACTTGACAAGGTTCTTCAAACTCTACCTCTTGCCAAGTTTCCTCAAGTTCACTTTCTTCTTCACCAAGTTCTTCTATTTCTTCCCCATCACTCAAATCATTAATAGGAGGTTGAGTGAAATCTACCTCATCATCAATTCCGAGCATTGTGGGGAAGGACTCATCAAGCTCAAAAGGATTATATGTTGATGCGGAATCATCAAAGATAGGAGGGGTTATGGCTTGGAACACTTCTTCTAATTCTCCAATCATATTGTGCCTTGGAGGTTGCGCACTCTCCTCCTCAACATCAACTTCAAACTCCATGGAAGAAGGCTCTTCAATTTGTGATTCCTCTATGTACTCAACATATCCTAAGGCGCCAACCACTACTTCCTCTTGTTGCACTTCTTGTGTTAACTCCTCTTCTTCACCTCGGAGCTTCAAGTTCACTCCCTCACTAAGCTCTTTAGGTGCTTCTCCAAATTCAACAATGGGAGTACCTTGATCGCGCAAGCTTAGGCGGGATGAGACTATGTTGCTAACGGCTTCTACCATGATAGCCATCTTAGCTCTTAACTCCTCAAACTTCTTTTCATCCTCTTCTTGTTGCCTTAAGATATGAGATTCAAGAACACCTAGTTTTAGCATGAGGGCTTCATCGGGAGGTGGTGGTAGAAGAGAGGATTCATTGTTTGAGGGGAGTGTATTGTAGTTGGAAGGTGGTTCATATTGGTGAAATTCTTGAGGTGGTATGTATGGACTTTGTGGTTCATGGGAGTATTGGTGTTGGAATGGTGGTGGCTCTAGATATAGTTCATATGGTGGTTGGTATGGTGGGTATGGGTTGGAGTTATATGGAGGTGAATGGTGGTATGAGGCTTGTGAGTATGGTTGTTGGGGGCTATGTTGAGGGAAAGTGTCATATGTATGTGGTGGTTGTGGTTGACAATCACAATAAGGGTCATCACATACATTAGATTGGTATGCATTAGGATTAGGATTATACCCATAAGAATTCAAAGAGTAGTTACATTGGGGTGACGCTTGAACGGCTTGGCTAGAATAGAATGCTTTTTGGTCCCTGTGCATCTCCATTAAGAGAGTAGTCATATCCCCAAGCACTTTTGTCAAACTTGATTTGGAAGGAGGTTGTTGCCAAGAAGGTTGTTCATAAGCTTGGGGCTCCTCCCACCCTTGATCTCCAAATCCTTGATGCATGTTATCATTGTAAATTCCATCTCCTACAGCATAGTTTGAACCAAACTCATAGACAAAAGGGGTGAGAATTCGTAGTGAAAGAGAAAATAAAAACAAAAGCTAACAAGAAATAAAGAAGACAAAGTCCTACAACTAGAAAAAATCAACAAACAAACCAAAAATTAAGCTACTCACAATATATACAATAGCCAATAATATAGCACCATTGCAATTTCTCCAGCAACGGTGCCATTTTGATGTTCGGTTTCCTTTTATGGTTTAGAATTTCCTCAATTGAATGAAATCTCATTTCAAGTATAGTTCTAAACCAACAAAGAATCCTCAGATGCAAAAATATGGTTTGGTCACAAGTACAAACCCGAATGAAAATTAACCGAAGTATTTAGACTCCGGGTCGTCTCACAAGGATTATTGGCTATGAAGGAACAAAGGGGGTTTAGTTTGATAAAGGGGAAATAAAACAAATGACAAAAAAAGTAAATCAAGCAAGCAATTAAAGAAGACGAGTAATAAAGAGAAACAATTAATAAGGAGAGACATTCATGGCAAGAATTGAGAGTATAGGCTTTCTATCCTAGTCATGCAATGATTAATTCATCTTATTTAGTCAACTCCAACAAATGGAATAAGGTATCATGTCATCTTCACATAGGGAGAATGTCAAACAAGACTAGTCAATCACGTCCCAATAATAAACAAGAATTTATCTTATTACGTCATCCAGAACGACAGAAGAAGGTATCATATTATCTTCACACTCCAAGAAAGTCTAATAAGACTAGCTAATCTCAATCCATAAGTTCCAATCACTTACTAATTAAATTAGCAAGAGATTAGAGTCAATGGAAACAATACTAGCTAACAACTCTAGATCACTAACATAGGTTGGATTTTCATGACTCAAGATTTCCCAATTACTCTTTCCAAGCCAAGGATGCTCAAAATCTACTCTAACATCCTACCAAGCATTTTGTCAAACACTTGGAAGGCATAAAAGGAAAGCATAATAAATTGCAAGAAATAGTGAAATCTACCAACTACAAATTGCAAGAAAAGTAAGATTACAACTCAAATCAAAGTTCTTTCAATCTCAAGGTCAAGTTCGGCTAAGCTAGAGTTTGGTTGAGACCGAGTCATCAAACTTGGGAGTCATAGCACATGCATAAAATAAATCTAAACTATGAACTAAGTATTAAAAGCAAGTAAACTATCTACACTCTTCACATATTCACATAACCAATGTCAAGGCATACATTGCAACCATTCCCCGGCAACGGCGCCAAAAATTTGACACAATAATTATTGTCGGTCTAGAATTTCTCTTAATAGAAATAGAACTTCGTTGTAAGCATAGTTCCAAACCAACTAGTAACTCTCGATCAAATTTTAAAGATTTGGTTGTCACAAAGTTTAACCCCAATACAAGTAAACCGAAGTATTCAAACCTCGGGTCGTCTCACAAGGAATGGGCAAACATGTGCATTATCATTGGTTAGAATTCTGGGGTTGAGAGTCATGATCAAGAAATTAAACTCGTAGACTTAACATGCAAGAAATCTTAAAGTGCAAGAAACTAAATTAAGTAACTAAGGCAAGATATGAGCAATTTCAAACTAACAAAAGAGCATCTAAGATAATTCTACTCTAGAATTAAGCAAGTAACTATAACTAGAATTAAGCAATTGAAACTTTTGGGTTTCAAATATGAATAATAAAAGGAACTCTTGGCTAGGCATAGGAATTGGGGTCACCATCCTTGTCTAATAACCATATCTTGATAATTATGAAGAACCAAACTCACCAAGTCTACCTCCAAGAGCTTTAAGTACGTAATATTTACTCCTAAGCTTGAGGTACGTCAAGTGGCTTGATCAATCTCAACTTATAAGTCCTAATCCAACTACCAATTGACTTAATAGTGGATTAGTGTTAATGGGTATCAACTTGACCACTAAGGGGTCTCAAAACACCAAATCAATTAGACCCAATGACTCAAGTTTGTCCAATTTCCTTAGCCTAGGCCAAGAGTCAAGAAAACTACTCCATAATCAAAGGAAACACTTCAGCAAACACATGGTATGCATTAATAAAAGACATAGTCAAATTGTAATTAAATTGGAAATTAAAAGTACCCACTAATAATTATCAATGGAAAACTACTCAAATAACACCATTAATCATGGAAAACATCAATGTATCATTAACAATTCAAGATCCACAAAGTTTATAAGATGAATAGAAAAAGGGAAATAACAAGAAAACATAAATCTAACACAAGATCTCAACAAAATTATACGAGAGAATTCAAATTAAGAAATCAAAACTACTAATCAACAAGACCCAATTCAGAATTCAACAAGGAAAGATCAAATCAAACTAGATCTAGAGAGGAATAATGGTTTCTCTCTCAAGAATAACAAGAACAAAAACTAGCCAAAATTGTGTCTAAGTGTGTAATAAATGATCCCTCTCCCCTTTTCCCCTAGAGTTCCTGGGTCTTTTCCATGTTGATTTAGCTTGAATTTGGGCCTGTAGAGCCTCAGAAATTGCCAGGCACGATTTCTTTAGTGAGGTCACGTGCTGCTCGTCACGCGTACGCGTCATGTACGCATACGCGTCACCTGAATTTCGCGATCCACGCATACGCATCAAGCGTGCGTACACGTCGGTAGGGAAGTCGCCAATCCACGCGGATGCGTCACTCTTCATGCGCCATGCCCAGCTCCTCGCACCCACGTGTGCGCGTCACAGCCGATTCTTCGAAACCCAATTTTTCATGTTCCTTCCACCTTTGCATGCTTCTTTTCTCTCTTCTAAGTCATTCTTGCCCTACAAACTCTGAAATCACTCAACAAATATATCACGGCATCGAATGGTAATAGAAAAGGATCAAAATATGGCATTTTTAAGGCAAAAGAAGCATGTTTTCCATCATGAAGCAGAATTAGGAAGAGAACACAAAGCCATGCAATTTATGTGAATCAGTGTGGAAAATATTGACAAAACCTCTCAAATTCTACACAATATAAACCACAAAATTGGGGTTTGTCACGCATCTCTTGAAAAGATATGGTTCATCCCACAAGTAGTACTTTGCATCATGTATGAGTTTTCGAGCTTGCTACCTACTATATTCCTTGGGGATGAACCTTATGGCCTTGTAATTTGCAATATTTGTAAACGAAGGGCTGTTCGAATTGCAAAGAGTTGCTCATCGAAAAAGGTTTTAGATACCTTAATAGAGGGATGGGAAGTCCCTGCTATTGGTTTAATCTGAGACAAGAGGTTAGCCACTTGATTTTCTGACCATTTTCTGTCTCTTATTTCTATGTCAAACTCTTGCAGGAGTAGCACCCACCTTATTAGTCTTAGCTTAGAATCCTGCTTGGTGAGAAGGTATTTGAGAGCAGCATGGTCAGTGTAGATAATGACCTTAGACCCTGTTAAATAAGATATGAACTTGTCAATGGCATAAACCACTGCAAGTAATTCCTTCTCTGTGGTACTATACTTATTATGTGCGTCATTTAGAACATGACTGGCATAATAAATGACATGTAGGAGCTTATCATGTCTTTACCCCAGAACTGTGCCAATGGCATGATCACTAGCATCACACATTAGTTCGAATAGTAGGTCCTAGTTGGGTGCAGAAATAATGGGTGTAGTGATAAGCTTGGCTTTTAGAGTTTCAAAGGCATGCAGGCATTCCTTGTCAAAAACAAATGGAGTGTCAGTGGCTTATGAGTTGCACAAGGACTTTAAAATTTTCAAAAAATCCTTTATGAACCTCCTGTAAAATCTTGCATGTCCCAGGAAACTTCTGATTGCCTTAACATTAGTCGGCGGTGGTAATCGCTCAATTACTTTCACCTTAGCTTGATCCACCTCTATCCCTTTGTTTGAAATCTGATGTCCAAGAATAATTCCTTCAGTTACAATGAAGTGGCATTTTTTCCAGTTTAAAACAAGGTTTGTTTCTTGGCATCGTTTCAGAACTAAGGCCAGATGGTCAAGGCAGGAGTCAAATGAATCTCCAAAGACAGAAAAGTCTTCCATGAATACTTCAAGGAATTTCTCAACCATATCAAAGAAAATGGAGAGCATGCACCTCTGAAAGGTTGCAGGTGCATTGCATAGGCCAAATGGCATTCTTCTATAAGAAAACACTTCGTATGGGCATGTAAATGCTGTCTTTTCTTGATCCTAAGGATCTACTGCAATTTGATTGTAACTAGAATAACCATCTAGGAAAAAGTAGAACGCATGCCCTGCTAGTCTCTCTAGCATCTGATCTATGAATGGTAAAGAAAAATGATCATTTCTTGTGGCGTTGTTGAGTTTCCTATAGTCAATACACATACGCCACCATGTAACTGTTCTTGTTGGAATTAGTTAATTTTGTTCATGGTGAACCACTACCATTCCTCTCTTCTTGGGTACAACTTGGACTGGGCTCACCCAGGGGCTATCTGAAATAGGTTAAATAATTCCAGCCTCCCACAGTTTTGTGACTTCTTTTTGTACCACTTCCTTCACAGTTGGATTCAGTCACCTTTGTGGTTGCACCACTGGTGTGGCGTCATCTTCTAGCCGAATTTTGTGCATGCATCGGGTTGGACTAATTCCCTTAAGGTCACTTATGGTCCACCCAAGAGCTGTCTTGTGTGTCTTCAGCACTTGGATCAGTGCTTTTTCTTCTTGTGGTTCTAGAGCAGAACTTATAATCACAAGATAAGTGTCCCATCTCCTAGAAATGCATATTTCAAGGATGATGGTAACGGCTTGAGCTCGAGTTTGGGAGGCTCAGCCTCTCCTTTAAGAGCTTCTAAAGTTTCCTTTATTTCTTCTGGTGCCTCCATGTAAGGCTTGGCATCGTAAAGGGATGCATTCTTGTGCTCTTCTATCTCAAGCACCACAAAATCTGTGGGGAAAGCAAAGGGTCCAACCCTAACAATCATGTCTTTAACCACGCCCGATGGAAACTTGACAGAGCCATCAGTAAGCTGAAGGCATATGCGGGTTGGCTTGACTTCTTGAGTTAAATAGAGCTTCTTTATTAATTATGTAGGCATCAGGTTAATGCTTTCTCCAATATCACATATGGTTGTCCCTGTGCAGGCATCCCCTAGGGTGTATGGTATCATAAAGCTCCCAGGATCCTGAAGCTTCTCTGGTAAGCTCTTTTGGATTATTGCACTGTATTTTTCAGTGAGGAAGACTGTTTTTACCTCTCTCCAATCCTTCTTATGACTTAATATGTCCTTCATAAACTTAGCATAGGAAGGTATTTGTTCAAGAGCTTTTGCAAAAGGGATCTTGATCTCTAGTGTCTTGAGATAGTCTACAAAGCGGACAAACTGTTTATCCTTTTTTGCTTGATAGCGCTTCTTGGAAAATGGCAGCTTGGTCTTGTACTAGCTTGTTTCGGAGGGGTTCACCCCTGCTTGGGCGTTCAACACCCTCGCTTCCCTCTTCCTGGTGTTCAATGCTAGAGGTACCCCCTTCTGGCCAATGAACGCCAATGGCACTCCTCCCTGGGTGTTCAACACCTTTAGAGGTGCCTTGGACTACTGACGTGGTGGAAATTGGCGAGTTAAGAAATTGTTATAAGAAATACGTTGCAAGTACTGTTCTTAACCAAGCAAAAATCCACTTATCAATTTATAAGGGTTGTCACAAAATTAAAATTAAAATACTGGCAGTATGAATCCCAGGTCGTCTCCCAACGAGTTGCAGGAAGATGTGCTATTTTATTAATCAGATATTTTCTAAAAATGGTTTGAGTTGATAAATAGGAAATTAAATCAGAGAATTTATGTAATTTAAATGAAAACCTTGACCGGGAGTAGATTAGTTGGAAGCCCTATCCTTGATGGAGTTCTCTCAAGATAAAAGTGATAATTAAAGGTTGCCTGCTCAGTGATCCTTTACCAAGTAAAGGAAAGTTAAGCAAGTTGGAAGTCAATTTCTATTCACAAGTTCTAATCCTCTCCCTTGGGAAGGACTAGTGTCAGTGATTAGAGGGCGACCCAACGCGAAACCCAACTATAATTTTACTCTTGAGCATCCAGCTCAAGGTCTTCCTGTCAATCAACTCCCAATTAAGTTATGGAACTACTCGCTCATTATGATTGTAAAATTTACGAAATAAGAAAAGGAAATATTGAAAGACATGATAAATAATAATCAAAAGGATCAATTAAAAATAAAAATAATTCTTGTATAAATAAATTCTAGAAATAATCCAAGAGTAACTCTGAGTAAATAAAGGACATGGAAGAGTAAGTGACAGGTAAGGAAACAAACTAGAATGACGAAGTCTTGACGGAGGTAATAACTCTTCTTAATATCCCAGTCCAAAAAGCAATAAAATCAAAATCCTAAGAACTATGAATGTGTAGAGAGAAAACCTAGAGGAAGAGTAAAATCAGATCTAAAAACTAAAATTATGCAGAATGAATGTTGTGTTCTCGTCTCTGCATGTTCCCTGGCTCTAATATGCTTTTCTGGGCCGAAAACTCGGTCAAAACAGGGCCCAAAATCGCCCCCAACGAATTTTGCAGATTCTGCAGATCGTGCATGACACACGATCGCGTCATTCACGCGTTCGCGTCATCCAGCGTTTTGCCTTGCCACGCGTGCGCGTCGTCCACGCCTTCGCGTCACTTGTGCAGTTTCCAATCCATGCGGTCGCGTCAGTCATGCGAGCGCGTCACTACAATTTCCTCTTTTTCACGCGGTCGCGTGAGCCAGGCGTCTGCGTCACTTCTCGCTGGTCATCTCCTCCATTTCTTGTGCTCCTTCTATTTTAGCAAGCCTTCTTTCCAATCTACAAGTCATTCATGCCCTATAAAGCCTGAAACTCTTAACACACGGATCACGGCATCAAATGGAATAAAGGAGAATTAAAATACATAATTAAAAGTCTCTAGGAAGCAAGTTTTCAACCATGAAGTAATTTCGGGAAGGAATTATGAATGCATGCTAATCATATGAATAAGTGGGTGAAGATTTGATAAAACCATATAATTAAGCACAATATAAACCATAAAATAATAGTTTATCAACTACTGTCTGTTCATCTTCTGTCAACTTCTCTTAAGTTAGATAGCTTAAGAGTGTTCAGGGTCTTTCCATTCCTAAGTTAGATAGCTTGACACTCTTCTTTTATCTATCTGGATAATTGTTGTCTAGTTTAACTTAGTTGTGTTTCTATATTCCTGTTGGAAGCTCGAGTTTCTTGCAAAGCCACTTGCAGTTCTGATGAGCGGATAATTTATACCTTTTTTGGCATTATTTTTAGGTAGTTTTTAGTATGTTTTAATTACTTTTTATTATATTTTTATTAGTTTTTATGCAAAAATCACATTTCTCGAATTTACTATGAGTTTTTGTGTTTTTCTGTAATTTCAAGTATTTTCTGGCTGAAATTGAGGGACCAGAGCAAAAGTCTGATTCAGAGGCTGAGAAAGGACTGCAGATGTTGTTGGATTCTAACCCTCTTGCACTCAAAGTTGATTTTCTGGAGCTACATAAACCCAATTGGCGCGCTCTCAATTGCGTTGGAAGGTAGACATCTTGGGCTTTCCAGCAATGTATAATAGTCCATACTTTGTCTGAGATTTGATAGCCTAAACTGGCGTTCAAACGCCCACTAGAGACCCTTTTCTGGCGTAAAACGACAGAACTAGCACTAGAACTAGAGTTAAACGCCCAAACTAGCACCCAAGCTGGCGTTTAACTCCAAGAATGGCCTATGCACGTGAAAGCTTCAATGCTCAGCCCAAGCACACACCAAGTGGGCCCCGGAAGTGGATTTCTGCACTATCTGCACTTAGTTACTTATTTTTCTGTAATCCCTAGTAACTAGTTTAGTATAAATAGCACTTTTACTATTGTATTCATAGTTTTGGAACGAGGCTTATGCCTTTTTTAACATTTGGGAGGCTGGCCATTCAGCCATGCCTAGACCTTTTTCTCTTATGTATTTTCAACGGTGGAGTTTCTACACCTCATATATTAAGGTGCAGAGCTCTACTGTTCTTCATGAATTAATGCAAGTACTATTGTGTCTCTTTCAATTCATGCTTACTTATTCTCCAAGATATACTCTCGTACTTAATTCAATTATGTCAGAATAAAGGGGTGACCCGTGACAATCACCACTATCATCGTTACTCGCTTAGCCAAGATCCGTGTGCTTGTCAACCACAAGCGGTCTACATGATGTTCAACGTAGTCATTGGATGACAGCCGGAGTCCGGAGGTTAGAACCTTCGTGGTATAGGCTAGAACCCATTGGCAGCATTCCTGAGATCCAGAGAGTCTAAACCTTATCTGTGGTATTCCAAGTAGGATATGGGAAGGGATGACTGTGACGAGCTTCAAACTCGCGAATGTTGGGCACAGTGACAGTGTGCAAAAGGATAGAGAGATCCTATTCCGACGCTAGTGAGAACCGACAGATGATTAGCTGTGCGGTAGCTGTACCTGGTATTTTTCATCCGAGACGAGAAATCCGACAGTTGATTAGCCGTGCAGAAACCGTACCTGGTATTTTTTATCCGAGAGGATCATACAGCTTGCCATGGAAGGGAAGTAACAAAACATCTCCAATGCTTATCTGAAATTCCTACCAATGAATTACATAAGTAACTTTATTTTATTTTGTTTTATTTTTCTTTTAATTATCAAAACCTCATAACCATTTGAATCTGCCTGACTAAGATTTACAGGATGACCATAGCTTGCTTCAAGCCGACAATCTCCGTGGGATCGACCCTTACTCACATAAGGTATTACTTGGACGACCCAGTGCAGTTGCTGGTTAGTTGTGTGGAGTTGTAAAAAGTGTGATCACAATTCTGTGCACCAAGTTCCAACAACTGTTGTGCAAGGGGGCGTAGCTGCTAAGTAGATACTGCCTTAACCGCTCCTTTTGTTGAAGTCTCATCACATGAGTACAGATGCTGGTTGCTGGCAACTGTCTCAATGAGTTCATGAGGTTCCTCAATTGTCTTCCTCATTTGTATAGAACCACCAGCAGAGTGGTCTAGAGACATTCTAGCCACGTCTGTGAGCCAGTAATAGAAGATGTCTAGTTGCACCCATTTTGAAAAAATTTCAGTGGGCATTTCCGTAGCATCCTTCTGTACCTCCCCCAAGCATCATGAAGAGATTCATTATCCTCTTGTCTGAAGCCTTGGATGTCCAGTCTTAGTTGGGTGAGCTTCTTTGGAGGGAAGTACTAATTCAAAAACTTGTCCACTAGCAGACTCTATGTTTTCAAGCTAGATTTAGGTAGGTTATCTAACCACCTCCTTGCTTGGTCCTTTACAGCAAAAGGAAAGAGTAGCAATCTGTAGACATTCTGGTCTACTCCTTCAGTGCGTACTATGTCAGCTATTTGCATGAAATTTGCAATGAACTCTGTGGGTTCTTCCTATGGAAGTATATGATAGTGACAGTTTTACTGCACCAGAGTAATCAGCTGAGGGTTTAGCTTAAAATTGCTTGCTCTAATAGGGGGTATACTGATACTTCTTCCATATAAGTCAAGAGTGGGGGCCATATAGGACCCCAAGGTTCTTCTGAACTATTCATTTCCAATTGGGTCCATGATAAACTCCATTTGTAGGGTTTATCTTGTATTGATTCTAGGGAATTTTATCACCTTTTACTCACATTTATTCAATGAAATAGCATGGTTTCATGATTGTCTTCCAATTTGTGATTAAGTGTGAAAATATGCTTTCTAGGCTTTAATTTGATAAATTTAATTCACCTTTGATTCCATTAGATGCGTTGATTTATTTGTTAAGTGATTTCAGATTGGAAAGGCTAGGAATGGATCAAAGGAATGGAGATGAAAGTATACAAAGTAGAGAAATCTTGAAAAAGTAAGGATTTGGCTGAGAAGTTTCTAATCTCAATACTTTTGAATTTCATTATAGATTTTTAGGATTTTTGGTTCCATTCTCTTAATTTTTCATATATATACACAATAAGCTTAGTCAAAATAATGAAATTTTTCAAGATTTCTATATATAGGGCACCTCAATTGATTTGAGTGAAAATCTTTCATTGAACTTGCTTGAATTACATATATTGTGGAACACAATTTTTGAGCTAAGAACACAAGCAAGTGAGACTTGAAGGTAATGATGTGGTTACATTTTATAACCACTTATTTGCCTTCTTGTGTGCAATTGTTCTCTTTCTATGATTGTAATCTCTGATTTGTTTGATTCTTTATGTCCATTATTTTGTGTATTCATGCATTTATATGATTGAGGCCATCATTTCATTTAGATCACTTATCCAAATAGCCTTACCTTTTATCTTCCATTGTTAGACAACTTTGAGCCTATGATTAACCCACCTGTTCTTCATTTTAGCACAATACAAGCCTCAAAGCGAAAAACAATAAATGTCCTTATCTGGATCTTTGATTAGCTTAGGGTAGTGTGTGTGTAACATTCAAGTGTGGGAAAACTTGGGACATTAGGGGAATAAAAGGGTAGTCTTGTATTTTTGTTGTAAATATTGGGAATTGGGTACATGCTCATGTGTTGATTAATTGTATAGACCTTATGCATTGATGTTCTTGTATATAGTTTGAAAGAAAGAAAAAAATGATAAAAAAATAAAAGAAAAAGAAAAGAAACAAAGCAAAGCAAAGCAAAGCAAAGCTCAATAAAATCAACACATATGTGTTGTGATAAAAAGAAAAAAAATGCATGAGTATGTGAAAAAGTAAAAATGGGTAGTTAGCTTAGTTTTGAATTGTAGAGGATGTCATAGGTTAGGCGGGAAGTTTAAGTTGATCAAAGATTCAAATTTCAAGCTCACTTGACCAAATATGCATCCTACCTTGTCCCTAGCCCCATTACAACCAAAGAAAAGACCTCATGATAATTGTATGCATGCATGAGATAATTGTTGATTATTAGATGAGAAACAAATCTTGGAAAGCATGATTAGGAAGGAGTTGAGAGAATCAATCCTAAACACTTGAGCGAATAGAGTGCAAACACTTCCGGTGAGGGTTTGATGCTCAATTACATGTTTTCACCTATGATCATCACTCTTCATGCAAGTTTGTAAAAATATTTAATAACTCAATTCAATTGTGGATTAGACTTGCTAGTCCTTAGCCCTTGTGCATATATGCTTCTTGGGAATTGATTTATTTTGACCAAGCAATTACATTCATGTAGATAGTTGCATGTAGGTAGATTGCATTTAGTTAGTTTACATTGAATAAATGTTGATATCCTTTATTTTCTCTTAGTTTAAGCATGAGGACATGCTTGGTTTAAGTGTGGGGAGTTCATAAACCCCATTTGTAGGGTTTATCTTATATTGATTCTAGGGGATTTTATCACCTTTTACCCACATTTATTCAATGAAATAGCATGGTTTCATGATTGTCTCCCAATTTGTGATTAACTGTGAAAACATGCTTTCTAGGCTTTAATTTGATAAATTTAATTCACCTTTGATTCCACTAGATGTCTTGATTTGTTTGTTAAGTGATTTCAGATTGGAAAGGCTAGGAATGGATCATAGAAATGGAGATGAAAGCATGCAAAGTGGAGAAATCATGGAAAAGCAAGGATTTAGGATAAGATCAACGACGCGCACGCGCAGCAGACGAGCATGCGTGGATTGTGAGGTCGCATGGCGATGCGTACGCGCACATGACACGTACGCGTGGATGGAAAATTGTCAATCGACTCGCACGCACACTGTACACATATGTGCCGATGTCCGTACGTGACCCACTTAAAGTGAATCCGCTGGGGGCGAATTCTGGGCTTTCCAGGCCCAAATCCAACTCACTCCTGATGCTATTTAACCCAAGGAATGAAGAGGAATCAACATACTTTTACACACTAGTTTAGTTTAGTTTAACTTTTGGAGAAAAAGTTAGTTTTAGAGAGAGAAGCTCTCACTTCTCTCTAGGATTAGGATTAGGTTAGATCTAGATTAGGAACTCATAGATCTAGTTTAATTTCATGCTTTGATTTACATTTCTCTCTGTAATTCTTCTTCTTCTACCTCTCCTCTCTCTAGTTTTGCTTTTAATTCTTGTAATGCTCTACTTTTATGTTGATGTACTTTTGTTTCTTCTATTTTCATTTTAATGCAATTTCTGATTCATGTTCCTTTATTGTTGAATTGCTTAATTCATGTTGTTTACTTTTATTGCCCTTTATGTGTTTGATGAAATGCGTCTTTTAGCTTTAGTGTAGATTTTTCACCTTTTGGCTTGAGAAGGTAACTTAGGAACTCTTGAGTTACTAATGTCTAAGTGATTGATGATTGGGAGCCATTAACTCTAGATCTCAGTAATTAAATTGGTGGAGAACTAAGACTTATGGACTTGGATTGACATAGCTCATTTGACTTTCCTTTATTAGTTAGAGGATGACTTAATGGGGTTGATCCTTGCCAATTCTCATGTTGTGGTTAGTGATAGTGTTCCGAGGGTTACCTAAAACTGTAGGTCAATCTCGGACGAGATCTTCGGTGCTAGTCGGTGCTAATGTGTCCAACTTGTGGGTGGTGGCCAGAGCTGTTGTGTTCGACTTGTTGGAATGAGGGTGCTGCTGATCCTTTGTCACCGGAGGGTGGTGGTACCTGCAAGGGACTCCGATGCTTAAGTTAGTAACGGTATTAAGAAGGTGTTTAGTAAAACCAGAGTATGAGTTATACCTGGGTGCTCCAGTGTATTTATAATGTTGTAGAGTGATCTTTTCCTGGAGATAAGATAGTTATCTTATCTTATCTTTGAGTGGAGTTATCTTTATCTCTGTGGAAACCGCCCTTATCTCTCTAGGCTTGAGCTGCCTTTGGTTTTGGGTCGTGTTCCTCTATTTGGGCCCTTTTTGGGCTTTCGTGGTGACTTGGCCGAACTCTTTTAAAGAGGTCGGGTAGTTCTGACCTGAAGAGGTCGGTCGATTCATCCCGGGTCGAACAGCTTGACTCAGGGTATGAACAGTGCCCCTGCTCGAGCGTGGTCTTCCTTTTGCTTAGGACTTTTTAATCCCTTTCTTTGGAGAAGCCGAGCTCAAGCATTGTCGATTTCTTTTTTGTAGAGTTTTCCTTTGAATACAGAACATTTTTTCTTTTCCTTTATCCTTTGGAAACGTGCGTTTCATTGCCTTGGGAATGTGCGAGGGTTTTTAATAACCCCTTAACTCTTCTTTTTTTCCGTTATTCCCTCTTTTTCATTTTGAATTTGGACTTCCAAAGGATTTTGCTTCCGTTTTTTTTTTCCCTTTGCTTATTGTAACTCCTTTCCATTCCGTTTTTTTTTGGCTCGCTTGGGACTTTTATTTTTACATTTTCACGCTTCTTTCTGTGGCGCCATTGGTGGTTGTTGGTGCTTCGCTTTGTTTGAAAGGTGATCTTTGGTCTCGTTTCCCGTCTTCAACCACTTAGTGTTCATCGTCTCCTCCCTTTTGCAGGTAGGTTTTCTTTTTCTGTTTCTTTCTTTTACCTCTTTCACCGTTCTTCTTCGTGCTTGCAGTGTTCTATTTTTGGCAAAGTTTTGATGGTCGTCTTGAATTTACATTGGAAAGCTTGAACCTTTTCGTATCGTCGTGCTTGATTGTTGCCGTGACACATGTTTTTCTTCGATTTATATATGCTTCTTGGTATATTCCCTAATAATTTGATGCTTTTAGGGTTTTGCATGTTGTCACTGCTTCTGACCGTACCTTTTGTGGCTTATGAACTGCTTGATTCTGAAAAAGATTGTGCCTTTTGGTGATTGTTCGATTGTTGACAGTTTCCTTTGCTAGTAGTTTTGTTAAAAGATGGCTATTTTTGATGACTTTTTTATTTTGTGACTTTCTTCTCGGAGTGTCTTTTGTTTGAAAGAAGCATGTTTTTCTTGCTAAGATGACCTTGTAGATTTTCCTGAGTCCTCGTTCTGTTACTGCCTCCAAAGGATGCCCCTGGATCTTTGGGTTGTGTCCCGGGGTTTCCTTTTGCTATTGTATCTGTTTTCGTCCAAGCTATTTTTGTTATGCCCGAGTTGTTTATTTAGTAATCTCTCTCTTTTTTTTCTTTGCTGTAGGACTAGTTGACCATGTCTTCTCACAAAAATATTATCGAGACATCTTCCAAGGTCCCTGAGGGTATGTCCGACTAGCTGGACTTTCTCGTCCTGATGTGTGTTTTTATAGTTAATTCTGAGTTCTGTAGTAGTAGGGACCAGGAGAAAAACTATGAATTGGTAGCGCCTGACTCTGATGAAAGGGTTTTCTTTCCTGCTCTGACCCAGGGGGAACGCCCTTTCTTTTATGCTTACGGCTACTTTTTCAGCCAAATGAACATCCCTTCCTTTTACCTCCTTTGAGACCGACTTATTGTGGTCGTGTAATGTAGCTCCATCCCAGCTCCATCCAAACTCCTGGGGCTTTATCAAGATCTTTTAGTTGCTTTGCCAAGAGTTGGATGTCAAACCTTCTCAAACTCTCTTTCTTTATCTTTTTGTTTTGACTAAGCCCGGGATCTCTTCAAAAAAGAAAGCTTCTTGGATTTCCTTTCGGTTTGCTCACGGACATAAAGTGTTTGCTATGTATGACGAGTCCTTTAGGGACTTTAAGAATTACTTTTTTAAGGTCCGATCTGTTGAGGGTTCTCGACCATTGTTCTTAGAGTCGAATAATGAACCTGCCTTCCCCTTGTGTTGGCAAAAGAATGTTGTGGTGTCTTAATACTCGTGGGAGATGCTTGACGAGGTTGAGCAGGATTTTGTGACTGTGTTGGAAGATATTTGGGGGTAACCTCCCCATCTCGATACAAAGAGATTTTTGGGGGACCCTTCTCTTATCCTAGCTGAGCTGGGTAGTGACCGACTTCTCTTACTCTGTTTTATTTGCTTTTGCTTCTTTTCTTTCCAGTTTGTAACACCTTTTTTGGTTGACTTGTTTTTTCAGAGATGGCAAAGACCAATGATTCCATGAAAGCCTTTAAGAAGGCGAGGAAGGCCACCGCCGCCCAGAACATCTCGGCTAAAGCTGTAGGGGAGGGATCTTCTCAAGTTCCTCCTAAGAAGCCGATCTTGAGCTCTACCAGGCCGAGGAGGATGATTCCAACTTTTCAGGTCTATTTGGTTGATCCTTCCCTGACTTTTGCTACTACTTCTTCTACTGTTGGACCTCCTACAAAAAGATAGAAGACTGTTGATCCTTCAATTTGGATACCCCTGACTTTGATGCCGTTGGGTTTGTTGATCAGCAGATTACTCCTCACGGTGTCATTCCTACTGACGATGTCTCTCTTCTTCGTCATTTAGACTTTATTACTCGGAGCAGTATTAAGATGGCACATATGGGGGTGGCTTTATATCGAACTACCCAGGATCTTCCCATTCATGCGACAAAGGCTTTTTTGAAGGAGGCTAAATCGGAGTTTGATAGAATCAAGGGGTTGAAGGAGGAGCTTAAGGTGAAAGTGGCGAAGCTGGAAAAGGAGTTGGAGGGTGAGAAGACTCGGGCTACTGCTGCGGTGGCTTCTGCGAACTTGGCTGAGCATATGGCATTGAAGCATAAGGAGAGCTATGTCCTAACTTATGGGGAGATGATAGAGCTCAGGGAACGGTTGAAATCTACCCAGGACGACTATACCGAGCTCCAAGGTCATCTTGTAGGTAGTGTGAATGCTGCTTATGAGAATTTGAAGGCTCGGGTTCGAGTTTTTGCGCCCGAGCTCGACCTTACTCTATTCAACTTGGACAACACTGTAGTGGATGGTAAGATTGTCTCTAATTGTGCCATCTGCCAAAGCCTCTGTTGCCCCACTGGTGCACGAAATTGTGATCTCTAACAATGGCGCCAAAAACTTGGTACACACAATCTTAATCTCAACTCTTTTTCACAACTCCGTATAACTAACCAGCAAGTGCACTGGGTCGTCCAAGTAATATCTTACGTGAGTAAGGGTCGATCCCACGGAGATTGTCGTCTTGAATCAAGCTATGGTCATCCTTGTAAATCTCAGTCAGGCAGATTTAAATGGTTATAAAGTTTTGATAATTAAAATATAAATAAAATATAAAATAAGATAAAGTTACTTATATAATTTATTGGTGGGAATTTCAGATAAGCGTCTCGAGATGCTTTGTTGTTTCTAAACCTCTGCTTTCCTATTGTCTTCTTCCAACCATGCATTACCTCCTTCCATGGCAAGCTGTATGATCCTCTCGGATGAAAACAAATCCATATGCACTGTCACCGCACGGCTAATCATCTGTCGGTTCCCACTAGCGTCGGAATAGGACCATTGTCCTTTTGCACACTGTCACCTGTGCCCCACATTCGTAGGTTTGAAGCTCGTCACATTCATCCCTTCCCAGATCCTACTCGGAATACCACAGACAAGGTTTCGACTTTCCAGATCTCAGGAATGCTGTCAATGGTTCTAGCTTATACCATAAAGACTCTGATCTCACAGAATGGAATGCTTTGTTGTCAGGAGAGGCAACCATGCATCGTGAACCAGGAGGCCAAGAGATACACACTCAAGCTATTGCAGATAGAACAGAAGTGGTTGTCAGGCACGCGTTTATAAGTGAGAATGATGATGAGTGTCACGGGTCATCACATTAATCAGGTTGAAGTGCGAGTGAATATCTTAGAGAAGAAGTAGGCGTGAATTGAATAGAAAAACAATAGTACTTGTATTAATGCATGAAGAACAGCAGAGCTCCACACCTTAATCTATGGGGTGTAGAAACTCCACTGTAGAAAATACATAAGTGAAAAAGGTATAGGCATGGCCGTGAGATTAGCCTCTCCAAACATGTACAATAGTCAAAAGACTTCCAGTGATCAAAAGATGCATCCCTTGAGGCATCTCAGGGATTTCATGATGAGGAATTTCCTCATGCTCTTGTTGAAGTCCATGAGTGGGCTCTCTTGTTTGCTCCATCCTTTTCTTAGTGATGGGCTTGTCCTTTTCAATGAGGATATCTTCCTCTATGACAATTCCAGATGAATTGCATAGGTGACAAATGAGATGAGGGAAGGCTAACCTTGCCAAAGTAGAAGATTTGTCTGCCACCTTGTAGAGTTCTAGGGATATGATCTCATGAACTTATACTTCCTCTCCATTCATGATACTATAGATCATGATACCATTAAGATCCCGACTTGTTGAATGGATTTGGTGAGAATTTCCCAACCTCTTCTTCGAACTTCATGTTGGATCTCCTGATATTCACTCTTTTTGAGCTTGAATCGGACCTCGGGGATCACCTTTTTCTTGGCCACAACTTCATAGAAGTGGTCTTGATGGACCTTTGAGATGAATCTCTCCATCTTCCATGACTCGGAGGTGGAAGCAATTGCCTTCCCTTTCTTCTTTCTAGAGGTTTCTCAGGCCTTAGGTGCCATTAGTGGTTATGGAAAACAAAAAGCTTTAGCTTTTTCCACACCAAACTTAGAAGATTTGCTCATCCTCGAGCAAAAGAAGAAAGGAAATGGTTTGAATTTGAATGGTGAGGTTGGTGGGGTTTTATGATGGATGGATGTGAGTGGTGAAGAGAGTATAGAGAAGAGGGTAAGATTTGATAGGTGAATGGTGTTTGGGGAAGAGTTTTTGATGGGATTGGTCAATGGTGTTTGGGGAAGAGTGTTATGGAACGGTGTGAAGAGGAGAGAAGAAGAAGTGAGGTAGGTGGGGATCCTGTGGGGTCCACAGATCTTGAAGTGTCAAGGAATTTGAGTCCCTGCACCATTCTGGCGTTTAAACGCCCATTCTGTGCCAATCCTGGCGTTTAATGCCAGCTCTGCTACCTTTTCTGGTGTTAAACGCCAGTTCTGCTAACTTTCCTGGCGTTAAATGCCACTCTGCTGCCCATTTCTGGCGTTAAATGCTAACCAGATGCCTATTTCTGGTGTTTAATGCCAAGTTGTGCCAGATAGCCCTTTTTGGCGTTAAACGCCCAGAGTGCTGCCCATTCTGGCGTTTAACGCCCAAAATGCTACCAGGCTGGGCGTTAAACGCCCATTCTAGTATCCTTACTGGCGTTTAAACGCTAGTAAGCCTGTCCTCTAGGGTGTGCTATTTTTTATGCAGTTTTGCATTCTATTTTTTATTTTTCAGTTGTTTTTGTGACTTTACATGATCATCAACCTAAAGAAAATATAAAATAGCAATGGAAAATAAATAAATATAATTAAATAGCATTGGGTTGCCTCCCAACAAGCGCTTCTTTAATGTCAATAGCTTGATAGTGAGCTCTTAGAGAGCTTCACAGAGACTCAGAGCTTGATGTTGGCCTCACAACACTAAACTTAGAAGTTGAGTATGGGGGCTCTGTGTTGAGAGAAGCTTTTCATGCTTCCTCTCCATGGTTACAGAAGAAGATCCTTGAGCCTTAAACATAAGGTAGTCCTCATTCACTTGAAGGACTAACTCTCCTCTGTCCAAATCAATCACAGCTCTTGCTGTGGCTAGGAAGGGTCTTCCAAGGATGATGGATTCATCTTCATCCTTCCCAGTCTCTAGGATTATAAAGTCAGTAGGGATGTAATAGCCTTCAACCTTCACTAAGACATCCTCTACAAGTCCATAAGCCTGTTTCCTTGAATTGTCTGCCATCTCTAGTAAGATTCTTGCAGCTTGCGCCTCAAAGATCCCTAGTTTCTCCATTACAGAGAGGGGCATGAGGTTTATACTTGACCTAAGGTCACACAGAGCCTTCTTAAAGGTCATGGTGCCTATGGTACAAGGTATTAAGAACTTTCCAGGATCCTGTTTCTTCTGAGGTAATTTCAGTTGAACCAGATCATTCAGTTCATTGATGAGCAATGGGGGTTCATCCTCCCAAGTCTCCTTACCAAATAACTTGGCATTCAGCTTCATGATTGCTCCTAGATACTGAGCAACTTGCTCTTCAACATTGTCTTCATCCTCTTCAGAGGAAGAATACTCATCAGAGCTCATGAATGGCAACAGTAAGTTCAGTGGAATCTCTATGGTCTCTATATGAGCCTCAAATTCCTTTGGTTCCTCATTAGGGAACTCATTGGAGGCCAGTGAACGTCCATTGAGGTCTTCCTCACTGGAAATCACTGCCTTTTCTTCCTCTCCAGGTTTGGCCATGTTGGTTATAGTTATGGCCTTGCACTCTCTTTTTGGAGTCTCTTCTGTATTGCTTGGGAGAGTACTAGGAGGGAGTTCAATAACTCTTTTACTCAGCTGACCCACTTGTGCCTCCAAATTTCTAATGGAGGACCTTGCTTCAGTCATGAAACTGAGAGTGGTCTTAGATAGATCAGAGACTACAGTTGCTAAGTCAGAGTGGCTCTGCTTAGAATTCTCTGTCTGTTACTGAGAAGATGATGGAAAAGGCTTGCTATTGCCAAACCTATTTCTCCGATCATTATTATTGAAGCCTTGATTAGTCTTCTGTTGATCCTTCCATGAGAAATTTGGATTATTCCTCCATGAAGGATTATAGGTGTTTCCATAGGATTCTTCCATGTAATTCACCTTTCCATTGCAGGATTCTCAGGGATCACAAGCTTCTCCTTTAGGGGAAGCTTCCTTAGTACTGCCGATGTAGCTTGCATTCCAGACAGACTCTGAGAAATCATATTAACTTGCTGAGTCAATATTTTGTTCTGAGCCAATATGGCATTCAAAGTATCAATCTCAAGAACTTCTTTCTTCTAAGTTGTCCCATTATTTACAGGATTCCTTTCAGAAGTGTACATGAACTGGTTATTTGCAACCATTTCAATGAGTTTCTGGGCTTCTGCAGGCGTCATCTTCAGATGAAGAGATCCTCCAGTAGAGTGGTTGGTGCACGAAATTGTGATCTCCAGGCTCGAACAAATCCTGGTAATGGCTCCAAAGCTTGGTGCTCTGATCTTAATTCATAATTGTCACAACTTCGATACAACTAACCAGCAAGTGCACTGGGTCATCCAAGTAATACCTTACGTGAGTAAGGGTCGAATCCCACGGAGATTGTTGGTATGAAGCAAGCTATGGTCACCTTGTAAATCTCAGTCAGGCAGATATAAAGTGATAATGGTGTTTTCGAATTTAATATAATAAAATAGGGATAGAGATACTTATGTAAATCATTGGTAGGAATTTCAGATAAGCGAATGGAGATGCCTTTCGTTCCTCTGAACCTCTGCTTTCCTGCTATCTTCATCCAATCAGTCTTACTCCTTTCCATGGCTGGCTTTATGCAAGGGCATCACCGTTGTCAGTGGCTACATCCCCTCCTCTCAGTGAATAATATGCTCACGCACCCTGTCACGGCACGGCTATTCATCTGTCGGTTCCCGATCATGCTGGAATAGGATTCACTCTCCTTTTGCGTCTGTCACTAACGCCCAGCACTCGCGAGTTTGAAGCTCGTCACAGTCATTCAATCATTGAATCCTACTCAGAATACCACAGACAAGGTTTAGACCTTCCGGATTCTCTTGAATGCCGCCATCATTCTAGCTTACGCCACGAAGATTCTGGTTAGGAGATCTAAGAGATATTCATTCTAGCTTATTTCATGTAGAACAGAAGTGTTTGTCAGGCATGCATTCATAAAGGAGAAGGATGATGAGCGTCACACATAATCATCACCTTCATCACGTTCTTGGGTGCGAATGGATATCTTAGAAGAGAAATAAGAAGAATTGAATAGAAAACAGTAGTACTTTGCATTAATCTTTGAGGAACAGCAGAGCTCCACACCTTAATCTATGGAGTGTAGAAACTCTACCGTTAAAAATACATAAGTGAAAGGTCCAGGCATGGCCGAGATGGCCAGCCCCCTAAAACGTGATCAAAGGATCATAAGGTAATCCAAAGATGCCTAATACAATAGTAAGAGGTCCTATTTATAATAAACTAGCTACTAGGGTTTACATGAGTAAGTATTTGATGTATAAATCCACTTCCGGGGCCCACTTGGTGTGTGTTTGGGCTGAGCTTAAGTGTAGCACGTGCAGAGGCCATTTGTGGAGCTGAATGCCAGTATTTGTGCCAGTTTGGGCGTTCAACTCTGGTTTTGGATCCTTTTCTGGCGCTGGACGCCAGATTTGGGCAGAAGGCTGGCGTTGAACGCCAGTTTACGTCGTCAATGCTTGGCCAAAGTATGGACTATTATATATTTCTGGAAAGCCCTGGATGTCTACTTTCCAACGCAATTGGAAGTGCGCCATTTCGAGTTCTGTAGCTCCAGAAAATCCACTTTGAGTGCAGGGAGTTCAGAATCCAACAGCATCAGTAGTCCTTTTTCAACCTCTGAATCTGATTTCTGCTCAAGTCCCTCAATTTCAGTCAGAAAATACCTGAAATCATAGAAAAACACACAAACTCATAGTAAAGTCCAGAAATGTGAATTTAACATAAAAACTAATGAAAACATCCCTAAAAGTAACTAGATCCTACTAAAAACATACTAAAAACAATGTCAAAAAGCGTATAAATTATCCGCTCATCACAACACCAAACTTAAATTGTTGCTTGTCCCCAAGCAACTGAAAATCAAATAGGATAAAAAGAAGAGAATATACTATAAATTCCAAACTATCAATGAAACATAGCTCCAATCATATGAGCGGGACTTATAGCTTTTTGCCTCTTGAATAGTTTTGGCATCTCACTTTATCCATTGAGGTTCAGAATGATTGGCATCTATAGGAACTTCAGATTTCGAATAGTGTTATTGACTCTCCTAGTTCAGTATGATGATTCTTGAACACAGCTTCTTTATGAGTCTTGGCCGTGGCCCTAAGCACTTTGTTTTCCAGTATTACCACCGGATACATAAATACCACAGACACATAATTGGGTGAACCTTTTCAGATTGTGACTCAGCTTTGCTAAAGTCCCCAATTAGAGGTGTCCAGGGTTCTTAAGCACACTCTTTGTTTTTGCTTTGGACCTTGACTTTAACCACTCAGTCTCAAGTTTTCACTTGACACCTACACGCCACAAGCACATGGTTAGGGACAGCTTGGTTTAGCTGCTTAGACCAGGATTTTATTCCTTTAGGCCCTCCTATCCAATGATGCTCAAAGCCTTGGGATCCTTTTTATTTCCCTTGCCTTTTGGTTTTAAGGGTTATTGGCTTTTGCTCTTGCCTCTTGGTTTTAAGAGCTTTGGCTTTTTCTGCTTGCTTTTTCTTTTTCTTTCTATATTTTTTTTTCGCCTATTTTTTTTTTTTCTGCAAGCTTTGTTCTTTGCTGCTTTTTCTTGCTTCAAGAATCATTTTTATGATTTTTTAGATTATCAAATAACATGTCTCCTAGGCATCATTCTTTCAAGAGCCAACATATTTAACATTCTTAATCAACAACTTCAAAAGACATATGCACTGTTCAAGCATACATTTAGAAAACAAGAAGCATTGTCACCACATCAATATAATTAGGCTAAGTTCAAGGATAAATTCGAAACTCATGTACTTCTTGTTCTTTTGAATTAAAACATTTTTCATTTAAGAGAGGTGATGGATTCATAGGACATTTATAACTTTAAGACATAGTTACTAACTACTAATGATCATGTAATGAAGACACAAACACAGATAAGCACATAACATAGAAAATGAAAAACAGAAGAAATAAGAACAAGGAATGAATCCACCTTAGTAATGGTGGCGTTTCCTTCTTGAGGAACTAATGATGTCCTTGAGCTCTTCTATGTCTCTTCCTTGTCTTTGTTGCTCCTCCCTCATTGCTTTTAGATCTTCTCTGATTTCATGAAGGATGATGGAGTACTCTTGATGTTCCACCCTTAGTTGCTTCCAATAATTGTGTGGAAGAAAATGTATCCCCTGAGGTATCTCAGGGATCTCTTGATTTGCAGTCAAATGTTCTACCACTGAGCTATAGACCCTTGATGGAAGCTTTTGTCTTCCCTTTCCTCTTTCTAGAGGTTTCTCTGGCCTTAGGTGCCATCAATGGTTATGGAAAAAACAAAAAAGCTATGCTTTTACCACACCAAACTTAGAATGTTGCTCGCCCTCGAGCAAAAGAAGAAAGAATAGAAGAAGAAGAGGATATGGAGGAGATGGATGGCTGTGTGTATTCGGCCATATGGGTGGGATTGGGTGGGGAAGAGATGTTGAATTTTTGAAGGTAAGTGGGTGTATGGGTGTGAGTGGTAAATGGAAGACAGAAGGGATGAGTGTTTATTGGGAATAGAGGATGATTGAGAAGAGAGAAGAGAGTGAGTGAAGGTAGGTGGGGATCCTATGGGGTCCACAGATCTTGGGGTGTCAAGGCATTTAGATCCCTGCACCAATTTAGGCATGCAAAATGCCCTTGCACACAACTCTGGGCGTTCAGCGCCAGGTTGGTGCCCATTTTGGGCGTTCAACGCCCCTTTGCTGCCATTTCTGGCGTTGAACGCCAGAACCATGCTTGTTCTGGGCGTTCAGCGCCAGAACTATGCTCTGTTCTGGCGTTTGAACGCCAGACAGATGCTCCTCTAGGGTGTGATTTTTCTTCTGCTGTTTTTGATTCCGTTTTTGATTTTTTTGTTTATTTTGTGACTCCACATGATCATGAACCTAAGAAAACATGAAAAACAATAAAAATAAGAATTAGATAAACATTGGGTTGCCTCCCAACAAGCGCTTCTTTAATGTCAATAGCTTGACAGTGGGCTCTCATGGAGCCTCACAGGTGTGCAGAGCTTTGTTGAGACTCTCCAACACCAAACTTAGAGTTTGGATATGGGAGTTCAACACCAAACTTAGAGTTTGGTTGTGGCCTCCCAACACCAAACTTAGAGTTTGACTGTGGGGGCTCTGGTTGACTCTGCTTGGAGAGAAGCTTTTTCTGCTTCCTCTCCATGGTTGCAGAGGGAGATCCTTGAGTTTTAAACACAAGGGAGTTCTCATTCCATTGAAGGAATATTTCACCTCAGTCAACATCAATCACAGCTCTTGCTGTGGCCAGGAAAGGTCTTCCTAGGATGATGGATTCATCCTCTTTCTTTCCAGTATCCAGGACTATGAAATCAGCAGGGATGTAAAGGCCTTCAACCTTTACTAACACGTCCTCTACTTGTCCATAAGCCTGTTTTCTTGAGCTGTCTGCCATCTCTAGTGAGATTTTAGCAGCTTGCACCCCATAGATTCCCAGTTTCTCTATTACAGAGAGGGGCATGAGGTTTATCCCTGAACCAAGGTCACACAGAGCTTTAAAGATCATGGTGCCTATGGTGCAGGGTATTATGAACTTTCCAGGATCCTGTCTCTTCTGAGGCAATGTCAGTTGATCCAGATCACTTAGTTCATTGATGAACAAGGGAGGTTCAACTTCCCAAGCATCAATGCCAAATAATTTGGCATTCAGCTTCATGATTGCACCAAGAAACTTGGCAGTTTGCTCTTCAGTGACATCCTCATTCTCTTCAGAAGAGGAATACTTATCAGAGCTCATGAAGGGCATAAGGAGGTTCAATGGGATCTCTATAGTCTCTAGATGAGCCTCAGAGTCCTTTGATTCCCCAGAGGGAAGCTCCTTATTGACCACTGGACGTCCCAGGAGGTCTTCCTCCTTGGGATTCACGTCCTCTCCTTTCCTCACAGGTTCGGCCATGGCACTTATGTCAATGGCCTTGCACTCTCCTTTTGGGTTCTCTTCTGTATTGCTTGGGAGAGTACTAGGAGGGATTTCAGTGATCCTTTTACTCAGCTGGCCCACTTGTGCTTCCAAATTTCTAATGGAATACCTTGTTTCATTCATGAAACTTACAGTGGCCTTAGATAAATCAGAGACTAGATTTGCTAAATTAGAAGCGTTTTGTCTAGAGTTCTCTGTCTGTTGCTGAGTTGATGATGGAAAAGGTTTGCTATTGCTAAACCTATTTCTTCCACCATTGTTAAAGCCTTGTTGAGGCTTCTGATCCTTCCATGAGAAATTTGGATGATTTCTCCATGTTGAGTTATAGGTGTTTCCATAAGGTTCACCTAAGTAATTTACCTCTGCTATTGCAGGGTTCTCAGGATCATAGGCTTCTTCTTCAGAAGATGCCTCTTGAGTACTGTTGGATGCAGCTTGCATTCCATGCAGACTCTGAGAAATCATATTGACTTGCTGAGTCAATATTTTATTCTAAGCCAATATGGCATTCAGAGTATCAACTTCAAGAACTCTCTTCTTCATAGGCGTCCCATTACTCACAGGATTCCTTTCAGAAGTGTACATGAACTGGTTATTAGCAACCATGTCAATGAGTTCTTGAGCTTCTGCAGGCGTTTTCTTTAGGTGAATGGATCCACCTGCAGAGGTGTCCAGTGACATCTTTGATAGCTCAGATAAACCATCATAGAATATATCCAGGATGGTCCATTCTGAAAGCATGTCAGAAGGACACTTTTTGGTCAACTGTTTGTATCTTTCCCAAGCTTCATAGAGGGATTCACCTTCTTTCTGTCTGAAGGTTTGAACATCAGCTCTAAGCTTGCTCAGCTTTTGAGGAGGAAAGTACTTGGCTAAGAAAGCCGTGACCAGCTTATCCCAAGAGTTCAGGCTGTCTTTAGGTTGAGAATCCAACCATAATCTAGCTCTGTCTCTTACAGCAAAAGGGAAAAGCATGAGCCTGTAGACTTTAGGATCTACTCCATTAGTCTTAACAGTATCACATATCTGCAAGAATTCAGTTAAGAACTGAAAAGGATCTTCAGATGGAAGTCCATGAAACTTGCAGTTCTGCTGCATCAGAGAAACTAATTGAGGTTTCAGCTCAAAGTTGTTTGCTCCAATGGCAGGAATGGAGATGCTTCTTCCATGTAAATTGGAATTAGGTGCAATAAAGTCACCAAGCATCCTCCTTGCATTATTATTATTTTCGGCTGCCATCTCCTCTGCCTGTTCGAAAATTTCTGAAAGGTTATCTCTGGATTGTTGTATTTTAGCTTCTCTTAATTTTCTCTTCAGAGTCCTTTCAGGTTCTGGATCTGCTTCCACAAGAATGTTCTTATCCTTGCTCCTGCTCATATGACAAGGAAGAATGGACAGAAAAATGATAATAATAATAATAGAGATCCTTTATACCACAGTATAGGGATCCCTTTGTGAGTGGAAGAGAAAGGGGAGACAAAGAATGTGATGTAAGGGAAGAAATGCAACTGTACGAATGGAAGAGATGTGAGATGAGATGTTAGGATATGAATGAATAAATAGAATAGGATGAGAGAGAGAGAGGGAATTTTCGAAAATTATTTTTGAAAAGGAGTTAGTGATTTTTGAAAATTGGTTTTTGAAAGTGTGTTAGTAATTTTCGAAAATTAAGATTTAAAAATTAAAACAATTAATAAATAAAAAAGAAATTTTGAAAAAGGGGAGAGATATTTTCGAAAAATGAGAGAGAGAGAGTTAGTTAGGTGGTTTTGAAAAAGTTAAGAAACAAACATAAAGTTAGTTAGTTAGTTAGAAAAGATAAGAAGTTAGGAAGTTAGAAAAGATATTTTGAAAAGATATTTTTGAAAAAGATAAGATAAGAAGATATTTTTGAAAAGATATGATAGAAATTAGTTTTGAAAAAGATTTGATTTTTAAAATCTCAATTAATGACTTGATTCATAAGAAATCACAAGATATGATTCTAGAACTTAAAGTTTGAATCTTTCTTAACAAGCAAGTAACAAACTTCAAATTTTTGAATCAAAACATTAATTGATTATGTTATTTTCGAAAATTTGATATAAAATAAGAAAAAGATTTTTGAAAAATATTTTTGGAATTTTCGAAAATAACTAAGAATTTTGAAAAAGATTTGATTTTTGAAAAAGATTTTGAAAAAGATAAGATTTTCAAATTGAAAATTTGATTTCACTCATTGGCAACAATTTGATTTTAAAAATTTTTGAAAAAGTCAACTCAAATTTTCGAATTTGATGAGAGAAAAAGGGAAAGATATTTTTTTTTTTTGATTTTTTGAATTTTTATGAAAACATGAAAAATATGCAATGCATGAAATTTTTAGATCAAAACAATGAATGCATGCAAGAATTCTATGAATGTCAAGATGAACACCAAGAACACTTTGAATGTCATGATGAACATCAAGAACATATTTTTGAAAAATTTTTAATGCAAAGAAAACATGCAAGACACCAAACTTAGAATTCTTTAATGCTTAGACACTAAGAATTCAAGAATGCATATGATAAACATGAAAAGACACAAAACAAAAAATCATCAAGATCAAACAAGAAGACTTACCAAGAACAACTTGAAGATCATGAAGAACACTATGAATGCATGATATTTTCGAAAAAATGCAAGATGCATATGCAAGTGACACCAAACTTATGATATGACTCAAGACTCAAACAAGAAACAGAAAATATTTTTTATTTTTATGATTTTCTAATTTTTTTTGGATTTTTATTTTATATTTTTCGAAAAATTATATGAAAAAGAAAATAAGTATTCTAAAATTTTTAATATGAATTCCAGGAATCTTGCCATGTTAGTCTAAAGCTTCAGTCCAGGAATTAGACATGGCTCACTAGCCAGCCAAGCTTTCAATGAAAGCTCCAGTCCAAAACACTAGACATGGCCAATGGCCAGCCAAGCTTTAGTCTTTAACACGAGAGTATATTGCTCTTTATAGCAAATTGCAAGCCTCAGTCCAAATAAATTTAGACATGGCTTTACAGCCAGCCAGGCTTTACATGCTTCATGAAACACTAGAATTCATTCTTAAAAATCTTGAATAAGATTTTTGAAAACATTTTTATTTATTTTTTTTTCGAAAACATATGAGAGATTTTTGAAAATATTTTTTGAAAAATTTTTGAAAATAAAGTAAAAAGAAAATTACCTAATATGAGCAACAAGATGAACCGTCAGTTGTCCAAACTCAAACAATCCCTGGCAACGGCGCCAAAAACTTGGTGCACGAAATTGTGATCTCCAGGCTCGAACAAATCCTGGTAATGGCTCCAAAGCTTGGTGCTCTGATCTTAATTCATAATTGTCACAACTTCGATACAACTAACCAGCAAGTGCACTGGGTCGTCCAAGTAATACCTTACGTGAGTAAGGGTCGAATCCCACGGAGATTGTTGGTATGAAGCAAGCTATGGTCACCTTGTAAATCTCAGTCAGGCAGATATAAAGTGATAATGGTGTTTTCGAATTTAATATAATAAAATAGGGATAGAGATACTTATGTAAATCATTGGTAGGAATTTCAGATAAGCGAATGGAGATGCCTTTCGTTCCTCTAAACCTCTGCTTTCCTGCTATCTTCATCCAATCAGTCTTACTCCTTTCCATGGCTGGCTTTATGCAAGGGCATCACCGTTGTCAGTGGCTACATCCCCTCCTCTCAGTGAATAATATGCTCACGCACCCTGTCACGGCACGGCTATTCATCTGTCGGTTCCCGATCATGCTGGAATAGGATTCACCCTCCTTTTGCGTCTGTCACTAACGCCCAGCACTCGCGAGTTTGAAGCTCGTCACAGTCATTCAATCATTGAATCCTACTCAGAATACCACAGACAAGGTTTAGACCTTCCGGATTCTCTTGAATGCCGCCATCATTCTAGCTTACGCCACGAAGATTCTGGTTAGGAGATCTAAGAGATATTCATTCTAGCTTATTTCATGTAGAACAGAAGTGTTTGTCAGGCACGCGTTCATAAAGGAGAAGGATGATGAGCGTCACACATAATCATCACCTTCATCACGTTCTTGGGTGCGAATGGATATCTTAGAAGAGAAATAAGAAGAATTGAATAGAAAACAGTAGTACTTTGCATTAATCTTTGAGGAACAGCAGAGCTCCACACCTTAATCTATGGAATGTAGAAACTCTACCGTTAAAAATACATAAGTGAAAGGTCCAGGCATGGCCGAGATGGCCAGCCCCCTAAAACGTGATCAAAGGATCATAAGGTAATCCAAAGATGCCTAATACAATAGTAAGAGGTCCTATTTATAATAAACTAGCTACTAGGGTTTACATGAGTAAGTATTTGATGTATAAATCCACTTCCGGGGCCCACTTGGTGTGTGTTTGGGCAGAAGGCTGGCGTTGAACGCCAGTTTACGTCGTCAATTCTTGGCCAAAGTATGGACTATTATATATTGCTGGAAAGCCCTGGATGTCTACTTTCCAACGCAATTGGAAGCGCGCCATTTCGAGTTTTGTAGCTCCAGAAAATCCACTTTGAGTGCAGGGAGGTCAGAATCCAACAGCATCAGTAGTCCTTTTTCAACCTCTGAATCTGATTTCTGCTCAAGTCCCTCAATTTCAGTCAGAAAATACCTGAAATCACAGAAAAACACACAAACTCATAGTAAAGTCCAGAAATGTGAATTTAACATAAAAACTAATGAAAACATCCCTAAAAGTAACTAGATCCTACTAAAAACGTACTAAAAACAATGTCAAAAAGCGTATAAATTATCCGCTCATCAGTGGTCCAATGACATCTTGGACAATTCAGACAGACCATCATAGAATATACATATGATACTCCATTCTGAAAACATGTCAGAAGGACACCTTCTAATCAATTACTTGTATCTTTCCCAAGCTTCATAGAGGGATTCACCTTCCTTCTATCTGAAGGTTTGGACTTTCACTCTAAGCTTGCTCAACTTTTGAGGTGGAAAAAATTTGGCCAAAAAAGCATTGACCAACTTTTCCCAAGAGTTCAGGCTATCTTTAGGTTGTGAGTCTAACCATGTTCTAGCTCTGTCTCTTACAGCAAAAGGGAAAAGCATAAGTCTGTAGACCTCAGGTTTAACCCCATTGGTCTTAACAGTGTCACAGATTTGCAAGAATTCAGCTAAGAACTGATGAGGATCCTCCAATGGAAGTCCATGAAACTTGCAATTCTGCTACATCAGATAAACTAATTGAGGCTTAAGCTCAAAGTTGTTTGCTCCAATTACAGGAATTGAGATGCTCCTTCCACAGAAGTCAGAAGAGGGTGCAATAAAGTCACCAAGCATCTTCCTTGCATCTCCACCATTGTTATTGGGTTCGGCCATCTCTTCTTTTTTTTCGAAAAATTCTGTCAGGTCCTCTCCAGAGTGTTGTGCTTTAGCTTCTCTTAGCTTCCTCTTTAGAGTCCTTTCAGGTTCCGGATCAGCTTCAACAAGAATGTTCTTATCCTTGTTCCTGCTCATATGAAAAAGAAGATAACAGAAAAGAATAGGAATCCTCTATGTCACAGTATAGAGATTTCTTTATGTGAGTAGAAGAATAGAAGAGTAGAATGAAGAAGAGAGAAGATGAAGAATTCGAACACAGAGAGGGAGAGAGGGTTCAGATTATAAGAAGAAGAGAAGTGTTAGTAAATAAATAAATAAATAGAAAGAGATGAGCGAGAGAGAGAGTTCGAATTTTAAATTAAAATAAAAGGAAAATATTTTTGTTTTTATTTTAATTATTGGTTAGTATTCAAAAATTAAGGGAAGAAATAAAATAAAATTTGAAAAAGATAAGAAATAGTAATTAATTTATTTAGTTTTCAAATTTTAGAGAGAAGATATGATTGAATTAGTAAACTTTTAAAATCAAACAAAAAGTCAAGTAGTTAATTGAAAAAGATTTGAAAATCAATTTTGAAAAGATAAGAAGTTATAAAAGATATTAAATTTATGTTTGAAAAATATATGATTGAGATTTATTTTGAGAAAGATTTGAAAAGGAAATTAAAAAGATTTGATTTTTTAATTTAAAGTTGATTACTTGACTAATAAGAAACTAAAAGATATGATTTTTAGAATTTAAAGATTGATCCTTTCTTAATAGGCAACTAACAACTTGAAAATTTTTGAATCTAAACATTAAATGTTAGCATTAGTTTCGAAAATAAAAATAAGAAAAAGATTTTGAAAATCAAATTTTAAAATTTTTGAAAATATTAAGAAGGAAATTGAAAAAGATTTGATTTTTAAAAAAGTTTTGAAAAGATAGGATTTTTAAATTGAAAATTGACTTCACTAATAAGAAACAATTAAATTTTAAAATTTTATGAGTAAATCAATTCAAATTTTCGAAAGTTATGAAAAGAATAAGGGAAAGATATATTTTTTATTTTTGAATTTTTATGAGGAGAGAGAAAAATATAAAAATGATGCAAAACACAAGAAATTAAGATCAAAATTAATATTGCATGCAAGAACACTTTGAATGTCAAGATGAACACCAAGAACACTTTGAAGATCATGATGAACATCAAGAACATATTTTTGAAAATTTTTAAGAACAGAAAAACATTCAAGACACTAAACTTAAAAATTTTTATTCTTTAGACACTAATAATTCAAGAATGCATATGAAATAAGAAAAGACACCAAACAAGAAAATTTAAAGATCAAACAAAGAGAATCATCAAGAACAACTTGAAGATCAATGAAGAACACCATGCATGAATTTTTGAAAATAAGAAAAAATACAATTGACACCAAACTTAAAATTTGACACTAGACTCAAACAAGAAACACAAATTTTTTGGTTTTTATGATTTTATGAATTTTTTTTGTTTTTTTCAAAAATTATTTTGAAAAAGAAAATAAAGAAATTCAAAAATTTTAATACAAATTCTAGGAATCATGCAATGTTAGTATAAAGCTTCAGTCTAAAAAGATTAGACATGGCTAGCCAAGCTTCAGCAGGACATTACATACAACAGCCAAATTGATGGGAATCAACCAGCTCCTGTGATGATAAAAGCATCATTTGAAACTCTAGAATTCATTCTTAAAAATTCTGAAGAACAAAAAATTTTTTTTTGTATTTTTTAGAAAATAAAAAAAGCTTACAAATAAAATAAAATCACCTAATCTGAGCAACAAGATGAACCGTCAGTTGTCCAAACTCGAACAATCCCCGGCAACGGCGTCAAAAACTTGGTGCATGAAATTGTGATCTCTAACAATGGCGCCAAAAACATGGTACGCACAATCTTAATGTCAACTCTTTTTCACAACTCCGCACAACTAACCAGCAAGTGCACTGGGTCGTCCAAGTAATACCTTACGTGAGTAAGGGTTGATCCCATGGAGATTGTCGGCTTGAAGCAAGCTATGGTCATCCTTGTAAATCTCAGTCAGGCAGATTTAAATGGTTATAAATTTTTTATAATTAAAATATAAATAAAATATAAAATAAGATAAAGTTACTTATGTAATTCATTGGTGGGAATTTCAGATAAGCGTCTGGAGATGCTTTGTTGCTTCTGAACCTCTGCTTTCCTATTGTCTTTTTCCAACCATGCGTTACCTCCTTCCATTGCAAGCTGTATGATCCTCTTGGATGAAAACAAATCCATATGCGCTGTCACCGCACGGCTAATCATCTCTTGGATCCCGCTAGCATTGGAATAGGACCATTATCCTTTCGCACACTGTCACTTGTGCCCTACATTCGCAGGTTTGAAGCTCGTCATAGTCATCCCTTCCCAGATCCTACTCGGAATACCACAGACAAGGTTTAGACTTTCCGAATCTCAGGAATGCTGTCAATGGTTCTAGCCTATACCACGAAGACTCTGATCTCACAGAATTGAATGCTCTGTTGTCAGGAGTGGTGACCATGCGTCGTGAACCAGTGGGCCAAGAGATACAAACTCAAGCTATTGCAGATAGAACGGAAGTGGTTGTCAGGCACGCGTTCATAAGTGAGAATGATGATGAGTGTCACGGGTCATCACATTCATCAGGTTGAAGTGTGAGTGAATATCTTAGAGAAGAAGTAGGCGTGAATTGAATAGAAAAACAATAGTAATTGTATTAATTCATGAAGAACAGCAGAGCTCCACACCTTAATCTATGGGGTGTAGAAACTCCACTGTAGAAAATACATAACTGAAAAAGGTCTAGGCATGGCCGTGAGGCCAGCCTCCAAACATGAACAATAATCAAAATAGGAACATCTGATAGATGATGGTCAAAAGACATAAAATAAATCTCTAAAAGCAGTTTTTATACTAAACTAGTAGCCTAGGGTTACAGAAAATGAGTAACTAAGTGCAGATAGTGCAAAAATCTACTTCTGGGGCCCACTTGGTGTGTGCTTGGTCTGAGCATTGAAGCTTTTTTGTGCTTAGGCTGTTTCTGGAGTTAAACGCCAGCTTTGGTGCCAGTTTGGGCATTTAACTCCAATCCTGGTGCCAGTTTGGGCGTTTTACGCCAAGATGTTTTAGGCTGACTTTGAATGCCACTTTGGACCATCAAATCTCGAGCAAAGTATGGACTATTATATATTTCGGGAAAGCCCAGGATGTCTAATTAACAATGCAATTGAGAGCACGCCAATTGGGATTCTGTAGCTCCAAAAAATCTACTTCGATTGCAGGGAGGTCAGAATCCAACAGCATCTGCAGTCCTTTTTCAGCCTCTGAATCAGATTTTTGCTCAGGTCCCTCAATGTCAGCCAGAAAATACCTGAAATCACAGAAAAATACGCAAACTCATAGTAAAGTCCAGAAATGTAATTTTTGAATAAAAACTGTTCATACCCTGGGTCGAGCTACCCGACCTGGGATGATTGGCGACAAAGCAACCGACCTCTTCAGGTCAGGCTACCCGACCTCTTCTCAAAGAGGTCGGCCAAATCAACAGGAGAGCCCAATAAAGGGCCCAAATAGAGGAACACGACCCAAATCCACAGGCCATCCAAGCCTATAGAGATAGGGATGGTTCCCTTGAAGATAAGCTGACCACAACTCAAAAGATAAAGATAAGATAAGATAACTAACTTATCTTATCTAAAAAGGTCACTATCACACCATTATAAATACACTGGAGCACCCAGGTATAACTCATACACTGATTCTACATAAAACCTGTTTAATACCCATGCTAACTTAAGCATCGGAGTCTCTTGCAGGTACCCCCCACCCTCCGGTGACCAAGGATCGGCAGTGCAGCCAGTCCAACAAGTCGGACATAACAGCTCCGACCTGCACAGAAGATCTCGACCGAGATCGACCTCCAGTTTCAGGTAACCCTCGGAACATTGGCGCTGTTGCCGGGGAACCTGGAAGTCATCCCATCACCATGACGGACGACCATGACAACGACCACGATTCAGATCTAGAAGATAGAACGCCGCACAAAAACGCGGACACTACACTGAAAGATACCCCGGAATCCAACAGGGGCAAAAACTCACCAAATCCAGGAGCAGTAGAAGCGCTTCAAGATCACTTAAAGCAACTTGAAAAAGAAACCCAACAACAACAAGAGATCATAAAGGATCTACAAAGAGAGGTACGGTGACGTCGAGAATTGGAAGAAAAACTACAGCAATTAGAAGCCGATATCAAATCAAAAGCTTCTCGGACCACCCCAGACGAAAATTCACACAAAGAACAAGATCTATTCACCAGAGAAATCATGAAAACCAAAATTCCAAAAGACTTCAAACTCCCGGATATGATTTTGTATGATGGCACCACAGATCCCAACCATCATCTCAGCAATTTCAGAAGCAGAATGTACCTCACCGACGCCTCAGATGCCGTTCGCTGCAAAGCTTTTCCAACAACTCTCACGAAGACAGCAATCAGATGGTTCGACAACCTACCTCAAAAGTCCATCTCAAACTTTGACGACCTGGCTAAGAAATTCCTAGCCAGATTCTCCATCCAAAAAGATAAGGCCAAGCACGCCCCCAGTTTACTGTGGATCAAGCAAGGAGATCGGGAGAGCCTCCGCAACTACATGGAAAGATTCAACAAAATATGCATGGACATACAAAGCTTACCAACAGAGGCCGCCATCATAGGACTCATTAATGGCCTCCGAGAGGGACCTTTTAGCCAATCTATATCAAAGAAGTACCCTACCTCCTTAGACGAAGTACAAGAGCAAGCAGAAAAATATATCAACATGGAAGAAAACGCTCGGTTGGGAGAAACCTCAAAATCGGGGACCCCCTACCGAGATAAAGACAAGGAATCCAAAAGGAAAGAAGATCGACAAGGGGAGAAAATCAAAAATACCATAATTATACCCCTCTCAGGGCATCCCTGGTCGACGTATATAAAGAAGTCTACCATACAGAGAAAATTCCCCCAGCGCGGCCACTCAAAGGCAAAAGGGGAGGAGGAAACTGGAAGGAATACTGTGAATACCATCGAGTCCGAGGGCACTCCACCAACGAGTGCTTCGACTCAAAAAATATCATAGAAAAGTTGGTAAGAGAAGGAAAATTAGATCGATTTCTGGCCACCCGAGATGATGACCAAAGAAAGAGACGAAGGGACGAAGATACCGGACAAACTGAACGATCACCGCAGACACCAGAGAGACACATCCACATGATACACGGCGGATTCGCAGGAGGTGGGATCTCTAAATCATCTCGCAAAAGATATCTCAAAGAAGTATATCATGTCGAGGGAAAGGAGGAAGCACCCGACATCACTGCGATAACATTCACTAAAGAGGACGCATCCGGCATCATCCCAGGACACGACGATCCCATGGTCATCACTATCATATTGGCAAATGCTAATCTACATCGCACATTAATAGACCAAGGGAGCTCCGCCGACATCTTATTCAAAGCTGCCTTCGACAAGCTCGGCTTGGAAGAAAGGGAGCTTAAGGCATACCCAAACAGCTTGTTCGGACTAGGAGATACCCCAGTACAACCACTGGGATACGTATCACTACACACAACCTTCGGAAAAGGGAACCAATCCAAGACGCTCAAGATAGACTACATTGTGGTCGAGTTGAGTTCAGCCTACAATGCCCTAATAGGTCGGATCACACTAAATCAACTTGGCGCAATAGTCTCGACCCCGCATCTATGCTTGAAATTGCCAACTACAGAAGGGATAGCTACAATAAAAGCAGATCAAAAGATGGCGCACCGCTGTTATAACGAAAGTTTAAACCTCAGAGGCAGAGGAGAAGAGTTTCATACAATTGAGCTTGGCAGAGTTCAGCGACAAGAAGAACTCCGTCCGCAGCCAGAAGGCGAGATAGAGAAGGTTCAGATCGGAGACACCTCAGACAAAACAACTAATATCGAAACGATCCTAAGAGGAGACTCAAAAGAATTACTGATACAATTCTTATGCGATAATGTCGATCTCTTCGCATGGAAAGCCGCAGACATGCCAGGCATAAACCCCAAGCTAATGTGCCACAAGTTGGCAGTTTATCCAGGATCTCGGCCGGTGCAGCAGAGACGAAGAAAACTTGTACCAGAACGATCCCAAGCTGTAGAAGAACAGGTATAGGCACTACTGGAGGCAGGATTTATAAGAGAAGTTAAATATCCACTATGGCTAGCCAACGTCGTCTTGGTGAAAAAATCAAATGGGAAGTGGCGAATGTGTACCGATTACACCGATCTCAACAAAGCCTGCCCAAAAGATCCCTACCCACTCCCAAGTATCGATGCTCTGGTAGATGCTTCCTCTGGATATAGATACCTCTCGTTTATGGAGGCATACTCGGGATACAACCAAATCCCCATGTATCCACCAGATCAAGAAAAGACCTCATTTTTAATGCCGAAAGCAAATTACTGCTACATCGTGATGCACTTCGGTCTCAAGAACGCGGGAGCTACTTATCAAAGGCTGATGAATAAAGTCTTCTCAGCCCACATCGGAAAAATCATGGATGTCTATATGGACGACATGTTGATAAAGACACAAAGCGAAGATACATTCTTGTCCGACCTGGCTCAAGTGTTCGACACTATAAGGAAGCACGACGTGCGACTTAATCCTGCAAAATGCACCTTTGCGGTAGAAGCAGGCAAATTCCTAGGTTTCATGCTCACACAAAGAGGAATTGAAGCAAACCCGGATAAATGCCAAGCCATACTCAACATGAAAAGCCCCACCTGTGTCAAAGAAGTGCAGCAACTCAATGGGAGATTGGCTACCCTATCCAAATTTTTAGCAGGGGTAGCGATAAGATCTCTCCCCTTCTATGCTACTTTAAGGAAGGGAAAGCAGTTCGAATGGACGACAGAATGTGAACAAGCCTTCCAAGACTTCAAGGAGTTCTTAGGACGGCCGCCTATCTAATCTCGACCACGAGAAGGAGAACCGCTCATATTATATCTCGTAGTAGGAAGCCAGGCAATAGCCTCAGCACTAGTCAGAGAAGACGAAAGTGGGCAACAACCCATCTACTTTATTAGCAAAGCGCTACAGGGATTTGAGCTGAACTACCAGAAAATAGAAAAATTTTCCTATACTCTCATACTAACATCTCGACGACTTTGCCCGTACTTCCAGACTCACACCATTAAGGTTCGAACCAACCAGCCCATAAAAGGAATATTGCAGAAAACAGATTTAGCAGGCAGAATATTACAATGGGCAGTCGAGCTATCAAAATTCGACTTCCAATATGAAGCTCGGACGGCCATTAAATCATAGTATCTGGCTGACTTTATCGCAGAATTCACAGATGCCCTGGAAATTCCCACAGAATGGAATCTCTATGTGGACGGTTCTTTAAATAAGACTGGAAGCGGCGTAGGTGTGATAATAGAAAGTAACCAAGGAACCCAAGTTGAGCTCTCCCTCAAGTTCTGGTTCCCGGCTTCAAACAACCAGGCAGAATATGAAGTGTTATTAGCAGGTTTGAAGCTGGCTAAAGAGGTTGGAGCTCAAAAACTCAACATCTACAGTGATTCACAAGTAGTCACCTCACAGATAACAGGGAGCTACCAAGCCAAAGATCCCACCATGAAAAAATATTTGGATAAAACCAAATAATAGCTCGGACTCCTCGGGGAATATAAGATTTGCCACATACCCCGCGAGCAAAACGCCCGAGCTGACGCACTCTCAAAACTAGCCAGCACCAAACCAGGGGGCAACAATAGAAGCCTCATCCAAGAAATGCTACAGAACCCGTCAATCTCGGAAGAGGAAAAAGTCCTAGCCATAACAAGTCAGGACCAAGGATGGATGACCCCCATAATTAACTACCTCAAAGCAGAAACACTTCCCACAGAAGAAAAGAAGGCAAAGAGATTAAAAAGGGAGGCACAGTACTACACTATTATAAACAACATCCTGTACAAAAGAGGGATCTCAATACCACTGCTAAAATGTGTACTGACCAACAACACAAAGGAAGTTCTAGAAGAAGTACACGGCGGCATGTGCGGCAACCAAAAAAGTACTCCGAGCGGGATTTTATTGGCCAACCTTACAAAAAGAAGCTATAGAATTTGTAAAGACATGTCCACCATGTCAGAAACATGCCAACTTCCACATCGCCCCGCCAGAAGAGCTCATTAGTGTAACTTCACCCTGGCCATTTGCAAAATGGGGACTTGATCTTCTCGGACCCTTTCCCCAGGGATCAGGACAAGTAAAATTCCTCATAGTCAGAGTAGACTATTTTACAAAATAGATTGAGGCAGAGCCCCTAGCCAACGCCACCGCTCAAAGAAGCCGGAAATTCCTATACAGGAACATTGTCACGAGGTTCGGGGTTCCATACTCCATCACCACAGACAATGGCACTCAATTCACAGACACAGGCTTCAGGAGACTAGTTGCCGACTTAAATATAAAGCACCAGTTCACCTCCGTCGAACACCCTCAAGCCAATGGATAGGCCGAAGCTGCCAACAAAGTCATATTGGCTGGACTAAAATGGAGACTACAAGATGCAAAGGGAGCTTGGGCCGAAGAACTTCCACAAGTCCTATGGGCATATCGAACAACGCCACACTCCACGACAAACGAATCACCCTTTCAACTAGCATATGAAGTGGAGGCAATGATCCAAGTAGAGATCGAGGAAGGGTCATCCAGAGTAGTCTACTACAATGAAGAGGCCAACTCTCAACTTCAGAGGGAAGTACTCGACTTACTACCTGAAATCCAGGAAAGAGCTCGGATCAGAGAAGAAGCACTAAAACGTCGAATGGCTTCCAGATATAATCAAAGGGTAGTGCCGAGAAGTTTTGCGGAGAACGATCTCATCCTAATCCGAAATGATATTAGAACAACTCGACCAGGAGAAGGAAAGTTGGCAGCAAACTGGAAAGGACCCTACCGAGTTGTAAAAGTACTTGGGAAGGGCTACTACAGACTGTCTGAACTCGATAGACGAGAGCTTCCCAGATCATGGCACGCCTGCAACCTAAGAAGGTACTACAGCTAGAAAAAGTAAAAGATCTCACTATTGGATGCACTCTTTTTCCTGAAAAGGTTTTTTAATGAGGCACCAAATTGAGACTCAAACACTATTCGACATAAAGGGATGAAAAATTCCCACATGTATATATTTGCACTTTCTTTTGAATAAAATATATATTTTAGATATTCTACAAGTTTTCAAGACGCATTAATCTGAAGCATTCATCGTCCGATTATAAAGCAACAGATCGGCAGAAAGTGAATAACAATTTCACTGCACGATCACGATAAAGATAATCGTCCAATAAAGGTGAAAACGCGATTCACCCAAAAGACGATCTAAAGATAGCAACCACCTTCTACAAATCGGCAAAGATGAACACAGAATAATATAAGAAGTTATCGAAAGTGATCCGAAAAAGAACCTGACGAGGTCTTATGGATTGCTAAATAATAACTTAAAGACTGGCCGACGTTAAGAAGTCAGACCAAGTCAACCCAAGTTATAAGTAAACCCTGGAAAGAGGTCTGGCCAACCCTATTAAAGAGGATTACTTTAACTTAGAAGGGCCCGACATGAAAAAGTCAGCCCAAAATGAAAAGTTATAAAAGTAGTCCCAGAAAGAGACCTGACAAAGGTCCGAAAAAGAGGACTACAAAAATAACTTAGAAAGAGGACGACACAAAGAAGTCGACCTCCTACAAACAAGTTATAGAAGTAATCCCTGAAAGAGACCTGACAAAGGTCCAAGAAATAGGATTACAAAAATAACTTAGAAGAGATCAACCTAACGAAGTCGGTCTCCTACAACAAAAGTTATAGTAGTAATCCCTGAAAGAGACCTGACAAAGGTCCAAAAAAGAGGATTACAAAAATAACTTAGAAGAGATCGACCTAACGAAGTCGGTCTCCTACAACAAAAGTTATAGTAGTAATCCCTGAAAGAGATCTGCAAAGGTCCAAGAAAGAGGATTATAAAAAATAACTTAGAAGAGATCGACCTGACGAAGTCAGTCTCCTACAACAAAAGTTATAGTAGTAATCCCTGAAAGAGATCTGACAAAGGTCCAAGAAAGAGAATTACAAAAAATAACTTAGAAAAGATCGACCTAACGAAGTCGGCCTCCTACAAAAACCAAGTTATAAAAGTAATCCCTGAAAGAGACCAGACAAAGGTCCAAAAAAGAGGATTACAGAAATAACTGGAAAGAGGACCAACACAAAGAAATCGGTTATGAAGTACTAAAAATACAAGCAAGAGCGAGAAAACCGAAAAAGCAAGTTGGACCCACAACCTCAAAGGATCCAAACTACAAAGTACCAAGCAATCCAAAGAGGTCAAGCCGCAAGATTCCAACACTCTCAGAAAATGGAAGAGATACCAAGTCAAGCGCAAAAAAGCATGATAAATCTACAAAGTTATAAAGCTTCAGAGGCCACCAAAATTTACCTAAAAAGGCTAGCAAGCTACTTTTGTTTTTCAAAGTAAAAGTTGCTATGCAAGCAACTAGAAAACGTCAGCAATTAACAAAACAAAGTTTAAAAGCCCACAAGCCGGGCCAACTGCATAAATATCCAGAAAGAGATCAGCAAACATCAAGAGCCTTCTTGGTAGCATCAGGACAAGGAGAAGGAGGGCGAGTTTGAATAGGCACAACATCTACAGTCTCATCCTCCCGGTTCAGAATCTGGCAATCCGGATCAGACACAACCGGAGGAACAGAGGAGGTCGACACCTTGGCAGAGGACACTGGGGGAGGATCAACATCATCATCACCTTCGTCATCAGGGACAATCTTGCCATCCCTGACAACATTATCTAGGCTGAAGAGAGCAAGGTCGGCCTCGGGAGCAATGACCCGAATTTGCTCCTTCAGGTTCTCGTAAGCAGCAGTCACTGATAAACCACTATTTTATGGTTTATCTTGTGCTCAATTGAGTGGTTTTTATCTACTCTTTACCCACTTATTCATATTATTTGCATGGTTTTACATTTGCCTTCCTAATTATGTGCTTTGATTGAAAACATGCTTCTTTGATCTTATATTTGCTTATTATTAATCCTCTCTTATTACCATTAGATGCCTTGATATGTGTGTTAAGTGTTTTTAGATATTATAAGATAGGAATGGCTTGGAGGATGGGAAGAAAGCATGCAAAAGTGGAAGGAATGCAAGAAGTTGGAGAAATCGCTAAGCTGTCCAGCCTGACCTCTCTGCACTCAAACGGCTATAACTTTAGCTACAGAGGTGCAAATGACGCGGTTCCAGTTGCGTTGGAAAGCTAATGTCCGGGGCTTCGATTTGATATATAATATTAGGTGATGCAACCGCGTGATGCATGCGGCCGCATCGCAGTGACGGAAATCAACGCAGTTGAATTCGAAACCAGCGAATTCTGGACTGTTTTTGACCCAGTTTGCGGCCCAGAAAAAACAGATTAGAGGCTATAAAGTGGGGGACTGCATCCATTCATAGGAGGCTTTTCACAATTCACAATTTTAGGAGTAGATGTAGTTTTTAGAGAGAGAGGTTCTCTCCTCTCTCTTAGGATTAGGATTTAGGATTTCTCTTAGTTTTAGGAATGCCTCTAAGTCCCAGGTTCAATGTTCTTCAGTTATTATTTCTCTTCTACTTTTAGATACTCTAATACTTTTATTTGTTAATTACTTATGTTTCCCATTTGATTCATAAATCTTTCATGTTAGATTGGATTGCTTTTATTAATATAATTTGAGGAATTTTCAGATTTAATTTTGCTTTGCTTTATTTATATTGATGCTATTTAATTTAGATATTTTCTTCCTTTTGGCTTTGGTTAAGTAATTAGTAATGCTTGAGCTGTCAATAAAGCAGTGATTGAAATTGGGAGTTGCTCTAATAACTCTAGTCTTTCCATCGGAATTGACTAGCACCTGAGGATTAAGCTAATTAATCCACTTGATCTACCTTCATAGTTAGAGGTTAATAAAGTGAGATTAAAATCCAAATTTCATCACAATTGATAAGGATAGGACCTCCAGTTCTAATACCTTGCCAAGAGTTTATTTTTATTATTATTATTTTATATTACTTGTCATATAACATATTCCCACCTTACTTCCTAATAAACCCCAATTTACAAACTCATAACTAATAATAAGAACATACTTCCCTACAATTCCTTGAGAAGACGACCCGAGGTTTGAATACTCGGTTAACAATTTTTAAAGGGGTTTGTTGCTTGTGACAACCAAAACGTTTGTACGAAGGGATTTTTGTCGGTTTAGAGACTATATCTACAACGCGACTATTTTTATGACATTCTTTACTGGCAAAAATCTCTATCGTCAGTCACGCTGCCAACGAGATGACCTTGAAGCTCAGAATAATCTTCCCGGGCACTCTCCAGCTCCCCTCTCAGGCGCATCACCTCCCGATAAGACGTAACGTAACTATCCTTATGCATCATAGCGGTATCCTCGGCCAGCCTCACAGAAGCCGCCAGGGAAAGGGAACTCGCCTTCTCAGTCTCCAAATCCTTCTCCAACTTGGCAACATTTACCTCAAGCTCCTCCTTAAGGCCCTTCATCCAATCGAACTCTTGCTTTGCCTCCTCCATAAATTCTTTGGTGGCATAGAGAGGAAGATTCTGGGCAGTTCGGTACAGAGCAGCTCCCATATACGCCATCTTAATGCTGTTTTGGGTCATAAATTCCAGATGGCGAATGATGGACACATCATCCATGGGAAGGGCACCATAGGGGCCAATTTGCTGATCCACGAATTCAATTGCATTAAAGTCAGAAGCATCAAGGTTAAAAGGCTCAGCTGTTTTCTGTTTCTTATTGGGAGGAATGCCAGAAGGAGCGACAGAGGTCAGGGGAGGATCAGCCAGACGACCTCGAGGAGTGGGGATCACCTTCCTCGCCCCAGGAGAACTCGGCATGGATGGCCTCACGCGTACTTGGGAAGACCCCTCCCCAGCCGCTTTGGCCGAGATGTTTTTGGCAGCAGTCGCCCTCTGTGCTGTTTTAAAAGCCTTCATAGACTCATTATTCTTCATTGCCTCTGCAAATAAAACACAACAGTAAGAAATTAAGCTGCAAGTCGGAAAGGCACTTACAAGCAATATAAATAGATAATAAAGGGAATGCAAAATACCCAGCTCAGTTTGAAGAAGAGAGGGATTAGTTAAAAATTTATTTGTATCAAGATAAGGAGCTTGACCCCAGTGTTCTTCCAAGACAGTCACAAAAGCCCACTCAGCCTCATCCAACATTTTCCACGTGTATCTGGACACTCTCACATCTTTTTTCCATTCAAGGGAAAGGTGGGCTCATCATTTTCATCCAGAAAAAACGGGCGAGCTCCTTCAACAGCTCGGACCTTGAAAAAGTTGTTTTTAAAATCACGAAATGATTTGTCAAACATGGAAAAGACCTTCTTTCCCTGGGAAGATCGAAAGGAGACCCAAGCCGCCTTCTTTTTTACCACTTCAGGCTTCGTCAAGACAAACAGATAGAAGAAGAGAGATTGCAAGGCAGGAATACCAAAACCATGACACAACAATTGAAAAATTTTTATGAAACCCCAAGAATTAGGGTGAAGTTGAGAGGGAGCAACATTACAGGACCATAATAGGTCATTCTCAAAATTAGTAAAAGGAAGGGTGATACCCAGCTGACCAAAGAAGTAGTCATAAGCATAGAAAAAATGGCGATCTCTAACAACCCGAGTAGAGAAACAAACTCTCTCTTCAAAAGAGGGAGGGACAAGTTCATAATTCTTCTCATCACTAGGGTTACTACAGACCCTATGAAACTGCCTAAGCTGCGTGCAAAACTCGGAATCAACCAAAGAGACACACATAAGAACCATTGAGTCCACCCAATCGGCCATGCCCTCGGGAACCTGGGAAGACATTTCTACAACGTTATTGCGAGAAGACATGAGGCCAACTAAATCCTACAATAAGAAAAGAAGATTGGATTACTAAAAAACATCTCAGACGAGGGGCAAAATAACTCGACAGGTGAACAAACAAAAAAGGAAAACCCCAAGACTCAAACCAAAGTCCTGGGGCATCCTTTGGAGGCAGAGCAAGGTTTCAGGAAAATGCTACAGCTTACGTCCCGACATTTCTCAAACAAGAAAAGAAGATCCCAAATAGCAAACATCTCAAAAAGAAAAACACAAAGTCGTCACTATCTTCCTATAGTCTATCAGCAAGGAGCATCACCAACATCAAACATGCCAAAGCAGAAATCGTCAAAGACGCAACCTTTTTCTCAGAAATCAAACAAAATCATCACTACAAAGCTTCAAAATCAAAAGCACAAACAGAAACGGTGATAAGCGTGCAAGAATCAAATAAAGAGGAAAGACGAAATGGTTCATGCAAAAGGCAAAGAAACTCCCAGAACACACATTACAACAACAATCTGGCACAACAAAAGCAGAAAGATCCAAATTTTCTCCAGGAACAATTAAAACTTTCTCAAAACCAGACATATAATGAAACAGAGGAAGAAAAATCGAAAGAATAGAAGAAAACCTCGAAAGAAAGCTGAAGAGCAGAAGCAACAAAACCACCCCTCGAAGCGGAGAACTGCGAAGATGGAAGGAAAAATCTGGAAATCACCCCTCTTCAACAGAAAGCAGTAGCAGAACAGACGATGCGGGACGGAACTACGAACTCCGGGCAAGAAACAGAAAATGAGAGACTAAAGGGAGAAGTTACGAAGAAGAGTGAAGAAGAGAAACCATTTTTGATTGAGAAATTCAAAATAAAAATCCAAAAGAAAACGGGGCAATTAATACCAATTAATGAAGGTATTAAACCCTCTCACGTTCCCAAGAGCAAAGCGCTGATATAAAAGCGCGCGCTTTTAGAAGAAAACGTTCTACATTCAAATGATTCTACAAAAGGAAGAAATTGACAAAACGCTTGAGTTCGGCTTCGTCAGAGAAGGACCGAAGTCAAAGACTCGACCTCAACAAAAAGACCGAGCTCAAGCAGGGGCACTGTTCATACCCTGGGTCGAGCTACCCGACCTGGGATGATTGGCGACAAAGCGACCGACCTCTTCAGGTCAGGCTACCCGACCTCTTCTCAAAGAGGTCGGTCAAATCAACAGGAGAGCCCACTAAAGGGCCCAAATAGAGGAACACGACCCAAATCCACAGGCCTTCCAAGCCTATAGAGATAGGGGCGGTTCCCTTGAAGATAAGCTGACCTCAACTCAAAAGATAAAGATAAGATAAGATAACTAACTTATCTTATCTAAAAAGGTCACTATCACACCATTATAAATACACTGGAGCACCCAGGTATAACTCATACGCTGATTCTACATAGAACCTGTTTAATACCCATGCTAACTTAAGCATCCGAGTCTCTTGCAGGTACCCCCCACCCTCCAGTGACCAAGGATCGGTAGTGCAGCCAGTCCAACAAGTCGGACATAACAGCTCCGACCTGCACAGAAGATCTCGACCGAGATAGACCTCCAATTTCAGGTAACCCTCGAAACAAAAACTAATAAAAATATAATAAAAAGTAATTAAGACATACTAAAAACTATGTAAAAACAATGCCAAAAAGGGTATAAATTATCCGCTCATCACCCGCCTTCTTCAACTCCAGCAGCTGAGGTCGGCCATCCCGAGTCCGACCTTGATGTCCAGATCCTAAATTGGGATGATGGGACTATAGATGCGATACTCCTTCAGACTCGTCCTCCTTCACCCTGAGATACCGCTACTGGGGAGTCTTTGGATCCTTTATAATTTTTCTTTGAGGTATTTGTGTATAGCTTGGTCGGTGGGCTTTTGAACTCTTTATTTTTGTAAGTTGTGATCTTGACTTGGGTATTTTGGTTGCTTTTCTTTAGCAACTCTATGTAGAAAAACAAAGTAGCTTCTTGAGCCTTTTTGAGGTCGACTCTTGGGTGGCCTCTTGAGCCTTTTATCATAGTAGCTTTATCCCAAAATATCTCATAACCAATAACAAAGCACTTTATTGCAATTCCTAGGGAGAACGACCCGAGGTTTAAATACTTCGGTTTATAACTTTAGGGGTTTGTTAATTGTGACAAACAAATTTTTGTATGAAAGGATTAATGTTGGTTTAGAAACTATACTTACAACGAGGATTCGTTTGTGAATTCTAAACTATCAAAAAATCCATTCATCAAAATGGCGCCGTTGCCGGGGACTTGCAATGGTGTTGTGTTATTGGTTATTGTACATATGTGAATATTGTGAATAGTTTGCTTGTTTGATTTAGTAGCTAGATTTTATCTCCTTATTTTTTTGTGCTGTCTATTTTTGCTTTTGCTATCATGAATTCTCACTTTGGCTATGAGTTTGGTCCTAATTATATTGTAGGAAATGTGAACTTCAATGATGACACTCATTATGGATGGAACCATCAAAGATGGGAGGAGACTTAAGGAATTGATCACTCCTATTGGCATCAACCTCCAGATACGTATAGGTATAATTTCCATCCTAATGCATGTCAATCAATGGCTATGGTAAATATTTTTATGACAATCAATTACCACCATCATATGCCTATGGCTCTTATCCTCAACATGAACCTCAACCATACTCACAAGCCTTTCCATACCAAGCATCTTCCTATGATCCATATCCATCATATGACCAATCACCCATACCATATTCTTATGACCATTATGAGCAAGAATCTTTAGAACCACCACAACCCTATCAAGATTACTACCAAGAACCACCTCAATGCACACCATCTCCATACCCTTACCAAGAAGAACCACCTTCCTACTATGAACCCTTTCTCCAAAATGATGACCCTTCTTATCCATCCCAAGTCCTAATAGATGATTCTCTTAGCTTGCTGCTTCAAGGACAAGCGGATATGCAAAGGAACACCCTAGAGTTTGTGACTAACTTTACCAAGGTAGTACATACTTTGGCCTACCAATGCTTGAACACTCAAGGTGCTTCCATAGCTATATGTGAAGAATCAATTGAAGAGCATAGCATGAAGGACTGATTAAAAACTCCGGTGGAAAATGACGGATGTTATTTTGTATTAGACCGATTGGAGGAGCCTATGGTTATTAAAGAAAAGGAAGAAGTGGTTGAAGATTTAGGAGATATTGAAAGTCCATGGGAATGTAGCATCATATAGCACTCTTTCAAGAAGCTTGATATAGATGTTAAGGAAGGTGCGCAACCTCCAAGGCATATCATAGTTGGAGACTTGAAAGAGGTTTATCAAGAGATAGATTCAATCATGGATGAATTTCTATTTACAATGGAATCCTTCCCCATTGGACATGAAGTTGAAATTATAGAAGAATGTGCACAACCCCCCATACCCTTGGTGAGCAATAAAGAAGAGAGCAAATCAGAAGAGAGCTACTAAGGGAAAAAAGTTGGCATGGTGTATATCAAAATTGAAGAATATGAATAGGTTGATCAAGAGACGGATTCATTCATCAATGAATTCCTATCCAAAATTGAATCACCTCTCATTGGGGAAGATGAAGTTCTTGAAGACAACACCAAGCCAAGTGATAAAAGGGAAAAGGTTGAAATTGAAGAAGCTTGTGAAGAGGTGGAGATAGTAAAGGAAGAGCATAAGGGAGTGGAGCTTGCAAGATCATTAGGACCACCCCTACCTAAGTTGCCATCCTACGCAACATTAAAGTGGGTAAAATTCTTACCCCTAAGCTTTACTTTCTCACTTGAGTATGGTTTGATTGAAAATGATGGTCAACTTAGAGCTCTTTGTGGAGTTAAAAGTAGAAGAGAGTTGTGTAGTGGTTGGAAACATCACTCTAAGTTTGTGATGGTTGCATGCTCAAAGTTGTATAGTAATGATTGGTGGAGAACCAAATTTCATGGGTCTAGGAAGTTGTTTGGAAGCTTCATTGAGAATTCTAAAGTCACGCCACCCGGATGGAATAATGATGACCAATTTAAGGACGGGTGTCAAAACAAAGTGTGGGATCCCGGATCGCACAAGGAAAATCAAATTTGGGAGCTCATGGTTTGTGAAGAAGCCCATCAAAGCTTGAAGATATTATCATTGAAGAATGGAGCTTATTGGAGATTCAAGCATTGGTGGATGTTCAAGGATAGCTTCAAGCACAAGCCACCTTGAGAGGAGCTCCCCATAAGTCCAACTTAAGGACAATGAACAAAAGTGTTAGGTGAGAGACACCCTACCATGGTAAATTCTTTTCATTTTTTTCTCTTTTGTACATATTGGTAATTAGCTTAATTTCATGTTTTGTTGAATTATTGAGTCTAATTGGTAGTCTAGGATCATGAAAAAGGTTTTATGGTGTGTTTGGTAGCTGTTTGGAGGCTTGGAATGCTTGGATTGGTGCAAAAACATAGAAAAAGTTTGAAAAACAGAGCACCATGCACATTTACGCGCACTGCACGCGTACGCGTGCATCAAGCATTTTTGCCTATCCACGTGGACGCGCCATGTACACGTACGCGTGGATTGAGAAATTCCACCCCCAAGCCAAAAACCCAAGAGTTGTGCGAACGCTGCGCGCGCACTGTGCCTTTGGCACAAAACCACTCACGCGTACGCGCACCTGACACGTACGCGTCACTCTCGAAATAAGCCAACGATGCGCACGCGCCATGTACGCGTACGCGTCGTATCCATTGCACCACCATCCGCACGCGTGGCATGCACGCGTAGGCGCGGATGTCCTTCCTTCAACACATTTCTTTTCTTCTCTTATTTCCATTTCTTTCCTTCTCCTTTCTTCTTCCTTTCCCCTACCCCTCATCCAACACTTCCAAACACCATTGATAACCATTTATTTTAGTTAGTTAATTAGTTAGTTAGTTAGTTGATTAGTTAGTTTTAGTTTAGTTTTCATTTCATTTTCTCTTTTTTTTTCATTATAAGTATTGGATTATTAACTTTGTTTGCTACATATTGCTGCTTATTCCTAATTGCATGCTATCTTAGCATAATTGTTTTAGATGTTCATTGTTGGATTCTATTGTTGAGGTTATATTTTGCTACTTGGGTTTAAGATCTTCTTGCTTACCTTCTGAAAATACCTAGTGATGAGAATCGCCTTCGAGCTTGTAACTTTTCTTGAATTGCATGATTTGGCCACCATGTAATTTTAACCGTATTCTTTGATTAGGCGATTTCTTGATGGATGTTGTGTATTTATCTTAATGTATTTTGTTTTATAATCATATGCATCCACATGTGTTATGGCCTGAATGCTCTCATGCCTTTTTAATGCTTGTTTTACCTTACAAGTCTACTTAAAGCATCTCAAGCACACTAGGATGAGTGAAGTGCATGCTTCTTTTGTGACATCACTTTTTATGCTAATGTGTGTTCTAAACCGCGCAATTTAGAATTCACACTTATTTGTCTTTAATATCACACTAATCCACCTACTCAATTCTAGTGATTATTACCTCATTCCAACAATGTATGCTTCCTTGCTTTTGTATTATCCTATCTTATGGTGTTATTTTCTATTTTTCATGATTGATGCACCACAAGTAAAAATGGAAGCAAGACAAAGAACATGTAGCAACCGGTTGATCTACCTGCTGAAGGTAACAACTCGGAAAGTCGCCGTACCCCCTTGCTCATCTTTGAGTGCACCGAGGACAGTGCAAACTTTTAAGTGTGGGGAGGTCGTCCGACCGCTTGGCAATTTTGGGTGACAAGTTTCTTATCTCAACACTTTTACATTTCATTCTAGGTTTTTAGGATTTTGGTTCCATTCTCTTAATTTTTGCATATATATACACAATAAGCTTAGTCAAAATAATGAAAATTTTCAAGATTTCTATCTATAGGGCACCTCAATTGATATGAGTGAAAATCTTTCATTGAAATTGCTTGAATTATATATATTGTGGAACATGATTTTTGAGCTGAGAACACAAGCAAGTGAGAGTTGAGCCTAATGATGTGGTTACATTTTATAACCACTTATTTGCCTTCTTTTGTGCAATTGTTCTCTTTCTATGATTGTAATCTTTGATTTGTTTGATTCTTTATGTGCATTATTTTGTGTATTCATGCATTTATATGATTGAGACCATCATTTTATTTAGCTCACTTACCTAAATAGCCTTACTTTTTATCTTCCATTGTTAGCCAACTTTGAGCCTATGATTAACCCAACTTTTTATCTTCCATTTTAGCACAATACAAGCCTCAAAGTAAAAAATAATAAATTTCCTTATTTGGATCTTTGATTAGCTTAGGCTAGTGTGTGTGTAACATTCAAGTGTGGGAAAACTTGGGATATTGGGGAAATAAAAGGGTAGTCTTGTATTTTTGTTGTAAATATTGGGAATTGGGTACATGCTCATGTGTTGATTAATTGAACAGACCTTATGCATTGATGTTCTTGTATATATTTTGAAAGAAAGAAAAAAATGAGAAAAAAAAAAGAAAAAGAAAAGAAACAAAAAGAAGAGTGTTCATACCCTGGGTCGAGCTACCCGACCTGGGATGATTGGCGACAAAGTGACCGACCTCTTCAGGTCAGGCTACCCGACCTCTTCTCAAAGAAGTCGGCCAAATCAACAGGAGAGCCCAATAAAGGGCCCAAATAGAGGAACATGACCCAAATCCACAGGCCGTACGAGCCTATAGAGACAAGGGCGGTTCCCTTGAAGAAAAGCTGACCTCAACTCAAAAGATAAAGATAAGATAAGATAACTAACTTATCTTATCTAAAAAGGTCACTATCACACCATTATAAATACACTGGAGCACCCAAGTATAACTCATACTCTGATTCTACTAAAAATCTGCTTAATACCCGTGCTAACTTAAGCATCGGAGTCTCTTGCAGGTTACCCCCCACCCTCCGGTGGCCAAGGATCAGCAGTGCAGCAAGTCCAACAAGTCGGACACAACAGCTCCGGCCGCCACCAGCCAGCCAGACACGCTATCTCCGACCAGTACAGAAGATCTCATCCGAGATCGACCTTTAGTTTCAGGTAACCCTCGGAACAAAGAGTATGGAAAAGAAAAGAAAAAAATAGAAAAAGAAAGAAAAAGAAAAAGAAAGAAATAAAAATGGGACAAAATGCCCCAAAGCAAAGCAAAGCTCAATAAAATCAATGCATATGTCTTGTGATAAAAAGAAAAAAAAATGCATGAGTATGTGAAAAAGTGAAAATGGGTAGTTAGGTTAGTTTTGAATTGTATAGGATGTCATAGGTTAGGCGGGAAGTTTAAGTTGATTAAAGATTCAAATTTCAAGCTCACTTGACCAAATATGCATCCTACCTTGACCCTAGCCCTATTACAACTAAAGAAAAGACCTCATGATAATTATATGCATGCATGAGATAAATGTTGATTGTTAGATGAAAAACAAATCTTGGAAAGCATGATTAGGAGGAAATTGAGAGAATCAACCCTAAAGACTTGAGCGAATAGAGTGCAAACACTTCCGGTGAGGGTTTGATGCTCAATTACATGTTTTCACCTATGATCATCATTATTCATGCAAGTTTGTAAAAATATTTAATAACTCAATTCAATTGTGGATTAGACTTGCTAGTCCTTAGCCCTTGTGCATATATGCTTCTTGGAAATTGATTTATTTTGACCAAGCAATCACATTCATGTAGATAGTTGCATGTAGGTAGATTACATTTGGTTAGTTTACATTGAATAAATGTTGATATCCTTCATTTTCTCTTATTTTAAGCATGAGGACATGCTTGGTTTAAGTGTAGGGAGGTTGATAAATCCCATTTGTAGGGTTATCTTGTATTGATTCTAGGGGATTTTATCACCTTTTACCCACGTTTACTCAATGAAATAGCATGTTTTCATGATTGTCTCCCAATTTGTGATTAAGTGTGAAAACATGCTTTCTAGGCTTTAATTTGATAAATTTAATTCACCTTTGATTCCACTAGATGCCTTAATTTGTTTGTTAAGTGATTTCAGATTGGAAAGGCTAGGAATGGATTAAATGAATGGAGATGAAAGCATGCAAAGTGGAGAAATCATGGAAAAGTAAGGATTTGGGATAAGATCAATGATGCGCACGCGCAGCAGACGCCCACGCGTGGATTGTGAGGTCGCATGGTGACGCGTACGCGCACATGACGCGAACGCGTGGATGGAAAATTGTCAATCGACGCGCACGCGTACTGTACACGTACGCGCCGATGTCCGCACGTGACCCACTTAAAGTGAATCCGTTGGGGAAAATTCTGGGCTTTCCAGGCCCAAATCCAACTCACTCCTAATGCTATTTAACCCAAGGAATGAACAGGAATCAACATACTTTTACACACTAGTTTAGTTTTGATTAATTGTTTGCTCCATCCTCTTCTTAGTGATGGGCTTGTCTTCCTCAATCAAGATGTCTCCCTCTATGACAATTCCAGCTGAATTGCATAGGTGACAAATGAGGTGAAGGAATGCCACCCTTGCTTTGGTGGAAGGCTTTTCAGATATCTTGTACAATTCTTAATGTATCACCTCATGTACTTCCACCTCACTCCTAATCATGATGTAATGAATCATGATGGCTCTGTCAATGGTCACTTCTGACCAATTTATAGTAGGGGTGATAGAGCGTTGGATGAATTCCAACCATCCTCTAGCTACGGGCTTTAGATCAAGCCTTCTTAGTTGAGTGGGCTTGCCTTGGGAATCCCTTTTCCAGTGTGCTCTTTCTACATAGATGTCTGAGAGCACTTAATCCAGTCTTTGACTCTTCTAGTGTTAGGATGTGGGTCTCCTTGCATTAAAGGCAAGTTGAACACCAACCTCATACTTTTCGGACTAAAGTCCAAAATTCTCCCTCGGACCATGGTGCTCCAATTCTTGGGATTTGGGTTCATACAAATGTCATGGTTTTTCGTGACCCATGCATTAGCATAGAACTCTTGCACCATTAAGATCCCAACCTCTTAAATGGGATTGGTTAGGACTTCCCAACCTCTTCTCTAGATCTCTCTTCGAATTTCCGGGTACTCATTCTTCTTGAGCCTAAAAGGGACCTCAGGGATCACCTTCTTCTCTGCTACTACTTCATCGAAGTAGTCTTGGTGGGCTTTGGTGATGAATCAATCTATCTCCCAAGATTTGGAGGTGGCGGCTACAGCCTTTCCTTTCCTCTTTCTAGAGGGTTCTCCAACCTTGGGTGTCATAAGTGGTAATGGAAAGTAAAAAGCAACACTTTTCCCATACCAAACTTAAAAGCTTTGCTCGTCCTCGAGAAAAAATAAATAAAAGGGAAGAATAGAGTAGAAAAAAAAGAAAATAGATGGAGATGGAGAGAGAGAAAGGAATTCGGTCAACGGGGCTTTGATGTGTATGAAAGGTGTGTGTATGAAGGGTTAGTAAGAGGGGGTATTTATAGGAGTGGGTTACGGTTAGGTTCGGTAATGGGTGGGATAAATGGGAGGGAAATTTTATTTTGAAGTGGGTACGGGTTGGTGGGAGTTATGATAGTTTTGGATAAGTGATATGGATATGATTGGGCTAGGGTCTATAGGGAAGACTGTATGGGGAAGTGTGAAAAAAAGATGGAAGTGATATAGATGTGATTTGGAGCGTTGAACGCCCAGCCAGTGCTTCCTGGCTGTCGTTCAACGCTAGTAAGACACTCCTTCCAGAGTGTTCTGTTTTCAATGCTGAACCTTTCCGTCTCTGTTCTGACTGCTGCACATCATCATGAACCTAAAGAAATAACATAAAAGAAAATAAATTCAAAGAAAAACATAAAAAATAACTATGGTTGGGTTGCCTCCCAACAAGAGCTTCTTTAACGTCACTAGCTTGACGGTTAGCTCCTTACGGAGATGGATATGGTCTCAAAATTTTGACCCTTACAGTGAACTTTCTTTCTGTGTTCTCATGAATGAGCTCCACATGCTCTAGAGATAGGACACGACTCACTGTATGTGGTATGACTGGCTTCTTGGTGAAAACAACTCTCATGCCAGGTGAGAGGCCTTCAGTGGGGAGAGTTGAACTAAATACAAGAATTAAAAGTTGGATCTAAGACTTCTAACCTAAAACATGATGAAAACGAAACTATGACTACTCCTCCCCATTCCCTTACAATTCTTGGGTTCAAAAGCATCAGAAATGAGTTGGATTTGGGCCTCATTTAGCTCATAAATTGTCCCCAGCGTATTAGCCTTAAGTTGGCCACGTGCTACTTGTCACGCGTACGCATGGGTCACGTGTATGCGTCACTGGAAACTTTCTCTTGCACGCGTACGCATGGGTGACGCGTGCGCGTTTCTAGAAAATCTGCTCCTCACACATATGCGTGGATGATGTATGCGCGTGGCCTTGAGTAATCCGAATGCTCATTTTCCATGAATTCCCCTTCTTTCATGCTTTTCTCTTTACTCCTTTGATCCATTCCTTGCCTTTTAACCCTGAAAACACTAACAACACATCAAGGCACCGGGTGGAATCAAAGTGGATTAAATTTAACCAATTTAAATCCTAAAAAGCATGTTTTTACTTTTAAGCACAAATTTGGAGAAATTCACAAAACCATGTTATCGAATAAATGTGAGAAAAGTTGATAAAATCCCCTAAATTCAACGCAAGATAAACCACAAAATTGGGGTTTATCAAACCTCCACACAGTTAAACCAAGCATGTCCACATGCTAAACCAAAAAAAATAAGAAATAGGGTATGAACATTTATTCAATGCAAATAAACTATATGCACCTATCTACATACATGCAACTAAATGTAAAATGTTTTTACCTACTTGGTTAAAAGTAAATCAATCTCCAAGAACGTATATGAACAAGTAGGGCTAAGTAGTATGATGATTCATGAATCCCACCAATTCAAATATCAAAATGAAGTTCAAATAGACTTGCAAGAAAAAAGCTCATCAAAGCTGTGAACAAGGAATTAAGCATCGAACCCTCACCAGAAGTGTATCCGCTATAGTCGCTCAAGTGTATAGGGTTTATTCACTCAATTCCCTTCTAATCATACTTTCCAAGATTTGTTTTTTATATAACAATCAACAATTACTCAATGCATGCATACATTTTATCATAAGGACTTATTCATAGGATGTAATGGGGCTATGGTAAAGGTAAAGATGCATATGGTCATGTGAGCTTAAAATTTGAAACTTTGATTAACCTAAGCTCTCACCTAAAACACATAACAACCTATATAATTCTAATACACCACCTAAGGTCAGATCTTCTGGATCAGAGAATGCTGCACCTTTGGGTTCTAGCCTCTACCATAGAGACCCTAATCTCCCCATACCTCGGCTAAACTGGTGTCTTGAGAAGTCCCCAACAAAGTCATGGATTAACCGTCTAAGAGATGTATAATCAAGCTGGTGGTTTAATTCTTTCCATTTACGTATTCAGACGAACCCAAGAAGAACATGGGTGGTTGTCAAGCACGCGGTTTTAATACGAATAACGAAGATACATCTTAGAATTGAATCAAACACGGATTGAAGAGTGTACAGGATGTCCCTGGTACGGGTTGAGAGATGGATCAGGAACCTGCGAGTCGAGGCAGATGCCAGATCGCTTGACTGGAGCAATGGGGGGAGGTACTTGCAAAGACACTCCGACGCTCAAGTCAGAATGGATCTGAGAGGTATAATGTGTGAGGAATGAAATGAATACCTGGAGGGACCTAGGTCCTCTATTTATAGGTGATAGCGAATATCTTATCTTATCGTATTTGGCTAACATAAGGGAGACGTTTGAATTCGAAATTTTGTTAGGAGCTCTAATGGGCCAGTTTCGGGCCTTCTAGAGGGGTGAATCGGATCGTACCCGAGTAACCGGGTTTGGGGTTATTGTGGGATCCATGGGTCGGATCTGTAACAGTTGCCCCCGCAGTGGGATAGTGAGCAAGGTCGGTCTATCGCTGGGAGAATGGATCGTTCGCAGTTTTGCTTTCCCTGGTCATTGTTTGATGTCTTTGAGGGTAAGTCGGTGTGTCCAACCGGTTTTTGTGTTTAGGCCGTAGCATTGCCTGGCCATTCTGGTCTTGATGCGACTCTTCTGTGCCTCTGCGCCCGTTGCGCTTTCTGAGGCGTTCTTTTATTGATTTCTTTTTCCAAGGGCATTTATTGCGAGGGGGTGTTTTTTGGTGGTTTCTCCTTATTTCCCTCATGCTTGCTCTTGCTCTCCAGGGGTACTTGCATCATTTTATCTCTTTTTTCAAAACCGTTTTGGTTTTCTCTCTTCACTTCCCTCGTTTGTTTCATTTCTCTTTTACTTCCTTCTCTGAAAAAGATGTTTTCTCTTCCTTTCGCATTCTGTTGCTTGGTCGAGCTTCTGCCGTGGCATTTTCTTTTCGGGCTTATTCTCTGCATCATCAGGTTGGCATCCTTTTATTTCTTCTTGTTTCTTATGTGATTTATGCTTTGTCTTCCTTTGCGTTTTTGTTTTGTCTCTGCTTAGTGTAGTTTAGAATTGCTTCTGGTGTATGATGGTATTGCATGGTGGTAGGCAGTTCTGTTGGGGTAGTGGGTTTTTATGAGGGGATGAGCGCCACAGTGTAGTTGGTAGTGTGTAGTAATGTCAGTTTGGTTTCTTCTGCCGTTTTCTGCTGCACGGTTTGGCTGACGGTGGTGCTCATCGCTGTTTTAGGTATGGCTCGTCGGAGGACTGAGGGTATGAGGGCTCCGGTGGCCCCAGTGGGGGGTGTCCCTTCCCTTTACTCTTGGGTTACTAGTGACGTGTGGGAAACGCCGTCGCGGATGACGGAGGCGGACCTCCAGCGGCTCCGTGATCAGGGAGCTGTTTGTGGGGGCGGCGACGTCGAGCGTCACTATGAACTTTCTCTTCCTGGGGTTGATGAAAGGGTTTGTTATACCAATCTCGATTCGCCGACCGTTCCGGATTGGCTGTCGGTGTACGAGGCGATGTTCACCCATTTTGGTGTTAGGCTCCCCTTTGCCCCTTTTGTTCAGCAACTGTTGAGTCGGTGCTCCATGGCACCTTCCTAGCTGCATCCGAACAGCTGGGCGGCGTTACGGTCTTTTGAGCTTGTCTGTGAGTTTCTGGAGCTTCTTGCTTCGGTGAATATTTTTCTTTTCCTCTTTTTGTTGTAGGCAGTGGAGTCTTTTAGGACCATGAACTCGGATAGAATCGTCTTTTTTTGGTTGCCGGACCCTATGGTAAGGGGGAGGGTGATGGAACCGTCTGGTTTGAGGAAGTTGTCACCGAGTCCTGTGACGCCGTTGCGGTGCATTTGGAGGTTGTTGTTGTGGAGCCCGAGTTTGTCGAAGGCTCCTCGGAAGAGGATATTGGAGTCTGCGCCAGTATCCACCAGTATTCTTTGTACCAATCCTGTTCCGATTTTTGCCGAGATGACGAATGGTGCGTCTTCGGCTGAGGTGCCGTGCCGGCAGTCCTCGTGTAGGAAGGTTATCGTGTTGTCAGCGGTGTTAGTTGGGGTTTGGTTTTTGACGGCCAGAATTTTGAGGTCCTTTTTTAGTGTTGATTTTGACTTGCCAGATACATCTTTGCCCGTGATAATGTTTACTATTATGGTTGGGTCGTCATCCATGCTTTCCCTAGGCGGGTGTTTTGCGATCTCGGGTTGAGTCCTTCTCTCTCTGGCAACCTTTTTCTTTCTGCTCGTTTTGGTTCTCTGATGATTTTGGCAAACTCTGGTAGCTTGCCGTCTCTGATGGCTTGTTCGAGGGCATCTTTAAGGTTGAAACAGTCCTGTGTTCGGTGCCCGTAACCTCGGTGGTAGTCGCTGTAGAGGGTTTTGTTGCCGCCTATTCTTTCTTTAAGTTGCCGGGCTTTTGGGATGATACCTCGGTCTGCAATTTGGTGGTATATTTCAGTAATTGGGGCTGTTAGGGGTGTGTAAAGTTATAAAGGCTTACACACATTGATTTGCTTGGGACAATCAAAGCTTAAGTTTGGTGTTGTGATGACTTGCATCATCTACACTTCTTTCTTGCATAAAAAAGACCATAAAAGAGCATAAATCTCATTTGATTAGTACAATTCATGCATTATTTGATGAATATTATGGTACACTACTTTGAGATGAGTTGTGCTGAATTTCAGGTGAAAAAGACATAAAAAATGGGTAGAAGACAAACAAGAAGCTAGGCGTGTGAAACTGGCGTGCCACTTGGGAGCAAATGCCACAAAATGCACTGGCGTGGCACACCAGGAGCTAGGCATGGCACGCCAGTACTAAAGTCCAGAAGGGAGATCCAAGCATGCATGTGGGCGTGGCACGCCAGGGACTGGGCATGGCACGCTAGTACAAAATTCCAGAGAGCAACAATGGAGGACACAAAAGGGGCGTGGCATGCCAGGTTGGGCGTGGCATGCCAGGTTGGGCGTGGCACGCCAGGTTGGACATGGCACGCCTAACCTATCAACTACTATGGGCGTGCCACTTGAGCAAAGGGGCGTGGCACGCCAACTCGCCATTCCAAGAAGAACCTCCACTATGGCGTGCCACTTGGTATCGAAGGCGTGGCATGCCAGCTCCAAGAAGTCACTTGGGCGTGCCACTTGAGAACCCAGGTGTGGCACGCCAAGCTTGAAGAGTTCACAAATCCATGGGTGTGCCACTTGAACAGCATGGCGTGGCACGCTGGCACAATAATCCAGAGATAGGGCTGAAGGCAATTGAAGACTGGGTGTGCCACTTGAAGTCAAAGGCGTGGCACGCCAACCTCTCAACCTCACTTAGGCGTGCCACTTGAGCAACCAGGCATGGCACGCCAATGCACAAAGATAACAAAAGCAAAGACTGGGCGTGCCACTTGGTATCGAAGGCGTGGCACGCCAACCCAAGCATGTCACTATGGCGTGCCACTTGAAGGCTGAGGCGTGGCATGCCAACTACTGGAACCAAGACAAGATCATGGGCATGGCATGCCAACCTTTAGGCGTGGCACGCTGGTATAAGTTTCCAGAGAGGATGAAGGAGGCCAATTACATGGGGCGTGCCACTTGGTATCGAAGGCGTGGCACGCCACTCACTATTCTTCACTTAGGCGTGCCACTTGAATCCCAGGCGTGGCACGCCAGTGTCATTCAGAGAGCAAAGAAGCATTGGGGCGTGACACTTGAGTTCGTGGCGTGGCACACCAAACAGAGGAACCACTCACTCATAAAAGGGCGTGGCACGCCAGACCCTGGGCGTGCCACGCTAGTTCAACTTTCCAGAGGACAAGGGAAAAGGAAAAAGGCTAGGGTGTGCCACTTGAGCTCGAAGGCCTGGCACGCCAAGGTTGTTAAAGAGACGAGCGTGCCACTTGAAGGGCTGGGCGTGGCACGCCAAGCTAAAAGCAAAGAGCACGTGACACGCCACTAGAGCGCTAATCACACGCCAGCTGGGAGATCACACTTATTGAGCTTCTTTTCCCTCTAAAATGTAATTTTCCTTTTTCACTTTTGTAATTCTTTTATTTTACTAGGAGTAGTATAAATACCCCCAAGGATTACTAAAAAAGGGGGTTAAGCAGTCAGTTTTAGATCCACTTTTACACGTCACTTTTGAGTACTTTTTGAGCTATGAGTAGCTAACTTCCCTCTCATTGAGAGAGGGAGCTCTGTTGTACTTGAAATTCTTCTTCTCTTCATCTTCTCTTTGATTTGCTAGAAGGAATTTCGTTCTTAATGCTTAGTGTTCAATTATCTTAGAAAAGAGATTGAATGCAATTGGGTTTCATGGGAACCTTGGGAAAGGAAACATGAAACCATGCTTGAAATCCCTTCTCACACTTGAGTAGAATCTGGGTTTTGGTGTTTGGATATGTGACATATAATCCTCCCTCTACTTGGACCTACGATGGTGTGTGGTATAATCAGGGACCAAGCATATCTATCTTCATGAGCAATTAGACCAAGGAATTGGCTATTGATCAAGATCTGAGACATTGAGTCACCAAGGGATTGGGGCTCAATCAATCATGATTGCCAAGAGGTCAATGAGTTGCATGATTGAAGAAGATATAAGCTAGATTTGATCCAAAGAGACAACATCTCCCAATCTCAATGAATTTCCCCATTCTTATCTATCCATTTTTTTACAGCTTAATTTTACATTCAGCAATCCCCCATTCCCATTTATATTTAAGTCATTTATGATTTTGCACTTTACATTCTGCCATTTCTATTTCTGCACTTTATTACTTTTCTTTATATTCTAGTCATTTACATTTATGTCATTTACAATTCTGCACCTCACAATCTTATTGATCCACTTGACTAATTCATCAATTAATGAAAACTGCTTGAACTTGCCAATCTCTGTCGATACGATCCCACTCCACTGTGGGTTATTACTTGACGATAATTTTGGTGCGATTTCCAAAAGAACTAATTCACCAATTTTTGAATGGGTTATGAATTTTAGTCATCAATTTCCCTAACCATGTGCAGGCGCACCTAGCGCCTCCGCGCACTACCCTCAATCAACTCATCTACGCGTAAGCGCACAGTGCGCGCGTGCATCGATGCGATTTTTCATCGCCCAGGCCAAAAGACCCGAGAGTTATGCCAACTCTGGGCCAATTTTGTGCCTCTAGCCCAGCTCACCCACACGGACGCGCACCGTACGTGTCCACGCCCATTCCCAATTATCCCATCTATGCGCAAGCGCAGATGGCGCTTCCACGCCGACCCCTAATTCTCCCACCCACGCGGACGCGCACGGGGCGCACTCGTGTGGATTCAAATTTCCACTTACCCCAGGGACGCGAAGCCCTAGCGCATTCGCGCAGCCCTCTACTCCGCTTCTCTAACGTCTCTCCCTCTTCTTTTCTCCCCAATCAGCACTGCAACCACCTTCGGCGACTCCACCACCGTAGTCGCGACCCCCCTCTCCCCTCGTCCCTTGCTCCTTATTCCTTCTCACCATTCTCACTTCTCTTCTCTCTCTCTCTTACCCATTCTCACTCCCTGCTCCACCGCCGTTCTCACAGTACCCTATCGCCGCCACAAGCACCGCCCCGACCTCCATTGTCACCGGTGCACATTTTACTGTACCACTAGACTGCCGCCCTGCTCTGGCCGGTTCACTCCTCTCCCTCCACCTTCCCATCCTCTGTTTCAACTCCCCAGCTTCCCAGGTTTCCCTTTTTCTCATTTCATTTAAATTTTGTTTAGTTAATCTAGTTTAGTTTATTCTGTTTAGCTTGCTTAGTTAGATTAGTTTAGCTAGTTTAGTTTGATTAGGTGGTTAGAGAAGCTGGGCTGAGTAGTGGATTTAGGCTTGTTTGAATTGATGATGCTGTGTTTTTTATCATGGCTGTGTAAAGTGAACCAGCTGCTAAAATATTGTTAATGATTGCTTATGCAGTGATGATTTTGCTTAATAAATTCAAGTTGTTTTTGCTGCTGTCTTATTCCAAACTCAATCACTTGACCCAACATGCTTATTTGTTTAAGTTCACGTTGAACACTTCAGTGAATAGCATGCTACCTGAATTCATTATCTTTATTCAATTGGCTAATTTAGTTTAATTTGCTTTTTAATGTTTTGCTGCTTAAAGATTGGCTTAATTGTTCAATTCATGTGAACTCATATATGATTTTCATGCTTTTAATTGTTAATGAATTCATATGGATTAGAATTGCTTGTTTGAATTTGGAAAATAGCCCATTTACTGCTAAAATGCTGCCAGATTTTTCCTAACCATGTTTCATGAAATAACACTGTTTGATTGATGCAACAAACTTCTATTTGACAACATTCTGTGTCAATAGAATTTTGTATACTAAATGGTTTTGGAAACTCCTCAAGAACAAATTTTGGTCATGCTTATCATATTGTTTGCTTGTATTCATGCTGAATTGCTTATATGCATTGAATAGTTTGAATGAATTTTCAGATTGGCCATCACTTGTAACTCTTTTAAGATTTCGTGCCTCTTTTCCATAAACACACAAGTTGAAGGTTTTTAATCTATGTGGCTGAATTGATTCACTTTACTCATACGTATTTTTCATTGAGCCACATAGATCACAAGGTTTTCCATTCTTGTTCCGACTTGTGAATTTTATGTCTCATTGAATTTGGTGTTTGCATGTCTTGGTTAACTTGTTCTTCAATGTTTTGATTTTACCAACACCAATTCATATAATTCTAGTGATCCTTACATTGATGGATGACTTGTTTTATTATGGGTTGCCTTTTTAGCAATATCATATTTCATCATCAATGACTATATGCATTTCATGGTTGTGAGTATGCTTGCACCGCTACTCTGTACACTTCTTTTAATTGAGCTGATAATTGTCATATCGCTTTTTTTTAAACTAATTTCTAACTCTAATTTGTTTAACCACTTAACTTCTCTTTTGGTTTTAAACTTAACTTTTTTAATCATTCTTTTTGTATATAGCATTTCTTATGCTCAATAGACAAGCATTGTGCAATTGTGGTTTAAATTCTTGGTTTGTAACTTGGTTTGAATTCTAAATTATGTTACTTGCACTCCAAGAATTCTCTTTTCTTCACTCACTTCATGAGTATGCCTTACTTTGAGTGCTTTATATCTACTTGGCTAGCTGCTTATATCATGCTACATCTATTTTTCAGGATGTCAGACAAAGGAAAATCTATAGCCACTACTTCTAAGAAGAGAAAGCGCTCTAAGGCCTCTACCCCATCTCCTTATGCTAATTATACTAAGAATCCGCTGAATGAAGTGGACAAGGAGAATCAGCTACTCCAATCCACTGATCCAATCAAATTCCCCAACCTCTACTGTGAGCTTCGCTTCCCTAAATTCCTGAAGACGAACCTGAACATTGAGAAGAAGCTGGTCCTTCCCAATGATGTGAGGCATGCCATAAACACCCGCATTATGGAGTTAGGATTGGACTTTGTTGACAGAGATTTGGGGAGGATAAACACTTCATGGGTGAGGAAGTTCTATTGCAACTTCCGTGCCACTCTTGATTCAGTCCAAGTGCGAGGTAGAGAGATTTTGATCACTGAGGCTGCTATTAGGGAGGCATTGCTTTGCCATCCTCGCATTGAGAACACATGCGCCTATGAGCAGGCAGAGGTAGCCATCCACTGCATGACTTTTGATTATGAGGCGCTTAAGCGCGTGATTGCCACACCCGACGCTCCTTGGGTGATGGATTCTGGAAACAAGAAGCCCAAGGGGATGCGTTTCACTTATCTGTCAAGAGAGGCTAAGACTTGGCAGCATATTTTCGCCCATTATGTCCTGCCCACCACTCACTTCTCAGACATTCCGATGGATATGCTGGTTCTGATTAGGTGTGTGATGGAGGGGAAGGAGGTAGACTTCCCCCGACTGATTAGGCAGAGTATGTGGCGCGCTCACATTCGTGGTCTGCTGCCATTTCCTACACTAATTACCAGCATGATTGAGCTGGATGATGTCCCATGGGAGGACGATGATGTGACACCACCACCCCAGATGAGGACGACAAGGAGGTTACTATTCCATGGGGTGGGTGGGTGCACGAGAAGCCTCCACCCAGATGCCGTTCTCGAGCCAGAGTAGTAGAGGAGGCAGCTCAGCCTTCATCATCAGCAGTAGCAGCAGGACCCCTCTCTACTTCAGCAGCCGCAGCATCCTTATCACCACCGCCAGCAACTGAGCCGACTTGCCTGTTGGTGCACCGCCTGTTTCGCTTCATGGAGCGCAGCAAGCATCGTATCATGTGACATCTCTACAGCATAGATCAGGTGTTTGTCTTACAGGGCATCGAGCTACCTCCACTCCCAGACTCTCTAGCCTCTGACGAGCAGGATCAGGAGGAGGAGCATACTGAGGAGCCGATTCAGTAGGAGGCACCACCAGAGACACAGGCTGCCATAGAGGTTCAGCAGCCTCCTGAGGATTCACAGCCTGAGCCAGTACCACAGCCCGGCGCGATTGTTGACCCCCATCCCGAGCTTCAGCAATAGCATCGAGGACGATGCTTCATCCTAAAGTGTGAGGAGGTTACCGTTCGTGACCAGTGAATAGCATTTATGTGGTGAATTTTTAAACATTTATCTCTAGTTTTTGCTACTTTATTTTATTTTGCACTTCATCTTTGAGATCATTTTGGGATTACTGTATATATTTGTCATTGTAGATACCCTTATTTTGGTTGTTGCACACTTTATATATATGTATGTTGCATTTTAGCTTTTGATTGTGATTAGAAAAATATTTTAGATTGTTAAAACCTAATTGACCCTTTTTGTATAAGAATTGTGTTTTGATTAAAAAGGGGGTAAACTAGGAAAAATTTTCTAAATCACAACATTGCATTAAAATAAGCTTAGTCAATATGATGAAAATTTCCAAAAATTCCATTTCTAGAGCACCACTCCAATTGGTTAAAAAAATTTTTTTTAAGAACTTGCTTGAATAATACAATTGTGGATCATGTTTTGAGCTAAGAAGACAAGCATGAGATTTTTGAGCCTAATTGTGTGGTTACACCATATAACCACTTATTTTCATTCTTGTGTGCATTATTCTCTTCCTATGATTGTAATCTTTGATTTTCTTGACTCTTGATGTCCATTATTTTGTGTATACATGCATTTACATGATTGAGGCCATTGTTCAAATAGCTCACTTACCCCAAATAGCCTACCTTTTATCTTCCATTATTAGCCAATTTTGAGCCTATGCTTAACCCATTTGTTCTTAATTGTAGCATATTACAAGCCTAAGTGAAAAACAATAAATGGCCCTCGTTTGGATCTTTGATTAGCTTAGGCTAGTGAGAGTGTTCATCATTAGAATTTGGAAAAGTTGGGTACATTGGATAGAGATAAAAGCATTCTTTATAGTTATGTGAAAATCTTGAGAATTGGGAACATGCTCATATATTAATCATGTGTAAACCATATGCATTGATGTTCTTGTATACATTTTAGTTTGAAAAAAAAAAGAGAAAAATAAAAAAACAAAAAAACATATATATATATATATATATATATATATATAAGAAGAAAAAAAATATATAGAAAAGAAAGAAAAAGAAAAGCAATAAAAAGGGGACAAAGTGCCTCAAAGTGAAGTTCAATAATAATTAATGCATATGTGTGGTAATCAAAAGGGAATGCATGAGTGTGTGAAAAAGTGAAGAATGGATAGCTAGGTTTGTTTAGAATTGTATAGGTTGTCGTAGCTTGGGTGGGAAGTTTAAGTTAATCAAAGATTAAAATCTCTAGCTCACTTGACCGTATGCATCCTACCTTTACCCTAGCCCCATTACAACCTATGAAAAAGCCCTCATGATATTTGTATGCATGCATGAAGTAATTATTGATTGTTAGATGAAAAATAAATCTTAGAAAGCATGATTATGGGAGAATTGAGTGAATCAACCTGATAAACCCATATTTTATGATATAATTTGTGCTCAAATTGAGTGTTTCTATCAATTCTTCACCCACTTATTTATGAAAATTGCATGATTTTACTTTCCCTTCCTTATTTTATGATATATGTGAAAAACATGTTTCCTATGCTTTAAAAACTATTAATTTTAATTATCCTTTATTACCATTCGATGCCGTGATATGTGTGTTAAGTGTTTCAGATTTAATAGGGCAGGAATGGCTTAAGGGACAAAAAGGAAACAAAAAATGGAAGAAAAACACAAAAAATAGAGTTTTGAAGAAAAGGCAGTGATGCGAACGCATGGACAACGCAAACGTGTGCCTAGCGCGAAAATGCAGCGACGCGAACGCGTGGACGACGCAGACGCGCGCCTTGTGTAGAACGCAAATGACGCGTACGCGTGACAAGGAAAACTCCCAGATGACGCGAACGCGTGATAGACATCACGTACAAGAATCTGCAGAAAACGCCCCAGTGATTTCTGGACCCTTTTTCGGCCCAAATCCAAGCCAGAAACACAGAATATAAGCCAGAGAATAGAGGAATCAAAAAGATATACGTATAACAAATTAAATATACATAATTTTAGGATTAGATGTAGTTTTAAAGAGAGAGGTTCTCTCCTCTCTCTTAGGATTAGGATTTAGGATTTCCATTATGTTTAAGCTATGATCTCTTCAATCACAGGTTCAATGTTCCTCTAATTTATTTTCTACTTCCATCTATTTCATTACTTTGATTGGTATTTATCTTTCAGATTTGGCTTATGAACCATTCATGTTATGATTTTCTTAATTAATGAATTTGAGGTTTTTCAGATTTGATTTTGCTTTAATTTATTTTTGAATGATTTCAATTCAATTTAGATTTATTTTCTCCTTTTGGCTTTGGTTAAGTAATTAGCAACACTTGTGTTATCAAATTCAGCTGTTGACTGAAATTGGAATTCTTTGCTGATTGATTTGTACTCCAATAACTCTAGTCTTTCCATATGAGTTGACTGGGATCTGAGGATCAAATCAATTTGTTCACTTAACTTTCCTTTGTTTAGCAAGGATTAATTAAGATGGGAGCAGAATCTAATTCTCATCACACCTGATAAGGATAACTAGGATAGGACTTCAATTTCTCATACCTTGCCAAGAGATTTTATTAATTATTAATTTATTTATTTTTCCAACCATTTAAATTACTTGTTCCTTAATTCAAAAACCCAAACTAAAAATACACAATTTCGATAACTAATAATAAATCATACTGCCCTGCAACTCCTTGAGAGACGAATCGCGGTTTAAATACTTCGGTTATTTATTTTTATTGGGTTTTGTTACTTGTGACAACCAAACTTTTGTATGAAAGGATGATTGCTTGGTTTAGAAACTATACTTGCAACGAGAATTTATTGTAAACTCTAAACCATCAATCTTCAGTTCGTCAAAAATGGTGTCGTTGCCGGGGAGTTGCAACTGTGTGCCTTATTATTGGTTATTGGGCTTGTTTGGGTGAGCTTCTAAGAAAAGATCTTTTTTCGAGTTATCTTTTTTTAAAAGATCTTATGGAGAAGTAAAAGTAATTTTATGTTTGGATATCTCATACAAAAAGATCTTTTTATCTATCAATTATGTTTGGGTATAACAATATAAAAGTACTTTTTTGTTTATTTATTACATGAAAAACATCTTTTTTTAAAGAAAAAATATCTTTTAAAAAAATATATAAATTACAGCTTCTCAAAAAAGATATTTTTTTTTATTTTTCTAGTACTTTTACTTTTACTACTAGAAATTTGCCAAACACGCTAAAAAATAAAAAAAGATATTTTTTTACTTTTTTCATTAAAAAAAGATCTTTTTTAATAGAATAATAGCGCCCAAACAAGCACATTGTAAATATTTTCTTTTGCTTGTTTATTTCTTTTTATCTTTGCTTTTAATTTTTATTATTTACTATGAATTCTCACCCCTATCGCTTTGAGTTTGGTTCTAATAATGTTGAAAGGAATGGAAGCTATAACAGGAACATGCATCAAGGTCAAAACAATCAGAGATGGACGGAGCCACAAGGACCTGATCAACCCTTTAGGCAACAACACCTTCCAAACTATCATTGATGACGACCATTCAATAATGCATGTTGTAACGACCCAACTTCCAGAACGTCATGATCGTACCGAAAGTAAGGCGTTACCAACCTACTTTTCTTTAATAACTATTTACTATTGAGCCTCTAGTTCGATATCGCGATCCAGTTTTAGTAAAAATACCAGAAAATTTTGTTTATATTAATTAAAATCATATAGAAAACATCACCAAGTAATAATAATCACATAATTACTAATAATAATATCTGTCATACAAAAGATTTCAAATAAAACTTAGATACAAATCCTATCCTTCTGTATAAAATAAAAACTAAAGTAACAAGGGCGAGGGAATTCTATGAAAATAACTCAATTCAAAAACTTAACTCATAAATAAGGTCTAACAATCGCCCGCAGCTTCAAATTGAGTCTTCGAACCTGTATCACTAAAAGGGTGGAAGGTTTTGGGGTGAGAACAAACCACACGTTCTCAGTAGGGAATGGGAATGCCGTAAAAGTAATGATTAACATGCAAATAATTAACATACTCAAGGAAACTATATTTTTATCAAACCTTTTTGAAAATACTTTTGGTTTTACTTTAGCTAATTAATTACCTCCTTCAAAATTTCTAAACTCAAACAAATTCTAAATATGAAACTAGTCACATTAACCATCTATCAGTCACATAATTAATTCTCAATCAAAACATCAATTCTTAATCAATTTAATACATTCACAAACTAATAGTACAAGCAAGAGATTCAGTTCAACATACAAACAAGTCACAGCAAGACAAACAGCACAATCACAGGGAAGTACAATGAGCAAACCCAATCAAATGCAAATGCGCAAACAAGGATGATGCATGTCTAGCCCTAGTGCAGGTAATGAGCTCATTTGTCGGTTAGATACCTGCTCCCAATGTTACCCGGAGTCCTTTGACCAGGTAAGGCTTCCCTGTTGGCTATACCCCTGTGTACAGCAAATAACCCCTCTGCCACCACAGGGTCCACTGCAAGCAGGAAATAACACATCTACCACTGCAGGGATGTATGCCGACACACCTTTTGTATACAGGAAATAACTCCTCTACCACTACAGAAATGGAACAGGTGGTCACGGTACTTCTGTAGCAGGAAATAACTCCTCTGCCTTACAGAAATAAAATATGGATCTGTACCGTAGGAAAGCGTTCTCAATGGTCAAATCACTATCTATCTGACTGCCTCAATGCAGCAGATGATCACACAAATATCTCAGGAGTTGCCATAACGCAACAAATGGATAAACACATCTCTTTGGTTGCCTCAAACAACACATAAATTTCTCTTGGGTTGCCTCAAGCAACAAATCATCACATAATCATTCTCATTATTCATCATCACTTTGACATTCTTATGCAATACCTCTTTCTTTCTCTGTTCAATCATACTATACAAACTTTACATCTTTCACTTTTACAATATCTTGCCTCAAACCATTTCTCTTTACCATTCGGATTCAAATATTATAAAATTCACCAAACTCTTGAAAAGTAATCCTTTTTTTCAAGCCCAAAGCATAACTCTTTTCGTATTAAATTGAATTCAAAACATAATTCCTCTCTTTAATAATTCAAACTTGAAACATAAACCTTTCCTTGATAATTCCAAATTCAAAATAGTATAATTCTTATCTTATTTAGATAAAATGCAAATAATATAATTTTTCAAGTTCAAATCTTTTAAAATGACTTTTCGAATAAAACCTCAGATTTTTATAAAATTTTGACAGCACCTCACCTAAAACTCGGACTTAACCACCCTTACGGGTTCCCTCTTTCTCAATATCTCATCAAACCTTTCTCAACAATTGCCACAACAATAAATTCTCAAAAACATTTGATACTAGTATAGAAAATCTATTTCTCAAATTCCATATCCAAGTAATCACCAAAACAACATCGGCAGTCTAACTTCAGTTTTATTTTAAAAATATCAAACGAATTTGGAATTACGCAAACCTTATATCCACACGTCCGTCTCAGATTAAGCTTCATATTAAACCAGAAATCATAGTTTTTCGCTGGCTCTAGCTTCGGGAATATAAGCAAAATCGTGACTGCTCTATAGTGCCTTAAAACCAGAAGACAGCAGCAGCGTACAACATTCGAAATTTCATATAAAATCCAAATTAAATCCAACAACCTTCAAAATTAATGTGGTTAAATATAACTTATCCAAATTTCTTTCTCAATTGGTTCCAGGGTCATACCATTTTTAATGAAGGAGTTATGTAGCTTGGAAGTTAGGTAATTTTCTGCTGAAGTCTGCTTTACAAATCATTGAACACAACCTCTTTCAAGTCCCATAACTCACTTACTAAAACATGGAAAACCCTGAAATTTAAATCATATATACTAAACATACTCAAATTTCACCACCAATTGGTTTTATCTGAATATCTTTCCAGAATTAAAAATTATAAAGTCTCAAAATTACTGACTTAGAAAACAAAACCTGATTTTTACTGCATAATACATCTTACTTTAAAAATTCATATATTTAAAACCAAAACTCTAACAATTCTAAATTTTTATTAAATTAAAGTACTAGGACCAGAGCTTCATTTTAAATAGGTTCCATTTCAAAATTCAAACTGGAGAATTTTTAATAGAGGAAACAAGTTGCTGCTGTGTTAAATGTTCTGCAGAAAACCAGATTTGACATTCCTAATTCAAAAATTGACCATAAATCATAAACTTAATGAAAAAGCCTCAAATTCACCAGTATAGCTTCCTATATTCCAAATCTTAATCCAGACTTGGTTCCACGCAATTCCAATCTTCACAGAATTAGTTATAGATTTTCAAAGTCTCCAGTTACATTTAAAAGTAACGCAGAAAATCAAGTTTTACATTTTAACTTTGAAAAATCTTAACTAGTTCTATAGTTAATTCAAACTTCCCAAAATTGAATCCCAACAACAACTTTAATTACAATTTACTCAACCTTTACTCTCATATCATTTCGATTATCGTTGAATAATTGATTCACTTCCAAAGTCATCTTTTAATCTCAAAAATTAGATTTTCAGCAACTAGTTCAACATTTTAAGATTCAATCTTCCAATTATTCCTTAAGCCCAACTTCAATTAATCACTAACTAAACCCATTACAATAAACCAACTCAACAGCAATAGTTTCAATTTGACCCATCAAAATACCAAAATCACAATAATCTCTCACCAAACAATTTATAATTCAATCTCACAAAATCAACAAATTCAACCAAAGTTCCAATAAAAAATCTCAATCATTCCAATCATAATTTCAGCCACACAACTCAACTAATTCAGTATAATCACATAGAGTCAGAACTTTTCAACAATTCCATTCATATCAGAGAAAACAATATTAATTACAACTTCAAACACTCACAACAAAGCCCAAAGACATTCACAGCCTTAACCTGAATTCAATAATCCAATTGAAGCACTAAAACATCATCAAACTTACTCCAAATTTCACAACCTCAACCATCATCACAATAATCCCAAACCAAACACAAATCTAACTCAGTTCATCAATTATCATTACGACAACTTTTCAATAGTTAACTCATCAAATTTCAATTTAACAAGTATTATCAAATGAATCACCATTCATAGCCACATTTCAACCAATTCAGTAGTATCACATAAAATCAGAATTCTCAACAAATCCATTAAAATCAGAAAACCAATATCAGTCATAGCATTAACCAAAGTTAACCTTGTCAAATTAATTGTTCACAACAGCATCTAATTCCAGTCGCAGCTCAGAATAATCGCAACTAACTAACTAATTTCAAATGCATTTCAAGTCATTCATGTTAATTAAGAAATTCTTAACGATTGTTAACCATTTGCACTTATCCAATAACTTTGTAGGTATTCTAAATTAAAAACATTTAACTTTAAAAATAAATCCCCTACCTCAGTTAGTCAAAATTGCAGAGTCTAAACGCCACAACCAAGTATTTCAAAGCCACCTGCAGCAGCGGCAATTTTAGCATCTTCGATTGACGGCAGCAGCACTCTATCAGGTTCTGATATCCGTTCTGTCCCCTGGCTATCGCACGATCCTTCCTTCTTTAGCGGCGACGGCACACGAAACTCCTCCAACGGCGGCGACGCGTGGCTTGATGATGACGGCTTCTCCTTTGGCGCACTTGCTTCCTCTTCCTCCATGAATGACGACGGTAACGGCGTGGAGTGTGGCGGCAGCAGTAGCTTGAACGGCGACGGCAGCAAGCTCCACGGACGGCGCGACCCTGGGCGGCAATCCCTCCTTCGCTACATGATGGTGACAGAACGAGCTCGACATGGACGGCGCGACGACGAGTTGAACAGCGGCAGTACCCAGCCGGCGACGCCACGCCCTTCTCCTTCTCTTCTTCCTCACGACTCCCTCACTCTCTAGATCTCGGATCTCCATCTCTCATTTCTACATATGCGTGTGTATGTGTTTGTTACGTGAAGGAAGGTGAGGCTGCAGTTGTTAGGGTTGACGGATGAAGCTGAGTGAGTGAAAGGGGGAAACGGTGCTGGGATGAGGGGTAACTGGGTTAGGTTTCTGTATTTTGGAAATTAGGGTTTGTGAATTAATTTGGGAATTAGGGTTAGAAATTAGGGATTTTATAAAGTAATATGGATAGATATGAATAGATATTTTGATAAAATTGAAGGGTAGAGTAATTTTAGAATCAAATATACTCTATTAAAAATATTTAGGAACATTATTTATCACATATTGCTAAGTTCAATCAATTATTTCTAATTTAAAATATAAAATGAACATATTAATCATATAATTATAAAATATAGTTCAAACTCAATATTAATCATTCAAATTAAATGATATAACTTCTCATTATTTTTCTATCACTAGACTTTAATTTCAATTTATAAAATAACCAATTATAATAAAAATTGTACATAAATATTAATTGACGTAAACTTAAAGTATTTATAAATATCAATCTAATCATTTCTAATAAAATAATTTCTAGGAGTTGAAATTAATAACATAATTCATTCAAAATAGAATTTATTTAAATTAAATTATACAATTCTTCTTATTTTTCAATTATCAAAATTATAATTTCAATTATACCAAATATCTAATAAAATTTATATAAAAATTCTAATTAATTTAAACTCCAATTATCATGAAACTCCATTTAATTACCTTTAGCAAAATAATTTTCTTAAAATAAAATTATCAACAAATAAAATAAATCACAAATAACTAATTATTCGATTTTCAAAAACTAGGGTTGTTACACATGTCAGAACAATAGTTATGGTGGACCCCCTTGTAATTACCGACAAGCCCCACCATAGGCCTATGAACCACCTCCTCAACACAGCTTTGAACCACCACACTCACAAGCCAACTACCACCATTCACCTCCATATAACCCTAACCCGTATCCACCCCAATTTCAACCCAATTACTCCCAAGAACCACCACTTCCCTACACACCATGTCCATATCTATCACTCCAAGAATCAAGGGAGCAACTCAAGGAAACATTTGAAAATTTTTATGCAACACTTCACCAATTGAATCAAGCGATAAATAGACTACCTTCCCGACGTTCGGACACTCAAGAAACCCCCATGGCTTCATGTGGACAAATTAATGAAGAACGTAGCATGAAGGAGATACTAGAAACCCCACTAGACAGTACGGAACATGACTTCGTACTGGAACAAGTGGAGGAAGCTGAATTTATCAAAGAAGAAGAATTGGTTGAAGACTTAGGAGACGCTGAACCTCCATGGGAATCTAGAATTGTGGAGAATTCCGTCAAGAGAAGTGCAGTTGATGCTAAGGAGGATAGTGAACAACTTCCGAAGCAGGAATCCTATGTAGACTTGAACGGAATAATTCAACAAGCAAGTTTCCTTGATAATGAATATCACGAGTCAAGTTCTCCTAGTAATGAACTTGCATCCGCAAATGAATTCTTTGAGATGGAAGAATCTTCCCCAAGTGAATACGAAGATGATGCGGAGGTAGACTTTTCACAACCTCCAACTTATGATTTGAGTGATGAGGAAGATATCGAAGACGTTGATCAAGACATGGTTACAGCTGAAGAAAATTGCAAAGAAGTGGAGGAATTCACAGAAGAACACAAGGGAGTACAGCTTGCAAACCACTGAAAACACCTATCCCAAGACCATTACCACCCAATACTAAATTCAAGTGGGTAAAATCCTTAGCTTTTATCTTTACTTTTCCACTTGAATATGGTTTACTTGAAACAGATGGTCAGCTTAAAGCTCTTTGCGGCTTTATGAGTAAACTGGAAATGGTTCATGCTCAAGGCTGGTATGCAAGATTCAATAAGGTTCCATGCTTCAATCTGAAGTGTAAGGATTGGTTTCGAGTTAAATTGAATGGGTCTCGGAGAATGTTCGGCCATCTTAGTTAGAATGCAACTTCCAAACCGCACGGCTGGAAAAATATAAATAAAGACAAAGGCGGATATAAGAGCAAGATTTGGGATCCTGGAATCTACTCTGACATTCAACACCCCGGGAACCTGAGAACCTGTTTGAATTTACTCAAAGGCTTTACATGCCTAGTTTGGGACCCTGGAGGATTTTGGAATTGTAAACAGTGGTGGAGATTTTTGGATGAATTCAAGCACAAGCCACCATAACAAAAGACTCCCAAAATATCCAACTTAAGGACTATAACTAAAAGTGCTAGGTGGGAGACAACCCACCATGGTATGATCGTTCCTTTTTTAATTTTATTACGTTTTGTTTGTTTTTATTTTAATTTATTTTCATTGAGCCAGGAATTATTCACATCACCCATATTAGCACTGCATATTGCATACTGCATAATTGCATAAAAATAATCACACCACGCGAGCGCGTAGGCCACGCGTGGGCGTCGAATGGAAATCGGTGAAAAGATCCAACGCCCAGAAATTTGGGCTGGAATTGTGCGGCTGGTGTGCGTTTAGCACAAATTGGCGAACGTGTCACTGCACCATGCACATCCCATGCGAAAGCGTGAGCGACGCGTACGCGTCGCGTGAATTTTATGGACCCCATTGGGAACAGAGAGTTGCGCCAAAACGACGCTGAAACTGTGCGTTTAGCACACTTTTTAGTGACACGTTTGGGTGCTCCACGCGCACGTGTCCCTTACCTTTTACCTAGTTCACGCGATCGCGTCAACGACGCGACCGCGTCAACACCTTTTTCGCCTAAATCACGCAATCGCGTGTTCCACGCGTTCACGTGGATTCAAAAACACTAACCCCTCATTCACGCAAAACCTTACCCATCGTGTCACCCAAACCCCTCCACCTCCCTCTGCAACCTCTCTTCTCCTATCCCCCAACCACCACCACCCCTGGCCACCCAGACCCGACCGAAGCACCACTATCCCGACCGCCGCACCACACCACACCACCGACGCCACCCCCTCCCCTTCTTCTTTTCCTCCTTCCCCTTCTTCCCTTCTACTTCTCCCCTTTCCTCCTCCCTCCACGACCCAACCCCCATTGCCGTCGCCACATCACCATGCCGCATCCACCGCGCCAACACCAGCTGTAACGACCCAATTTTCAATATGTCTAGATCATACCGGAAACTGAGCGCTACCAATTTGTCTACCTAATTATTATCTATTATTTATCGTATGAGCCTGATTCGTTGTTAAAAGCGTCGTTAATTTGCGAGGTGTATTTTTTTTTTTTGAAAATGTTTGGATTAATAGACAGAATCATTTATAATCAATTCACATATAATAACAGATAAAACAGTTATAAACAACCACACATAAATACATCACAAGTAGTTGACAACATTCGGTGATTCAGCCTTTATTAGAATATAGACAGTTAGTTAAAACACCCTTAGATATAGCTAAATAATATCTATATACATGTATATACATACAACATCCCAGGTCCTGACCTGTTCAAGAGGTCCCTAAGCTGGCACCTAGGCTAGCCTAGACTCTATACTCACCTAGTCCCTCTAAACTACTAAAGCGAGGGAAAGTACATTCTAGGTCTTCAAAACTCAAGTCAGGTGAAGCGTCATCAAAAGATAGAACATCATCTGCTACTCCTCTGCACGATCAGACTTTTCCACAGGATGTTTCTCTGGTACCTCATGAAGTAGCCACACAATAGGAATCTCGTACACAGGGTTTAGGTTAAAGTGCGCATACAAACGGGGTGCAGACGTTGGCTGGTCTCACAGTATATACATATAATCAGAGAATGATATTCACCCTATACTCAGAAGACTATCTAGAGCAGAATCCTCTTCTTGCGAACGGTCATCAGCGAACTATGGTAAGGTACTCTTACTTCCATCTGAAGGGGGAAGGGAGAGCGAAGGGGTAAGAACTGGGAAGTTCTTAGTAGGGTCGGGGTTATTAGTTACATTTATTAATTCTATGTTGTTTAGCAGACTATTAGCACAATACAAAGAAGCAGTAATTAAAAAACACAGATAAGTACAAAAGATAGAGAAAATAGATAGCAGAACACAAACAGAAGAATACAAAAAAATAACACAAGCGCAGAGAATGGAATACAAACAAGGAAAGCATACATTCATACCACAATCATAACAAAGGAAATGCGCAACCAAGTATGATGCATGTCTAGCCCTAGCACAGGTAATGAGCTCATCTGTCGGTTTCTACCTGCTCCCGACGTAACCCGAAGCAGCTGAAACGGGTATGGTTTTCCAGTCAGTATAGGTACAGTTCTCACTAACCGACGTATGCGTCATATCCTCTGTAAGCAAACTCTGCCTTACAGGTGGCGGCATTCCAGCCGTGTATGAAATCATACTCTCTGTAAGCAATCCTTGCCTTACAGGTGCGGCATTCTAGCCGTGTATGAATTAAAATCCTCTGCAAGTGATCCCAGGTTATCAGTTGCAGGTATAGCTTTCAATAGCTGTGTAACACTGGAAAACGTTCTGTGGTCGTACCACTATCTATCTGACTGCCTTCACGCAGCAGATCATTACATAATCATTCTCATTATCATCATTCATCATCATTCTCATTATTCATCATCATTTTCACATTCTTATGCAGTACCTCTTTCTTTCTCTGTTCAATCATACTGTACAAACTTTACATCTTTCACTTTTACAATATCCTGGCCTAAACCATTTCTCTTTATCATATTATTATTTTCTCTTTGCATCTCCTTACTTTACTCTGGTTACTCTGTGCTCTGTGTTACTTTATTCTGCTCTGATTTCTCTGTTTAACATGAGTATTTAAAGCTTATGTAAATATCGGTATGAATAGTTAGCCTGTCCCAGGTATAGGTTCATTAAGTCTATACTGAAACAGTTTAACTTTTCATATAACACCTAACCCTAGTCGCAACTCAAGTACTAACTAAGTTGCCCTAGTTCGTTCACTAGTCTCTGTCTGTTTTTCTATCATTAAAATTTTACAGACTTTTTCTTTGGTTTTTATCTTTTCTTTAACTTTTTATCTTTTCTTTATCTTTGCCTTACTATCATGTTATTACCACTCCCTAAGTGTTTTATGAAGGTAATTATGAGATTCTGCACTTAAAGTTGTCTTTCTAAAGCTTTTATAGAAAACTGCCTTTTCCGCATTATTTTATTATTTTTATTAAAATATTATTTTTAATTAAATATTATTATTTAATATTTTATTATTATTTTTTATTATTTTAATACTAAATTTTCGAAAATTAACTTACCTTTTACTTTTAACCTTTAAAATTCACTTTTTACCACCCGTAACTTTTAATATTTCTACTTTTACCACCCTAACTTCCAGAAATTACCATATAACCCCTTAAACACCAAAAATTTTACTTCCTTGCCCTTTCTAAGATCTAAAAGGTGTTCTTCAATGTTCTTCACCACACTCAAAGTGTTCTTCGTGTTCTTCGTATATTCTTCAAATTCTTTCTCTGTTTTTACCCGTTTTTCAATCTTTTCAGCAACCGATTTTTACCAAAATTCAAAATAAATTTCCAGCAACTAAAACCCAATCTTTTCTACATGATTTTAACAAAAATTGAACCTCAATTTAAGCTCTATGTTTTTGTTTTTCAGCAGCCACAAGAACACACATTCATAGCTTGAATTTCATCAAATTTCATCAAATTTTCACCAAAATTTCAACAAGAATTACTCATACAAACAATCAATTTCAAGCACAGCCAAACCATATCATAATCACACAACTCAAACACAATCAATCAAGATTAAATTCGTCAATCCCTACCTGGTTTTGCTGCTCCTAATTCGGTTAAACTTTCAGGTGGTCCTTAAGCACTTTTTCCTCCTAAATCACATCAAGAACAACTTTAAATCCAAAAACTCTCAACTGACCAAATCTCACTCAGTATGTTAGGAAGAGATATCTCACCTTAGACTTGCTGGAAATTCATGTTTCTTGGACCTCAAGTCAAGTTAAGCATGATTCCTAAGGAAGAATATCAAGAAAACACATGTTTTGCATGGTTTTCCTTGAAAACCGAATTGAAATGGGAGGGAGACAGCCATCTAACCTTATTTCTATCCTTGATAAATTACATGGTTATGTAGAGGAAGAAGAGCGGATCATTTTGGTGAAATCGGAGTTTTGATTTGAGTTTTAGTTTAGAAGAAATCAAGCTTTGAAGATTAAGTGTTCATGAAAGTTTCTCTCTTTTTTCTCTTGTTATTTTCGGCCAAAATGATGAAATGAGACAGCCTTGGAGGTCTTGGGGGTGTAAGGTGAGTTGTGATTGGTTGGCTTGGAGGTGGATTAAAATAATATTAAAATATCTCTGGTGTACAACTACTAAAAATATCTCTAAAAATTATTTTCTGAGCTACTAGCATAAATGACACTAGTAACATATTTATTATGAGAATAGAACAAGTATAATGAGGCCTTAGCATTGCTAAATTCATCAGAAAGTGTTGGTGCTAAGCTGCACCAGTAAACCGTAAATCCGGTTAAACCGATTTTCTGTTTTTAACAAAAATAGACCAGGTAACCTTATAATGTCATTCAAGCATTTTCTAATACTAATATAATGATAATATTATACTATTATCTCTCTCCTCTCATGAATCGATTCCGTTTCATCAAACAGAGACTATTTACGAAAATCAGAATCAAAACTGCCAACCGATACGGTTCAAAAACAAGGTTCTTCGCGATTGCATTATCGAGCTTGCCTCAGAGGAGGTTCTAACTTAAGGATGACATAATGATAAGGAGGATTGAGATGCTTGATGATATAACAGAGGTGTTCCCTTTACTGATCTTCCGGAGAGATCCGTACTTTCAGAAAAGATCTCATGTACTCGAAAATTAGGGTTGTTACATTCTACCCTCCTAAAAGAAAATTTTGCCCTCAAAATTTCAGTTTCTTGAGAACAGATGTGGGTAATAAGCTCTCATCTTATCTTCCAATTCCCAAGTGTGCTCTTCTTCTCCTCTTGGTTCCCATGCTACTTTGACTAAGCGTACAGTCATGCCTCTTAGCTGCTTATCACTTCTTTCTACGATCTGAACTGGTGATGCTTGATATGTCAAATCATTTTATAACTGTACTATTTATGGTTGTGAAATATGACTCTCATCGGGAACATATTTCTTAAGTTGCGAGACATAAAAAAAACATCATGAAGGTTTGATAAATAAGGAAGAAGGGCTATTTGATAAGCTACTAGACGGACTCTTTTAAGTATTTGGAAAGGTTCTATGTATCGTGGGTTAAGATTTTTAGTCTTAAGGGCTCTACCTATTCCAGTAATCGAAGTTACTTTTAGAAAGACATGGTTTCCCTCACTAAACTCTAAGGGTCTACGTCTATTATCGGCATAGCTTTTTTGACGGCCTTTTGCTGTCTGGATCTTCCGACGAATCTCCTTTATCTTCTCAGTAGTTTCTTACACTAAGTTTGGACCTAAGACACTAGCTTCCCCATCATCATTCCAACACAATGGTGTTCGACATCTTCTTTCGTAGAGAGCTTCGTATGGTGCCATCCCGATACTTTATTGGCAACTGTTGTTGTAGACAAATTCGACCAATAGCAAATACTTATCCCAGCTGCTTTGGTTGTCTATCATACATAATCATAACATGTCTTCTAACGTCTGGATTGTCTGCTCTGATTGTCCGTCTATCTGAGGATGGTATGCTATACTCGTATGCAATTCTGTTTCCAACGCTTTTTGAAAAGCTCCCTAAAATCTAATAGTAAACCTCGAAACTTGATCTGAGACAATTTACGAAGGTATCCCATGTAGTTGTACGATTTTCTTGAATATATATTCGTTCTAGCCTTTCTAAAGTATAGTCAACTTGAATCGGAAGGAAGTGCGCTGACTTTGTCAACCTGTCCACAATTACCCAGATGGTATCGTGTCCTATTGAGGTCCTTGGCAATCCCGTGACAAAATCCATAGTAATCTGCTACCATTTCCATTGTGGTATTTCTAAGGGTTGCAGGGTTCCTGACAACTTCTGATGTTCCACCTTCATCTTCTGGCAGGTTAAACATTTTGAGACATAATCAGCTACTTCTTTCTTTAAGCCCGGCCACCAGAACATTTGTTTCAAATATTCACTCCAGGATGCATAGAAAATCTACTTTGGTGAGCTTTAGCAAGAATCTTTTGTCGAAATTCTCCAGAGTTAGGCACACAAATTCTGTTCTTATACCTCTATAGGCCACTACGATCCTGTCTCACAGCTTCTTCAGCTCTGCAGGCAATGGTGACATCCGATGTGGTGCTATGGAAATCGGTCCGGTTCTAGGTACTAGTTCAATGCTGAATTCTATCTCTCGCTGAGGAGAAAATGCAGGTATGTCATCCAAGAAAATATCAGGAAATTCTTTCACCATTTGGATTCGTTCTAAGCTTAGTTCACTGTCATTCGAGCTAGCCACTAACAAAATGTACCCCTCATAATCCCTCCCGTCTAAGGTAACTCTTACAGAATTCAGATATAAGGTATGGGATAGAAATGGTTTAGTACATAAACTATCAGATGGAATAACAGCAGTTCTTTTAAAATAATCAAGGAAAGCATGATACCTAGATAACCAATCTAATCCTAAAATAACTTCTAAACCACATAGAGGTCAACAGATTAGATCGTGTATAAAAGTCCTGTTCCTAATAGCGAATGGTACTTGCAGGCACACTAAACTGGTCAAAGAATTTTGGGATGCAGGTGTATGGACAATCAAGTAAAAATTCAATTTAAAGAAATATAATCCTAACTCGTAAGCAATAGTTAGAGAAATAAAGAATGCGATGCACCCGAATCATACAGTAAAGTTAGAAATCGATTCTTGACATAACACTGACCTTGAATGAGGGCGTTGGATTGCACAACATCGTCAATAGTGATAGCAAACACTCGTCCTTATTTCTGGGTTCCAACTGAATTTTGAGTAAATCCCTTCGGACAATCCTTGGCAATATGTCCAAGTTCTCCACAAGCATAGAAGTTAGGTGATCCAAACTGGCCAGACCTGTTATCATGCTCTTTTCCGCATTACTTACATGCAGTGTTTATGTAAGACTGATGGGCTCGTTTACCATTGCCTTGCCTTACTTTACCTCCATTCTTACCCGTACGGCGAGCAGTAATGTTACTAACTTGTAGGTTCTTATGCTGTTGTATGCCACGCGCTTTAAAATGCACCCTTCTCCCAGCTGCCTGATGATTGCTAAGACGCCTTGGTGGAAATCCTTGGTGACTCACCTTGGCCACAGTCACTTTCTTAATACATTCTTCCACTAACTTGCTCTTGTTGACTAATTCAGCAAAATTACGTATCTCTAGCGGAACTATTGAACTCATCAGATCATCACGAAGGCCTCCTTCAAACTTCAAGCATTTCCATTCTTCAAAGTCAGCAGGATTCCCTTGACAGATCTTAGAGAAACAACACAAGTCATTGAAATTACGAGCATACTCAGCAACAGTCATATCCCCTTGCCTCAGCTGCATAAGCTCTATCTCTTTAGCATACTGCTCTTGGGAAATATTTCTTGTAGAATTCATCTTTAAAAATATCCCAAGGAATGTCACCTTCATTACGTTGTAGCAGTCGCTGTATCCCCTGCCACCAGTACTCAGCTTCTCCCTCGAGCATATAAGTAGCAAACTCCACGTGTTGTCCTTCCGGAACATGTTGCACTCTCAGTGATTGTTCAATACCTCAAAACCAGTTATCAGCATCAGTCGCAATGAGTGTACCCTTGAACTTAGGCGGATTAACCTTCAGAAATGTTGCAAGGGTCATAGGTCTTTCAGGATGCCATAAGTTATTCTTATCATTCCCATTTCTCACTCCAAGATGTTCAACAGCCCTAGCCGCTGTTATCGCAGCTTCATGCACAACTTCAGCCGCGTTGTTCATGGTAGCCATAAACGTTTCCTGTTCCCTCTCGTAGTTAACATTAGGAATTCCTTCCTGTATGCCTCATCTCCGTGAACCCATTGTAGTCCTGTTCACACCAAACAATCATTGTTAAGGTGATCAGTCTTAACACTTAAAGTCAAGTGTGAACATTTCCAAAATGAAAACACAGAAACAATCATGCAACATATATCTCTGGGATATCCTATACGCATGAGACACACAACAGAGTATGCAATGAAGCATAATCAGTCCACTCCCCAGGCTCTACTAGAAACGAACTGCTTTGATACCAAATTGTAACGACCCAATTTTCAATATGTCTAGATCATACCGAAAACTGAGCGCTACCAATTTATCTTCCTAATTATTATCTATTATTTATCATATGAGCCTGATTTGTTGTTAAAAGCGTAGTTAATTTGCAAGGTGTATTTTTTTTTTTTTGAAAATGTTTGGATTAATAGACAGAATCATTTATAATCAATTCACAAATAATAACAGATAAAACAGTTATAAACAACCACACATAAATACATCACAAGTAGTTGACAACATCGGTGATTCAGCCTTTATTAGAATATAGACTATTAGTTAGAACACCCCTAGATATAGCTAAATAATATCTATATACATGTATATACATACAACATCCCAGGTCCTGACCTGTTCAAGAGGTCCCTAAGCTGGCACCTAGGCTAGCCTAGACTCTATACTCACCTAGTCCCTCTAAACTACTAAAGCGAGGGAAAGTACGTTCTAGGTCTTCAAAACTCAAGTTAGGTGGAACGTCATCAAAAGATAGAACATCATCTGCTACTCCTCTGCACGATCAGACTTTTCCACAGGACGTCTCTCTGGTACCTCATGAAGTAGCCACACAATAGGAATCTCGTACACAGGATTTAGGTTAAAGTGCGCATACGAACGGGGTGCAGACGTTGGCTGGTCTCACAGTATATACATATAATCAGAGAACGATATTCACCCTAGACTCAGAAGACTATCTAGAGCAGAATCCTCTTCTTGCGAACGGTCATCAGCGAACTATGGTAAGGTACTCTTACTTCCATCTGAAGGGGGAAGGGAGAGAGAAGGGGTAAGAACTGGGGAGTTCTTAGTAGGGTCAGGGTTATTAGTTACGTTCATTAATTCTATGTTGTTTAGCAGACTATTAGCAAAATATAAAGAAGCAGTAATTAGAAAACACAGATAAGTAGAGAAGATAGAGAAAACAGATAGCAGAACACAAACAGAAGAATAAAAGAAAATAACACAAGCGCAGAGAATGGAATACAAACAAGGAAAGCATACATTCATACCACAATTATAACAAAGGAAATGTGCAACCAAGTATGATGCATGTCTAGCCCTAGCGCAGGTAATGAATTCATCTGTACCCGCTCCCGACGTATCCCGAAGCAGCTGAAATGGGTATGGTTTTCCAGTCAGCATAGGTACAGTTCTCACTAACCGACGTATGCGTCATATCCTCTTTAAGCAAACTCTGCCTTACAGGTGGCGGCATTCCAGCCGTGTATGAAATCATATTCTCTGTAAGCAATCCTTGCCTTACAGGTGCGGCATTCTAGCCGTGTATGAATTAATATCCTCTGCAAGTGATCCTAGGTTATCAGTTGCAGGTACAGCTCTCAATAGCTGTGTAACACGGGAAAATGTTCTGTGGTCGTACCACTATCTATCTGACTGCCTTCACGCAGCAGATCATTACATAATCATTCTCATTATCATCATTCATCATCATTCTCATTATTCATCATCATTTTCACATTCTTATGCAGTACCTCTTTCTTTCTCTGTTCAATCATACTGTACAAACTTTACATCTTTCACTTTTACAATATCATGGCTCAAACCATTTCTCTTTATCATATTATTATTTTATCTTTGTATCTCTTTACTTTACTCTGGTTACTCTGTGCTCTGTGTTACTTTATTCTGCTCTGATTTCTCTGTTTAACATGTGTATTTAAAGCTTAAGTAAATTTCGGTATGAATAGTTAGCCTGTCCCAGGTATAGGTTCATTAAGTCTATACTAAAACAGTTTAACATTTTATATAACACCTAACCCTAGTCGCAACTCAAATACTAACTAAGATGCCCTAGTTCGTTCACTAGTCTCTGTCTGTTTTTCTGTCATTAAAATTTCACAGACTTTTTCTTTGGTTTTTATCTTTTCTTTAACTTTTTATCTTTTCTTTATCTTTGCCTCATTATCATGTTATTACCACTCCCTAAGTGTTTTATGAAGGTAATTATGAGATTCTGCACTTAAAGTTGTCTTTCTAAAGCTTTTACAGAAAACTACCTTTTCCGAATTATTTTATTATTTTTGTTAAAATACTATTTTTAATTAAATATTTTTATTTAATATTTTATTATTATTTATTATTTTAATAGTAAATTTTCGAAAATTAACTTACCTTTTACTTTTAACCTTTAAAATTCACTTTTTAGCCCCGTAACTTTTAATATTTCTACTTTTACCACCCTAACTTCCAGAAATTACCATATAACCCCTTAAACACCAAAAATTTTACTTCCTTGCCCTTTCTAAGATCTAAAAGGTGTTCTTCAATGTTCTTCACCACACTCAAAGTGTTCTTCGTGTTCTTCGTATATTCTTCAAATTCTTTCTCTGTTTTTACCCGTTTTTCAGTCTTTTCAGCAACCAATTTTTACCAAAATTCAAAATAAATTTCCAGCAACTAAAACCCCATCTTTTCTACATGATTTTAACACAAATTGAACCTCAATTTAAGCTCTAGGGTTTTGTTTTCTAGCAGCCACAAGAACACACATTCATAGCTTGAATTTCATCAAATTTCATCAAATTTTCACCAAAATTTCAACAAGAATTACTCATACAAACAATCAATTTCAAGCACAGCCAAACCATATCATAATCACACAACTCAAACACAATCAATCAAGATTAAATTCGTCAATCCCTACCTGGTTTTGCTGCTCCTAATTCGGTTAAACTTTCAGGTGGTCCTTAAGCACTTTTTCCTCCTAAATCACATCAAGAACAACTTTAAATCCAAAAACTCTCAACTGACCAAATCTCACTCAGTATGTTAGGAAGAGATATATCACCTTAGACTTGCTGGAAATTCACGTTTTCTGGCCCTCAAGTCAAGTTAAGTATGATTCCTAAGGAAGAACATCAAGAAAACACATGTTTTGCATGGTTTTCCTTGAAAACCGAATTGAAATGGGACGGAGACAGCCATCTAACCTTATTTCCATCCTTGATAAGTTACATGGTTATGTAGAGGAAGAAGAGAGGATCATTTTGGTGAAATCGGAGTTTTTATTTGAGTTTTAGTTCAGAAGAAATCAAGCTTTGAAGATTAAGTGTTCATGAAAGTTTCTCTCTTTTCTCTCTTGTTATTTTCGGCCAAAATGATGAAATGATACAGCCTTGGAGGTCTTGGGGGTGTAAGGTGAGTTGTGATTCGTTGGCTTGGAGGTGGATTAAAATAATATTAAAATATCTCCGGTGTACAACTACTAAAACTAGGTGTATCGGAACACTCGTAAAAACATCTCTAAAAATTATTTTCTGGGCTACTAGCATAAATGACACTAGTAAAATATTTATTATGAGAATAGAACATGTATAATGAGGCCTTAGCATTGTTAAATTCATCAGAGAGTGCTGGTGCTAAGCTGCACCAGTAAACCGTAAACCCAGTTAAACCGATTTTCTGTTTTTAACAAAAATAGACCAGGTAACCTTATAATGTCATTCAAGCATTTTCTAATACTAATATAATGATAATATTATACTATTATCTCTCTCTTCTCATGAATCAAGTCCGGTTATTCAAACAGAGACTATTTACGAAAATCAAAATCAAAACTGCCAACCGATATGGTTCAAAAACAAGGTTCTTCGCGATTGCATTATCGAGCTTGCCTCAGAGGAGGTTCTAACTTAAGGATGACATAATGATAAGGAGGATTGAGATTCTTGATGATATAACAGAGCTGTTCCCTTTACTGAGCTTCCGGAGAAATCCGTACATTCAGAAAAGATCTCATGTATTCGAAAATCAGGGTTGTTAAACCAGCCACCAGAACACAACCCTCACCTCCTTCTTCTCTCCCCCCCTCAACCTTAACCATCCACAACCACCAAACCGCCCCTGTCTCCACCCCGGACCGCCTCCGTGCCGCCACCCACCGCCGCTGCGTCACCACCATACCGCCACCATCTATTTGAACCTAATTTCTGTTTCTACACACGCCGAACACCAATTTCGTTTTCTAATTAGTCAATTAGTTGCATATTTTATAGTTTTTGTTCGAAATAGGATAGTTAGAGATGCATGATTGTAGTGGATTTTAGGTGGTTAGGTAGCTAGGATGTGGTTAGTGGATTTAAGCCTGATAATTGCACTGTTCTTGCTAACTGTTTCTATCTATTTCGCAATTCTGAATTTGATGTGATGATGTGCTGTTCATATGTTGTTCTTCATATTTTATGTTGCAGTTAAATTGTTCTTTAATGTTCTTGTTATTTGTTAATCTTTTTAGCACTATTTAATTTCATATGAACTGATTTTTTCCTACTGTTTACTACCCGAGAACATCCAATTTTAGCCGGAATGCTGCCCAATTTTCTGCAAATTTATGGTTTAATCTACCCCCATTCATATATTGGTTTGAAAATTCAATATTTTGCATTACTTGGCTACAACCAAACCAATTCATGAATGCACGGGTTAGCATTCTTATTCCTTTTTGTTCCCTGAGTACTAAATTGCTTATTGATGATTTCATTCTCATATTAAACTTACTTTATTTATCAGAATTATCATCAATAAATTGCACTCCTTGCTTGAATATGAGTTGATTGTTCCTCAACTTTGTGAATTTCTTGGTAACTAGGAAAACCATTCTTATGCCACTCACTTTAACTTCCTTTTTAACTCCTAACCAGTTTAGCTTTCTAACTTCTCTTTTTAGTTTTTCCCTAACTACTTTAACTTTCTAACTCAAGGCTTGATTACTGTTTTTCCTAATTAACTTGAATTCCACTTCTATTATATTTTGGATTGTGATTTTTACTCGCAGACTTTTAACTCAAATTCAATGCAAAATGTACATATATTTACCTCATTTCATGCTTCTATTACTCTTTTACCTTTACCCTTACATTAACAAACCCTACTTGCCTACTTGTTTTTTGTAACGACCCAATTTTCAATATGTCTAGATCATACCGGAAACTTAGCACTACCAATTTTTCTTCCTAATTATTATCTATTATTTATCATATGAGCCTGATTCGTTGTTAAACGCGTAGTTAATTTGCGTGGTGTATTTTTTTTTTTGAAAATGTTTGGATTAATAGACAGAATCATTTATAATCAATTCACATGTAATAACAGATAAAATAGTTATAAACAACCACACAAAAATACATCACAAGTAGTTGACAACATTCGGTGATTCAGCCTTTATTAGCATATAAACTATTAGTTAGAACACCCTTATATATAGCTAAATAATATCTATATACATGTATATACATACAACATCCCAGGTCCTGACCTGTTCAAGAGGTCCCTAAGCTGGCACCTAGGCTAGCCTAGACTCTATACTCACCTAGTCCCTCTAAACTACTAAAGCGAGGGAAAGTACGTTCTAGGTCTTCAAAACTCAAATCAAGTGGAACGTCATCAAAAGATAGAACATCATCTGCTACTCCTCTGCACGATCAGACTTTTCCACAGGACGTCTCTCTGGTACCTCATGAAGTAGCCACACAATAGGAATCTCATACACAGGATTTAGGTTAAAGTGCGCATACGAATGGGGTGCAGACGTTGGCTGGTCTCACAGTATATACATATAATCAGAGAACGATATTCACCCTAGACTCAGAAGACTATCTAGAGCAGAATCCTCTTCTTACGAACGGTCATTAGCGAACTATGGTAAGGTACTCTTACTTCCATCTGAAGGGGGAAGGGAGAGAGAAGGGGTAAGAACTGGGGAGTTCTTAGTAGGGCCGGGGTTATTAGTTACGTTCATTTATTTGGGGTCGACTAGTAGACGAATAACATAATATAGCGAAGCAGTAATCAGAAGATAAAGATAGAAAGAGAAAGTAGAGAAAACAGAAAGCAGAACACAAACAAAAGAATACAAGAAAATAAAACACAGAAATAGCATACGAGCAGACAAACATAAAGAAGTAGATCACACACAGAAAGGAATGCAACAGAGAATGATGCGCAGACAAGAATGATGCATGTCTAGCCCTAGCGCAGGCCATGAGATCATGTGTCGGTTGGCTGCCCGCAATCCAGACATTTATCCGGTCACGAGTAATCCCGATTTCTCGAATATGATTTTTAGTTCCTAAATAAATGCACATATAATAATAGCTGCTCATTTGAGACAGCCTCTGCTTACTACATGAAAATATATATATATACTCTGCTCTACTCTAGGGAAGCGGAAAATGGCTGTAGGTAACTTAGTGTCCCTACAGAGGCTCTGGGTTGCATTAAGCAACTAATATATATTGAATATAGCTCTGGGTTACATTAAGCAACTAATATATATATAAATATATCTTTGGGTTGCATCAAGAAACTAATATATATAAATATAGCTCTGGGTTGCATCAAGCAACTAATATATATAAATATCTCTTTATTATATTACTCTTCTCTTTATATCTCTTTACTCTGTTCTGGTTTCTCTTTTTCCTGTATCTCTTTACTCTATTTTAATTACTCTGTTCTCTGTATCTCTTTTCTCTTCTCTGATTACTCTTTTCATCTGTATCTATATTACTCTTTTTCTCCTTATCTCTTTACTTTACTCTGGTTACTCTGTGCTCTGTGTTACTTTTTTCTGCTCTGATTTCTCTGTTTAACATGTGTATTTAAAGCTTATGTAAATTTCGGTATGAATAGTTAGCCTGTCCCAAGTATAGGTTCATTAAGTCTATACTGAAATAGTTTAACTTTTCATATTATATCTAACCCTAGTCGCAACTCAAGGACTAACTATGTTGCCTTAGTTCGTTCACTAATTTCTGTCTGTTTTTCTGTTATTAAAACCTTACAGACTTTTCTTTAGTTTTTATCTTTTCTTCAACTTTTTATCTTTCTTTTATCTTTGCCTCACTAATATTTTCTTACCACTCCCTAAGTATTTTATGAAGGTAATTATGAGATTATGCGCTTAAAGTTGTCTTTCTAAAGCTTTTACAGAAAACTGCCTTTTTCTCATTATTTTATTATTTTTATTAAAATATTATTTTTAATTAAATATTATTATTTAATATTTCATTATTATTTATTCTTTTATTATTAAATTTTCGAAAATTAACTTTACTTTAGCCTTTAACCTTTTAAATTCACTTTTTACCACCCTAACTTTTAGAAATTACAAAATAACCCCCCAAACACCAAAATATTTACTTCCTTGCCCTTTTATGGATAAAAAAGGTTTTCTTCATTTTTCTTCACCACACTCAAAGTGTTCTTCGTGTTCTTCGTAAATTCTTCAGATTCATTCTTTGTTTTTACCCGTTTTTCAATCTTTTCAGCAACCGACTTTTACCATAATTCAAAATAAATTAGCAGCCACTAAAACCCCATCTTTTCTACATGATTTTAACACAAAATTGAACCTCAATTTAAGCTCTAGGGTTTCGTTTTCCAGCAGCCACAAGAACACACATTCATAGCTTGAATTTCATCAAATTTCATCAAATTTTCACGAAAATTTCAACAAGAATTACTCATACAAACAATCAATTTCAAGCACAGCCAAGCGATATCATAATCACACAACTTAAACACAATCAATCAAGATTAAATTCGTCAATCCCTACCTGGTTTTGCTGCTCCTAATTCGGTTAAACTTTCAGGTGGTCCTTAAGCACTTTTCCTCCTAAATCACATCAAGAACAACTTTAAATCCAAAAACTCTCAACTGACCAAATCTCACTCAGTATGTTAGGAAGAGATATATCACCTTAGACTTGCTAGAAATTCACGTTTCTTGGCCCTCAAGTCAAGTTAAGCATGATTCCTAAGGAAGAACATCAAGAAAAAACATGTTTTGCATGGTTTTCCTTGAAAACCGAATTGAAATGGGAGGGAGACAGCCATATAACCTTATTTTAATTCTTGATAAGTTACATGGTTATGTAGAGGAAGAAGAGAGGATCATTTTGGTGAAATCGGAGTTTTGATTTGAGTTTTAGTTCAGAAGAAATCAAGCTTTGAAGATTAAGTGTTCATGAAAGTTTCTCTCTTTTCTCTCTTGTTATTTTCGGCCAAAATGATGAAATACAGCCTTGGAGGTCTTGGGGATGTAAGGTGAGTTGTGATTGGTTGGCTTGGAGGTGGATTAAAATAATATTAAAATATCTCTGGTGTACAACTACTAAAACTAGGTGTACCAGAACACTCGTAAAAACATCTCTAAAAATTATTTTCTGAGCTACTAGCATAAATGACACTAGTAACATATTTATTATGAGAATAGAACATGTATAATGAGGCCTTAGCATTGCTAAATTCATCAGAGAGTGCTGGTGCTAAGCTCCACCAATAAACCGTAAACCCGGTTAAACTGATTTTCTGTTTTTAACAAAAACAGACCAGGTAACCTTATAATGTCATTCAAGCATTTTCTAATACTAATATAATGATAATATTATACTATTATCTCTCTCCTCTCATGAATCGAGTCTGGTTCGTCAAACAGAGACTATTTACGACAATCAGAATCAAAACTGCCAACCGATACGGTTCAAAAACTAGGTTCTTCGCAATTGCATTATCGAGCTTGCCTCAAAGGAGGTTCTAGCTTAAGAATGAATTAATGATAATGAGGATTGAGATACTTGATGATATAGCAGAAGTGTTCCCTTTACTGATCTTCCGGAAAAATCCGTACTTTCAGAAAAGATCTCATGTACTCGAAAATCAGGGTTGTTACATTCTACCCTCAAAATTTCAGTTACCTAGGAATAGACGCGGGTAATTATCTTTCATCTTATCTTCCAGTTCCCAAGTGTGCTCTTCTTCTCCTCTTGGTTCCCACGCTACTTTGACTAAGTGAACAGTCTTGCCTTTTAGCTGCTTATCACTTCTTTCTACGATCTGAACCGGTGATGCTTGATATGTCAAATCATTTCATAACTGTACTGTCTCTAGTTGTAAAATGTGACTCTTGTCGGGAATATATTTCTTAAGTTGCGAGACATGAAAAACATCATGAAGGTTCAATAAATGTGGAGGAAGGACTATTTGATAAGCTACTAGACCGACTCTTTTAAGTATTTGGAAAGGTTCTACGTATCGTGGGTTAAGCTTTTTAGTCTTAAGGGCTCTACCTATTCCAGTAATCGAGGTTACTTCTAGAAAGACACGGTTTCCGTCACTAAACTCTAAGGGTCTACGTCTATTATCGGCATAGCTCTTTTGACGGCTTTGTGCTGTCTGGATCTTCCGACGAATCTCCTTTATCTTCTCAGTAGTTTCTTACACTAAGTCTGGACCTAAGACACTAGCTTCTCCATCGTCATTCCAACACAATGGTGTCCGACATCTTCTTTCGTAGAGAGCTTCGTATGGTGCCATCCCGATACTTTATTGGAAACTGTTGTTGTAGACGAATTTGACCAAAAGCAAATACTTATCCCAGTTGCTTTGGTTGTCTATCATACATGATCGTAACATGTCTTCTAACGTCTGGATTGTCTGCTCTGATTGTCCATCTATCTGAGGATGGTATGCTATACTCATGTGCAATTCTGTTTCCAATGCTTTCAGACGATTTCCTGAATATATATATTCATTCCAGCCTTTCTAAAGTATAGTCAACTCGAATCGGAAGGAAGTGCGCTGACTTTGTTAACCTGTCCACAATTACCCAGATGGTATCGTGTTCTGTTGAGGTCCTTGGCAATCCCGTGACAAAATCCATAGTAATCTGCTCCCATTTCCATTGTGATATTTCTAAGGGTTGCAGGGTTCTTGACAGCTTCTGATGTTCCACCTTCATCTTCTAGCAGGTTAAACATTTTGAGACATAATCAGCTACATCTTTCTTTAAGCCCAGCCACCAGAACATTTGTTTCAAATCTCGATACATCTTTGTCACTCCAGGATGCGTAGAAAATCTACTTTGGTGAGCTTCAGCAAGAATCTTTTGTTGCAATTCTCCAGGGTTAGGCACATAAATTCTTTTCTTGTACCTCCATAGGCCACTACGATCCTATCTCACAGCTTCTTCAACTCTGCAAGCAATGGTGACATCCAGTATAGTGCTATGGAAATCGGTCCGGCTCTAGGTGCTAGATCAATGCTGAATTCTATCTCTCGCTGAGGAGGAGACTCAGGTATGTCGTCCAAGAAAACATCAGGAAATTCCTTCATCATTCAGATTCGTTCTAAGCTTAATTCACTATCATTCGAGCTAGCCGCTAACAGAACGTACCCCTCACAATCACTCCCGCCTAAGGTAACTCTTACAGAATTCAGATATAAGGTGTGGGATAGAAATGATTTAGTACATAGACTATCAGATAGAATAACAGCAATTCTTTTAAAATAATCAAGGAAAACATGATACTTAGATAACCAATCTAATCCTAAATAACTTCTAAACAATATAGAGGCAAACAGATTAGATAGTGTATAAAAGTCCTGTTCCTAATAGCGAATGGTACTTGCAGGCACACTAAACTGGTCAAAGCATTTTGGGATGCAGGTGTATGAACAATCAAGTAAAAATTCAATTTAAAGAAATATAATCCTAACTCGTGACCAATAGTTAGAGAAATAAAGAATGCGATGCACCCGAATCATACAGTACAGTTAGAAATCGATTCTTGACATAACCTGACCTTGAATGAGGGCATCCGATTGCACAACATCATCAATAGTGGTAACAAACACTGGTCCTTGTTGTTGGGTTCTGACTGGATTTCGAGTAAATCCCTTCGGACAATCCTTGGCAACGTATCCAAGTTCTCCACAAGCATAGCAGTTAGGTGATCCAAACTGGCAAGATTTGTTACTATGCTCTTTTCCGCATTGCTTACATGCAGGGTTTATGTAAGCCTGACGGGCTCGTTTACCATTGCCTTGCCTTACTTTACCTCGAGTGATAAATCTAAACTTTATAGTATTGCCAGCGGACTCATCTACCATTCTTTTTCGACAGTTTCTTGCCCGATATCCTTCCTTATTACAGTAGTAACATAAACCTGTTCTGAACCGGCAAAGCCTACTACCATGATGCTTTCCACAAGTTGGGCATACTACACCACTTTGAGCTTGGTGAGGTTGACTCTCATGTCCTTGTTCAATGTCACAGTTATTGTCACTACCATTATTACGAGTTAAAAGGCTGACATCTCGGTGGTTTCCATTCCAACACTGGAATTGACCAATGGCTTTAAAGTTGCAACCTTGAGGGGCTAAATTTTGAACGAAGTCTCTTTGTGAATCCTCCCTACGTCCTGCTCGAGCTATCGCCACCTTCTTTGAACATTCTTCCAATAGTTTACTTTTATTCACCAGTTCAGCAAAATTTCATATCTCTAGCGAAACAACAGAATTCATCAGTTCTTCTCGGAGTCCTCCTTCAAACTTTAAATACTTCCATTCCTCAAAGTCTTCTGGGTTCCCTTGACAAATCTTGGAGAAATGGCACAAGTCATCGAACTTACGGGCATACTCAGCAATAGTCATATCCCCTTGTTTCAACTGTATAAACTCCATCTCCTTAGCATCTCGTGCTGCTCCCAGAAAATACTTTTTATAAAATTCGTCCCTAAAGATATCCTAAGGAATGTCATTTTTATTCTATTGTAGCAGTCGCTGTATCCCCTGCAACCAGTACTCAGCTTCTCCCTCGAGCATATAAGTAGCAAACTCCACATGTTGTCCTTCCGGAACATGTTGCGCTTTCAGTGATCATTCAATACCTCGAAACCAATTATCAGTGTCAGTCGCAACGAGTGTACCCTTGAACTTAGGCGGATTAACCTTCATAAATGTCGCAAGGGTCATAGGTCTTTGAGGATGCCCTAAGTTGTTCTCATCATTCCCATTATCTTCATCGTATTCATTCTCGTTCCCATTTCTCACTCCGAGACGTTCAACAGCCCTAGCCGCTGCTACAGCAGCTTCACGCACTACTTCAGCCACGTTGTTCATGGTAGCCATAAACATTTCCTGTTCCCTCTCGTGGTTAACATTAGGAATTCTAACCCGTACGCCACATCTCTGTGAACCCATTGTGGTCCTGTTCTCACCAAACAATCATTGTTAAGGTGATCAGTCTTAACACTTTAAGTCAAGTGTGAACATTCCCAAAATGAAAACACAGAGACAATCATGCAACATATATCACTGGGATATCCTATAGGCATGAGACACACAACAGAGTATGCAATGAAGCATAGTCGGTCCACTCCCCAGGCTCTACTGGGAACGAACTGCTCTGATAGCAAATTGTAACGACCCAATTTTCAATATGTCTAGATCATACCGGAAACTGAGTGCTACCAATTTGACTTCCTAATTATTATCTATTATTTATCATATGAGCCGGATTCGTTGTTAAACGCATAGTTAATTTGCGTGGTGTATTTTTCTTTTGAAAACGTTTGGATTAATAGACAGAATCATTTACAATCGATTCACAAGTAATAACAGATAAAACAGTTATAAACAACCACACAAAAATACATTACAAGTAGTTGACAACATTCGGTGATTCAGCCTTTATTAGCATATAGACTGTTAGTTAGAACACCCCTATATATAGTTAAATAATATCTATATACATGTATATACATACAACATCCCAGGTCCTGACCTGTTCAAGAGGTCCCTAAGCTGGCACCTAGGCTAGCCTAGACTCTATACTCACCTAGTCCCTCTAAACTACTAAAGCGAGGGAAAGTACGTTCTAGGTCTTCAAAACTCAAGTCAAGTGGAACGTCATCAAAAGATAGAACATCATCTGCTACTCCTCTGCACGATCAGACTTTTCCACAGGATGTCTCTCTGGTACCTCATGAAGTAGCCACACAATAGGAATCTCGTACACAGGATTTAGGTTAAAGTGCGCATACGAACCGGGTGCAGACGTTGGCTGGTCTCACAGTATATACATATAATCAGAGAACGATATTCACCCTAGACTCAGAAGACTATCTAGAGCAGAATCCTCTTCTTGCGAACGGTCATTAGCGAACTATGGTAAGGTACTCTTACTTCCATCTGAAGGGGGAAGGGAGAGAGAAGGGGTAAGAACTGGGAAGTTCTTAGTAGGGCCGGGGTTATTAGTTACATTCATTTATTTGGGGTCGATTAGTAGACAAATAACATAATATAGCGAAGCAGTAATCAAAAGATAAAGATAGAAAGAGAAAGTAGAGAAAATAGAAAGTAGAACACAAACAAATGAATACAAGAAAATAAAGCACAGAAATAGCATACGAGCAGACAAACATAAAGAAGTAGATCACACACAAAAAGGAATGCAACAGAGAATGATGCGCAGACAAGAATGATGCATGTCTAGCCCTAACGCAGGCCATGAGCTGATGTGTCGGTTGGCTGCCCGCAATCCCGACATTTATCCGGTCACGAGTAATCCCGATTTCCCGAATACGATTTTCCGTTCCTAAATAAATGCGCATATAATAATAACCGCTCATTTGAGACAGCCTCTGCTTACTGCAGGAAAATATATATATACTCTGCTCTGCTCTGGGGAAGCGGAAAATGGCTGTAGGTAACTCAGTGTCCCTACAGAGGCTCTGGGTTGCATTAAGCAACTAATATATATTGAATATAGCTCTGGGTTGCATTAAGCAACTAATATATATATATAAATATAGCTGTGGGTTGCATCAAGCAACTAATATATATAAATATAGCTCTGGGTTGTATCAAGCAACTAATATATATAAATATCTCTTTATTATATTACTCTTCTCTTTATATCTCACTCTGTTCTGGTTTTTCTTTTCTCTGTATCTCTTTACAATATTTTAATTACTCTGTTCTCTGTATCTCTTTTCTCTTCTCTAATTACTCTTTTCATCTGTATCTATATTACTCTTTTTCTCCTTATCTCTTTACTTTACTCTGGTTACTCTGTGCTCTGTGTTACTTTTTTCTGCTCTGATTTCTCTGTTTAACATGTGTATTTAAAGCTTATGTAAATTTCGGTATGAATAGTTAGCCTGTCCCAAGTATAGGTTCATTAAGTCTATACTGAAACAGTTTAACTTTTCATATTATACCTAACCCTAGTCGCAACTCAAGGACTAACTATGTTGCCCTAGTTCGTTCACTAATTTCTGTCTGTTTTTCTGTTATTAAAACCATACAGACTTTTCTTTAGTTTTTATCTTTTCTTCAACTTTTTATCTTTCTTTTATCTTTGCCTCACTAATATGTTCTTACCACTCCCTAAGTGTTTTATGAAGGTTATGAGATTCTGCGCTTAAAGTTGTCTTTCTAAAGCTTTTACCGAAAACTGCCTTTTTCGCATTATTTTATTATTTTATTAAAATATTATTTTTAATTAAATATTATTATTTAATATTTTATTATTATTTATTATTTTATTATTAAATTTTCGAAAATTAACTTTACTTTAACCTTTAACCTTTAAAATTCACTTTTTACCACCCGTAACTTTTAATATTTCTACTTTTACTACCCTAACTTTTGGAAATTACAAAATAACCCCCCAAACACAAAAAAATTTACTTCCTTGCCCTTTTATGGATCAATAAGGTGTTCTTCATTGTTCTTCACCACACTCAAAGTGTTCTTCATGTTCTTCGTAAATTCTTCAGATTCTTTCTTTGTTTTTACCCGTTTTTCAATCTTTTCAGCAACCGATTTTTACCATAATTCAAAATAAATTAGTAGCCACTAAAACCTCATATTTTCTACATGATTTTAACACAAATTGAACCTCAATTTAAGCTCTAGGGTTTCATTTTCCAGCAGCCACAAGAACACACATTCATAGCTTGAATTTCATCAAATTTCATCAAATTTTTACCAAAATTTCAACAAGAATTACTCATACAAACAATCAATTTCAAGCACAGCCAAACCATATCATAATCACGCAACTCAAACACAATCAATCAAGATTAAATTCGTCAATCCCTACCTGGTTTTACTGCTCCTAATTCGGTTAAACTTTCAGGTGGTCCTTAAGCACTTTTTCCTCCTAAATCACATCAAGAACAACTTTAAATCCAAAAACTCTCAACTGACCAAATCTCACTCAGTATGTTAGGAAGAGATATATCACCTTATACTTGCTGGAAATTCACGTTTCTTGGCCCTCAAGTCAAGTTAAGCATGATTCCGAAGGAAGAACATCAAGAAAACACATGTTTTGCATGGTTTTCCTTGAAAACCGAATTGAAATGGGAGGGAGACAGCCATCTCACCTTATTTCCATCCTTGATAAGTTACATGGTTATGTAGAGGAAGAAGAGAGGATCATTCTGGTGAAATCGGAGTTTTGATTTGAGTTTTAGTTCAGAAGAAATCAATCTTTGAAGATTAAGTGTTCATGAAAGTTTCTCTCTTTTCTCTCTTGTTATTTTGGGCCAAAATGATGAAATGAGACAGCCTTGGAGGTCTTGGGGGTGTAAGGTGAGTTGTGATTGGTTGGCTTGGAGGTGGATTAAAATAATATTAAAATATCTCTGGTGTACAACTACTAAAACTAGGTGTACCGGAACACTCGTAAAAACATCTCTAAAAATTATTTTCTGAGCTACTAGCATAAATGACACTAGTAACATATTTATTATGAGAATAGAACATGTATAATGAGGCCTTAGCATTGCTAAATTCATCAGAGAGTGCTGGTGCTAAGCTGCACCAGTAAACTGTAAACCCGGTTAAAACGATTTTCTGTTTTTAACAAAAACAGACCAGGTAACCTTATAATGTCATTCAAGCATTTTCTAATACTAATATAATGATAATATTATACTATTATCTCTCTCCTCTCATGAATCAAGTCCGGTTCATCAAACAGAGACTATTTACGAAAATCAGAATCAAAACTGCCAACTGATACGGTTCAAAAACTAGGTTCTTCGCGATTGCATTATCGAGCTTGCCTCAAAGGAGGTTCTAGCTTAAGGATGACATAATGATAATGAGGATTGAGATAGTTGATGATATAGTATAAGTGTTCCCTTTACTGATCTTCTGGAGAAATCCGTACTTTAAGAAAAGGTCTCATGTACTCGAAAATCAGGGTTGTTACATTTTTCCTGCTTTAGTTCTTCAATTATATCCTGCTACATCTGCTTTTCAGGATGTCTGATCCCAAAAGTAAGGGAAAAGGCAAGGCAACTATAGGCAAACGGAAAAGAGGAGAATCTTCTACCTCTATCCTGGATGTCCTTCACGACGATTCTTGGCGGGAAAAGAACTTTACCCCGCAGAAAAAGGCCGACCAGCTCCTCACTGCCACAGATCAAGTAAAATTTGCAAACAGATACTGTGAGCTAAAGTATCCAATGTTTGCCACTGCCAGAAACTTCTACCTGGAGAAAACTCCTAAAATTTCAGAAGAAATCTCCCAGTACACTTCCGAACAGATAAAACAAAGAGGCTGGTTCTTCATGGAAAGGAACTTGATAGAGGTCAATGCCTCCTGGGTCAGAGAATTTTACTGTAACTATTTCAAGACCTCCCTGGATGCAGTACACCTCAAAGGAAAACAGATTTTAGTCACTAAGGAAGCTATTGAGGATATCCTCCGGCTTCAGCCTAAGTCAGATCAGCCTGATGGTTACCAAAAGGCTGAAGAGGATATGCGATACATGAGATTTGACTGAGATGTAGTCAAGCAGAGAATAGCCCTTGATCCTACTGCCCCATGGGTCATGGGAAAAAATACAGTGATGCCTAAGGGAATCAAGCTAATATATTTGAATGATGAGGCTTGGCTTTGGCAGTAGATCCTGAGTAATTATGTGATGCCGAGCACTCATGAGACAGAGGTGCCCGCTGCTATGATCACCCTCATCTAGTGTGTGATGGAGGGCAAGGACCTGTATCTTCCACATTTCATCAGGTATTATATGGCCAGGGTCCATGTCAGAGGTACTCTCCCTTTCCCTTATCTGATCACCCAGCTAGGCCGCCGAGCTGACGTGCCTTGGGAGCTTGCTGATGAGAAGCCAACTGCTGCAGACTGCAAGAAGATCATTCCTCATAGTAGGAAGTTCCGGGCTTTAGGGTACAGATCTCCTTTCCTCACTGCCTTGGGTGAGGTAGCCACATCTTCATATGCCCCTTCTGCATCCACTGCTGCACCAACCCCATCCACTGCACCTCCACCTGCTCCTGAGCCCATTTATCATCTGGTGTACCGCCTCCTCGCACGCTTGGATCGTATGGAGTGTCGCCACAAGCGACGCTATGAGCACCTAAAGTTGATGATTTGATCCGGCAGCGACATCCCCTCCGAGCCTGACACCGCTTCTGAGCCATCTGATGCGGAGGCGGATGATCATGAGGAAGAGGCACATGCCCAGGCTAAGCAGGGAGGACCTGAGCAGGCTGCACCACACCATGAGGAGCCCCACCAGATCCAGGCCGTAGATCCGGAGATTTTTCTATAGACAGAGCCTCCACTTCAGCAGGCAGCTCCTCCTACACTTACTCAGACTACAGATCCTCAGCCTACCACAAAGTCACCAGCAGCCCATCCTTCTGGAGATGACACTTCTCACTCCGAGCATGAGTGAGCATCGAGGACGATGCTATTAATTAAGTGTGGGGAGGTCGCCATCTCTGGCATACTATTTTGGTGAACCACTCTTTAGACACTTTTTTATCCTATTTTGCTTATTTTTCTGTACTTTTATCTTTATCTTTATTTTTATCTTATATTGTCTTCTAGTACTTGCACATTTTTTTTGTATTTTTACAGTATTTTTGCATTTTGCACTTTGGTTTATATATTTATCTTAGATATTTAGTTTAGTCTAGTTGCAATTTTAGTTATTAATTTGTGATATAGAGCATATAGATTAATTAGTTTAGTTTACCCTTTTTAGCATACGATAACTTGGATTAATTGAAAATAAAAAGAATAAACGAAAGGCTTTAGTATAACAGAATCACAACAATCCACACATTGTATATATATAGCAATAAATGATGGGTTAATTTACACAATATTTTTCAAAGAAGAACACTAAGATTTTAAGAGCCACCCTAAGATTCACATTGAGAATAATGGGAACCCTTGATTTCTACTTGCATGGCATACATAACTGATATATGCTTTTTGAGCCAAAAAACACACAACCTGTGAGTTTTTGAGCCTATTTGTATGGTTACATTTTATAACCAGAATTATTTCATTCTTGTGTGTTCGCCTTTCTTTTTTATTCTGGTGATCTTTACTTTTTTTTCAATCTATATGTCCAATATAGAATATAGATACATACCAAGAGATGATTGAGGCCATCATTTAAATTTTTTCTCACTTATCCCAAATAAACTTACCTTTTACATCACCCTTGTTAGCCCCCTTGAGCTTTTAATCCCCTCTTGTTTTATAAACCACATTACTAGCCTTAAGTAGAAAAACAAATTAAAAACCCCAAGTTAAATCCTTGGTTAGCTTAAGATAGATATTGTGTATCCACTAAGTATGAGGAAACATGGGAACATGGGTTGATAGGAAAGGATTAACTCAATAAAGTAATAAGGATTTTGGGAGCATGCTCATGTAAAACAAATTTAAAATACCATGTCCATTGATATATGTTCTGTTTATGTTTCAAAAAAAAATCCTTTTTGGTTAAATCAGTAAATAAGGGGACAAAATTACCCCAATAATAAGCTTAGTAAAGAAATCAATGCACATAAGGTGAAAATCAAAGCAAAGTTAGTACATAAGTATGTATTAAAAAAAAAGAAGTAGAAAAATTTGGGTAGCTAGGTAAAGCATTTCAAATTATATAAAGTATATGTTAGGTGAGATCTTAAACTAATTAAGGATTCAACTTATAGCTCACTTAGCCTTACATATATACCCCTACCTTTACCTTGGCCCCATTATAACCTTTAAAAGACCTCATGATTTTTGTATGTCTATATTCAATATTTGTTGATTGGTTAGATGAAGAACAAAGTTTTAGAAAGCATGAATAGAAAAGAATAGAGTGATTAACCCCAAACACTGAGTGACTAGAGAGTAAACACAAATCCAGTGAGGGTTCAATAGCTCATCACCATATGTCGCTGCTTAATTGTTTAATTGTCTTGCAAGCTTATGAAATATCTTTACCCAACTCAATTGTGACAGTGCTTTAACATGATTTAGGTTTGGCTATACATATATAATTCCTTGAAAATATGAATCAAGTTAACCACATGCAAGCTCTATATATATAGGTGGATGATAATTAAAATTGCATGATTCATGTAGGTAGATTGCATTTAGAATAGATTGCATTGCATGAGATTCCACCATTCTAACTTTACCCTTTCTCTTGGATTTAGCATGAGGACATGCTATTGTTTAAGTGTGGGGAGGTTGATAAACCCATATTTTATGATATAATTTGTGCTCAAATTGAGTGTTTCTATCAATTCTTCACCTTCTTATTCATGTAAATTGCATGGTTTTACTTTCCCTTCCTTATTTTATGATATATGTGAAAAACATGTTTCCTATGCTTTAAAAATATTAATTTTAATTATCCTTTATTACCATTCGATGCCGTGATTTGTGTGTTAAGTGTTTCAGATTTCATAGGGCAGAAATGGCTTAAGGGACAAAAAGGAAACATACAAAAAACGGAAGGAAAACACAAAAAATGGAGTTTTGAAGAAAAGGCAGCGACGCGAACGCATGGACGAAGCGAACGCGTGCCTAGCGCAAAAATGCAGCGATGCGAACGCGTTGACGACGCGGACGCGCGCCTTGAGCAGAATGTAAATGACCCGTACGCGTGACCGACGCGTACGTGTGACAAGGAAAACTCCCAGATGATGCGGACGCGTGACCTACGGGGATGCGTGACAGACGTCACGTACAAGAATCTGCAAAAAATGCCCCCAACGATTTCTAGACCCTTTTTCGGCCCAAATCCAAGCCAGAAACACAGAATATAAGCTAGAGAATAGAGGAATCAAAAAGATATACGTATAACAAATTAAATATACATAATTTTAGGATTAGATGTAGTTTTAGAGAGAGAGGTTCTCTTCTCTCTCTTAGGATTTGGATTTAGGATTTCCATTATGTTTAAGCTATGATCTCTTCAATCACAGGTTCAATGTTCCTCTAATTTATTTTCTACTTCTATCTATTTCATTACCTTGATTGGTATTTATCTTTCAGATTTGGCTTATGAACCATTCATGTTATGATTTTCTTAATTAATGAATTTGAGGTATTTCAGATTTGATTTTGCTTTAATTTATTTATGAATGATTTTAATTCAATTTAGATTTATTTTCTATTTTTGGCTTTGGTTAAGTAATTAGCAACACTTGAGTTATCAAACTCAGCTGTTGACTAAAATTGGAATTCTTTGCTGATTGATTTCTACTCCAATAACTCTAGTCTTTCCATATGAGTTGACTGGGATCTGAGGATCAAATCAATTTGTTCACTTAACTTTCCTTTGTTTAGCAAGGATTAATTAAAGTGGGAGCAGAATCCAATTCTCATCACACCTAATAAGGATAACTAGGATAGGACTTCAATTTCTCATACCTTGCCAAGAGATTTTATTAATTATTAATTTATTTATTTTTCCTGCCATTTAAATTACATGTTCCTTAATTCAAAAACCCAAACTAAAAATACACAATTTCCATAACCAATAATAAATCATACTGCCCTGCAACTCCTTGAGAGACGACCCAAGGTTTAAATACTTCGGTTATTTATTTTTATTGGGTTTTGTTACTTGTGACAACCAAAATTTTGTATGAAAGGATGATTGCTTGGTTTAAAAACTATACTTGCAACGAGAATTTATTGTAAACTCTAAACCATCAATCTTCAGTTCGTCACAACCCCATACACTTAAGTGACTAGAGCGGATACACATCCGGTGAGGGTTCGATTGCTCAATTACATGTTTCCACCCATGATCATCTTTTCTTGCAAGTTTGTGAATTCTTTCAACGATTCAATCCAATTGTGGTTTGCTTTGATTGCTATTGCCTTAGCCCTTGTGCTTGCAATTGTATTCTTGGAGATTGATTTATTTTGACTAAGCCATTGTATTCATGTAAATAGGTTGCATATAGGTAGAACGCATTTAGTTAGTTTGCATTGAATAAATGTTGATACCTCTTTGCTTCTTTCTTGATTTTAGCATGAGGACATGCTTAGTTAAGTGTGGGGAGATTTGATAAACCCCGACTTCGTGATTTATCTTGTGTTTATTTTAGGGGATTTTACCACCTTTTTCCACATTTATTCAATGAAATAACATGGTTTTTTAATTCTCCCTTGAATTATGCTTAAGTGTAAAAACATGCTTTTTAGGCCCTTAAATTGGTGATTTTAATTCACTTTAATTCCATTCGATGCCTTGATGTATTTTTTGAGTGATTTCAGGTTCATAAGGCAAGTATTGGATGGAAGAAATAAGAAGAAAGGCATACAAAGTGGAGAATGCATGAAGAAACAAGAATTGAGAATTCATCGATGCACGCGCACGCATACAAGGCGTGCACGCGCCGAAGTGATTTCACTTAAGGACGTGCACGCGTACAAGGTGCGCACGCGTGGAAGTGGTTTTACATAGATACACGCATGCGTACATGCCACGTCTACGCGGATGAAGAAACAGCCAATCGACGCAAAACCCATCAATCTCGGAGGAAGAAAAGGTCCTAGCAATATCAGGTCAAGCCCAAGGATGGATGACCCCATAATCAATTACCTCAAAACAGAGACACTCCCTGCAGATAAGAAGGAGGCGAAGAGGCTGAGACGAGAAGCACAGTACTATACCATCATAAATAACATCTTATACAAGAGAGGGATCTCGACACCCCTATTAAAATGTGTGCCGACCTCCAACACAAAGGAGGTTTTGGAAGAAATACACAGTGGCATATGTGGTAACCATCTGGGAGCACGAGCTTTCTCCAAAAAAGTACTCCGAGCCGGATTTTTTTGGCCGACTTTGCAAAAAAAAAAGCAGCCGAGTTTGTTAAGACATGCCCACCATGTCAAAAGCATGCTAACTTCTGCATCGCCCTACTAGAGGAGCTCATCAGTGTAACATCACCTTGGCCATTCACAAAATGGGGACTCAACCTCTTCGGACCCTTCTCCCTAAGGATCGGGACAAGTCAAGTTCCTCATTGTAGGGGTAGATTACTTCACAAAATGGATTGAGGCAGAGCCCCTAGCTAATGCCACTGCTTAAAGAAGTCGGAAATTCTTATATAGGAACATTGTTACGAGGTTTGGGGTCCCTTACTCCATCATGATAGATAATAAAACTCAATTCATCGACACAGGCTTCAAGAAGTTGGTAGCATATTTGAAAATAAAGCATCAATTTACATTCGTAGAACACCCACAAGTTAATGGACAAGCAGAAGCAGCTAACAAAGTCATATTGGCTGGGTTAAAATAGATATTACAGGACGCAAAGGGAGCCTGGGCTGAAGAGCTCCCACAAGTCCTATGGGCATATCAGACAACTCCCACTCCACCACAAAGGAATCACCTTTCCGATTGACTTACGGAATGGAGGCAATAATCCCGGTAGAAATCGAAGAAGGATCCCCCAGCATGATCTACTACAATGAAGAGGCCAACTCCCAACTCCAAAGGGAAGAGCTCGACCTACTTCCAGAAATCCGAGAAAGAGCTCGGATCAGGGAGGAGGCGTTAAAATGTCGAATGGCCTCAAGATAGAATCGGAAGGTAGTACAGTGAAGCTTTGCCAACAACGACCTCATCCTAGTCCGAAATGATATCGGAACAAGTCGATCAGGAGAGGGGAAGCTAGCAGCTAACTGGAAAGGACCCTACAGAGTCACAGAGGTACTGGAAAAGGGCTATTACAGGGTGTCCAAACTCGAAGGGCTAGAGCTACCAAGGTCGTAGCATGCCTGCAACCTAAGAAGGTATTATAGTTAGGAGGTAATAAAAATCATAGGTCAAGGTGCACTCTTTTTCCTGAAAAAGTTTTTTAACGAGGCACCAAGCCAAGATTTGTAAAATTGCCTGACTTAGAAGGGTAAACACCCACATGTATATATTTTATTTGCCTATATGTCTACTTTCTATTGGAATAAAACTTTTCAGATTCTCTACAAAGTCTCTCTACTAAGACACATTAATCTGAACGCAAAAATCTACCGCCCGATTACAAAGCTACAGGTCGGCAAGGTGAAAACCAAATTCACCACCCGACCAAGATGAAAATCGAATTTATCGTCCGAATCTCTACAAAGGTCGACCAAGTGAGAACCAAACTCACCACCCGACTTCGACAAAACCGACAAGATGAAAATGCGATAAAAACAGATTAATGCAAAAGCGACAAAAGTTATAAAAAGTAATCCATAGAAAGAGGCTTGACGAGGTCTGAGAAAAAATGGATTACTAGAAATAACTTAAAAAGGACCGACTAAAAAGAAGTCGGACCAGACAAATCAAAGTGACAAAGTTATTAAAAGTAATCTATAGAAAGAGGTCTGGCCAGCCCTAATTAAAAATGGATTACTAAAAATAACTCGAGAAGGAGCGACAAGAGAAGTCGACCAACAAAAGGCGTGCGCTAGAAGGGACACACAGCTCGACCTAAAAAGCCACGACCTCATGATGCGTATTTTCGGAAAACGAAAAACGAGTTCCAAATACACAAAACTAACCGGCAAGTGCACCGGGTCGTATCAAGTAATAAAACTCACGGGAGTGAGGTCGATCCCACAGGGATTGAAGGATTGAGCAATTTTAGTTTAGTGGTTGATTTAGTCAAGCGATTCAAGAGTTGATTTGAGTGGTTTGTATTCGACAGAAGCTAAATTGCATGAAATTAAAAGGGAGAAGGGTAGATTGCAGAAACTTAAAGAGCAAAGAAAGTAAATAAGCTGAATCTTAAAGAACAAGTAATGTAAATTTCAGAAACTTAGATTTCAAGAAATGTAAATCGCAGAATCTTAAAGTGCAAGAAATGTAAATGGCTTGAATGGTAAAGGGAATTGGGAAGTGGATTTGCAGAAATTAAATAAGGAACAATAAATTGCAACAAACAGGAATGTAGAAGATGGATTCAATTGAACCGTATCTTGACAAAAATGGAAATCAGCTTGGTGTGGCAACGAAACAGGGAAATTGAAATTTAAAGCTGTAGATCTCAGGACCCAAGAGACTAGATAACCAAGTCTAGATCTCACTGCCTTCCTAGATCCAGCAAGAACAATTGCAAGGGAAATGTAAATTGCAGAGAGAATAGAAGAAGAAGCAATGAACAGAAATTGAAATTTGATTATGCAGAAAATTAAACAAGATCCAAAGGTGAGATTGAAACAGAATTTCTTCAATTCTCCACCTAAGATCCCAAGCAAGAAAAGTAAAGAGTGCTCCACAAGAACCAGGAAGAAGAGACATCAATTCTCCTCCCCAATTCTCTAGAATTCTAAAACAACAATTCAAAAATGTAAAGTGAGTTCCCTACTGTAAGTGTTACGAAAATTCTAAAAGGAAGCTCTCCAAAAACTTAAATCCTAAGCTATTTATACACTTTCTTCAAATGGTCTTCAAGCCTTGAATTGGGCCTTTGTTCTTGATGGAATTGGGTTGATAAAGGCCTTGGTTGATTGCTCTTGGAGTTGGAGAAAGATCCATTGTGAACCGGGTTGAAAAACATAAAAGCTTAAGTAAAAGTTTGAGTAAAAGTTTGAGGCAAACTTTTACTCAAACTTTTTATACCAGATTGCTTAAACTTGCTGCTACCAACGTTTGAGCCAAAGTTTGAGGTCAAACTTTTGCTCAAACGTTGGCCCCCTTGTAAACGTGTGTGTCGCCAACGTTTGAGCAAAAGTTTGACCTCAAACGTTGGCGCAAGCTTTCTCCTCCAGGGTGTGCAAGTGTGGCGCCAACGTTTGAGCAAAAGTTTGACCTCAAACGTTGGCGCAAGCTTTTTCCTCCAGGGTATTAATTTTGTGATGCCAACGTTTGCCAAAAAGTTTGAGGCAAACGTTGGCTCAAGCTTTTCTCCCAAAAGTTTGAGCTAAAGTTTGAGGTCAAACTTTTGCTCAAGCTTTTTTCCTCTGGAGTGTTTTTCAATTCTTCCAAAAGTTTGAGCTAAATTTTGAGGCAAACTTTTGCTCAAGCTTTTTGTTCTCTCTTGCTCCTAGCCATTCCTTCTTCCTTCAACCTTCTTTAAAACTCTTTTCACCTATCATCAATCAACCAAACACATCAAAGCTTTGCTCAAAATCATGAGTTTGTTATTCTTTCATAATATATGACAATTATAGCATAGAATCTCATGAGATTGCATTAATTCATCCATGGTTGATTAAATCAAAGGAAACATGGAAATCTACCCAATTGGCTTGCTTATGACTCAAGAAAGTGCATAAATCAATTGAAAACAAAAGAAAAAGGCTAGTGAAACTAGGCTAAGATGACTTGTCATCACAACACCAAACTTAAAGCTTGCTTGTCCCCAAGCAAGAAAAGAATTATGCTCAAAGGTTCTTTCAATCATAATGGATTTGAAAAATTACATGTACTATCCTGTGAGTGAAGTGATCAAGTGACAGTGGGGTGAACTCTAAATTATATGCTCATGCAAGGGCTTCAGTGCTTACTAGTCCCCACATATTGGAAGTCTTAGGTCTTAGGACTTTCATCCAAATGGTATCATGGAGATCTCTTTATATGTAATCACCTTGAAGCAGCTAATAGTTTCTGTGCTTTGGCCTTGACTCTAAGTGTCATGTCTCAAAGCGGCTCTTTAGATAAACTTTCAATCAATACTCCTAAACCAGTTGGTTTTAAGGTATTAGGTGTTAAAGCACCCCTAAGGATTTAGTTGCTCAAGCCTCTTTCTTTGACACAATTCAACCACAAGCTTTTACTAGGATAACAACTCTTTGAGTTTTTGCTTCTCTTTTCTTTTCTGCCTAGTAATTGATGCTCAGAGCCTTGGGCTATGTTCTTTCATTTTTTTTGTATTTTCTTTCTTTTGTTTGCTGCTTCTTGGATCAATAAATGTTTGAGAATCTCCACAACACTTCTTTGAACTCTATGTCCCGCCTATGAGCTCCCATGCAAGTTTTCATAAGCATGCAACCTCAATACATAATTATACAACTAGAACCACCACTTCTCCTAATCTTTTGCTTGCCTTAAAATTGTTTAATTCCTCAATCCTTCTTTTCAAAGAACTTTCATGTGATGCATTTTTTTGAAAAATTGAGTGCAAACAAGTTTTGGAGAGTATGATGTTGTAAATGATCAAGCATCTTGCTTATTAAATTTCAGAAAAAAAAAACCATACTAAACAGACAGATAATCAGGGAAACAAAACCACTCTCAATCATAACAGTGTTTGATGTAAGATAATCACTTAACAATACAACCTTTTGGAGTTCGCTTGTTTTACTCCTCATCATCATCATCACTGATCCACACATTCCTCTTTCATCTCTTTGGTTGATGATGCTTAATCCTTCCAAAAACTTGTATGGACCTCTGCAATGATATTGAGAGTTGCTTGTTCCCCAAGCACTTAGAAACAATGATTAGCATGCATGATTTATTTATGGGCTTTTGTACTTACTTTGGTGTGGGAACACCAAACTTAGTACCTTGCCAATGGTTCTTGTTCATCAAACTAACCAGATGTGAAACTCTTTTTCTTTGCTAAAAGTAGTAAAACTGAAAACTAGGAAACAGTAGAATAGTTAACTAGTTTATCTAAATGCTTGAAGCTAACATTATGCAGAAAGTGAGAATGCGTTTTATGATGATATTTTGGTGGAACACCAAACTTAGAATCCTTCATTCTCCCTTAAATTATTTTGGTGTGAAACACCAAACTTAGCTCCTTGCAATATAGATGAAGTTAATTAACCTTTTTATTAAAATAACTATGGAAAGAAAACTAGCTCAGGTTGGGTTGCCTCCCAACAAGCGCTCTTTTATTGTCATTAGCTTGACATCCTTCATCTTCTGATCATGGAAGTTGAGGCTTCTGTTGCCTTTGGTTTCCCCCTCTCACCGTGGGCTTTTCCTTGATGATTGTTTCTTTTCCCGTAGCCTTCTCACTTTTTTCCATAACTGCTTTCCCTTTCAACCCAGCAGCTTTTTCACTATTCTTTGGGTCATCTTCAGTGGCCCTTAGGGATATAATTGCCTCTCTCTCGCCTAATTCAGCAAAGTTTTGAACCAGTTGTTCCATTTGCCTTTCAACTCTTCTAAGTGAGGCCTCTTGGTTCCTGCTTATCATCTCTTGATTTTTCCTTATTTCTTCCTGCTCTATTGTTATCATTTCTTGAACTTTCATGAATCTTTCCATCATCATTTCTAGAACATAGAGTCTTTGAGAGTTTGGAATTGGTTGTGGTTGTGTCAACTGTGATGGTTGATGAGAGTCATTTTGGGCGAGTGGTGAGATAAGACGGGGTTGGAAGTGTGTGTATTGGGATGGTGTGTGATGATTGTTGTTGTGGGGGTGGTTTTTATGTTGGTTTTTGAAGTAGAGGTTGTTGCAGTTGAAGTCCCTTGGTTTTTGATTTTGGTTTTCAACCCCTCTCCAGTTAGATTGAGTTCTCCAGGGTGGGTTCTACACATCATTCTGAGTCCTACATTGGAACATGCTTGAGGAGCTATTTGGAGAGTGTGATTGCTCAAGACTTTGTTGCTCATAGTTAATTACTCCAGAACCGTTTTCAGATTGATTCCAACAATGGGGATTTTGAGGTGAGTTCTGTGCATTTGCCACAGCATGTTGCAGTTCATCTACTTTTCTGTTAATCAGCTCCAATTGTTGCTTAAGCTGTTGATGTATCTACTCGCTTTGGGCCATGATTGCGCGAATACCTTCAATTTCCTTCTCTTGTGTGAATGGTTGCACTCCTGCCTCTGGTTTAACAGTTCTTTGAGGTGGCTTCAGCTTGACTAGGAGTTCACTCATTAGTTCTTCCCATCTGATGATGTTTCCTTGTGGGAAAGCTTCAAACCACTAAGCAATGTCGTTCATGGTGATGAGTGGTTGCTTGTCATCTAAGGTGGGGATATCGCTCCCATGATTACTGGCATTTATTGAGTTCCCTTCCATGGTCTGCACAATCACATACAGTTCAAATGAAGATAGAGTATATTTATGCCAGGATATGATTAAAGGGTTAGTTAACGCAATGTGTCAAACAGTTGGTAAACTTGAGAGATTAATGATCGAAAATCACTTCTCTCGTTGATTTATCAAGCTATGAGAATCATACTCAGCAAGTTAAACCAAGAGAACTTCACTCTATTGCTAAAGTGAGGTTTCAATTAGCTCAGGTAAAAATTCAAACAGTTAGTGTGTCAGTCAAAAATTTGAGAAACAGAAAATAAAAATGCTAGATCTAGATCTCCACTTCACTTAATCATTGTCAATCTATTTCAATCCCCGGCAACGGCGCCAAAAACTTGATGCGTATTTTCGGAAAACGAAAAACGAGTTCCAAATACACAAAACTAACCGGCAAGTGCACCGCAAGTAATAAAACTCACGGGAGTGAGGTCGATCCCACAGGGATTGAAGGATTGAGCAATTTTAGTTTAGTGGTTGATTTAGTCAAGCGAATCAAGAGTTAATTTGAGTGGTTTGTATTCGACAGAAGCTAAATTGCATGAAACTAAAAGGGAGAAGGGTAGATTGTAGAAACTTAAAGAGCAAAGAAAGTAAATAAGTTGAATCTTAAAGAACAAGTAATGTAAATTTCAAAAACTTAGATTTCAAGAAATGTAAATTGCAGAATCTTAAAGTGCAAGAAATGTAAATGGCTTGAATGGTAAAGGGAATTGGGAAGTGGATTTGCAGAAATTAAACAAGAAACAATAAATTGCAACAAACAGGAATGTAGAAGATGGATTCAATTGAACCGGATCTTGACAAAAATGGAAATCAGCTTGGTGTGGCAACGAAACAGGGAAATTGAAATTTAAAGCTGTAGATCTCAGGACCCAAGAGACTAGATAACCAAGTCTAGATCTCACTGCCTTCCTAGATCCAGCAAGAACAATTGCAAGGGAAATGTAAATTGCAGAGAGAATAGAAGAAGAAGCAATGAACAGAAATTGAAATTTGATTATGCAGAAAATTAAACAAGATCCAAAGGTGAGATTGAAACAGAAGTTCTTCAATTCTCCACCTAAGATCCCAAGCAAGAAAAGTAAAGAGTGCTCCACAAGAACCAGGAAGAAGAGACATCAATTCTCCTCCCCAATTCTCTAGAATTCTAAAACAACAATTCAAAAATGTAAAGTGAGTTCCCTACTGTAAGTGTTACGAAAATTCTAAAAGGAAGCTCTCCAAAAACTTAAATCCTAAGCTATTTATACACTTTCTTCAAATGGTCTTCAAGCCTTGAATTGGGCCTTTGTTCTTGATGGAATTGGGTTGATAAAGGCCTTGGTTGATTGCTCTTGGAGTTGGAGAAAGATCCATTGTGAACCGGGTTGAAAAACATAAAAGCTTAAGTAAAAGTTTGAGTAAAAGTTTGAGGCAAACTTTTACTCAAACTTTTTATACCAGATTGCTTAAACTTGCTGCTACCAACGTTTGAGCCAAAGTTTGAGGTCAAACTTTTGCTCAAACGTTGGCCCCCTTGTAAACGTGTGTGTCGCCAACGTTTGAGCAAAAGTTTGACCTCAAACGTTGGTGCAAGCTTTCTCCTCCAGGGTGTGCAAGTGTGGCGCCAACGTTTGAGCAAAAGTTTGACCTCAAACGTTGGCGCAAGCTTTTTCCTCCAGGGTATTAATTTTGTGATGCCAACGTTTGCCAAAAAGTTTGAGGCAAACGTTGGCTCAAGCTTTTCTCCCAAAAGTTTGAGCTAAAGTTTGAGGTCAAACTTTTGCTCAAGCTTTTTTCCTCTGGAGTGTTTTTCAATTCTTCCAAAAGTTTGAGCTAAATTTTGAGGCAAACTTTTGCTCAAGCTTTTTGTTCTCTCTTGCTCCTAGCCATTCCTTCTTCCTTCAACCTTCTTTAAAACTCTTTTCACCTATCATCAATCAACCAAACACATCAAAGCTTTGCTCAAAATCATGAGTTTGTTATTCTTTTATAATATATGACAATTATAGCATAGAATCTCATGAAATTGCATTAATTCATCCATGGTTGATTAAATCAAAGGAAACATGGAAATCTACCCAATTGGCTTGCTTATGATTCAAGAAAGTGCATAAATCAATTGAAAACAAAAGAAAAAGGCTAGTGAAACTAGGCTAAGATGACTTGTCATCACCTCACAAAAAGCTATCAAAATTGTTCAGACCAAAAAAGTTCCATAAGAACAGTAGCAAGTTGTTCCGAGGGTTACCTGAAACTATAGGTCAATCTTGGACGAGATCTTCTGTGCTGGTCGGAGATGACGTGTCCGGCTGGTGGGTGGCGGCCAGAGCTGTTGTGTTCGACTTGTGAGACTGGCTGCACTGCTGATCCTTCATCACCGGAGGGTGGGGGTACCTGCAAGAGACTCCGATGCTTAAGTTAGCATGGGTATTAAACAGGTTTTTTGTAGAATTAGAGTATGCGTTATACCTGGGTGCTCCAGTGTATTTATAGAGGTGTAATAGTGACCTTTTTAGATAAGATAAGTTAGTTATCTTATCTTATCTTATCTTTGGGTGAGGTCAACTTATCTTCAAGGGAACCGCCCTTCTCTCTGTAGGCTTGGGCTGCCTTTGGATTGGGTTGTGTTCCTTCATTTGGGCTTTCTTGGGCCTCTGTGGTGATTTGTTCGAGCTCTTTGTGAAGAGGTCGGAGATTGGCTGAGCTCTTTAAGAATAGGTCGGATAGTCTGACCTGAAGAGGTCGGTCGGCTTGTCGCTAAACATCCTAGGTCGGACAGCTTGACCTAGGGTATGAACAGTGCCCCTTCGATCTTTCCGTGAGATTGTGCTTTTCAGAGCTTCGATCTCTTTGGAAGTCGTTGACGTTAGGATTTTCGCTAGTAAAGAATTTATAAAAATAGTCGCGTTGTAGATATAGTTTCTAAACCAACAGAAATCCCTTCGTACAAATGTTTTGGTTTCCACAAGTAACAAATCCCTAAAAAAAATTGATAACCGAAGTATTCAAACCTCGGGTCGTCTTCTCAAGGAACTGCAGGGAAGATGTTCTTATTATTGGTTATGAAGATTGTAAATTGGGGTTTTGAAGATGAGGAACAAGTAATTTAAATTGCAATTAAAGTAAGTAAAAGACTGTAATTTAAATAAATAACTATAAAACACACTTTTGGCAAGGTATGAGGAATTAGAAGTCCTATCCTAGTTATCCTTATCAATGATGATGAAAATTGAATCTTAATTCCACTTAGTTAACCTTTGCTAGAGCAAGGGAAGGTCAAGTGACTAATTAGTTAGATCCTCAATTCCTAGTTAATCCCTAGGGGAAGATTGGGATTATTGAAGTTCAATTCAATTAGCAAAGATAACGATTATCAATCATGTTGAGTTTGATAACTCCTAAGTTACTAATTTCTTAACCAAGACCAAAAGGGGGAAAGTAAATCTAATGGAATAAAAATGTCTTCAGATTGGGGATAAAAGTAACATAAATAAAAGAAAGCAATTGTAAACTGAAATACCTCAAATTCAAAGAGTAATCTGTAACATGGAAGAATTCATAAATAAAATTGAGAAAATAATAAAAAGGAATATTGAACCTGTTAAAGAGATAATCCTGAAAGCGAATAAAATCCTAATTCTAAATCCTAATCCTAAAGAGAGAGGAGAGAACCTCTCTCAAAACTAAATCTAAATAATGGAAAACTAACTAATTGGAGACTCTCCTCTGAATAGATGCATTCTCCCACTTCATAACCTCTGGTCTATGCCTTCCGGACTTGGATTTGGGCCAAAAAGGGCTTCAGAAATCGCTGGAAGCATTTTCTGAAATTTTTGGTGCGTGGCCTCTGTCACGCATCCGCGTGGGTCATGCGGTCGCGTCATTTGGAGTTTTCCTTATCACGCGGTCGCGTCAGTCATGCGGCCGCATCATGTGCGTTCTACTTGTGGCGAGCGATTGCGTCAGTCACGCGGTCGCGTCGCTGTTGATTCGCGCTGGCATGTGGCCGCGTCGCCCATGCGATCGCGTGGATGCCAATTTCTTCAAAAACTCCGTTTTGTGCTTTCCTTCCATTTTTGTATGTTTCCTTTCCATCCTTTAAGTCATTCCTACCTTAGAAGATCTGAAATTAGTCAACACACTAATCACGACATCGAATGGAAATAAAGGGTAATTAAAATAATTATTTTTAAGCATAGGAAACATGTTTTTCATATACATCACATAATAAGGAAGGGAAAGTAAAGCCATGCAATTAATATGAATAAGTGGGTGAAGGATTGAATAAATCACTCAATTTGAGCACAAAATATATCATAAAATATGGGTTTATCAACCTCCCCACACTTAAACAATAGCATGTCCTCATGCTAAATCCAAGAGTAATGTTAGGTTAACGTGGTGGAATGTCATGCAATGCAATCTAATCTAAATGCAACTACCTAAATGAATCATGCAATTCTAAATTTTTATTCACTTGTATATAAACCTTACATGTAGTTGAATTAATTCACATTCTCAAGGAATCATATATATAGCCAAGCCTTAGATAGTGATAAAGTGCCTTTACAATTGAGATGGGAGAGAAAAATATTTTATAAACTTGCAAGACAATTTATAATTTAAGCAGAGATATATCTTAATGAGCTATTGAACCCTCACTGGATTTTGTGTTTACTCTCTAGTCACTCAGTGTTTATTGGGTTAAACACTCTATTCTTCTTTTTTATTCTTACTTTCTATAACTTTATTCTTCATCTAACCAATCAACAATTATAGAATATAGACATACCAAAGTCATGAGGTCTTTAATTAAGGTTGTAATGGGGCCAAGGTAAAGGTAAGGGTATATGTATAAGGCTAAGTGAGCTAATTAAGCGAATCCTTGATTAGTCTAAGATCTCACCTAACATACATACTTTGTAAAGCAGAGCTTATTTACCTATTTTCCTATATTTTTCCCACTTTTGATACATGCTCATATTTTAATTTTTTATCTTGTCCCATGTGCATTGCTTTATTTTGCATGTGGGGAATTCTTTTGTATCCCCTTTATTTAGATACTGAAAAATAAATATTTTTCTCTCTTTTTTTTTGTTAATGCACATGGTAATTCAATTATTTTGATTTCACATGAGCATGCTTCCCAAAAATTTTTATTTTGAATTATTTTATTCTTTTCAACTTTCTACCCTTTGTTTTTATCATCCATGTTCCCAATAGGCTTCCCACACTTAAACAATTACACACTTTTTATCTTAAGCTAACCAAGGATTCAACTTGAAATTTTTATTTCGTTTTTCTGCTTAAGGCTAGTAATGTGGCTTATAGAATAAGAGGGGATTTAAAGGCTCAAGGGGGTTAACAAGGGTGATATAAAAGGTAGGCTAATTTGGGATAAGTGAGCTAAAATTAAACAATGGCCTCAATCACTCTCTTGGTATGTATTTCTATTCTATAATCGGACATATAGATTAAAACAAAGTAAAGAACACCAGAATAAATAAGAAGGGCAGAACACACAGAAATAAAATTTATGGTTTGAATGTAACCATTCAATTAAGCTCAAATCTCACAGGTTGTGTATTCTCTAGCTCAAAAATCATTTATCAATTATGTATGTCATGCAAGTAAAATTAAAAGTTCTCATTATTCTCAATGTAAAACTTAAGGTGGCTTTAAAGTTCTAGTGTTTCTCCTTGATGAAATGTTGTTAACTAACTAACATGTAATGCTATATACACAAGGTGTGTGGATTGTTTCTATTATGTTCAAGTTCCTAGTTTACTTCCTTTTTATATTTTCAATATAAACTAAGCTATCTTATGCTAAAAAGGGTAAACTATACTAATTAATCCACAATTTCTATGACTAATAAGTTAGAATTGCAACTAAACTAAATGGCTAAAATATGAACTAAAGTGCGAAATGCAGAAAATAGAGTATAAATACATGAAAATAGCAATGTATAAGTATTGGAAAAATAAAAATAAAAATAAAGAGAAAAATACAGAAAAATAGAAAAATAAAATGAAAGAGTCTGTAGTGGTTCACCAAAAAAAAAAATACGCCAGAGATGGCGACCTCCCCACACTTAAAATGAAGCATCGTCCCTGATGCTCACTCAAGCAGGGTGTGAAGGGGTGTCATCACTGGAAGGGTGGGTAGCTGGAGTCTCTGTGGTGGTGGTCTGAGGATCTGCCTGTTGCAGAGGAGGTGCTAACTGGATAGGGATCTCGGGGTCTACAGCCTGAATCTGAGGCGGGGCCTCTTGATGTGATACGGCCTGCTCTGTGCCTGCTGGCGCAGCCTCGCTCTGTGGATGGGTCTCTGCCTCGTGATCATCCGCCTCCTCCTCAGATGCCTCGGATGGTGTGTCAGGCTCGGAGGGGATGTCGCCAGATCGTATCATCAGCTTTAGGTGCTCATAACGTCACTTGTTGCAACGCTCCATCTGGTCAAGCTGCCGAAACAGGCAGTGCACTAGGTGATAAACTGGCTCTGAGGCAGGTGGAGGTGCAGTAGTGGTGGCAGGGGTAGCTGGGGCAGCTGTGGAAGAAGAGGGGCCGACAGATGGTGTGACTGTCTCAGCAGTAGCAGTGAAGAATGGAGGTCTGTAGCCCAAAGCCAGAAAGTTCCTGCTGTGAGGGATAATCTTCTTGCATTCTGCAGCAGGTGGCTTTTCATTAGCATCCTCCCAAGGCACGTCAGCTCGACGGCCTAGATATGTAATCAGATAAGGAAAGGGAAGAGTGCCTCGGACGTGGACCCTGGCCATGTGGTACCGGATAAAGCGTGGCAGGTACAGGTCCTTACCCTCCATTACACACTATAGGATGGTGATCATAGTGGCAAGTATCTCTGTCTCATGGGCACTCGGCATGACAAAATTGCTCAGGATCTGGTGCCATAGCCGAGCCTCATCATTTAAGTAAATCCACTTGATTCCCTTTGGCATGGTGGTGTTCTGACCCATGATCCATGGAACGGTCGGGTCAAGGGCTATCCTGGCCTTGACTGCATCCCAATCAAACTTCATGAAGCGCATATCTTCCTCAGCTTTTTGATAACCATCCAGCTGATCAGATTTAGGCAGAAGCTTCAGAACATCCTCTATGGCCTCTTCAGTGACCAGAATCTGCTTCCCTCTTAGGTTCACTGCATCTAGGGAAGTCTTGAAGCAATTACAGTAGAATTTCCTTACCCAAGATGCATTGACCTCAGTCAGGTTTCTTTCTAGGAAGAACCAGCCTCTTTGTTTGATTTGCTCAGAGGTGTATTGCTGGAGTTCTTCTGGGATTTTCAAAGTCCTCTCCTAGTACAGGTTCCTGGAGGTTGCAAACACCGGATACTTCAGCTCACAGTATCGGTTTGCAAACTTTGCTGGATCAGTAGCAGGGAGTAGCTGGTCGGCCTTCTCCTGCGGGGTAAAGTTTTTCTCCTGCCAGGAGTCATCGTGCATGATATCCATGATGGACATAGAGGATTCTCCTCTTTTACGTTTGCCAGTAGTAGCCTTTGCTTTTTCTTTTCTTTGGCTGGCAGACATCCTGAAAAACAGAAAACCAGGATATAATAAAAACAGGGAAAGCAAATAGGCAAATAATCAAAAGTAACACAAAGTGGCAAAGGAGTAATAGGATAATGAAAATGATTTAAGTAAATGTGCATTAAGGTTTGTATAGGAGTTAAAAGTCCGAAAAGAAGAATTCACAATCCAAAATGTAATGGAAGTCATGTGAATTAGGAAAATTAACATTATGCCTTGGTTAGAAGGTTAAAAGAAAGTAAAAAAAAAAACAGAAGAGATGTTGTGAAAGGTTAGGTTGGTTAGAATTGAAAAAGAATTTAGGAAGTTAAAATTAGGGAGTTAATAAAAAGTGGTTTAAGAAAAGTGGCATAATGATCATATTCCAAGTAACAGGCATTCACAATGAGAAGATATAGGTAACTCATATTCAAACAAGGAAATTAGGTTGATGATTATTCAAATAGATATAGAAATAGCAAAAATTGGAATCTAATCATCAAAAATGTAGATTATGAACCAGGAAATCAAAGAGAATAGGAAAGCTTGCCCCGGCATTCATTAATTGTTCTGGTAAAAGCAGAGTAAAGTAGAGTTTAAATAGCCAAAACCAAAACATGAATGAAAGTAAAAAATAGTTTATAAAAATATGGGCAGCATTCCGGCTAAAATTGGATTGTCCCGAAAAATAAACAGCAATCAGAATAGTTCATATGAATTAAAAATACAGTTGTAATTACATATAGGGAATATGAACATGAAAAAGCAGTATAAAGAGCAGCATGAAACAGTAAATTTCAGCATATGAAAATACGAACATCACAGCAACAGCAGAATTACGAATTGATAAAGCAAGAAACATGAACAGCGCAATTAAACAGGCCTAAATCAACTAACCACATCCTAGACTACCTAACAACCTAAAATCCACTACAACATGCATATCTAACTAGCCCAAATATGAACATAAACAGAAAAATATGAATTAACTATGAATGGATAGAAGGGTGGCGTTCGTTGGAACCTGGTAGGCAAATTAAGGAGAGTGGGGCAGAGAGGTGGCTAGGGGATGGTGGCGGTGGCGTCTGGCACGGCGGAGGAGGTTGGCGGAGGCGGTGGCTGCTGTTCTGGGGCAGGGACTTCGGGAAGGGTGATGGGTGTAGGGGGGAAAGGGTGGGTGGCGGATGGGGACATAGCGATGACGGCGGCGCGGTGGGGTGGTGATCGCGGAGGGGGGCAGTGGCGGTGGTGGGAGGAAGGAGAAGGAAGAAGAAGAAAGAAGAGGAAGGAGGAAGGGAGTGGCGTGGCGACGGGGTCTGGGTGGTCGGCGGGGTGGCGGCGGTCAGTGATGGTGGCTGGGTGGTGGTTGGGTGGTTGGAGAAGAAGAGAGGAAGGAGAAGGGTTTGGGGGAGCGCGAATGGTAGGGTTCGCGTGACTGAGGGGTTATGAAATTTGAATCACGCGATCGCGTGGGGCACGCGTTCGCGTGGTTGGGTTGAAATGGTGGTTGACGCGATCGCGTGGGACACGCGATCGCATGGAATGGATTAGGGAGCGAATGACGCGATCGCCTGGGGCATGCGATCGCGTCGCTGGAAATTATGCTAAACGCACGATTCTAGCGTCGTTTCAGCGCAACTCTCTGTCTCCTTTTAGGTTGTTGTGTAATCCATGCGACGCGATCGCGTGGCTCACGCTGTCGCGTGGGATTGACGTTGTGCAAGTGACGCGATCGCGTCAGGGATGCGAACCCATGGGCGTTTTGTGCAAAACGCACAATGGCCAGACGATTCCAGTCTAACTTTTTGGTCGTTGGATGTTTACGCTGATTTCCAGATCACGCGGCCGCGTGAATGACGCGGATGCGTGGAGAGTGTTTTTGCAACTTGACGCGATTGCATGAATGATACGGTCGCGTCGCACACCCTTTTTTTTGTGCAAAATGCATAATGCAGTGCTAATATGAATGTTATGCATGATTCCAGGTTCAATGAAATAAAATAAAATAAAACTCAAAAATAAACAAAACGAAATAAAATTAAAATTGAAAAAGGAACGATCATACCATGGTGGGTTGTCTCCCACCTAGCACTTTTTTTTAAAGTCCTTAAGTTGGACATTGGATGAGCTTTCTGTTATGGTGGCTTGTGCTTGAACTCATCCAGGAATCTCCACCAATGCTTGGAATGCCAATAGCCTCCGGGGTCCCAAACTAGGCATGTAAAGCTTCTGATAGATTATCAAGCTTCTGGGGTGACGAATGTCAGAATAGATTCCAGGATCCCAAACTTGGCTTTTAAATCCGCCTTCATCTTGATCTATATTTTTCCATCCGGGCGGTTTAGAAATTAGATTCTCACCAAGATAACCAAACGTTTTCCGAGATCCATTTGATAGATCATGATGCCAATCCGCACACTTCGAGTTGAAGCGTGGAACCTTAGGAACTTTGTGCACCAGCTCTGAGCACGAGCCATTTCCCTTTTACTCTTAAAGCCGCAGAGAGCTCTAAGCTGGCCATCTGTTTCAAGCAAACCATATTCAAATGGAAAAATAAAGCTAAAGGTTAAGGATTGTACCCACTTGAAGCTTGTATTGGGTGGTAATAGCCTTGGGATAGGTGTTTCCAGTGGATCTGTGAGCTCTACTCCCTTGTGATCTTCTGTGAATTTCTCCACTTCCATGTAGACTTCTTCAAATGCATCCATGTCCTGATCAAAGCCTTCTATGTCTTCCTCGTCACTTAAGTCATAAACGGGAGGTTGAGAGAAATCTACCTCCGCGTCATCTTCGTATTCACTTGGGGAAGATTCTTCGATCTCAGAGAATTCACTTACTGATTGATGAGCGGATAATTTATACGCTTTTTGGCATTGTTTTTAGTATGTTTTTAGTAGGATCTAGTTACTTTTAGGGATGTTTTCATTCGTTTTTATGTTAAATTCACATTTCTGGACTTTACTATGAGTTTGTGTGTTTTTCTGTGATTTTAGGTATTTTCTGGCTGAAATTGAGGGACTTGAGCAAAAATCAGATTCAGAGGTTGAAGAAGGACTGCTGATGCTGTTGGATTCTGACCTCCCTGCACTCAAAATGGATTTTCTGGAGCTACAAAACTAAAACTGGCGCGCTTCCAATTGCGTTGGAAAGTATACATCCAGGGCTTTCCAGCAATGTATAATAGTCCATACTTTTCCCAAGTTTAGATGACACAAACTGGCGTTCAATGCCAGCTCTCTGCCCAATTCTGGCATCCAGCGCCAGAAACAAGTTGCAAAGTGGAGTTCAACGCCCAAAATGGCACAAAAGCTGGCGTTCAACTCCAGGGAGAGCCTCTGCACGTGTAACCATCAAGCTCAGCCCAAGCACACACCAAGTGGGCCCCGGAAGTGGATTTATGCATCAATTACTTACTTTTGTAAACCCTAGTGGCTAGTTTATTATAAATAGGACTTTTTACTATTGTATGCGATATCTTGGAATCTTTTGATCCTGGATTGTATCTTTTGATCATTTTTAGATCTCTAGACCTCCATGGGAGGTTGGCCACTCGGCCATGCCTACCCTCTATTCACTTATGTATTTTCAACGGTAGAGTTTCTACACTCTATAGATTAAGGTGTGGAGCTCTGCTGTTCCTCAAAGATTAATGCAAAGTACTACTATTTTCTATTCAATTCAACTTATTCCACTTCTAAGATATTCATTCGCACTTCAACCTGAATGTGATGAACGTGACAATCATCATCATTCCCTATGAATGCGTGCCTGACAACCACTTCTATTCTACATTAGATTGAATGAGTATCTCTTAGATCTCTTAATCAGAATCTTCGTGGTGTAAGCTAGAATGATGGCGGCATTCAAGAGAATCCGGAATGTCTAAACCTTGTCTGTGGTATTCTGAGTAGGATTCAATGATTGAATGACTGTGACGAGCTTCAAACTCACGATTGCTGGGCGTAGTGACAGACGCAAAAGGATAGTAAATCCTATTCCAGCATGATCGAGAACCGACAGATGAATAGCCGTGCCGTGACAGGGTGCGTTGACCATTTTCACTGAGAGGATAGGATGTAACCATTGACAAGGGTGATGCCTCCAGACGATTAGCCGTGCCGTGACAGGGCATTTGGATCATTTTCCCGAGAGAAGACCGAAAGTAGCCATTGAGAATGGTGATACATTACATAAAGCCAGCCATGGAAAGGAGTAAGACTGATTGGATGAAGATAGCAGGAAAGCAGAGGTTCAGAGGAACGAAAGCATCTCTATTCGCTTATCTGAAATTATCACCAATGATTTAAATAAGTATTTCTATCCCTATTTTGTTAATTATTTTCGAAAACCCCATTACTATTTTATATCCGCCTGACTGAGATTTACAAGGTGACCATAGCTTGCTTCATACCAACAATCTCCGTGGGATTCGACCCTTACTCACGTAAGGTATTACTTGGACGACCCAGTGCACTTGCTGGTTAGTTGTGCGAAGTTGTGAACCATGGTATTGGCATCATGTTTTTGGCGCCATTGCCAGGGAAAGAAAGAGCAATGAATTTTACATAATCAAAGTGTAATCACAATTTCTGCGCACCAAGTTTTTGGCGCCGTTACCGGGGATTGTTCGAGTTTGGACAACTGACGGTTCATTTTGTTGCTCAGATTAGGTAATTTTCTTCTTGTTTTATTTTCAAAAATTTTTCAAAATTCTTTCAAAAATTTCTCCTTTGTTTTCGAAAAAAAAATTTTTTTAAAATAAAAATGTTTTCAAAAATATATTTTTCTTCAGAATTTTTAAGAATGAATTCTAGTGTTTCATGAAGCATGTGGAAACCTGGCTGGCTGTAAAGCCATGTCTAATTCTTCTGTGTAGGGCATGTCAGGCGTGTCATGTCTGAGTTACATACTAAAGCTTGGCTGGCTATTAAGCCATGCCTGACCCTTTGATTGGAGCTTTAGGCTAAAGAGCATAAGATTCCTGGAATTCATATTAAAAATTTTAGAATCCTTATTTTCTTTTTTTCAAATAATTTTCGAAAAAAAATACAAAAAAATTAGAAAATCATAAAAATCAAAAATATTTTTGTGTTTCTTGTTTGAGTCTTGAGTCATGTTATAAGTTTGGTGTCAATTGCATGTTCATCTTGCATTTTTCGAAAAAAATTCATGCATTCATAGTGTTCTTTATGATCTTCAAGTTGTTCTTGGTAAGTCTTCTTGTTTGATCTTTGCATTTGCATGTTTTGTGTCTTTTCTTGTTTTTCATATGCATTCTTGAATTCTTAGTGTCTAAGCATTAAAGAATTCTAAGTTTGGTGTCTTGCATGTTTTCTTTGCATTAAAAATTTTTCAAAAATATGTTCTTGGTGTTCATCATGATCTTCATAGTGTTCTTGGTGTTCATCTTGACATTCATAGCATTCTTGCATGCATCACATGTTTTGATCTAAAATTCTCATGCATTGCATCATTTTTCTTGTTTTTCTCTCTCATCATAAAAATTCCAAAAATAAAAAAAATATCTTTCGCTTTTTCTCTCTTAAAATTTCGAAAATTAGATTTGACTTTTTCAAAAATTTTTAAAATCTAGTTGTTTTCATGAGTCAAGTCAAATTTTCAATTTAAAAATCTTATCTTTTTCAAAATCTTTTCAAAAATCAAATCTTTTTCATTTTTCTTAGTTATTTTCGAAAATTCCAAAAATATTTCTCAAAAATCTTTTTCTTATTTTTTTATATCAAATTTTAAAAAATAACAATAACAACTAATGTTTTGATTCAAAAATTTCAAGTTTGTTACTTACTTGTTAAGAAAGATTCAAACTTTAAGTTCTAGAATCATATCTTGTGATTTCTTGTGAATCAAGTCATTAATTGTGATTTTAAAAATCAAATCTTTTTCAAAACTAATTTCAATCATATCTTTTCAAAAATATCTTCTTATCTTATTTTTTTCAAAAATTTGATTTCAAAATATGTTCTCTAACTTCTTATCTCCTTATCTTTTCAAAATTGATTTTCAAAATTTGTTTCAACTAACTAACTAACTTTTTGTTTGTTTCTTACCTTTTTCAAAACCACCTAACTAACTCTCTCTCTCTCTCTAATTTTCAAAAATATCTCCCTCTTTTTCAAAATTTCTTTTTAATTAACTAATTATTTTAATTTTTGATTTTTATTTTCGAAAATTTACTAACACTTTTCAAAAATTATTTTCGAAAATCACTAACTCTTTTTCAAAAACTATTTTCGAAGATCCTCCTTTTCCCTCATCTCATTCTATTTATTTATTCATCTACTAACATCTCTCCCTCACCCACCAAAAATCCGAACCCTCTCTCTCTCTCTTTCTGAGTTCAGATTTTTCTCTTATTCTTTTCTTCTACTAACAATAAGGAACCTCTTTACTGTGACATAGAGGATTCCTCTTCTTTTCTTGTTTTCTTCTCTTTCTTATGAGCAGGAACAAGGAAAAAGTCATTCTTGTTGAAGCTGATCCAGAACCTGAAAGGACTCTGACTAGGAAACTAAGAGAAGCTAAATTACAACAATCCAGAGACAACTTGATTGAAAATTTCGAACAAGTAAAGGAGATGGCAGCCAAACCCAACAACAATGCAAGGAGAATGCTTGGTGACTTTACTGCACCAAATTCCAATTTACATGGAAGAAGCATCTCCATTCCTACCATTAGAGCAAACAATTTTGAGCTGAAACCTCAGCTAGTTTCTCTGATGCAGCAGAACTGCAAGTTTCATGGACTTCCATCTGAAGATCCTTTTCAGTTCTTAACTGAATTCTTGCAGATCTGTGATACTGCTAAGACTAATGGAGTAAATCCTGAAGTCTACAGGCTCATGCTTTTCCCTTTTGCTGTAAGAGATAGAGCTAGAATATGGTTGGACTCTCAACCTAAAGACAGCCTGAACTCTTGGGATAAGCTGGTCACGACTTTCTTAGCCAAGTTCTTTCCTCCTCAAAAGCTGAGCAAGCTTAGAGCTGATGTTCAAACCTTCAGACAGAAAGAAGGTGAATCCCTCTATGAAGCTTGGGAAAGATATAAGCAGCTGACCAAAAAGTGTCCTTCTGACATGCTTTCAGAATGGACCATCCTGGATATATTCTATGATGGTTTATCTGAGCTATCAAAGATGTCATTGGATACTTCTGCAGGTGGATCCATTCACCTAAAGAAAACGGCTGCAGAAGCTCAAGAACTCATTGACATGGTTGCTAATAACCAGTTCATGTACACTTCTGAGAGGAATCCTGTGAGTAATGGGACGCCTATGAAGAAGGGAGTTCTTGAAGTTGATACTCTGAATGCCATATTGGCTTAGAACAAAATATTGACTCAGCAAGTAAATATGATTTCTCAGAGTCTGAATGGAATGCAAGATGCATCCAACAGTACTCAAGAGGCTTCTTATGCAGAAGGAGCTTATGATCCTGAAAACCCTGCAATAGCAGAGGTGAATTACTTAGGTGAACCTTATGGAAACAACTATAACCCATCATGGAGAAATCATCCAAATCTCTCATGGAAGGATCAAAGGCCTCAACAAGGCTTTAATAATGGTGGAAGAAACAGGTTTAACAATAATAAACCTTTTCTATCATCCACTCAGCAACAGACAGAGAACTCTGAACAAAATACTTCAAATTTAGCAAACTTAGTTTCTGATCTATCCAAGGCCACTGTAAGTTTCATGAATGAAACAGGGTCTTCCATTAGAAATTTGGAAGCACAAGTGGGCCAGCTGAGTAAAAGGATCACTGAAATCCCTCCTAGTACTCTCCCAAGCAATACATAAGAGAATCCAAAAGGAGAGTGCAAGGCCATTGACATAAGCACCATGGCCGAACCTGTAAGGGAAGGAGAGGACGTGAATCCCAAGGGGGAAGACCTCCTGGGACGTCCAGTGATCAATAAGGAGTTTCCCTCTGAGGAACCAAAGGAATTTGAGACTCATCTAGAGACCATAGAGATTCCATTGAACCTCCTTATGCCATTCATGAGCTCTGATGAGTATTCCTCTTCTGAAGAGAATGAGGATGTCACTGAAGAGAAAACTGCCAAGTTTCTTGGTGCAATCATGAAGTTGAATGCCAAATTATTTGGTATTGAAACTTGGGAAGATGAACGTCCCTTGTTCACCAATGAACTAAGTGATCTGGATCAAGTGACATTGCCTCAGAAGAGACAGGATCCTGGAAAGTTCATAATACCTTGTACCATAGGCACCATGATCTTTAAGGCTCGGTGTGACCTTGGTTCAGGAATAAACCTCATGCCCCTCTCTGTAATAGAGAAACTGGGAATCTATGGGGTGCAAGATGCTAGAATCTCATTAGAGATGGCAGATAATTCAAAAAAACAGGCTTATGGACAAGTAGAGGACGTGTTAGTAAAGGTTGAAGGCCTTTACATCCCTACTGATTTTATAGTCCTGGATACTGGAAAGGAAGAGGATGAATCCATCATCCTAGGAAGACCTTTCCTAGCCACAGCAAGAGCTGTGATTGATGTGGACAGAAGAGAATTGATCCTTCAATTAAATAAGGACAACCTTGTGTTTACAACTCAAGGATCTCTCTCTGCATCCATGGAGAGGAAGCAGAAAAAGCTTCTCTCAAAGCAGAGTCAACCAGAGCCCCCACAGTCAAACTCTAAGTTTGGTGTTGGGAGGCCACAACCAAACTCTAAGTTTGGTGTTGAACTCCCATATCCAAACTCTAAGTTTGGTGTTGGGGAGTCTCAACAATGCTCTGAACATCTGTGAGGCTCCATGAGAGCCCACTGTCAAGCTATTGACATTAAAGAAGCGCTTGGTGGGAGGCAACCCAATCTAATTTTTATTTTCATTGTTTTTCATGTTTTATTAGGTTCATGATCATGTGGAGTCACAAAATAAATATAAAAATTGAAAACGGATTCAAAAACAGCAGAAGAAAAATCACACCTTGGAGGAAGCATCTGCCTGGCGTTCAACGCCAGAACAGAGCATGGTTCTGGCGCTGAACGCCCAAAATGGGCAGTATCTGGGCACTGAACGCCCAAAATGGGCATCATCTGGGCGCTGAACGCCAGAATTGCACCCTGGAGATAGCTGGCACTGAACGCCCAGAACAAGCATGGTTCTGGCGTTCAACGCCAGAAACGGGCAACAAATGGGCGTTGAACGCCCAAAATGGGCACCAACCTGGCATTGAACGCCCAGAGTTATGTGCAAGGGCATTTTACATGCCTAATTTGGTGCAAGGTTGTAAATCCTTGAACACCTCAGGATCTGTGGACCCCACAGGATCATCTCAGCATCTGTGGACCCCACATGATCACCTCAGGATCTGTGGACCCCACAGAATCCCCACCTACCTCCACTCACTTCTTCTCACCCCTCACCACTCTCTTTCACAAAATCCCATAAACACTCTTCCCCAAAACCCTTCACCAATCACCTCAATCTCTCTTCCCCATCACCTCCTCACCACTCACATCCATCCACTCTTCCCCATAAACCTACCTCATAAACTCCACCTACCTTCAAAATTCAAAATCACTTTCCCACCCAAACCCACCCATATGGCCGAACCTCATACCCCCCTCCCTTCCCTATATAAAGCCCTCCATTCTTCCTCATACTCACACAACACACCCCTCTATACCCTTCTTGGCCGAAGCACCTTCCCTTCTCCCTCTCCTCCATTTCTTCTTCTTCTTCATCTATTCTTTCTTCTCTTGCTCGAGGGCGAGCAAAATTCTAAGTTTGGTGTGGTAAAAGCATAAACTTTTTGTTTTTCCATTACCATTGATGGCACCTAAGACTGGAGAATCCTCTAGAAAAGGAAAAGGGAAGACAGAAGCTTCCACCTCCGAGTCATGGGAGATGGAAAGGTTCATCTCCGAAGCCCATCAAGACCACTTCTATGATGTTGTGGCCAAGAAGAAGGTGATCTCCGAGGTCCCTTTCAAACTCAAAAGAAATGAGTATCCGGAGATCCGACATGAAATTCAAAGAAGAGGTTGGGAAGTTCTAACAAATCCCATCCAACAAGTCGGCATCCTAATGGTTCAAGAGTTCTATGCCAATGCATGGATCACCAAGAACCATGATCAAAGTAAGAACCCGGATCCAAAGAACTATGTTACAATGGTTCGGGGGAAATATTTAGATTTTAGTCCGGAGAATGTGAGGTTGGCGTTCAACTTGCCAAACATGGAAGAGAACGCACGCCCCTACACAAGAAGAGTCAACTTTGATCAAAGGTTGGACCACGTCCTTATGGACATATGTGTGGAAGGAGCTCAATGGAAGATTGACTCCAAAGGCAAGCCGGTTCAACTAAGAAGATTGGACCTCAAGCCTGTGGCTAGAGGATGGTTGGAATTCATCCAATGCTCCATCATCCCCACTAGCAACCGATCTGAAGTTACTGTGGATTGGGCCATCATGATTCATAGCATCATGATTAGAGAGGAAATAGAAGTTCATGAAGTCATATCTAATTAACTCTACAAAATAGCCGAAAAGTCATCCCCCATGGAAAGGCTAGCATTTCGTCATCTTATTTGCCATCTATGTTACTCAGCTGGAGCTTTCATAGAAGGAGACATTCCAATTAAGGAAGAGAAACCCATCACTAAGAAAAAGATGGAGCAAGCAAGAGAGCCCATTCATGGAGCTCAAGAGGCATATGAAGCTCATCACCATGAGATCCCGGAGATACCTCAAATGCATTTTCCTCCACAAAACTATTGGGAGCAAATCAACACCTCCCTAGGAGAATTAAGTTCCCACATGGGACAACTAAGGGTGGAACATCAAGAGCACTCCATCATTCTTCATGAAATAAGAGAAGATCAAAAAGCAATGAGGGAGGAGCAACAAAGACAAGGAAGAGACATAGAAGAGCTCAAGGACATCATTGGTTCCTCAAGAAGGAAACGCCACCATCACTAAGGTGGATTCATTCCTTGTCCTTATTTCTTCTGTTTTTCGTTTTCTATGTTATGTGCTTATCTATGTTTGTGTCTTCATTACATGATCATTAGTAGTTAGTAACTATGTCTTAAAGTTATGAATGTCCTATGAATCCATCACCTCTCTTAAATGAAAAATGTTTTAATTCAAAAGAACAAGAAGTACATGAGTTTCGAATTTATCCTTGAACTTAGTTTAATTATATTGATGTGGTGACAATGCTTCTTGTTTTCTGAATGTATGCTTGAACAGTGCATATGTCTTTTGAAGTTGTTGTTTAAGAATGTTAAATATGTTGGCTCTTGAAAGAATGATGACTAGGAGACATGTTATTTGATAATCTGAAAAATCATAAAAATGATTCTTGAAGCAAGAAAAAGCAGCAAAGAACAAAGCTTGCAGAAAAAAAATATATATAGAAAGAAAAAGAAAAAGCAAGTAGAAAAAGTCAAAAGCTCTTAAAACCAAGAGGCAAGAGCAAAAAGCCAGTAACCCTTAAAACCAAAAGGCAAGGGTAAATAAAAAGGATCCCAAGGCTTTGAGCATCAGTGGATAGGAAGGCCTAAAGGAATAAAATCCTGGCCTAAGCGGCTAAACCAAGCTGTCCCTAACCATGTGCTTGTGGCGTGTAGGTGTTAAGTGAAAACTTGAGACTGAGCAGTTAAAGTCAAGGTCCAAAGTGTGCTTAAGGACCCTGGACACCTCTAATTGGGGACTTTAGCAAAGCTGAGTCACAATCTGAAAAGGTTCACCCAATTATGTGTCTGTGGCATTTATGTATCCGGTGGTAATACTGGAAAACAAAGTGCTTAGGGCCACGGCCAAGACTCATGAAATAGCTGTGTTCAAGAATCATCATACTGAACTAGGAGAATCAATAGCACTATCTGAACTCTGAGTTCCTATAGATGCCAATCATTCTGAACCTCAATGGATAAAGTGAGATGCCAAAACTATTCAAGAGGCAAAAAGCTACAAGTCCCGCTCATCTGATTGGAGCTATGTTTCATTGATAGTTTGGAATTTATAGTATATTCTCTTCTTTTTATCCTATTTGATTTTCAGTTGCTTGGGGACAAGCAACAATTTAAGTTTGGTGTTGTGATGAGCGGATAATTTATACGCTTTTTGGCATTGTTTTTAGTAGGATCTAGTTACTTTTAGGGATGTTTTCATTATTTTTTATGTTAAATTCATATTTCTGGACTTTACTATGAGTTTGTGTGTTTTTCTATGATTTCAGGTATTTTCTGGCTGAAATTGAGGGACTTGAGCAAAAATCAGATTCAGAGGTTGAAGAAGGACTGCTGATGCTATTGGATTCTGACCTCCCTGCACTCAAAATGGATTTTCTGGAGCTACAGAACTCAAAATGGCGCGCTTCCAATTGCGTTGGAAAGTACATATCCAGGGCTTTCCATAAATGTATAATAGTCCATACTTTGCCCAAGTTTAGACGATGAAAACTGGCGTTCAATGCCAGCTCTCTGCCCAATTCTAACGTCCAGCGCCAGAAACAAGTTGCAAGGTGGAGTTCAACGCCCAAAATGGCACAAAAGCTGGCGTTCAACTTCAAGAAGAGCCTCTGCACGTGTAACATTCAAGCTCAGCCCAAGCACACACCAAGTGGGCCCCGGAAGTGGATTTATGCATCAATTACTTACTTTTGTAAACCCTAGTGGCTAGTTTATTATAAATAGGACTTTTTACTATTGTATGAGATATCTTGGAATCTTTTGATCCTGGATTGTATCTTTTGATCATTTTTAGATCTCTAGACCTCCATGGGAGGCTGGCCACTCGGCCATGCCTACCCTCTATTCACTTATGTATTTTCAACGGTAGAGTTTCTACACTCCATATTAAGGTGTGGAGCTCTGCTGTTCCTCAAAGATTAATGCAAAGTACTACTATTTTCTATTCAATTCAACTTATTCCGCTTCTAAGATATTCATTCGCACTTCAACCTGAATGTGATGAACGTGACAATCATCATCATTCCCTATGAACGCGTGCCTGACAACCACTTCCGTTCTACATTAGATTGAATGAGTATCTCTTAGATCTCTTAATCAGAATCTTCGTGGTGTAAGCTAGAATGATGGCGGCATTCAAGAGAATCCGGAAAGTCTAAACCTTGTCTGTGGTATTCTGAGTAGGATTCAATGATTGAATGACTGTGACGAGCTTCAAACTCGCGATTGCTGGGCGTAGTGACAGACGCAAAAGGATAGTAAATCCTATTCCAGCATGATCGAGAACCGACAGATGAATAGCCGTGCCGTGATAGGGTGCGTTGACCATTTTCACTGAGAGGATAGGATGTAACCATTGACAAGGGTGATGCCTCCAGACGATTAGCCGTGCCGTGACAGGGCATTTGGATCATTTTCTCGAGAGAAGACCGAAAGTAGCCATTGACAATGGTGATGCATTACATAAAGCCAGCCATGGAAAAGAGTAAGACTGATTGGATGAAGATAGCAGGAAAGCAGAGGTTTAGAGGAACGAAAGCATCTCTATTTGCTTATCTGAAATTCTCACCAATGATTTACATAAGTATTTCTATCCCTATTTTATTAATTATTTTCGAAAACCCCATTACTATTTTATATCCGCCTGACTGAGATTTACAAGGTGACCATAGCTTGCTTCATACCAAAAATCTCCGTGGGATTCGACCCTTACTCACGTAAGGTATTACTTGGACGACCCAGTGCACTTGCTGGTTAGTTGTGCGAAGTTGTGAACCATGGTATTGGCATCATGTTTTTGGCGCCATTTCCAGGGAAAGAAAGAGCAATGAATTTTACATAATCAAAGTGTAATCCCAATTTCGTCCACCACGGATGTAAGTTCATTTCTAGAAGAACTTGACTTGTGACTATCATCATCAAGAAAATTTGCTTCTTGGATTATTCCATTGATGAGCGGATAATTTATACGCTTTTTGGCATTGTTTTTAGTATGTTTTCAGTTATGATTTAATTAGTTTTTAGTATATTTTAATTAGTTTTTAATTAAAAATCACAATTCTGGACTTTACTATGAGTTTGTGTGTTTTTGTGTGATTTCAGGTATTTTCTGGCTGAAATTGAGGGACTTGAGCAAAAATCAGATTCAGAGGTTGAAGAAGGACTGCGGATGCTGTTGGATTCTGACCTTCCTGCACTCAAAGTGAATTTTCTGGAGCTAAAGAACTCCAAATGACGCGCTTCTAATTGCGTTAGAAAGTAGACATCCAGGGCTTTCCAGAAATATGTAATAGTATATACTTTGAATAAGGATTGATGACATAAACTGGCGTTCAACGCCAGTTCCATGCTGCAGTCTGGTGTCCAGCGCCAGAAACAAGTTGCAAAGTGGAGTTCAACGCCAGAAATACGTTACAAACTGGCGTTCAACTCCAAGAATGACCTCTCCACGTGTAAACTTCAAGCTCAGCCCAAGCACACACCAAGTGGGCCCTGGAAGTGGATTTCTACATCATTTACTCAATTCTGTAAACCCTAGTAACTAGTTTAGTATAAATAGGACTTTTTACTATTGTATTTACATCTTATGATTTTTAGTTCAACTTTGGATCATATTGATCACGTTGGGGGCTGGCCATTCGGCAATGTCTGAACCTTCATCACTTATGTATTTTCAACGGTAGAGTTTCTGCACTCCATAGATTAACGTGTTGAGCTCTGCTGTTCCTCATGATTTAATGCAAAGTACTACTGTTTTTCTATTCAATTCAACTTATTCCGCTTCTAAGATATCCATTCACACCCAAGAACATGATGAATGTGATGATTATGTGACGCTCATCATCATTCTCACTTATGAACGTGTGCCTGACAAACACTTCCGTTCTACATGCAAACAAGCTAGAATGAGTATCTTTTAGATATCTAATACAGAGGACCGAGTCCGAGATATTAGAATCTTCGTGGCATAAGTTAGAACCCATGGATGGCCATTCCTGAGATCCGGAAAGTCTAAACCTTGTCTGTGGTATTCCGAGTAGGATATGGGAAGGGATGGCTCTGACAAACTTCAAACTCGCGAGTGTTGGGCGTAGTGACAGACGCAAAAGGAGGGTGAATCCTATTCCAGTATGATCGAGAACCTCCAGATGATTAGCCGTGCCGTGACAGAGCATTTGGACCTTTTTCACAGAGAGGATGGGATGTAACCGTTGACAACGGTGATGCCTTACAAAAAGCTTGCCATGGAAAGGAGTAGGAATGATTGGATGAAGACAGCAGGAAAGCAGAAGTTCAGAGGAACAAAAGCATCTCTATACGCTTATCTGAAATTCTCACCAATGATCTACATAAGTATTTCTATCTTTATTTTCTGTTTATTTATTATTATTATTATTCGAAAACTCCATAACCATTTGATATCCACCTCACTGAGATTTACAAGATGACCATAGCTTGCTTCATACCAACAATCTCCGTGGTATCGACCCTTACTCACATAAGGTTTTATTACTTGGACGACCCAGTGCACTTGCTGGTTAGTTGTATCGAAGTTGTGAATGAATAACGATTTATTAAGACGTGCGTACTGAGTTTTTGGCGCCGTTGCCTGAGATCACAATTTCGTGCACCAAGTTTTGGCGCCGTTGCCGGGGATTGTTCGAGTTTGGACAACTGACGGTTCATCTTGTTGCTCAGATTAGGTAATTTTCTTTTTCGTTTTATTTTCAAAAAAAAAAAATTTTTTTGTTTTCGAAAATTATCTTAAAATTTTTAAGAATGAATTCTAAAGTTTCAAATTGGTATGCTGAAGTTTGGCTGGCCATCAAACTTTAGACTAACCTGGTATGATTCCTGGAATCTTGATTGAGGACTTTGAATTCATTGCTTCCTTTTCCCTATATGTTTTCAAAAAAATAAAAATATACAAAAATCCAAAAAATTAACAAAATCATAAAATCAAAAAATAATTTTTGTGTTTCTTGTTTGAGTCTTGAGTCAATTTTTAAGTTTGGTGTCAATTGTATTTTTTCTAAGAAATTATGCATTTTTCGAAAAATTCATGCATTCATAGTGTTCTTCATGATCTTCAAGTTGTTCTTGGTAAGTCTTCTTGTTTGATCTTGATGTTTTCTTATTTTGTGTCTTTTCTTGTTTTTCATATGCATTTTCAATTTATTAATGTCTAAAGAATAAAAATTTTCTATGTTTGGTGTCTTGCATGTTTTCCTTTCATTAAAAATTTTCAAAAATAAGTCTTGATGTTCATCTTGATCTTCAAAGTGTTCTTGGTGTTTATCTTGACATTCATAGTGTTCTTGCATGCATTGAGTGTTTTGATTCATAATTTTTATGTTATGAGTCTTTTTCATGTTTTTCTCTTTCTTCATTAAAAATTCAAAAATAAAAAAAAATATCTTTTCCTTATTTTACTCAAAATTTTCGAAAATATGATTTGATTTAGTCAAAAAGTTTTTAAATTTAATTGTTTCTTATGAATCAAATCAAATTTTCAATTTAAAAATCCTATCTTTTCAAAATCTTTTTCAAAAATCAAATCTTTTTCATTTTACCTTCATATTTTCGAAAACTTTTTAAATTTGATTTTCAAAATCTTTTTCTTATTTTATTTCTTAATTTTCAAAATCTTTACTAACATTTAATATGATTGATTGAAAAATTTCAGGTTGTTACTTGTTTATTAAGAAAGATTCAATCTTTAAACTCTAGAATCATATCTTTTTATTTTCTTATTAGTCAAGTAATCAACTTTAATTTTCAAAATCAAATCTTTTTAAATTTCTTTTTCAACCCTTTTTCAAAATAATTTTCAATCATATCTTTTTCAATTTCAATCATATCTTTTTCGAAATCAAATTTAAAATCTTTTCTAACTTCTTTTCTAACTTCCTATCTTTTCAAAATTTGACTTCCAAATCTTTTTCAATCAATCTTATCTTTCGTTTCAATCACATCTTTTTTCAAATTTCAATCTTATCTTGCCAAAAATTGATTTTCAAAATCTCTTAACCACTTAACTTTTTGTTTGATTCTTATCTTTTTCAAAACTGCCCAACTAACTTTCTACCTTTAATTTTCGAAAATCCCTCCCTCTTTTTTTCAAAATTCCTTTTTAATTAACTAATTATTTTGAATTTTAATTTTTAATTTAATTTCAAACTTTAATTTTTGAAATTTAACTTTAAATTTAATTTTTATTTTAATTAATTTTCGAAATTCTCTCACCTCTCATCTCCTTCTATTTATTTATTCATCTACTAACACTTCTCTTCCACCAAAAAATTTGAACCCCATTCTCCTCTCTGTGTTCGAGTTTTTCCTCTTCTCTTCCTTACATTACATTCTTCTCTTCTTTTACTCACATAAAGGAATATCTATACTGTGACATAGAGGATTCCATATTTTCTGCTTTCTTCTTCTTTTTCATATGAGCAGGAACAAGGATAAGAACATTCTTGTTGAAGCTGATCCTAAACCTAAAAGTACTCCAAAAAGGAAACTAAGAGAAGGTAAAATACAACAATCCAAAGACAACCTTACAGGAATTTTTGAACAGGAAGAGGAGATGGCAGCCGAAAATAATAATAATGCAAGGAGGATGCTTGGTGACTTCACTGCACCTAATTCCAATTTACATGGAAGAAACATCTCCATTCCTGCCATTGGAGCAAACAATTTTGAGCTGAAACCTCAATTAGTTTCTCTGATGCAGCAGAACTGCAAGTTTCATGGACTTCCATCTGAAGATCCTTTTCAGTTCTTAACTGAATTCTTGCAGATATGTGATACTGTTAAGACTAATGGAGTAGATCCTGAAGTCTACAGGCTCATGCTTTTCCCGTTTGCTGTGAGAGACAAAGCTAGAATATGGTTGGACTCTCAACCTAAGGATAGCCTGAACTCTTGGGATAAGCTGGTCAAGGCTTTCTTAGCCAAGTTCTTTCCTCCTCAAAAGCTTAGTAAGCTTAGAGTGGATATCCAAACCTTCAGACAGAAAGAAGGTGAATCCCTCTATGAAGCTTGGGAGAGATACAAGCAACTGACCAAAAGGTGTGCTTCTGACATGCTTTCAGAATGGACCATCCTGGATATATTCTATGATGGTCTGTCTGAATTAGCTAAGATGTCATTGGATACTTCTGCAGGTGGATCCATTCACCTAAAGAAAATGCCTGCAGAAGGTCAAGACCTCATTGACATGGTTGCTAATAACCAGTTCATGTACACTTTTGAGAGGAATCCTGTGAGTAATGGGACACCTCAGAAGAAGGGCGTTCTTTAAATTGATACTCTGAATGCCATACTGGCTCAGAACAAAATATTGACTCAGCAAGTCAATATGACTTCTCAGAGTCTGAATGGAATGCAAGCTGCACCCAACAGTACTCAAGAGGCATCTTCTGAGGAAGAAGCTTATGATCCTGAGAACCCTGCAATAACAGAGGTGAATTACATGGGTGAACCCTATGGAAACACCTATAATCCCTCATAGAGAAATCACCCAAATCTCTCATGGAAGGATCAACAAAAGCCTCAACAAGGCTTTAATAATGGTGGAAGAAATAGGTTTAGCAATAGCAAGCCTTTTCCATCATCCACTCAGCAAAAGACAGAGAGTTCTGAGCAGAATCTATCTAGCTTGGCAAATATAGTCTCTGATCTATCTAAGGCCACTTTAAGTTTCATGAATGAAACAAGGTCCTCCATTAGAAATCTGGAAGCACAAGTGGGCCAGCTGAGTAAAAGGATCACTGAAACCCCTCCTAGTACTCTCCCAAGCAATAAAGAAGAAAATCCAAAATGAGAGTGCAAGGCCATTGAAATGACCATCATGGCCAAAACCACAAAAGAGGAGGAGGACGTGAATCCCAGTGAGGAAGACCTCCTGGGACGTCCAGTGATCAACAAGGAGTTTCTCTTTGAGGAACCAATGGACTCTGAGGCTCATCTAGAGACCATAGAGATCCCATTGAACCTCTTTATGCCCTTCATGAGCTCTGATGAGTATTCTTCTTCTGAAGAAAATGAGGATGTTACTGAAGAGCAAGTTGCCAAGTACCTTAGTGCAATCATGAAACTGAATGCCAAATTATTTGGTAATGAGACTTGGGAAGATGAACCTCCCTTGCTCATCAATGAACTGAGTGATCTGGATCAACTGACATTGCCTCAGAAGAAACAGGATCCTGGAAAGTTCCTAATACCTTGTACTATAGGCACCATGACCTTTGAGAAGGCTCTATGTGACCTGGGGTCAGGAATAAACCTCATGCCACTCTCTGTAATGGAGAAACTGGGAATCTTTGAGGTACAAGCTGCTAGAATCTCATTAGAGATGGCAGACAATTCCAGAAAACAGGCTTATGGACAAGTAGAGGACATGTTAGTAAAGGTTGAAGGCCTTTACATCCCTGCTGATTTCATAATCCTAGATACTGGGAAGGATGAGGATGAATCCATCATCCTTGGAAGACCCTTCCTAGCCATAGAAAGAGATGTGATTGATGTGGACAGAGGAGAATTGATCCTTCAACTAAATGAGGACAACTTTATGTTTAAAACTCAAGGATCTCTTTCTGTAACCATGGAGAGGAAGCATGAAAAGCTTCTCTCACTGCAGAGTCAACCAGAGCCCCCACAGTCAAACTCTAAGTTTGGTGTTGGAAGGCCATAACCAAACTCTAAGTTTGGTGTTGAACTCCCATATCCAAACTCTAAGTTTGGTGTTGGGAAGTCTCAACAATGCTCTGAACATCTGTGAGGCTCCATGAGAGCTCACTGTCAAGCTATTGACATTAAAGAAGCGCTTGTTGGGAGGCGACCCAATTTTTATTTATCTAATTTTATTTTCATTCTTATTGTTCTTTCATGTTTTATTAGGTTCATGATCATGTAGAGTCACAAAATGAATAGAAAAATTAAAAATAGAACCAAAAATAGCAGAAGAAAAATCACACCCTGGAGGAAGGGCTTACTGGCGTTTAAACGCCAGTAAGGAGCATCTGGCTGGCATTCAACGCCAGAACAGAGCATGGATCTGGCGTTGAACGCTAGAAACAAGCAGCATCCTGGCGTTTAGACGCCAGGAATGCATACTGAGGAAAGCTGGTGCTGAACGCCAGAAACAAGCATAGAACTGGCGCTCAACGCCAGAAACACGCTGCATCTGGGCGTTGAACACCCAGAACAAGCATCAATTCGGTGTTTAAACGCCAGAATTGCATGCAAAGGAATTTTACATGCCTCAATGGTGCAGGGATGTAAATCCTTGACACCTCAGGATCTGCGGACCCCACAGGATCATCTCAGCATCTGTGGACCCCACAGGATCCCCACCTACCTCCACTCATACTCTCCCCTCTTCTCATTCATCCTCTCTTCCCAATAAACACCTTTCCCTAAAACCCTTCACCACTCACACTCAACCACTCTTCCCCATAAACCTACGTCATAAACCCCACCTATCTTCTTCATTCTCACACAACACAACCCTCTCATCCCCTTCTTGGCTGAAACATAACCCTCTCTCCCTCTCTTCCATATCTTCTTCTTCTTCTTTTCTTTCTTCTCTTGCTCGAGGGCGAGCAAAATTCTAAGTTTGGTGTGGTAAAAGCATAAGCTTTTTGCTTTTCCATTACCATTGATGGCACCTAAGACCAGAGAATCCTCTAGAAAAGGGAAAGGAAAGACAAAAGCTTCCACCTCCGAGTCATGGGAGATGGAAAGATTCATCTCCAAAGCCCATCAAGACCACTTCTATGATGTTGTGGCCAAGAAGAAGGTGATCCCCGAGGTCCCTTTCAAACTCAAGAAAAATGAGTATCCAGAGATTCGACATGAGATCCAAAGAAGAGGTTGGGAAGTTCTAACAAACCCCATCCAACAAGTCAGAATTCTAATGGTTCAAGAGTTCTATGCTAATGCATGGATCACTAGGAATCATGATCGAAGTAAGAACCCGAACCCAAAGAATTATCTCACCATGGTTCGGGGGAAATACTTAGATTTTAGTCCGGAAAATGTGAGGTTGGCGTTCAACTTGCCAATGATGGAAGAGAACGCACGCCTCTACACAAGAAGAGTCAACTTTGATCAAAGGTTAGACCAAGTCCTCATGGACATATGTGTGGAAGGAGCTCAATGAAGGATTGACTCAAAAGGCAAACCGGTTCAACTGAGAAGACTGGACCTTAAGCTTGTAGCTAGAGGATGGTTGGAGTTTATTCAACGCTCAATCATTCCCACTAGCAACCGGTCTGAAGTTACAATAGACCGGGCCATCATGATCCATAGCATCATGATTGGGGAGGAAGTGGAGGTTCATGAGATTATACCTCAAGAACTCTATAAGGTGGCTGACAAGTCCTCCACTATGGCAAGGTTAGCCTTTCCTCACCTCATTTGCCACCTATGCGATTCGGCTGGGATTGACATAGAGGGAGATATCCTCATTGAAGAGGACAAGCCCATCATTAAGAAAAGGATGGAGCAAATAAGAGAGCATATTCATGGATCTCAAGAGACGCATGGAGAAGGTCATCACCAAGAAATCCCTGAGATGCCTCAATGGATGCACTTTCTTCCACAGAATTTTTGGGAGCAAATCAACAACTCCCTAGGAGAATTAAGTTCCAACATGGGACAACTAAGGGTGGAACATCAAGAGCACTCCATCATCCTTCATGAAATTAGAGAAGATCAAAAAGCAATGAGGGAGGAGCAACAAAGACAAGGAAGAGACATAGAAGAGCTTAAGGACATCATTGGTTCCTCAAGAAGGAAACGCCACCATCACTAAAGTGGACTCATTCCTTGTTCTCAAATTTTTTGTTTTTCATTTTCTTATGTTAAGTGTTTATCTATGTTTGTGTCTTTATTACATGATCATTAGTGTCTAAGTGTCTATGCCTTAAAGTAGTGAATATGAATCCATCACCTCTCTTAAATGAAAAATGTTTTAAAAACAAAAGAACAAGAAGTACATAGTCTCGAATTCATCTTTGAAACTAGTTTAATTATTTTGATGTAGTGACAATACTTTTTATTTTCTGAATGAATGCTTGAACAGTGCATATGTCTTTTGAAGTTGTTGTTTAAGAATGTTAAATATGTTGGCTCTTGAAAGAATGATGATAAGGAGAAATGTTATTTGATAATCTAAAAAATCATAAAAATGATTCTTAAAGCAAGAAAAAGTAGTAAATACAAAAAGCTTGCAGAAAAAAAAAGAGAAGAAAATTGGCAAAAAAAAATAGAAAGAAAAAGAAAAAGCAAGCAGAAAAAGCCAAAAGCTCTTAAAACCAAAAGGCAAGAGCAAAAAGCCAATAGCCCTTAAAACCAAAAGGCAAGGGTAATAAAAAGGATCCCAAGGCTTTGAGCATCAGTGGATAGGAGGGCCTAAAGGAATAAAATCCTGGACTAAGCGGCTAAACCAAGCTGTCCCTAACCATGTGCTTGTGGCGTGAAGGTGTCAAGTGAAAACTTGAGACTGAGCGGTTAAAGTCAAGGTCCAAAGCAAAAGAAGAGTGTGCTTAAGAACCTGGACACCTCTAATTAGGGACTTTAGCAAAGGTGAGTCACAATCTGAAAAGGTTCACCCAATTATGTGTCTGTGGCATTTATGTATCCGGTGTTAATACTGGAAAACAAAGTGCTTAGGGCCACGGCCAAGACTCATAAAGTAGCTGTGTTCAAGAATCAACATACTGAAATAGGAAAATCAATAACACTATCTGAACTCTGAGTTCCTATAGATGCCAATCATTCTGAACTTCAACGGATAAAGTGAGATGCCAAAACTATTCAAGAGGCAAAAAGCTACAAGTCCCGCTCATCTGATTGGAGCTATATTTCATTGATATTTTGGAATTTATAGTATATTCTCTTCCTTTTATCCTATTTGATTTTTAGTTGCTTGGGGACAAGCAACAATTTAAGTTTGGTGTTGTGATGAGCGGATAATTTATACACTTTTTGGCATTGTTTTTAGTATGTTTTCAGTATGATTTAATTAGTTTTTAGTATATTTTTATTAGTTTTTAATTATAAATCACAATTATAGAATTTACTATGAGTTTGTGTGTTTTTCCGTGATTTCAGGTATTTTCTGGCTGAAATTGAGGGACTTAAGCAAAAATCAGATTCAGAGGTTGAAGAAGGACTGCTGATGCTGTTGGATTCTGACCTCCCTGCACTCAAAGTGAATTTTCTGGAGCTACAGAACTTAAAATGGCGCGCTTTCAATTGCGTTGAAAAGTAGACATCCAGGGCTTTCCAGAAATATATAATAGTCTATACTTTGAAAAAGGATTAACGACGTAAACTGGCGTTCAACGCCAGTTCAATGCTGCAGTCTGGCGTCCAGCGCCAGAAACAAGTTGCAAAGTGGAGTTCAACGCCAGAAACACGTTACAAACTGGCGTTCAACTCCAAGAATGACCTCTCCACGTGTAAACTTCAAGCTCAGCCCAAGCACACACCAAGTGGGCCCCGGAAGTGGATTTCTACATCATTTACTCAATTCTGTCAACCCTAGTAACTAATTTAGTATAAATAGGACTTTTTACTATTGTATTTACATCTTATGATTTTTAGTTCAACTTTGGATCATTTTGATCACGTTGGGGGCTGGCCATTCGACCATGCCTGAACCTTCATCACTTATGTATTTTCAATGGTAGAGTTTCTGCACTCCATAGATTAAGGTGTGGAGCTCTGCTGTTCCTCATGATTTAATGCAAAGTACTACTTTTTTTCTATTCAATTCAACTTATTCCGCTTCTAAGATATCCATTCGCACCCAAGAACATGATGAATGTGATGATTATGTGACTCTCATCATCATTCTCACTTATGAACGCGTGCCTGACAAAAACTTCCGTTCTACATGCAAACAAGCTAGAATGAGTATCTCTTAGATATCTAATACAGAGGACCGAGTCTGAGATATTAAAATCTTCGTGGTATAAGTTAGAACCCATGGATGGCCATTCCTGAGATCCGGAAAGTCTAAACCTTGTCTGTGGTATTCCGAGTAGGATCTGGGAAGGGATGGTTGTGATGAACTTCAAACTCGCGAGTGCTGGGCGTAGTGACAGACGCAAAAGGAGGGTGAATCTTATTCCAGTATGATCGAGAACCTCTAGATGATTAGCCGTGCCGTGACAGAGCATTTGGACCTTTTTCACAGAGAGGATGGGATGTAGCCATTGACAACGGTGATGCCTTACTGAAAGCTTGCCATGAAAAGGAGTAGGAATAATTGGATGAAGACAGCAGGAAAGCAGAGGTTCAGAGGAACGAAAGCATCTCTATACGCTTATCTGAAATTCTCACCAATGATCTACATAAGTATTTCTATCTTTATTTTCTATTTATTTATTATTATTTTTCGAAAACTCCATAACCATTTGATATCCGCCTGACTGAGATTTACAAGATGACCATAGCTTGCTTCATACCAACAATCTCCGTGGGATCGACCCTTACTCACGTAAGGTTTTATTACTTGGACGACCCAATGCACTTGCTGGTTAGTTGTATCGAAGTTGTGAATGAAAAATGATTTATTAAGACGTGTGTACTGAGTTTTTGGCGCCGTTGCCTGAGATCACAATTTCGTGCACCATCCATCTAGTTCTTCATAAGAGACTTGCTTTGGGGGTTGTACACTATCCTCTTTAGCATCAATTGTAACGGCCTTGACAGAATTCTCCACAACTCTGGGTTCCTATGGAAGTTCAGCGTCTCCTACATCTTCGACCAACTCTTCTTCTTGTATAATGACAGCGTCCTCTACTTGTTCTAATACGAAGTCATGCTCTGTCTTGTCCACTGGAGTTTCTAATATCTCCTTCATGCTACGCCCTTTATTAGATTGTCCACAGGGGGCTCTGGGAGGCCCTTGAATGTTCGAACGTCTAGAAGATAATTGACTTATTGCTTGCTCCAGTTGATGAAGGGTTGTTTGAAGTTGATCTACTGTTCCCTTGAGGCAAACTTCTGATTCTCAGGATGATGGATTTGAACGTGGTATATTAGGAAGTGGTAGTGTTTAGGAGTAATCGGATTGGAATCGGGGTAAATGAGGATCATATGGTAGTGAATGGTGAAAAGGAGCTTGTGAGTTTGGTGGTTCAAAGTTGTGTTGAGAGGATGGCCTATAAGCATAGGGTGGGGCTTGTTGGTAACTACGAGGTTGTCCACCATGTCCATTGCCTTGGTATGCATTGTAGAATGGTCTTTGTCCATGATATCTTGGAGGGTGTTGCTGCCTAAAAGGTTGATCAGATCCTCTTGGCTCCATCCATCTTTGATTGCTCTGACCTTGATGCATATTCATGTTATAACTTTCATTCCTTTCAACAATATTAGAACCAAACTCAAAGCGAGAGGGGTAAGAATTCATAGTGACTAATGAAAATAAAAGGAAAAAATAAAAATAAATAGACGAGTAAAAGAAAAATATTTACAATAACCAATAATAAGGCACACAGTTGCAGTTCCCCGGCAACGGCACCATTTTGACGTTAGGATTTTTGCTAGTAAAGAATTTATAAAAATAGTCACGTTGTAGATATAGTTTCTAAACCAACAGAAATCCCTTCGTACAAACGTTTTGGTTGTCATAAGTAACAAATCCCTAAAGAAAATTGATAACCGAAGTATTCAAACCTCGGGTCGTCTTCTCAAGGAACTACAAGGAAGCATGTTCTTATTATTGGTTATGAAGATTGTAAATTGGGGTTTTGAAGATAAGGAACAAGTAATTTAAATTGCAATTAAAGTAAGTAAAAGACTGTAATTTAAATAAATAACTGTAAAACACACTTTTGGCAATGTATGAGGAATTAGAAGTCCTATCCTAGTTATCCTTATCAATGATGATGAAAATTGAATCTTAATTCCACTTAGTTAACCTTTGCTAGAACAAGGGAAGGTCAAGTGACTAATTAGTTAGATCCTCAATTCCTAGTTAATCCCTAGGGGAAGATTGGGATTATTGAAGTTCAATTCAATTAGCAAAGATAACGATTATCAATTATGTTTAGTTTGATAACTCCTGAGTTACTGATTTCTTAACCAAGACCAAAAGGGGGAAAGTAAATCTACTGGAATAAAAATGTCTTCAGATTGGGGATAAAAGTAACATAAATAAAAGAAAGCAATTGTAAACTGAAATACCTCAAATAACATTAATTCAAAGAGTAATCTGTAACACGGAAGAATTCATAAATAAAATTGAGAAAATAATAAAAAAGAATATTGAACCTGGTAAAGAGATAATCCTGAAAGCGAATAAAATCTTAATTCTAAATCCTAATCCTAAAGAGAGAGGAGAGAACCTCTCTCAAAACTAAATCTAAATCATGGAAAACTAACTAATTGGAGACTCTCCTCTAAATGGATGCATTCTCCCACTTCATAACCTCTGGTCTATGCCTTCCGAACTTGGATTTGGGCCAAAAAGGGCTTCAGAAATCGCTGGGAGCGTTTTCTGTAATTTCTGGTGCGTGGCCTCTGTCACGCGTCTGTGTGGGTCACGCGGTCGTGTCATTTGGAGTTTTCCTTATCACGCGGTCGCGTCAGTCATGCGGCCGCGTCATGTGCGTTCTGCTTGTGGCACGCGATCGCGTCAGTCACGCGGTCGCGTCGCTGTTGATTCACGCTGGCATACGGCCGCATCACCCATGCGATCGCGTGGATGCCAGTTTCTTCAAAAACTCCGTTTTGTGCTTTTCTTCCATTTTTGTATGTTTCCTTTCCATCCTTTAAGTCATTCCTGCCTTAGAAGATCTGAAACTACTCAACACACTAATCACGGCATCGAATGGAAATAAAGGGTAATTAAAATAATTATTTTTAAGAATAGAAAACATGTTTTTCACATACATCATAAAATATATCATAAAATAAGTGGGTGATGGATTGAATAAATCACTCAATTTGAGCACAAAATATATCATAAAATATGGGTTTATCAGTCATGCTCAAGCATCTGTCTGGTTTGTTTCTTTATTGCTTTGCAATCTTTGCAGATTTTCTGGAGGTTTGGTACTTCACAGTCCAACCTCTTTTGAGTGGTAGCGTGGGTTTTCTACCCTTGCCTTCTGGATCACGCCTTGCTTTAAGTTTGTGTTGACAACCCTCTGCTTTGGCGAAGTTATCCCTGCGGCTTGATATCCGGGCTTTTAGTGACTTGTCCAATGACTTTTTAGTGTTCTTTATATAGAACCCTTTTTAGTTTCGGATGACGTTTGTAGCCCTGTTTGAGATTGTGCCTTCTTTGAGTGGAGTTGTATCCCTTTTGGCTAAGCACATTTGAGCCTTAAGTTGTTTCCCAAACTTTTGGCTTGTTTTTTTTTGAGATCGTACTTGCACCTCTTCTTTAGCTGACGTTGACCTGTATGACTTTGCCCCTGCTTGAGTTCGGACCTTTTTCGTAAGATCGTGCTTTCAGAGCTTTGATTTCTTTGCGGAAGTCGTGCTCAAGCATCCTGATTTTGGTCGATCTTGAGTAGTTTCTCCTTGTGTGAGTCTGGTATTGCCCCTTTTTAGTTTGTTGAGAGGTCTTTTCAGCCTTCTTCCGACTTGTTTGTCTTCACTGCTCGGGCTTTTTAGTCATAATCTAACCACTTTTTAGGTAGTATTCCGATGGGGAACCTTTTTATAGTTTGTTTGGATGACTTTTTAGCTCCGTCTTTGATGGCGAAGCACTTTTGGCTCTGGTCTTTTGACCTTTCCTTGGCCTTTGTAAGATGTTTATAGAGTGTTGGTACTTTGCTGTCCGACCTCTTCTTGTTTAGTCTGTCTCCTGTTTGGCAGGATGACCTTTGGGTCTAACTTGTCTGACAACTTTTTAGTGTTCTTGGTAGAACCTTTTTAGTTAGTCTGAACAATTTCGATAGCCTTGTCGTGGACCCCTAGCTTTTTGGGCAAAGCTATGTCCTTTTTAGCGCACGTTTTTCGTGGGTCCGACTTCTCTTGTCGATCTTTCTTTAGCTTTCGTTGGTCTGACTTCTCTTGTCGGTCCAAGTTGTAGCTTTCGTTGGTCCGACTTCTTCTTGTCGGTCCAAGCTATAGCTTTCGTTGGTCCGACTTCTTCTTGTCGGTCCAAGCTGTAGCTTTCGTTGATCGACTTCGCCTGTCGATTCTTTCTGAGTTATTTTTAGTAATCTATTTTTAATCAGGCTTCGCCAGATCTCTTTTTTGGATTTACTTTTTATAACTCTGTCGCTTTAATCGGTCTGGTGCGAGTTCTTCATATCGGTCGCTTCTAAGTTATTTCTAGTAATCCATTTTATTTGGACCTTGTCAGGTCTCTATTTATGGATTGCTTTTTATAACTTTTTGTAGTTTTGTTGGGCCGACTTTATCATGTCGGTCCCTTCTGAGTTATCTTTAGTAATCCTCTTCCTTGGACCTTTGTCAGGTCTCTTTCAGGGATTACTTTTTATAACTTTTTGGTTTTGTTGGGCCGACTTTATCATGTCGGTCCCTTCTGAGTTATCTTTAGTAATCCTCTTCCTTGGACCTTTGTCAGGTCTGTTTCAGGGATTACTTTTTATAACTTTTTGGTTTTGGGCCAACTTTTTCATGTCGGGCCCTTCTAAGTTATTTCTAGTAACCCTCTTTATTAGACCTTGTTCAGTCTCTTTTAGGGATTACTTTTTATAACTTTTTTGTTTATGGGACGACTTCTTTACGTCAGTCCCTTCTAGGTTATTTTTAGTAATCCGCTTTCTTGGACCTTTGTCAGGTATCTTTCAGGGATTACTTTTTATAACTTTTTGGTTTTGGGCCGACTTTTTCATGTCGGGCCCTTCTAAGTTATTTCTAGTAATCCTCTTTTATAGGGCTGGCCAAAGCTCTTTCCAGGGATTTACTTATAACTTTGGTTATTGACTGGTCCGATTTCTTTACGTCGGCCTGTCTTTAAGTTATTATTTTGCAATCCATTTTTATTAAGACCTCGTCAGGTCCTTTCTATGGACCACTTTCGATAATTTCTTGCATTATTCTGTTTTCATCTTTGCCGATTTTGTAGAAATTGGGTTTGATCCTGTTTGGTCGACCTTTTTATGAATTTGGTTTTCATCTTCATTGGTCTTTATCGTGATCGAGCAGTGAATCTGATTTTCACTTTCTGCCGATCTATAGCTTTATAATCGGGCGATGAATTCTGCTTTCACTTTTTTGCCGACCTTGTCGAAATCGGGTGATGAATTCTGCTTTCATCTTTGTCGACTTTTATCTTGATCAGGCGGTGAGTTTTGGTTTTCACCCCGCCGACCTTGTCGTGATCAGGCAGTGAATTTTTGCGCTCAGATTAATGCGTCTTGGTAGAGCAACGAATTTGGTTTTCACTTTGTCGACCTTTGTCGAAATCAAACGATGAATTCGGTTTTCATCGTGGTCGGGTGGTGAAGTTGGTTTTCACCTTGCCGACTTGTCGCTTTGTAGTCGGACGATGAATTTGGTTTTCAGCTTGCCGACTTTGTCGTGATCGGGCGGTGAATTTGGTGTTCACCTTGCCGACCTGCTGTAATCGGGCGTTCCTGGTAGGAATCTTTTTAGGGAATCTTCAATCTTTTAAACAATAAAATGAAGATAAGAGTGTGTACATGTTAGTACTTACCTTTCTAGGTCGGGCAATCTTTTTGGATCTCGGCCTGACGCCATTTTTAGATTGCAGGCATGCCATGACCTTGGTATCTCTTGCCCCTCGAGGTCGGACATTTTTTGGTGACCTTTCCCCAGTATCTCTGAACAACTTGGTATGGTCCTTTCCAGTTGGCTGCTAGCTTTCCTTCTCCTGACCGATCTTAGGTCTATTCAACATTTTAGTGCTTCCTTTCTATTCCAAGCTCTTTCTCGGACTTCTGGAGGTAGGTCGAGCTCTTCCCTTTGAGCTTGGGAGCTCTTCCCTTTTGATGTAAAGCTTTGTTTTTGTATTTGGTTTTTTGCTTTGTTGTTGCCTCCAAAGGGTGCCCCTGGACTTTCATGTGAGTCCTGGGGTTTCCCTTTTACAGATGTATCTGACATCTGATTTTTTGCTGTTATTGTCCGAGTTGTTTCCTTATTTGCCCGAGTTGTTTGGTAGTAACCCCATAGTTGACCTATGTCTTTGAGATGTCTACTAAGATCACAGACGACATGTCTGATTGGATGGATTCCATAGTTTTAATGCGTGTTACTGTGGTTGACCTTGAGTATCGTGTGTGGCTTAGGAGGCACGATAGGATTTGTAGTAGTAGAGATCAGGTGAAGAATTATGAGTTGATATCACCTGATCCTGATGAGAGGGTTAGTTTTCCTTCTTTTAGTTCAAGGAGGACGGCCCTTTTTCTATGCGTATGACTATTTCTTTAGCCAAATGAACATCACTATTCCTTTTACTTCCTTTGAGACCGACCTATTGTGGTCTTGTAATGTAGCCTGGATGAGGCTTCTGTTATTGCCCCCTGGTTTGGTGTTGGCTAGTTTTGAAAATACATCAGCTCGGGCATTCTGCTCCCGAGGTATGTGTTAGACCTCATATCCCCGAATCGTCCGAGCTGTTACTGCTGGCTGGTTTTGAAAGTGCATCAGCTCGGACATTCTGCTCCTAAGGTATGTGTCAGACTTCATGTTCCCCGAATTGTCTGAGCTGTTTTATGTTTTTGTCCAGGGTCCCCCGAATTGTCCGAGCTGTTCTCTGGTTTTGTCCAGTGTCCCCCGAATTACCCAAGGTATTTTTTCATGGTGGGATCCTTAGCTTGGTTGGTCCCTTCTATTTGTGAGGTGACTACTTGTGAATCACTGGACACGGTAAGCTCCTACCTTCTTAGCCAGCCTTAAACCAGCCAGTGGTGCCTCGTATTCAGCTTGGTTATTTAGCTTGATTTGGCTTCCCTGATTGCTTTCTATAATTACACCTGCACCCCTCCCGGTTTTGTTTCAAGAGTCGTCCACATATAGATTCCCTTTTGTAGGAGTTCCCGGGGTGTCAGTGTACTCTGTAATGAAGTCGGCCAGATACTGTGATTTGATGACTGTCCGAGCTTCGTATTGGAGGTCAAATTGGGATAACTCGACTGTCCACTGTAGGATTTTTCCAGCTAAGTTTGTTTTCTATAGGATGACTTTTATGGATTGGTTGGTCCGAACTCTGATAGTGTGAGCTTGAAAGTATGGGTGGAGTCGTTGAGAGGTGAGTACGAGGGTGTAGGCAAACTTTTTCTATCTTTTGATAGTTTAGTTTGGCCCCTTGTAGAGCTTTGTTGATGAAGTAGACGGGTTGTTGCCCACTTTCGTCTTCTCTGACTAGTGCTGAGGCTATTGCTAGACTTCCCACTGCGAGGTATAATATGAGTTCTTCACTTTCCTGTGGTCTGGTAAAAATGGGTGGTTGCCCCAAGAATTTTTGAAATCTCGGAAGGCTTGTTCGCACTCCGTTGTCCTTTTCAAACCTCTCTCCCTTCCTTAATATACCGCTTTGAGGTGTCTTTGGCAAGATGATTTAGAGATGCCTCCTCCTGCGAATCCTCCATTTATCATATGAACATGTCTCTCAAGGGTGTGAGGTGGATGTTCAACTCGTCCGACCTCTTCGGTGTGAGGTAGATGTTCCACTCGTCCGACCTCTTCGGTGTGAGGTGGACGTTCAACTCGCCCGACCTCTTCAGTGTGAGGTGGACCTTCAACTTGAGCTCTTCGGTGTGAGGTGGATGTTCAACTCGTCTGACCTCTTTGGTGTGAGGTGGACCTTCAACTCGTCCGACCTCTTTGGTGTGAGGTGGACCTTCAACTCGTCCGACCTCTTTGGTGTGAGGTGGACCTTCGATTCGTCCGACCTCTTCGGTGTGAGGTGGACGTTCAACTCGCCCGACCTCTTCGGTGTGAGGTGGACCTTTAATTTGTCCAACCTCTTTGGTGTGAGGTGGACCTTCAATTCGTCCGACCTCATTGTTGTGAGGTGGACCTTCAACTCGTCCGACCTCTTCAGTGTGAGGTGGACGTTCAACTCGCCTGACCTCTTCTCCTTTTTGCTTTTGATTGGGCGAGGTTGTGAGATCTTCTCAGTGTTGCGTATTTCTCGGTAAACATCCACAAGAGATAGGTTTCTCAGTGGGTTGGTCTTCTTTCTTCCTGGACTCTTTATCCTTGTCCCGTAGTGGGTTAGGAGAATCTAGTTTTTGAGCTGTCTCCCAATCGGAAGTTTTCCTCCATATTGATATATTTTTCCACCCTTTCTTGAACCTCGTTTAGAGATGTTGGGTACTTCTTGGATATTGAGTGGTTGAAAGGTCCTTCTTGCAGGCCATTGATGAGATCCATGATATATACTTTTGTTGGAAGACTTTGTATGTCAAGGCATGCTTTGTAGAATCTTTCCATGTAGCTGCGTAGACTTTCCCAATCTCCTTGTTTGATTCCTAATAGACTTGAGGCGTGTTTAGCTTTATCTTTTTGGATGGAGAATCTGGCCAGGAACTTCTTGGCTAAGTCGTCGAAGCTTGAGATGGACCTAGGGGGTAGATTGTCGAACCATCTAATTGCTGTCTTTGTTAAAGTGGTCGGCAAGGCTTTGCAGCGAACTGCATCTGAGGCGTCGGTGAGGTACATTCTGCTTCTGAAGTTACTAAGATGATGGCCGGGATTTGCTGTGCCATCGTATAAAGTCATGTCGGGAAGTTTGATGTCCTTTGGGATTTTAGCTTTCATGATCTCCATGGTGAAGGGATCTTTGTCCTTGTGGGAGTCGTCATCGTGACTGGGTTGAATGGTTTTGGCTTTGAGATCAGCCTCGAGCTTTCGGAGCTTGTCCTCTAGCTCTCGTCGTCGCCTAATTTCTCTCCAGAGGTTTCTCTCAGCTTTTTATTCCAGCTGTTTAAGGCGATTCTGTTTCTTACGGATAGCTTCCAAAATTTCTATGTTTGGGGGTTACTTATTGATGAGCGGATAATTTATACGCTTTTTGGCATTATTTTTACATAGTTTTTAGTATGATTTAGTTAGTTTTTAGTATATTTTTATTAGTTTTTAAATAAAATTCACATTTATGGACTTTACTATGAGTTTGTGTGTTTTTCTATGATTTCAGGTATTTTCTAGCTGAAATTGAGGGACTTGAGCAAAAATCAGATTCAGAGGTTGAAGAAGGACTGCAGATGCTGTTGGATTTTATCCTCCCTGCACTCAAAGTGGATTTAATGGAGCTACATGAGTCCAAATGGCACAACCTTTATTGCGTTGAAAAGTAGACAACCAGGGCTTTCCAGAAATATATAATAGTCCATACTTTTGCCCAAGTTTAGACGACGCAAACTGGCGTTCAACACCAGCTCTCTGCCCTATTCTGGAGTTAAACGCCAGAAACTGGTTGCAAAGCAGAGTTAAACGCCAGAAACAGGTTACAAACTGGCGTTTAACTCCAAGGAAGACCTCTACACGTGAAAGCTTTAATGCTCAGCCCAAGCACACACCAAGTGGGCCCGGAAGTGGATTTCTGCATCATTTACTCAATTCTGTAACCCTAGTAACTAGTTTAGTATAAATAGAACTTTTTACTATTGTATTTACATCTCTTATCTCTGGAACACATTATGTAACTTTTACGTTCTGAGACCTCCATGGGAGGCTGGCCACTCAGCCATGTTTACCCTATTTTCACTTATGTATTTTCAACGGTAGAGTTTCTACACACCATAGATTAATGCAAAGTACTATTATTTTTCTATTCAATTCAAGCCTATTTCTTCTCTAAGATATTCATTCACACACAAGAACATGATGAATGTGATGATTATGTGACGCTCATCATCATTCTCACTTATGAACGTGTGCCTGACAAACACTTCCGTTCTACATGTAACAAGCTTGAATGCATATCTCTTAGCCTCCTGATTCACGATCAGAGTCTTTGTAGTGTAGGCTAGAACTATTGGCGGCCATTCTTGAGATCCGGAAAGTCTAAACCTTGTCTGTGGTATTCCAAGTAGGATCTGAGAAGGGATGGCTGTGACGAGCTTCAAACTCGTGAGTGCTGGGCATAGTGACAGACGCAAAAGGATTACTGAATCCTACTCCAGTATGATCGAGAACCGACAGATGATTAGCCGTCCGGTGACAGGGCATCTTGGACCATTTTCACTGAGAGGACGGGAAGTAGCCATTGACAACGGTGATGCCCTACAAACAGCATGCCATAGAAATGAGTATGAAGGATTGGATGAAAGTAGTAGGAAAGCGGAGATTCAGAAAGAACAAAGCAACTCCATATGCTTATCTGAAATTCTCACCAATGAATTACATAAGTATCTCTATCTTTATTTTATGTTTTATTTATTCTTTTAATTATCAAAACACTATAACCAATTGAATCCGCCTGACTGAGATTTACAAGGTGACCATAGCTTCTTCTCCGTGGGATCGACCCTTACTCACGTAAGGTTTATTACTTGGACGACCCAGTGCATTTGCTGGTTAGTTGTGCGAAGTTGTGACAAAGAACTAAGATTATGAACATGCGTATTAATTTTTCAACGCCGTTACCAAGGAATGAACGATCACGATTTTGTGCACCAAGTTCTTGGCACCGTTGCCGGGCATTGTTCGAGTTTGGACAACTGACAGTTCATCTTGTTTCTCAGATTAGGTAATTTTATTTTAAATTTTAAGCTTTGTGTTTTTATTATTCTTATTTTTGAAAAAATATATATATAAAAATAAAAAACAAAAATGTTTTCAAAAATAAATTATTCTATGGCTTCAGAATTTTTAAAAATGAATTCAAGAGTTTCAAGATAACATGTTGAAGCCTGGCTGGCTGTAAAGCCATGTCTAATTTCTTTTAGACTGAGGCTTCCTCTTCACATGCTTGAACTGTGTATGCTGAAGCTTGGCTGGCCATTGGCCATGTCTAGTGTTTTGGACCGGAGCTTTCACTGAAAGCTTGGCTGGCTAGTGAGCCATGTCTAATTCCTGGACCGAAGCTTTAGACTAACATTGCATGATTCCTGGAATTCTCATTAAAATAATTTTGAAATCCTTATTTTTCTTTTTCCAATTAATTTTCAAAAATTCAAAAATTTTTTTAATAAAATCATAAAAACCAAAAATATTGTGTTTCTTGTTTGAGTCTAGTGTCAATTTTTAAGTTTGGTGTTAATCGCATATTTTTAATTTTTCTTTAAATTTTCGAAGAACACATGCATTGAGTTTCTTTCTTGTTCTTCAAGATCTTCAAGTTGTTCTTGACAAGTCTTCTTGTTTGATCTTCATATTTTCTTGTTTGGTATCTTTTCTTGTTTCTCATATGCATTTTCAATTTGTTAGTGTCTCAACATTAAAAATTTTTAAGTTTGGTGTGTTGCATGTTTTTCTTTTCTTAAAAATTTTCAAAAACATGTTCTTGATGTTCATCTTGACATTCAAAGTGTTCTTGGTGTTCATCTTGACATTCATAGTGTTCTTGCATGCATCATTTGTTTTGATCCAAAATTTTCATGCATTGTGTCTTTTTTGTTTTTTTCTGTTTCTTCATTAAAAATTCAAAAATCAAAAAAATATCTTTCCCTTATTCTTCTCATAAAATTCGAAAATTTGAGTTGACTTTTTCAAAAATTTTTAAAATCAAGTTGTTTCTTATGAGTCAAATCAAATTTTCAATTTAAAAATTCTATCTTTTTCAAATCTTTTTCATTTTTTCTTTCATATTTTTGAAAATTTTAAATTTTTATTTTCAAAATCTTTTTCTTATTTCCATTTCATAATTTCAAAATTAATGCTAACAATTAATGTGATTGATTCAAAAAATTTTCAAGTTGTTACTTGCCTATTAAGAAAGGTTCAATCTTTAAAGTTTAAATCATATCTTGTTTGTCATGTAATCAACTTTAATTTTCAAAATCAAATCTTTTTAAATTTCTTTTTCAAATCTTTTTTCAAAATCTTTTCTAACTTCTTTTCTAACTTCTTATCTTTTCAAAAATTGATTTTCAAATCTTTTTAAATTAACTACTTGACTTTTTGTTTGATTTTAAAAGTTTACTATTTCAATCATATCTTTTTCAAAACTACCTAACTAATTCTCTCTCTAATTTTCGAAAATTACCTTCCTCTTTTCTAAAATTCCTTTTTAATTAACTAATTGTTTTAAATTTTAATTTTATTTAATTTCTTTTGTCTTTTTAAAATTTTCGAATTCTAACCTTAATTTTATTTAAAAACAAAAATATTTCTATTTTATTTTATTTAATTTTTGAAAATTCTACTCTCTCACCTCCTTCTAATTATTTATTTATCTACTAACACTTCTCTTCTTCTTAAAAATTCAAACCCTCTCCTTCCTTCTGTGTTTGAATTCTTTTCCTTCTCGTCTACTCACATAAAGGAACCTCTCTACTGTGGCAAAGAGGATCCCTATTATTTTCTGTTCTCTTCTTTTTCATATGAGCAGGAACAAGGATAAAAACATTCTTGTTGAAGCTGATCCTGAACCTGAAAGGACTCTGAAGAGGAAGCTAAGGGAAGCTAAAGTACAACTCTCTGGAGAAAATCTGACAGAAATTTTCAAAAAAGAAGGAAACATGGCCGAAAATAATAACAATGCAAGGAAGATGCTTGGTGACTTTACTGCACCAAATTCCAACTTACATGGGAGAAGCATCCCAATCCCTGCCATTGGAGCAAACAATTTTGAGCTAAAGCCTCAATTAGTTTCTCTGATGCAACAGAACTGCAAGTTTCATGGACTTCCATCAGAAGATCCTTTTTAGTTCTTAACGAAATTCTTGCAGATCTGTGATACTGTTAAGACCAATGGGGTTGACTCCGAGGTCTACAGGCTTATGCTTTTCCCGTTTGCTGTAAGAGACAGAGCTAGAATATGGTTGGACTCTCAACCTAAAGATAGCCTGACCTCTTGGGATAAGCTGGTCACGGCTTTCTTAGCCAAGTTCTTTTCTCCTCAAAAGCTTAGCAAGCTTAGAATGGATGTTCAAGCCTTCAAACAGAAAGAAGGTGAATCCCTCTATGAAGCTTGGGAGAGATACAAGCAACTGACCAAAAAGTGTCCTTCTGACATGCTTTCAGAATGGACCATCCTGGATATATTCTATGATGGTCTGTCTGAATTATCAAAGATGTCATTGGACCATTCTGCAGGTGGATCCATTCACCTAAAGAAAATGCCTGCAGAAGCTCAGGAACTCATCAACATGGTTGCAAACAACCAGTTCATGTACACGTCTGAAAGGAATCCTGTGAGTAATGGGACGCCGCAGAGGAAGGGAGTTCTTGAAATTGATACTCTGAATGCCATATTGGCTCAGAATAAAATATTGACTCAGCAAGTCAATATGATTTCTCAGAGTCTGAATGGATTGCAAGCTGCTTCTAACAGTACTCAAGAGGCATCTTCTAAAGAAGAAGCTTATTATCCTGAGAACCCTGCAATAGCAGAGGTGAATTACATGGGGGAACCCTATGGAAATACCTATAATTCCTCATGGAGAAATCATCCAAATTTCTCATGGAAGGATCAACAAAAGCCTCAACAAGGCTTTAATAATGGTGGAAGAAACAGGTTTAGCAATAGCAAGCCTTTTCGATCATCCACTCAGCAACAGACATAGAATTCTGAGCAGAGTCCATCTAGCTTAGTAAATATAGTCTCTGATCTATCTAAGTCCACTCTAAGTTTCATTAATGAAACAAGGTCCTCCATTAGAAATTTGGAGGCACAAGTGAGCCAACTGAGTAAAACGGTCACTGAAACTCCTCCTAGTACTCTCCCAAGCAATACAGAAGAGAATCCAAAAAGAGAGTGCAAGGCCATTACCTTACTTTGTGTGGCCGAACCCAGAGAGGAGGAGAAGGACGTGAATCCTAATGAGGAAGACCTCCTGGGACGTCCATTGACCTATAAGGAGTTTCCCTTTGAAGAACCAAAGGAATTTGAGGCTCATCTAGAGACCATAGAGATTCCATTGAACCTCCTTTTACCCTTCATAAGCTCTGATGAGTATTCATCCTCTGAAGAGGATGAAGATATTACTGAAGAGCAAGTTGCTAAATGCCTTGGTGTAATCATGAAGCTGAATGCCAAATTATTTGGTAATGAGACTTGGGAAGATGAACCTCCCTTGCTCACCAATGAACTGAATGCATTGGATAGGCAGAAATTACCTCAAAAGAAATAGGATCCTGGTAAATTCCTAATTCTCTGTAACATAGGCACCATGACCTTTGAGAAGGCTCTATGTGACCTGGGGTCAGGAATAAACTTAATGCCACTCTCTGTAATGGAGAAACTTAGGATCTTTGAGGTACAAGCTGCCAGAATCTCATTAGAGATGGCAGACAACTCAAGAAAACAGGCTTATGGACAAGTAGAGGACGTGTTAGTAAAGGTTAAAGGCCTTTACATCCCTGCTGATTTCATAATCCTAGACACTGGGAAGGATAAGGATGAATCCATCATCCTTGGAAGACCCTTCCTAGCCACAGCAAAAGCTGTGATTAATGTGGACAGAGGAGAGTTGGTCCTTCAACTAAATGAGGACTACCTTGTATTTAAAACTCAAGGTTCTCCTTCTGTAACCATGGAGAGGAAGCATGAAAAGCTTCTCTCACTGCACCAAAGCCCCCACAGTCAAACTCTAAGTTTGGTGTTGGGAGGCCACAACCAAACTCTAAGTTTGGTGTTGAACCCCCATATTCAAACTCTAAGTTTGGTGTTGGGAGGTCCCAACAATGCTCTGAAAATCTGTGAGGCTCCATGAGAGCTCACTGTCAAGCTATTGACATTAACGAAGCGCTTGTTGGGAGGCAACCCAATGTTATTTAATTATATCTATTTATTTTCTATTGTTATTTTATGTTTTTTTTAGGTTGATGATCATGTGATGTCATAAAAACTACTGAAAAATCAAAAACAGAATGAAAAATAGCATTAAAAATAGCTCACCCTAGAGGAAGAACTTACTGGCGTTTAAACGCCAGTAAGAAGCATCAAGTTGGCGTTAAACGCCAGAAACAAGCACCAGACTGGTGTTTAACGCTAGAACAAAGCATGGAAGTGGCGTTAAACGCCAGAAACAGGCTACATTTGGGCGTTTAATGCCAAAAACAAGCAGCAAGCTGGCGTTTAACGCCAGACATGCATGCTAAGGGCGTTTTACACGCCTAATTGGAGTAGGGATGTTAAATCCTTGACTCTACTGGATCTGTGGACCCCACAAGATCCCCACCTTTTCTTCTCTCCTCTTCACACCTTTTCATAACTCTATTCCACAAATACCCTTCACCAATCACCTTAATCACTCTTCCCCATCACCTCTTCACCACTCACATCCATTCTCTCTTCCCCAAAAACTCCACCTACCTCCAAGATTCAAACTTTTTTCCCTCCCAAAACCAACCCTAATGGCCGAACCCTAAACTCCCTCCACTCCTATATAAACCCTTCATTCCTTCTTCATTTTCACACAACACAACCCTTTCTTTTTCCCCTTGGCCGAATACACACCTCTCCCTCTCCTTCATTTTTCTTCTTCTTCTCCTTCTTTCTTTCTTCGTTTGCTCGGGAGCGAGCAAACATTTTAAGTTTGGTGTGGTAAAAGCATAGATTTTTGTTTTTCCATAACCTTTAATGGCACCTAAGGCCAGAGAATCCTCAAGAAAGAGGAAAGGGAAGGCAATTGCTTCCACCTCTGAGTCATGGGAGATGGGGAGATTCATCTCAAAGGTCCATCAAGACCACTTTTATGAAGTTGTGGCCAAGAAGAAAGTGATCCCTGAGGTTCCTTTCAAGCTCAAAAAGAATGAGTATCCGGAGATCCGACATGAGATCCGAAGAAGAGCATGAGGAAATTCCTCACTATGAAATCCCTGAGATGCCTCAAGGGATACACTTTTCTCCATAAAACTATTGGGAGAAAATCAACACTTCCCTAGGAGAATTAAGCTCCAACATGGGACAACTAAGGATGGAGCACTAAGAGCACTTCATCATCCTCCATGAGATTAGAGAAGATCAAAGAGCTATGAGGGAGGAGCAACAAAGACAAGGAAGAGACATAGAGGAGCTCAAGAGCACCATTGGTTCTTCACGAAGAGGAAGACGCCACCCTCACTAAGGTGGACCCGTTCCTTAATCTCCTTGTTCTTATTTTCCTATTTTTTGTTTACTATGCTTCATGTTTATTTATGTTTGTGTATTTATTACATGATCATTAGTGTCTAAGTGTCTATGTCTTAAAGCTATGAATGTCCTATGAATCCATCACCTCTCTTAAATGAAAACTGTTCTAAAAACAAAAGAACAAGAAGTACATCGTTTCGAATTCATCCTTGAAACTAGTTTAATTATTTTGATGTGGTGACAATACTTTTTGTTTTCTGAATGAATGCTTGAACAGTGCATATGTCTTTTGATATTGTGGTTTATGAATGTTAAATATGTTGGCTCTTGAAAGAATGATGAAAAAGGAAAATGTTATTGATAATCTGAAAAATCATAAAATTGATTCTTGAAGCAAGAAAAAGCAGTGAATACAAAAGCTTGCGAAAAAAAAAGAGAGAAAAGAAAAATTGGCGAAAAAAAAAGAAAAAGAAAGCAAGAAGAAAAAGCCATAATATCTTTAAACCAAAAGGCAAAAGCAAAAAGCCAATAACCCTTAAAACCAAAAGGCAAGGGTAATAAAAAGGATCCAAGGCTTTGAGCATCAGTGGATAGGAGGGCCTAAAGGAATAAAATCCTTGCCTAATCGGCTAAACCAAGCTGTCCCTAACCATGTGCTTGTGGCGTGAAGGTGTCAAGTGAAAACTTGAGACTGAGCGATTAAAGTCGAGGTCCAAAGAAAAAAAAAGAGTGTGGTTAAGAACCCTGGACACCTCTAATTGGGACTCTAGCAAAGCTGAGTCACAATCTGAAAAGGTTCACCCAGTTATGTGTTTGTGGCATTTATGTATCCGGTGGTAATACTGGAAAACAAAGTGCTTAGGGCCACGGCCAAGACTCATAAAGTAGTTGTGTTCAAGAATCAACATACTGAACTAGGAGAATCAATAACACTATCTAAATTCTATGTTCCTATAGATGCCAATCATTCTGAACTTCAATGGATAAAGTGAGATGCCAAAACTAATCAAGAAGCAAAAAGATACTAGTCCCGCTGATCTGATTGGAGCTAAGTTTCATTGATATTTTGGAATTTATAGTATATTCTCTTCTTTTTATCCTATTTGATTTTCAGCTGCTTGGGGACAAGCAATAATTTAATTTTGGTGTTGTGATGAGCAGATAATTTATACGCTTTTTTGGCATTATTTTTACATAGTTTTTAGTATGATTTAGTTAGTTTTTAATATATTTTTATTAGTTTTTAAATAAAATTTACGTTTCTGGACTTTACTATGAGTTTGTGTATTTTTTTGTGATTTCAGATATTTTCTGGCTAAAATTGAAGAAGGACTGCAGATGCTGTTGGATTCTGACCTCCCTGCACTCAAAGTGGATTTTCTGGAGCTACAGAAGTCTAAATGGCACGCTCTGGATAGTAGACATCCAGGGCTTTCCAGCAATATATAATAGTCCATACTTTGTCCGCGTTTAGACGACACAAACTGGCGTTCAACGCCAGCTCTCTGCCCTATTCTGGAGTTAAACGCTATAAATAGGTTGCAAAGCAGAGTTAAATGCCAGAAATAGATTACAAACTGGCGTTTAACTCCAAGGAAGACCTCTACATGTGAAAGCTTCAATGCTCAGCGCAAGCACACACCAAGTATGCCCGGAAGTGGATTTCTGCATCATTTACTCAATTCTGTAACCCTAATAACTAGTTTAGCATAAATAGAACTTTTTATTATTGTATTTACATCTTTTATCTCTGGAACAAATTATGTAACTTTCACGTTTTGAGACCTCTATGGGAGGCTGGCCACTCGGCCATGTCTACCCTATTTTCACTTATGTATTTTCAACGGTAGAGTTTCTACACACCATAGATTAAGGTGTGGAGCTCTGCTGTTCCTCATGAATTAATGCAAAGTACAATTATTTTTCTATTCAATTCAAGCCTATTTCTTCTCTAAGATATTCATTCGCACACAAGAACTTGATAAATGTGATGATTATGTGACGCTCATCATCATTCTCACTTATGAACGCGTGCCTGACAAACACTTTTGTTCTACATGTAATAAGCTTGAATGCATATCTCTTAGCCTCCTGATTCACGATCAGAGTCTTCATGGTATAGGCTACAACTATTGGCGGCCATTCTTGAGATTCGGAAAGTCTAAACCTTGTCTGTGGTATTCCGAGTAGGATCCGGGAAGGATCCGGGAAGGATGGCTGTGACGAGCTTCAAACTCGCGAGTGCTGGGCGTAGTGACAGACGCAAAAGGATTACTAAATCCTACTCCAGTATGATCGAGAACCGGCAGATGATTAGTCGTGCGGTGATAGTACATCTTGGACCATTTTCACTGAGAGGACGGGAAGTAGCCATTGACAACGGTGATGCCCTACATACAGCTTGCCATAGAAAGGAGTATGAAGGATTGGATGAAAGCAGTAGGAAAGCGGAGATTCAAAAAGAATAAAGCAACTCCATACGCTTATCTGAAATTCTGACCAATGAATTACATAAGTATCTCTATCTTTATTTTATGTTTTATTTATTCTTTTAATTATCAAAACTCTATAACCAATTAATCCGCCTAACTGAGATTTACAAGGTGACCATAGCTTGCTTCAAGCCGACAATCTCCGTGGGATCGACCCTTACTCACATAAGGTTTATTACTTTGACGACCCAGTGCACTTGCTGGTTAGTTGTGCGAAGTTGTGACAAAGAACTAAGATTATGAACGTGCGTATTAAGTTTTCAACGCCGTTACCAAGGAATGAACGATCAGGATTTCATGCACCACTTATTTCCCCCGTTTTGAGGTGTGTCTTTGGAGGTGGCGTTCGTGTCTCTGTTTGGCATTCTGTCCACCAAACCATAGTTGTGATTGTTGTCATGGTCGTCCGCCATGGTGATGGGATGACTTCCAGGTTCCCCGGCAACGGCGCTAATTTTTCGAGGGTTACCTGAAACTGCTGGTCGATCTCGGACGAGATCTTATGTGCTGGTCGGAGATGACATGTCTGGCTGGTGGGTGGCAGCCGGAGCTGTCATGTCTAACTTGTGGGACTGGCTGCATTGCTGATCCTTCGTCAACGGAGGGTGGGGGGTACCTGCAAGAGACTCCGATGCTTAAGTTAACATGGGTATTAAACAGGTTTTTAATAGAATCAGAGTATGAGTTATACCTGGGTGCTCCAGTGTATTTATAGAGGTGTGATATTGACCTCTTTAGATAAGATAAGTTAGTTATCTTATCTTATCTTATCTTATCTTATCTTATCTTTGGGTGAGGTCAGCTTATCTTCAAGGGAACCGCCCTTCTCTCTGTAGGCTTGGGCTGCCTTTGGATTGGGCTGTGTTCCTTCGTTTGGGCCTTCTTGGGCCTCTGTGGCGTTTTGTCCGAGCTCTTTGTGAAGAGGTCGGACATTGGCCGAGCTCTTTAAGAAGAGGTCGGATAGTCTGACCTGAAGAGGTCGGTCGGCTTGTCGCTAAACATCCCAGGTCGGATAGCTTGACCCAGGGTATGAACACAAGTCATAAAACAAAGCTAGCCTCCAAGGTGGTCGGATTGCATAGTCCAACACTCTCAAGCAGGAAATGAACAAACATGAAGGCAATCAAAGGAGGTCGGATAGCAAAGTCCAACACTCTAAAGATTCATGGAAACATCAAAGGTTGCAAACAAACATACCAAGAGAGACTAAGCTACTACAATAAAAAGCTCAGAAGGCCACTTGAAGGTCGACCTCAGGAGTTCAAAAGCATTTGTTTTTTCCTAAATAAAGTTGCTAAGAAAAGCAACTGAGATGTTAAGGCCACACCAGCGCTCAATTACAAGAAAGCAGAGTTTAAAAGCCCACAGACCGAGCTATACAAAAATACATCAAAGAAAAATTATCAAGGGTTCAAACTCTCCCCAACAGCAGCAACCTGAGTTGTAGAAGGAGGAATGATATTCATAGGAACAACGACCACGCTCCCATCCTCACGATTGAGTATTTCGCAATCCGGATCGGGTCGGGAATGGCTGACCTCAGCAGCAGCAGTTGAAGAAGTCGCGGCAGTAGAATCTTTGACTGGCCGCTCTGGGGGAGGACCTTCCTCTCGATCTTCGTACGGGGCAGGGACAATTTTACCATTTTCAACAATATTATCCAAACTAAAAAGACTCAGGTCGAGCTCGGGAGCAAGAACTCGGACCTGAGCTTTTTGGTTCTCATATGCGTCAGTCACACTGCCCACAAGATGACCCTGAAGCTCAGCATAGTCAGCATGGGCCGACTCAAGTCTATCCCTGACCTCCAGCACCTCGCCATAAGTTTGAGTATAACTCTCCTTCGACTTCTTGGCCATCTCCTTGGCCAGATTTGCAGCAGACTCCGCAGCAATAGCCCTGGATTTTTCCTTCTCTAAATCCAACTCCAGCTTAATAACTCTAGCATCTAGCTCATCCTTCAACACCTTAATCCTGTCATACTCTGACTTGGCTTCCAGCATAAAATCCTTCGTCGCTTGGACGGGAGAATCTTGGATTGAGCGAAACAAAGATGCACCCATGGGCCCCATCCGAACACTACTTCTGGGGATAAAATCTAGGTGGTGTAGGATGGACACGTCGTCCATAGGAAGTCGGCCATAAGGGGCAAGCTGGTTATCAACAAACCCCACAGCATCAAAGTCAAGGGCATCCAGATTATAAGGTTCAACAGTCTTCTGCTTCTTGAGAGGAGGACTAGTATCAGAGGGAGAGGCAGCACCAGAGGTCGGCTGGGGAGGATCAGAAGAAGCCAAGCGAACCTGGGGAGTTGGGATGATCTTCCTTGGCCCAGAAGTGTCCGAGGTCGACCTCCTCAGTGTAACATTAGAAGATCCCTCCCCAGGACCTTTGGCCGAAATATTCTGGGCAGCAATTGCTGTAACACCCTACCATACAGAGTCTTATGCTTAAGTTATAATCCAGAGATGGCAAGGTATTACGACCTCTAAAACAAAAATCTAGTACGTATAGTAGTGTGAATAAGGATTATAACTAGGAGCCTTTGTAGAAAAAGGGGTAAACAAAAATCGCAACTCGAAAGCGCAACACTCCGATCAATAACGCAACGAGCAAAGGATAAGTTAACGCGAGATTATATATATACAAAAGAGTGTCAAAAACGGGAATATCAAAACTCAAATCCGGATGCGAAGATAATCGGTCCGAGCATAGCAATATATATATATATATATATACATATAATAAAATAAGGAAACCCCAAAGGAAACCCAAAGGGACACAAATACAGAACCCTATTCTCCAAAAATCTCCTATAAGAGGAGTCATCATAGTTTGTATTATTTAGTGGAGATAAAAGTATCTAAACAAGATATATAAACCGAGACGGAGTTTTGAGAACAAAGGATCTTCGCTAATCTAGAAGTCTCCAGCATGCCTCAGCAAGAAACCTTACGCCCTGCATCTGAAAACCACAAAATCCGCATGGGTGAGAACCAGAGGTCCCCAGCATGGTAACAGCTTCCACATATATAATACATAATAATAGAGGAAAGCCGAAGGCAATCCTAGAACTTCCTCCATATAATATCAAAGCTTATAAACAAACTAAACCGTAAGTGGCAACTGACTAAAGATCCTTCAGTCTAACTAATACTTCCCTTTCCAATTCCTTCAGACCTCCCAACCACCAGCAGGAGTATAATATAGCAAACACAGTTATATCAGACAAGAGATTTACAAGTAGGAACAGATAAGGCATTTAGACAATTAGCAAGTAATATACAGTCAAATAGGCAATCTCAAACAATTCATATAGTATGCATATGATGAATGCCTGTCCCTAGTGGCTGATGATATCATATGTCGGTTATAGAGCCAACCCGACAAGTCCTAGTAGCTAACCATTGGACTGTCCCTCTGTCGCGCATCCCCAACTCGAGTTATACTCATCATAAACTTGATCATAATCATGATCCATATCCATCACCCTCACTGGTGAATATTTACGAGGGCGAGCTCATCCGGGCCTTTCACAGTGCCCGGCCACACTTACGACATAGGGTCAAAAGAGCTTCGAGTCTCAACCTGGAGCACGTGGTGGCTAGCCACTGCTTCCTCCCAAGGAAACCCTCATCTCTGATGGTGGAAGTGCAAACATTCACAATTCATTCAACAGCATATATGCATTTATACTTAGCCATAATCATGGCTCCACCGTAACACGGCAATAATCTAGCCATCCGGCTCACGGTTAAATCCATAACCAGCCAATTCATTAACAATTACGGCCCTTCGGCCCATGGCATAACAAGCACTTCCACCACCATCCTCCGCATCTCAGATAATCATCTTTGATCCTCATTGATCATTCATTTTTCCCTTGCTTCACTCGCAAGTTACCACATTTACTAGCCCCTTACCTCATTGCTAGGCATATTATAATGATTTAAAGCATAAGTGATGAGATCGGAGGCTTAGAAGTATGAAATTTGGCTTTTAAAACTCAAAAATCAACTTTGGGATGAAAACAGGGCCACGCCTACGCGCACTCCACGCGCACGCGTGGATGGCCACAAAATCTCATCGATGCGCAAGCGTCATACGCGTGGACGCGCGGGTTGAAAAATAGCCAAATGACGCGCGAGCATCAACCACGCGTACGCGTGGGTGCTCTTGCGCCCCAGGCACAAAACTGGCACAACTCTCGGGAAAATAGCTGGGCATTTGGTACAGCGCATCGACGCGCCCGCGCACACCACGCGCACGCGTGGATGGTGCTTTTCTGAAGAATGACGCGCACGCGCCAAGTGCGCCTACGCGCGGAGGGTCATTCTGCTAAAAAAATTTTCTAAGTTAAAAGCTGCAGAATTTACAGATTCAACCCCCAATCTTCCGACGGACATAACTTTCTCATTTTAAATCGTTTTTCACACGTTCTTCGAACGGCATGGACATCCTGGGTCCAATTTCATTTCTAAACAGATTTGGCACAAATCAGAGATCCGTAGTCCAAGTTATGTCCCGTCAAAGTATGCCCAAAAACCATGTTTTCATACAAAACCATAAAGTGCCATTTTCAAAACAAGCCACTTTCAACTCTTTTCAAAATCAATCAAAACATGCCAATTTCATCCATTTTCTTTGAAATCAATCAAAATGTACCAAAATCAACATCAAGCCATCCTCAACTCACACATTGACATTTTACCAAATTTCCCAAAATCACCATCCAACCCTTTTAACACTTCTCAATCAAATGGCTAAAGGACAAACACAATATCATGTCATACATCCTCCTTCATCCCAATTTCCAATAATACCATTTCCAATCAACCATCATTATACATAATCAACATCATACTCACCATCAACATGCTACCACCCACCAATTCAACCTTAATCATTCATCAAGCATATATCACAACATGCATTTTCTCATATATCACAAAATCAAGGCATCAATATTCATAATCACATATATGATCACATCATATATCTCAACCATTTAACAACATCAACCATTCAATGCCTATCTTAGGGCCTCTAGCCTAAGTATTTCCTACCACATTACATATTAGATACGAGAAACCGAGACTATACCTTAGCCGATTTCCCAAGCTCAACCGGAGCACTTCCAAACCACTTGTCCACAAGCTCTCAAGGTCTCAACACCTCGAAGAACAGATTTTATCACACAAAACCCTCTCCCAAGCTTTCCAAAATCACCAATCAAGCTCCAATATTCAGTTATACACAACATAAGCCACAATCATCATACCCAAACACAACATCTCAATACCCAACATCATAGAACAACAAATTACACTAGGGTTGAGAATCTTACCAGACCCAAGGTCCAAGGAGACAAGATTAACCTTCTCCTTCAAGAGAGTTGGGTCCTATAACATCAAAGAGCCCAAAATCTCAACATTTCATCCATGAAACTCGAAAACAAGGGCTGGAATTTCGAAGAGCAAAACGTGGCTTACCTTAAGATTGATTGTATGGGTTTTGTAGGGCTCTCCACGGTGAACGCGTGGCCGTAAATGGTTCGGCGATCGGAGCTCTAGATCAAAAGTTATGGTGGTTTGAAGATCAACCAAGGGAGAGAACTTGAGAGAGTGTTCTTCCACCCTCCAAATCAATTTCAGCGTGTGTTTGTGTGTTGTGAGGAGAGAGAGTGCTGAAAACTAGGGTTTTCGTGCTGAAAACTTTGGGTCCGGTTGGCCCGGTTTGGTCCGTTCGGTCCAATCTTGGTCCGATTTCTATAAAATTGGTATCGAAATTCTCGTCTCACTCTCCTCTATCACATTTAGCCATAAAAATAACATTTTTGGCTTTCTAGAATAAATTCTCATTTATGGGTTAATTAGTCATTAATTAACCGGGTCTTACAATTGCCTTTCTTGCCCTCTTAAAAGCCTTCATGGAGTCAGTAGTCTTCACCATCTCTGAAAAAATAAAGTAGCAAAACCAAAGTTGCAAGTTAGAAAGAGATGGATTGAAAAAAACAAACAAAATAACAAAGACAAAGCTAAAAAGAAATCGCCATCTACCCAATTCAGTTCGAAGAAGGGAGGGATCCCCCAAGAACCTCTTCGTATCAAGATGGGGAGGTGATGAGCGGATAATTTATACGCTTTTTGGCATTATTTTTAGTATGTTTTTAGTATATTTTAATTAGTTTTTATTATATTTTTATTAATTTTTATTTAAAATTCACTTTTTCGGACTTTACTATGAGCTTGTGTGTTTTTCTGTGATTTCAGGTATTTTCAGGCTGAAATTGAGGGACCTGAGCAAAAATCTGATTCAGAGGCTGAAAAAGGACTGCAGATGCTGTTGGATTCTGACCTCCCTGCACTCAGAGTGGATTTTCTGGAGCTACAAAAGCTCCATTGGCGCGCTCTCAATTGCGTTGGAAAGTAGATATCCTGGGCTTTCCAGCAATATATAATAGTCCATACTTTGCTCAAGATTTGATGGCCCAAACAGGCGTTCCAAGTCAGCTCAAGAATTCTGGCGTTTAATGCCAGAACTGGCATAAAAACTGGAGTTAAACGCCCAAACTGGCACAAAAGTTGGCGTTTAACTCCAAGAAAAGTCTCTACACATGAAAGCTTCAATGCTCAGCCCAAGCACGCACCAAGTGGGTCCCGAAAGTGGATTTTTACACAAAACACCCTAGCTTACTCATTTTCTGTAACCCTAGGTCACCAGTTTACTATAAAAACTACTTTTAGTGATTCATCTTGTACCTCATGACACTTTACACGTTTCTTATTGTATTATCTACGGCATGAGTCAATAAAACCCTATTGTTGGGGGTGAGGAGCTCTGCTATTCTTCATGAATTAATCCAATTACTACTGTTTTCCATTCTATCACGCTTGCTTCTATTCTAAGATATTCATTTGCACTTCAACTTGATGAATGTGATGATCTGTGACAATCATCATCATTCTCATCTATGAACACGTGCCTGACAACCACCTCCGTTCTACATGAAATCAAGCTTGAATGTGTATCTTTTGGGTTTCTAATCTAAGATTGGAACCTTCGTGGTATAGGCTAGAATTATTGGTGGTCATTCCTGAGATCTGGAACGTCTAAACCTTGTCTGTGGTATTCTGAATAGGATCTGGGAAGGGATGACTGCGACGAGCTTCAAACTCGCGAGTGTTGCGCGTAGTGACAGACGCAAAAGGATCAATGGATCCTATTCCGACATGATCGAGAATCGACAGATGATTAGCCGTGCGGTGATAGCGCATTTGGAACATTTTCACTGAGAGGACGGGAAGTAGCCATTGACAACGGTGATGCCCAACTTAAAGCTTGCCATGGAAGGAGCCTTGCGTGCATGAAGAAGAAGATAGTAGGAAAGCAGAGATTCAGAAGACAAAGCATCTCCAAAGCCTCAACCTGTTCTTCATTACTGCATAACAAGTATTTATTTCATGTTCTTTTACTTTTTATAATTAAATCTGAGAATTATTGACATCCTGACTAAGAGTTACAAGATAACCATAGCTTGCTTCAAGCCGACAATCTCCATGGGATCGACCCTTACTCACGTAAGGTATTACTTGGACGACCCAGTGCACTTGCTGGTTAGTTGTGCGGAGTTGCAAAAGTGTGATTGTAATTTCGTGCACCAAGTTTTTGGCACCGTTGCCGGGGATTGTTTGAGTTTGGACAACTGACGGTTTATCTTGTTGCTTAGATTAGGAATATTTTATTTTTGTTGGTTTAGAGTCTTTTATTTGAGTTTAGTTTCATATTTTAAGTTTGGTGTCAATTGCATGCTTTTATTTTCTTTAAATTTTTCGAATTTGCATGTTCTTAGTTCTTTCTTGATCTTTAAAAGAATTTTAAGTTTGGTGTCTTCTTTGTGTTTTCCTTTAATTTTTCAAAAATTGGTGTTTGGTTTTCTAAAAATTTTAAGATTGGTGTGTTTTTGTGCTTTTATTTATTTAAAAATTTTTTCAAAAATTTGTTCTTGGTGTTCATCTTAATCTTCAAAGTGTTCTTGGTGTTCATCTTGACATTCAAAGTTTTCTTGTTTGTTCTCTGTATTTTGATCTAAAATTTCTAAGTTTAGTGTCATTTTGTTGTTTTTCTCTTTCCGCATTAAAATTCAAAAATAAAAAAAAATATCCTTTCCTTATTCTACTCATAAATCGAAATTTTGCATTAATTTAGTCAAAGATTTTCAAAATCATATCTTTTTTTTAGTCAAGTCAATATTCTAATTTCAAAAATTGATCTTTTCAAATCTTTTTCAAAAATCAAATCTTTTTAATTTCTTCAATCATATCTTTTCAATCATATCTTTTTTTAATTTGCAACCATATCTTCTAAATCATATCTTTTTCAAAATAATTCTCAATCATATCTTTTTTTTATTTGCAATCATATCTTCTAAATCATATCTTTTTCAAAATAAATTTCATTCATATCTTTTTAATTGCTAATTTCAAAATCTTTTTAATTAATTAATTAATTAATTTAGTTTTCAATTCGCTTTTATTTTATTTTATTTTATTTTTGTTTTCAAAATTTTATTTTATTTTCCATTTATTTTACTTATTATTTTCGGTTACTTTTAAAAAAAAAATATAATTCATATCTATTCCCTTTTCTCCATCATGGACATAAGTGGAAGTGAACAGTCCAGAAGGACTCTGGGGTCATATGCTAACCCCATTACAGCTGCATATGGGAGTAGCATCTGTATACCTCCCATCAAAGCAAGCAGCTTTGAGCTAAATTCTCAGCTCATTATCATGGTGCAGCAAAATTGCTAGTATTCCGGTCTTCCACAAGAACCTACTGAGTTTCTGGCACAATTCTTACAAATTGCTGACACAGTACGTGATAAAGAAGTGAATCAGGAAATCTACAGATTATTATTGTTTTCATTTGCTGTAAAAGATCAAGCTAAGAGGTGGTTAAATAACCAACCCACAGCAAGCATAAAAATATGGAGATAATTAACAGACAAATTCCTGAATCAATTTTACCCTCCAAAAAGGATGACACAGCTAAGGCTGTTCATCCAAGGCTTTAAACAAGAGGATCATGAATCTCTTTATAATGCCTGGGAGAGGTACAGAGGGATGTTAAGAAAAGGCCCCTCTGAAATGTTTTCAGAGTGGGTACAGTTAGACATCTTCCACTATGGACTTATAGAAAAAGCTCAGATGTCTCTAGACCACTCAGCTGGTGGATCTATACACATGAGAAAAACAATTGAAGAGGCTCAAGAACACATAGATACAGTTGCTAGAAATCAACATCTGTACTCAAACAGTGAGTCCTCCATAAAAGAAAAGGCTATGGCAGTAACTACTGATCCCAATCCTCAAGAACAGATTGTTGAACTTAATCAGCAATTACTCCTTATGACAAAACAATTAGCAGAATTCAAAGAGATGCTCCAAGGCACTAAAAATGCTAACAAGAATATAGAAGCAAAATTGAATCAGACAAGAGAGCAGCTATCTAAACAGATAACAGAAGAATGCCAAGCTGTCCAACTAAGGAGCGGGAAGACATTGAATAACTCAGCTCAAAATAGCAAAAAGTCAAGAAAGGAACAAATGACAGAGGATGACCAAACCACTACCCAAGATCCTTCTGAGGACATCAAGAACCCAGAGAGGAATAACTCTGGCGTTCAAACGCCAGAAAAGGGTGGGAAGTTGGCGTTAAACGCCCATCCAACACCCAACCCTGGCGTTCAAACGCCTATGCGGAATCAGACACCTGCAAGTGCTGATAGTAACCCCTCTAAGAAGGCTTCTCCAACCACTTCTGTAGGAAATAAACCTGCAGCAACTAAGGTTGAAGAATATAAAGCCAAGATGCCTTATCCTCAGAAGCTCCGCCAAGCAGAACAGGATAAACAATTTGTCCGCTTTGCAGACTATCTCAGGACTCTTGAAATAAAGATCCCATTTGCAGAGGCACTTGAGCAAATACCCTCTTATGCTAAGTTTATGAAAGAGATCTTAAGTCATAAGAAGGATTGGAGAGAAACTGAAAGAGTGTTTCTCACTGAAGAATGCAATGTAGTCATTCTAAAAAGCTTACCAGAAAAGCTTCAAGATCCAGGAAGCTTTATGATACCATGCACATTAGAGGGTGCTTGCACCAAGACAGCTCTATGTGACCTTGGAGCAAGTATCAACCTAATACCTGCATCCACTATCAGAAAGCTTGGGTTGACTGAAGAAGTCAAACCAACCCGGATATGTCTTCAACTTGCTGATGGCTCAATTAAATATCCATCAGGCATCATTGAGGACATGATTGTCAAGGTTGGGCCATTCGCCTTTCCCACTGACTTTGTAGTGCTGAAAATGGAGGAGCACAAGAGTACAACTCTCATTCTAGGAAGACCTTTCCTAGCAACTGGACGACCTCTTATTGATGTACAAAAAGGGGAAGTGACCCTGAGAGTCAATAAGGATGAGTTCAAGTTAAATGCTGTCAAAGCTATATAGCATCCAGACACAGCAAATGACTGCATGAACACTGATATTATTGACTCTTTGGTGGAAGAAATCAATATGACTGAGAGTCTTGAATCAGAGCTAGAGGACATCTTTAAAGATGTTCAGCCTGATTTGGAGGAACCGGAGGAAATAAAAGAACCTCTAAAAATCCCTCAGGAAGAGGAGAAACCTCCTAAACTAGAGCTCAAACCACTACCACCATCCCTGAAATATGCATTTCTGGGAGAGGGTGACACTTTTCCAGTGATCATAAGCTCTGATTTAAATCCACAGGAAGAGAAAGCACTAATTCAAGTGCTAAGGACACACAAGACAGCTCTTGGGTGGTCCATAAGTGATCTTAAGGGCATTAGCCCAGCAAGATGCATGCACAAGATCCTATTGGAGGATGATGCTAAGCCAGTGGTTCAACCACAGAGGCGGCTAAATCCAACCATGAAGGAAGTGGTGCAAAAAGAGGTCACTAAGTTACTAGAGGCTGGGATTATTTATCCTATTTCTGATAGCCCCTGGGTGAGCCCTGTCCAAGTTGTCCCCAAGAAGGGAGGCATGACAGTGGTTCATAATGAAAAGAATGAAATGGTTCCCACAAGAACAGTTACAGGGTGGCGTATTTGTATTGACTACAGAAGGCTCAATATAGCCACCAGAAAGGATCATTTTCCTTTACCATTCATAGACCAGATGCTAGAGAGACTAGCAGGCCATGAATATTACTGCTTTTTGGATGGCTATTCAGGCTACAACTAAATTGCAGTGGATCCTCAAGACCAAGAGAAAACAGCATTCACATGTCCATCTGGAGTATTTGCTTACAGAAGAATACCTTTTGGTCTGTGCAATGCACCTGCAACCTTTCAGAAGTGCATGCTCTCTATCTTCTCCGATATGGTAGAGAAGTTCCTGGAAGTCTTCATGGATGACTTCTCATTATTTGGAGACTCATTCAGCTCCTGTCTTGATCATCTAGCACTTGTCCTGAAAAGGTGCCAAGAGACTAACCTGGTCTTAAACTGGGAAAAATGTCACTTTATGGTGACTGAAGGAATTGTCCTTGGGCACAAGATTTCAAGCAAAGGGATAAAGGTGGATCAAGCCAAGGTAGAGGTAATTGAGAAATTACCACCACCTATAAATGTTAAGGCAATCAGAAGCTTTCTGGGGCATGCAGGATTCTACAGGAGGTTCATAAAGGATTTTTCAAAAATTGCAAAGCCTCTAAGCAACCTGCTAGCTGCTGACACGCCATTTGTGTTTGACACAGAGTGTCTGCAGGCGTTCGAGACCCTGAAAGCCAAGCTGGTCACCGCACCAATCATCTCTGCACCTGACTGGACATTATCATTCGAATTAATGTGTGATGCCAGTGACCACACCATTGGTGCAGTATTGGGACAAAGGCATAACAAGCTTCTGTATGTCATTTACTATGCCAGTCGTGTTCTAAATGACGCACAGAAGAACTACACAACCACAGAAAAGGAGTTATTTGCAGTGGTTTATGCCATTGACAAGTTTAGATCCTATTTAGTAGGTTCAAAGGTGATTGTGTATACTGACCATGCTGCTCTTAAATATCTACTCACAAAGCAGGATTCAAATCCCAGGCTCATAAGATGGGTGTTGCTTCTGCAAGAGTTTGATATAGAAATAAGAGATAGAAAAGGGACAGAGAACCATGTAGCTGATCACCTGTCCCGGATAGAACCAGTAGCAGGGGCGTCCCTCCCTCCTACTGAGATCTCTGAGACCTTTTTGGATGAGCAAATTTTTGCCATTCAGGAAGAACCATGGTTTGCAGACATTACAAATTATAAAGCTGTGAGGTTCATACCCCAGGAGTACAGCAGGTTGCAAAAGAAAAAACTAATTTCTGATGCAAAGTACTACTTATGGGATGAACTATATCTCTTTAAGAGATGCGCAGACGGAATGATCCGCAGATGCGTCCCTAGAGAGGAGGCACAGAAGATCATGTGGCATTGCCATGGATCACAGTATGGAGGACATTTCGGAAGTGAGCGAACAGCCACTAAAATCCTCCAATGTGGCTTCTATTGGCCTACTCTCTATAGAGATGCCCGATAGTTTGTGCGTAACTGTGACAGTTGCCAAAGAGCTGGTAACTTGCCTCATGGTTATGCCATGCCTTAACAAGGGATCTTAGAGATTGAGTTGTTTGATGTATGGGGTATTGACTTCATGGGTCCTTTCCCACCATCATACTCAAACACTTACATTCTGGTGGCAGTAGACTACGTATCTAAATGGGTGGAAGCAATTGCCACACCCACTAATGATACCAAGACTGTGCTGAAGTTCCTCCAGAAACATATTTTCACTAGATTTGGTGTTCCCAGAGTACTAATCAATGATGGGGGCACCCATTTCTGCAATAAATAGCTTTACTCTACTATGGTTCGATATGGAATTAGCCACAAAGTAGCAACTCCGTATCATCCACAGACAAATGGGCAGGCTGAAGTCTCTAACAGAGAATTGAAGAGAATCCTGGAACAGACTGTAATTGCCCGAAGAAAGGATTAGGCAAAGAGCTTGGATGATGATCTGTGGGCATACAGAACAGCATTCAAGACTCCTATAGGAACCTCTCCATACCAGCTTGTGTATGGCAAGGCCTGTCATCTGCCCATGGAACTAGAACATAAAGTCTACTGGGCAACCAGATTCCTAAACATGGATGCTAAGTTAGCTGGTGAGAAAAGATTGCTCCAGCTAAATGAGCTAGAGGAGTTCAGACTCAATGCTTTTGAAAATGCAAAAATTTATAAGGAAAAAGCAAAAAAGTGGCATGACAAGAAATTGTCATCCAGAGCCTTTGAGCCAGGACAAAAAGTTCTGCTGTTCAACTCTAGGCTCAGATTATTCCCCGGGAAATTAAAATCCCGGTGGAGGGGACCATATGTGATCACAGAAGTGTCATCATATGGTTATGTTGAGCTTCAAGATATTGATTCTGACAGAAAGTTCATTGTTAATGGACAGAGAATCAAACATTATCTTGAAAGCAATTTTGGGTAAGAATGCTCAAAACTGAGGCTTGAATAAAGCTCAGCAAAGGTCCAGCTAAAGACAATAAAGAAGCGCTTGCTGGGAGGCAACCCAGCCATTAGCAACTTATTTGTCTTAATTAATACTTGTAGAAGTTGATATACATTTTTCTTCAAAGGTTAATCATCAAAGTTCAAGGAATTCACAGAGTTACAGAAGGATTCAGTGCAAAAAGGAGAGAAAAAGAGCTTGCTGGCAAGAAAATACCAGTAAAGGGCATTTTGGGCGTTAAACGCCAAAATGGGTACCATTCTGGGCGTTTAACGCCAGTAAAGGTACCATTTTGGGCGTTAAACGCCAGAATGGGTACCATTCTGGGCGTTTAACGCCAGAATTGTAGCATCCTGGGCGTTCAGCAAAACGCCCAGTGATAAAGGGGTTTCTTGCGTTTAATGCCAGCCAGGGTACCTGGCTGGGCGTTAAACACCCATAATGGCCAACAATTGGGCGTTAAATGCCATAATGGATACCATTCTGGGCGCTTAACGCCAGAAAGGAAGGGGGAGGAGATTTTGTTTTCAACGTCAAATTTTTTTCAAATTTTCATGTTTTGATTCATACTTTTCTGTATAAACATGTTTCAAACTTTCATCATTCACCCTCAATTTTCAAAAATTCAAACATTTTCTAAATCTCTTTTCAATTTTCTTTCAAATCTTTCCCAAATCTTCTTCAAAAACTCAATTATCTTCTTAATTTCTTTCCAAATCTTTTTCAACTCATCATATCATCTTTTAAATTCTTAGATGCATAACCAAATTTTCAAATTTAACATCTTTATATCCTTTTCAATTACAAATCTCATATTTTTCATATCATGATTTTATTTGCTTCCATCAATCATATCTCTATGTCATATCTCTTTCAAATTTTTCGAAATCCCTCCCCTCCTCCTATAAATATACATTCGGCCATCCCCTCCTCTCCACCATTCAAATTTGCCACTTCTCCTCTCTCTTCCCTTTCCTTTCTTTTGCTTGAGGGCAAGCAAACCTCTAAGTTTGGTGTATTTTTCCGTGATCACTGAGCTAAGACCCATCAAGATCATGGCACCTAAGGGATAGCAAACCAAATCAAGAGGCAAGAAAGAGAATACTCCAAAGAGTGTTTGGAATCAAGAGAGGTTCTTAACCAAAGAACATGCAGACCATTACCACAAAATAATGGGTCTGAGGTCAGTGATCCCGGAAGTTAAATTCAATCTGAAAGAGGATGAATATCCGAAGATCCAAGAACAAATTCGAAACAGAGGATAGGAAATTCTAGCCAATCCTGAGACAAAAGTTGGAAGAAATATGGTTCATGAATTCTACTCAAATCTGTGGCTAACAGATAAGCAAAGAATAACTGGAACCGCCTTTCATAGCTACCGAACCATGGTCAGAGGGAGGCTTATTTACTTCCATTTGGACAAAATAAGAGAGATCTTCAAATTGCCTCAACTACAAGATGATCCAGAATCCTTTAATAGGAGAATGGTGAGAGTAGATAAGGGGTTGGATCAAGTTCTAGAGGACATATGCCTCCCTGGAACTAAGTGGATAACCAATTCAAAAGGTGTCCCAAACCAACTCGAGAGGGGAGATCTCAAACCAGTTGCAAGAGGGGTTGGACTTTATTGGGCGTTCTATATTGCCCACTAGCAACCGCTCTGAGGTCACTGTCAAAAGAGCAGTGATGAGTCATTGTATTATGCTTGGAAAAGAAGTGGAGATTCATCATCTGATTTCTTGTGAGATTTACAAAATTTCAAACAAGAACTCTACTGAAGCCAAACTGGCCTACCCAAGCTTAATTTCTCTGCTATGTAAGGATGCTGGGGTGAGGATGGGAGTAGATGAATTCATCCCAATCGAACACCCAATCACTAAGAAGTCAATGGAAGGACAAGTGTAAGACAACTCCATCAAAAGGAGGGCGCAGGAGTTCCTCCCAAAAATTCCTGAAATTGACTACTGGACCCGCCTAGAAGCATCTGTTACCAAGCTGCAAGAAGCTATGGAACAACTTAAGGAAAAACAGTAGAATCAAAACTGCATGCTCTGCAAACTGCTGAAGGAACAGGAGAAGCAGGGGCGTAAGCTAAAGGAGCTGAAGCAAAAAGAGTGTGCTTAAGAGATCTGGACACCTCTAATTGGGGACTCTAGCAAAGCTGAGTCACAATCTGAAAAGGTTTACCCAGTTATGTGTTTGTGGAATTTATGTATCCGGTGGTAATACTGGAAAATAAAATGCTTAGGGTCACGGCCAAGACTCATAAAGTAGCTGGGTTCAAGAATCAACATACTTAACTAGGAGAATCAATAACACTATCTGGATTCTGAGTTCCTATAGAAGCCAATCATTATGAACTTCAAAGGATAAAGTGAGATGCCAAAACTATTCAGAGGCAAAAAGCTAAAAGCCCCGCTCATCTAATTAATACTGATCTTCATAGATGTTTTTGGAATTCATTGTATATTCTCTTCTTTTTATCCTATTTGATTTTTAGTTGCTTGAGGACAAGCAACAATTTAAGTTTGGTGTTGCGATGAGTGGATAATTTATACGCTTTTTGGCATTGTTTTTAGTATGTTTTTAGTATATTTTAATTAGTTTTTATTATATTTTTATTAGTTTTTATTTAAAATACACTTTTCTGGACTTTACTATGAGTTTGTGTGTTTTTCTGTGATTTTAGGTATTTTCTGGCTGAAATTGAGGGACCTCAGCAAAAATCTGATTCAGAGGCTGAAAAAGGACTGCAGATGCTGTTGGATTCTGACCTCCCTGCACTCAAAGTGAATTTTCTGGAGATACAGAAGCCCAATTGGCACGCTCTCATTTGCGTTGGAAAGTAGACATCCTAGGCTTTCCAGCAATATATAATAGTCCATACTTTTTCCGAGATTTGATGGCCTAAACAGGCGTTTCAAGTCAGCTCAAGAATTCTGGCGTTTAACGCCGGAATTGGCATGAAAACTGGAGTTAAACGCCCAAACTGGCACAAAAGTTGGCGTTTAACTCCAAGAAAAGTCTCTACACATGAAAGCTTCAATGCTCAGCCCAAGCACGCACCAACTGGGCCCGGAAGTGGATTTTTATACTAAACACCCTAGCTTACTCATTTTCTATAACCCTAGGTCACCAGTTTACTATAAAAACTACTTTTAGTGATTCATCTTGTACCTCATGACACTTTACATATTTCTTATTGTATTCTCTACGGCATGAGTCAATAAAACCCCATTGTTGGGGGTGAGGAGCTCTACTGTTCTTCATGAATTAATGCAATTACTACTGTTTTCCATTCTATCATGCTTGCTTCTATTCTAAGATATTCATTTGCACTTCAACCTGATGAATGTGATGATCCATGACAATCATCATCATTCTCACCTATGAACGCGTGCCTGACAACCACCTCCGTTCTACATGCAATCAAGCTTGAATGTGTATCTCTTGGGTTTCTAATCTAAGATTGGAACCTTCATGGTATAGGCTAGAATTATTGGCGGTCATTTCTGAGATCCAGAACGTTTAAACCTTATTTGTGGTATTCTGAGTAGGATCCGGGAAGGGATGACTGTGACGAGCTTCAACCTCGCGAGTGTTGGGCGTAGTGACAGACGCAAAAGGATCAATGGATCCTATTCCGACATGATCGAGAACCGACAGATGATTAGCCGTGCGGTGACAGCGCATTTGGAACATTTTCACTGAGAGGATGGGAAGTAGCCATTGACAATGGTGATGCCCAACTTAAAGCTTGCCATGGAAGGAGCCTTGCGTGCATGAAGAAGAAGATAGTAAGAAAGCAGAGATTCAAAAGACAAAGCATCTCCAAAGCCTCAACCTGTTCTTCATTACTACATAACAAGTATTTATTTCATGTTCTTTTACTTTTTACAATTAAATCTGAGAATTATTGACATCCTGACTAAGAGTTACAAGATAACCATAGCTTGCTTCAAGCCGACAATCTCCGTAGGATCGACCCTTACTCACATAAGGTATTACTTGGACGACCCAATGCACTTGCTGGTTAGTTGTGCGGAGTTGCAAAAGTGTGATTGTAATTTCGTGCACCCGGAGGCTCCCCCCAATTTTCCTCTAGTACATGCACAAAAGCATGTTTAATTTCATCCAACATTTCCCAAGTGTACCTAGACACTAGAACATTCTTTTGCCAACATAAGGGGAAGGCAGGTTCATTATTCTGTTCCAAGAAGAAAGGCCGAGCTCCTTCAACAGCTCGGACCTTGAAATAATAGTTTTTAAAATCCCTAAAAGATTCATCATACATAGAAAAAACATTTTTTCCCTGGGCAGCTTGGAAAGAAATCTAGGAAGTCTTCTTCTTAGCCGCCCCAGGCTTTGTCAAAACAAAAAGGTAAAGAAAGAGAGTTTGAGAAGGAAGGACATCCAGTTCTTGGCACAACAGTTGGAAGATTTTTATGAAACCCCACGAGTTCAGGTGAAGTTGAGAAGGAGCTACATTACAAGACCACAACAGGTTGGTCTCAAAGGAAGTAAAAGGAATGGGGATGTTCATTTGGCTAAAAAAATAATCATATGCATAAATGAAGGGACGTGCCCCCTGAATCAGAGAGGGAAAACAAACTCTCTCATCAGGGTCAGGCGCTACCAACTCGTAATTTTTCTCCTAATCTCTACTACTACAAACTCTGTGATGTCTCCTAAGCTGCACGCAATACTCAGAATTAACCACAGAAACACACATCAAGATGAGGGTGTCCAGCTAGTCAGACATGCCCTCGGGGACTTTGGTGGACGTCTCGACAATGTTTTTGCGAAAAGACATGTGCTCAACTAGTCCTACATGGAGAAAAAGGAAAAATGGGTTACTAATCAAGCAGCTCAAGAAAATAGATCGAACAAATATAGCTCGGGCAAAAGCATACGAATGTTAGAAGTCAGATATAGCAGCAAAAGGAAATCCCAGGACTCACACCAAGGACCAGGGGCATCCTTTGGAGGCAATAACAAAGTAAGAACCCAGGAAATGAAGGAAATCTACAGTTTATGTCCCGATACTTCTCAACAAAGAAAACAACCCTCCTTTGACAACGATACTCCACAAAGAAAGTAACAAATCACAAAAAGGTCATCAAAGTTATGATCTTTTCACAGTTTATCAGCAAAGGGATTTCGTCACATCTAAAGGAAATCATCCATGCCATACAAAACAGCAAACCATCAAACATCAAATAGACCACATGAAAATCATCAAGAAAGATCCAACCTCTTTGAAAGAAACAGTTCACTACTTCAAACAACAAAATGCAGTCGGACAAAAATGGCGATTCATACAAATCAAAGAAACCCTCAGAGCACACATTATAGCGATAACCAGACGCAACAAAAGCAGAGAAAGATACAAATTTTCCAAAATGAATTCAAGCAAGATCAAAACTTTTCAAAAATAGAACAATGCAAACACGAAAAGAAACGACGTGGAAGGTAAAAGAGAGAGAAGAAGAAAACCAACCTGAAGAAAAGAAGGAGACGATCAGAGATTGAAGCAGATAAACCAAAACGACACCATCAAATCACCTTTCAAGTAAAAGAAAAGGGAAGCGCGAAGATGCAAAAACGGAAAAGGTAAGGAGAGAGAAGAAGTTACAGCGAGCAAGAGAAGAGAAAACTGAGAGAAGCTTTGAAAATTAAAAAATAAGATACAAAAGAGGGAAACAAAGGAAACGGCAAAAAAGTTAATAGGTTTTTACTCTCGCACGTTCCCAAGGAAACGCAAAACGCACGAAACATTAAAAGAGGTGAGAAAAAATGCTCTGCATTCAAGCCACTAAATGGAAGCTCTATGACGAGATAAAAGTGCTCGAGCTCAGCTTCTCCAAAAGGATCGAAGTCTAAAAAAGGGGGGACTCGACCCCAATCTAAAGGATCTCAAGCAGGGGCACTGTTCATGCCCTGGGTCGAGCTGTACGACCCGGGCTAAAGACAAGTCGACTGACCTCCTCAGGTCTGGAATTCCCGACCTCTTCTCAAAGAGTTCAGCCAAATCGCTACAGGGAGCCCAAGTAGGCCCAAATAGAGGGACATAGCCCAATCTAAAGGCAGCTAAAGCCTAGAAAGATAAGGGCGGTTCCCCTTAAAGATAAGATGACATCGCTTAGAAGATAAGATAAGATAACTAACTTATCTTATCCGTAGAAGTCAGCCTACACTACTATAAATACACTGGAGCACCCAGGTATAACTCATACTCTAATTCTACTAAAAACATGCTTAAAGCCCATGCTAACTTAAGCATCGGAGTCTCTTGCAGGTACCACCACCCTCTGGTGACAAAGGATCAGCAGCACCATCAAGTCCAACAAGTCGGACACATCAGCTCCGGCCACCACCGCATATCTCGACCAAGATCGACCTACAGTTTCAGGTAACCCTCGGAACAGTACCCATTTTGAAAATATTTCAGTGCGACATTTTCTTAGCATCCTTCTATACCTCTCCCAGATATCATAAAAAGATTCATTATTTCCTTGTTTGAAGCCTTGGATGTCCAATCTCAGCTGGGTCATCTATCTTGGATGAAAGTATTGATTTAAAAACTTGTCTACTAACTGTTTTCAAGTTTTCAAGCTAGCTTTGGGCTGGTTATCCAACCACCTCTTTGTTTGGTCCTTTATAGCAAAAGGAAAGAGTAATAGTTTGTAGACATCTTGGTCTACTCCCTCATTGTGTACTGTGTCAGCAATCTTTAAGAAATCTACTCTGAAACTCAATGGGTTCTTCCTATGGAAGTTCATAGTACTGGTAGTTCTGCTGCACCAAAGAAATGAGTTGAGGGTTTAGTTCAAAGCTACTTGCTCTGATGGGGGGTATGCTAATACTTCTTCCATAGAAGTCAGCAGTGGGATTTGTATAAGACCCAGAGTTCTTCTGAACTCTTCATTCCCATTTAGGTTCATGATGAAGAAATGTAGGAAAAGAAGAAGAATTATGGATAAAGATGTAAATTATAATTAAAATATTTTTGTTTTTATTTTATTTATTTATTTAGTTCGAAATTAAAAGCTTGATTAATTAAAAAGATTTCAAATATAAATGATATAATTCGAAAAAGAAGAGAGAGAAAGAGAGAAGATATTTTCAAAAATTAAAGAGAGAGGAATTAGTTAGGAAGTTTTGAAAAAGAAGAAAGAGAAAATAGGTAACTAATTAAGAAAGATTTGAAAACAATATAAGATTTGAAAAAATTTGAATTTGAATTTTGAATTTTGAATTTTAAAATTTGAATTTTCAAAATTGAATTGAATTAAGATAAGATAAGATTTTGAAAAAGATTTGGTTTTGAGATTTGAAATTTGAAATTTTGAATTTTGAAATTTGAATTTTGAAAATTTGAATTTGAAATAAGATGAGAAAATATTTTGAAAATTTGAATTTTAAATTTTTGAAAATTGAATTTGAAACAAGATAAGATAACGATTTGAAAAAGATATGATTTTTGAAATTTAAATAAGATAAGATAAGGTAATGATTTTGAAATTAAAATTTGAAAAATTGGGTGTAATTTTGAAAAATTAAGATAAATATAAGAAAAGATATTTTAATTTTTTGATTTTTGAATTTAATGAAGAAAGAGAAAAACAACAAAAAGACACCAAACTTAAAATTTTTAGATCTAAGAACACCTAGTGTGCGAAAATTAAGAAGAAAACACAAAGAGACACCAAACTTAAAAATTTTAAGATCAAAAGAGGAAGAAAAACAAGAACACTTTAAAGATCAAGAAGAACATCAATAACACTATTCGAAAAATTCAAGCTAACAAAGCTAAACAAGGGACACCAAACTTAAGAATTGACACTAGACTCAAACAAAAGCCACTATTTTTTAAAAATTTATTTGAAAGAAAATAATAAAAATTCGAACTTTAAGCAAGAACAAGAATAAAAGACTTAAACAAAAGTTCAAGATTTGTAAAGAAAAGGAAATTTTTGAAAGATTTTTGAAAAGAAAATAAAAGATTCAGATAAAATAAAACTAAAGCTGTAAAGAAAAAGAAATTTACCTAATCTAAGCAACAAGATAATCCGTCAGTTGTCCAAACTCAAACAATCCCTTGCAACAGCACCAAAAACTTGGTGCACGAATCCCCACACTTCGTCGAACTATACCAACAAGTGCACTGGGTCATCCAAGTAATACATGAGCAAGTCAGGGTCGATCCTATGAGGATTGTGGTTTGAAGCAAGATATGGTTATCTTGTAGATCTTAGTCTGGTGAATAGAAAGTTAGGTGGTTTGATTAATTGCATAAAAGAAAATAAGGAGATCTAAACTAGGTTGACCTGTTTATAATGATAAGAAGATGGTTAAGGCTTGGAGATGCTTTGTCCTTCTAGATTAACTCTAGTCTTACTGTCTTCTTCAATTGTGAATGATTTCTTCTATGGCAAGCGGTATGTGATCAACGCCATACGGTTGCAGTCGCCAATCTCTTCCAGATCTAAACCCCAGGGTTAGTGTGGATCCATTCTGATTGAGGGTGAAGCTCTTGCAGTCCATTCTCCTTAATGATCCTACTCAAAACGCCACAGACAAGATTGGATCTTCCAGATCAGAGAATGCTGCACCTTTGGGTTCTAGCCTCTACCACAGAGAGTACGGCTGAACTGGTGACTCGAGAAGTCCCTAACAAAGTCGTGGATTAGCCGTCTAAGAGATGTATAATCAAGTTGGTGGTTCAATGCTTTCCAATTACATATTCACATGAACCCAAGAAGAACACAGGTGGTTGTCAGGCACGCGGTCTTAGTATGAAGAATGAAGATGATTGTCACGGTCATCCCATTCATCAAGTTGAAGAACAAAGATACATCTTAGAATTGAATCAAACACGGATTGAAGAGAAATAGTAATACTTTTATTAATCCATAAAACTCAGCAGGGCTCTTCCCCTCAACCTAGGAGGTTTAGAAACTCATACTGATAGAAAACACAATGATACATGAAAATATGGAAAAAAGTCCCCAAAGATTATGTAAAATATCCCTTAAATACTAAACTAATGACTAAAGATTACATAATAAGGGTAAAACAGTCTTTTTAGTGCTAAAATCCACTTCCAGGGCCCACTTAGTGAGTGTTTGGGCTGAGCTTGATTGAGATCCACGTGCTATGAGGCCTCTAGGGTGTTGAACACTGGCTAGGGGGTCCTCTTTGGGCGTTTGGACGCTGGTCAGCTCCTTTGGGCGCTGGAAGCCTAGACTGGGGCAGGAGGCTGGTGTTGAACGCCAGTTTTGGGCCTTCAATTCTGAAGCAAATTATGGACTATTATACATTTCTAGAAAGCTATGAAAGTCAGATTTCCATAGCCGTTGAGAGCGCTCCATTTGGACTTCTGTAGCTCCAGAAAAGCTCTGGAGGTCAGATCCGGATAGCATCTGCAGTGCTTTCTCTATCTCTGAATCAGTCTTTTGCTTCAGCTCCTCAATTTCAGCCAGAAAATACCTGAAATTGCAAAGAAACACACAAACTCAAAGTAGAATAAAAAAAGTGAATTTTACACTAAAACCTATGAAAACATAGTAAAAATTAAACAAAATATGCTAAAAACTATATGAAAATGATGCCAAAAAGCGTATAAAATATCCGCTCATCAGTTATCCATGGGAGTCAGACCTCGACCTCCCCACACTTAAAGATTGCACCGTCCTCGGTGCATGCAAAGAAGAGCAAGGTGGACGGGTTGCTACAATTAATGAGCTCCTTCAAAAGGTTGTGCGGAGGGACTTGCTTGTTGCCCCATTTAGAAGCTTTTCCTTTCCTTTCTTGGTGGCTAGCCTAAAAGGAGAGAAAAAGGGAGAAGAATAAGCCCATAAGCAAAGATCTCAAAGCAAATAGAATGTAGGTTGGGCTAATGCCAAATAAGAGTAAGGTTCTCAACTACATGGTATCTACAACATGTAAGTGAGAAAATAATATGAGTTAAGGCATATCAACTAATACTTGACATAGGGGTAAAGTCAAAGCATAAGTAAATGACATGAAAAGCACTTGGAGCATCAAGTTCAAATAGAAAAGAGTGGGTCATAAAAGACAAGATGAGTTCATATCAATGCACAAAGGATACAAGAGTCATAAAAGATTAAGCATTGATTTAAAAGTTCCATCACCCAACAATATCAAACAAGTCAAGAAGCACCAAAATAATCCAAGAATATCTCAACAATTGAGTAGGAAAGTTCAACACCAATATTAAAATAAGAAACTTAGAAAAGAAAATAATAACAAGCTATAAAAAGATAAAATTAAAATGCAATGAATAAAAATAAGCAAATGTAACATATAAAAGAAAATGAAAAATAAGAAAAATGAGAAGTGAAATTTTGAAGAGGGGGAGAAGAAGAAAGTAAGAAAGGAAGAAGAGAGAAGAAGAAAGGTAGAAAGAAAGAAGAAGAAAGAAGAAGAATGAAGAAGAAAGAAGAAGAAACATGGGAGAAATAGGGCGCGAAGGTGACGTGCGCGCCTCATCTACGCATACACGTGGAAGGTGGAAAAAGGCATATGACGCGTAAGCATCATACAGCCTACGCGTGGTCAGCAGAAAAGATATGCGCGTCGCCCGTACGTACGCGTGGTGTCCAATTGTGCTCATCGCACAAAGGCAGGACAGGGCCCGTGCAACTCTCTGGTTTTTATACCAGGAGTTCCAAGATCAGCCTACGACGCGTGCGCGTTGCCCACGCTTACGCGTGGAGGTGCGAAAAAGACCAGTGACGCGTACGCCTCGTCCACGCCCACGCGTGGAACGCCCCCTTTTTTTATTTTTTTTAATAGAAGCATAAAATATAAATAGGGCATTCTCCTAATCTATAAACATTCTAAAGCAACCAAAATTCAAATTTAACAAAAATCTTTTAGTTTTCAAAAAATTTTCAGAGACAAAACAAACACAACTTGCACTTCAAGCAAAATGCAATTCAAAACAACTATTCTAATCAAAACATGAATCTAATAAGCAACCAAGCAATCAAAGCAAGATATGCAAAAGTATGAAAAGAAGAAAACTACCTAACAATGGCAACTCAATTCATTCATTGATTATATATACAAGAGAATGGAAAGAGTTTAGCGTGTCTCCCACCTTGCACTTTTATTGTCCTTAAGTTGGACAATTGGGAGGCTCCTTGTCACGGTGGTTTATGCTTGTACTCATCCTTGAACTTCCAAGGATGCTTTCTCCTCAAACGGTTGTCAGAATTTCCAACCGACTTCATCAAGTTTGGTTGAAGTTCTTCACAAGATATGAGCTCCCAAAATTGGCATTCATGTTGTGATCCGGGGTCCCATATCTTATTTTTGCATCCATCTTCTAGTTGATCATCATTGTTCCATCTGGGTGAGAAGCACATAGAATTCTCGTTGGAGCACCAAATTCTCCTCCTAGATCCATTGACGCGAGCAAATTCGTCGGTTAAGAATTCCTTCTAGGTAAAGGAGAAACAACCTCGTTGCAAGTATAGTTCTCAACCAACAAGTAATTCTCGATCAAAGTTTACAATTTCTAATTATACTGAGAGTAGTTAAACCTCGGGTCATTCTTCCTAGGAATGCAAATGAAATGTTACGCTTTCGGCTGTTAAGGGGGCAAAAGGGGTTTTGTGTAATCAAAGAACAAAATATTGAAAGAACTAAGAAATCAAAGAACTAAGCAATGACCAAAATTGGAATTAATGCAAGTAAAAGGAGACAAGATCAAAACTAGTAAAAATGCAAGGAATGCAATAAAAGAGCCTTCACTTGGAAATGAGCATCCAAGGAATCCTATCATCGCCATAACCACAACTATGGTAATTATCATGTGTCAATCTCGCCTAGTCAACCCCAACCATCGAGGAGTAAGTCAAGCAAGCATAATTGACCTTAATCCATAAGTCCTAGACAACTTATCAAACTAGTTGATAAAAGGCTAGCGTCAATGGAAACAAGAGTCAACTAACTACCTAAGAATTACCACTAAATGTCAGACATTATGACTCTAGTATCCTAGGAACTCAAACCCGAAGCCAAGGTGGGAAAATCTACTCAAAATCTACAGTTGTGATTTTCACAAACATCTTGTATGCATAAAAGTAAAACATGGAAAATTTCAAAGTAAAATGAAAAACTATAACCAACTATCAACAAAACCAAACATAGGCAAGCAATCAAACAAAAAGAAAGCATGAAATATAAAATTCATTGATCAAAACTTCAAGAAACACAAAATTGTAAATATGAACAAGTAACTTGAACCAAAAGGAAATGAAAATAAAGGCAATATAATTAAAGAGGAAATTAGAGTACTTACAATTGAAGAAGTAAAAATCCAAAATCAAAGCTTGCCGTAAAATGCTACAATGGAAATTGATAAACCCTAGGAGAGCTTTCTACTCTACACTACTCCTACTCCTAATACTATGAAAATTATCTAAATTATGCTTCAATGCCTCCCCCCTTTGATAAGTGTTGAAGTCTCCTTTATATAGCACTCCAAAACAGCATTTCAGCCTCCCAAAAATGAGCCAAGGGCCTCCAAATTCGCGCAGTACATGTTTCATTAATGTAATCACGTGCAGGGACCCATACGGACGTACAGACGTGTGTGTCCACACACTCGGCTGAAAATTGGCCTCTGCGTATGCACAGGTACTCGTGCGCATGCACACATGGAAATTCTTCCTTGTGCGTACGCACGCAAGGCTGTGCGCACGCACACTTCGCTGTGTGTGCTTTTTCTTGTTTTCTTCATGTTTTCTCCCTTGTACATGCTTTCCTCCACTTTTGGCTATCCATTCTTGTCTCCAAGGTCTGAAATCACTCACAAACCATATCACGGCATCGAATGACCCAAAAGTGGAATTAAAAATCACTAATCTAAGCATTAAAACACATATTTTCACATTTAGAATCAAATTAGGGATCAAACACAAAAGTAAGCTATTTGAGTGCTTAAGTGTGAGTTCATGTGCTAAAATCCATCCAAATCAAGCTAAAATATATCAGAAAATGTGGACTCATCAATTCCCCCACACTTAAACAATAGCATGTCCTCATGCTAAACTAATAAGGAGAATGATCAAAGGGGTAATCAACTTATTAAATACAACTACCTATATGCATGCAAGTATATTATATACTATCTATATCTATATATCTATCTATAGTATCTATATGAAATTGGTGAAAATAAACAATCAAGTTCCCAAGCAAGTATGGACAAATAGGGCTAAGCAAGGAAATAATCCAATGCATCCAAAATCTAAAGAATTGATTCAACTCATCAAAGTGAAGCAACTTGCAAGAATACATGATAAGAAGCATGGAAACATAGAATTGAGTACTTGAACCCTCACTAGGTGTGTATACACTCTGATCACTCGGTGTTTAGGGTTTCAATCACTCAAGTTTCTTCTAATCATGCTTTCAAGGAATTGCTTTTCATCTAACAATCAACAACAAGTGATGCATGAATGCAATTATCATGAGGACTTCATATGATTGTAATGGGGTTAGAGTAAAGGTGGGATAGATATGGCTAAGTGAACTAAAATAGTTGAATCCTTGATCAGTTTAAGTTATCCACATCAACCTACATCAACCAAATCAAACCAAATGCAATCCCTACCTCCCATCACACTTTTTATATACATTCATGTATGCTTTTCTCACAAAAACATCAGATATGCAATTCTTTATTCATGTGTTTACCCTTTTAGGTAACTTTGCGTCCTTTTTATGATGAAATTTTTTTTTATTTTTTTTTGAAGTTAGAATTGCATATGATTAAGTAGCTCATACATGAATGTTCCCATTTTCTACAAATTTTCAGTAAATACCCAAGTTGAACATTTTTTTTTTACTACCAAAGTTTTCCAAAAGATTCCCCCACACTTAGATGATACACACTTCTCCAACCTAAGCTAATCAAGGATTCAATCCAAGGTAAGATGTAACACCCTAACTATCAAAGCTCACGCTTTCGGCTGCATAACTCTTATAGCTCGGACATTAAGACGACTCTTATACTATTTAATACTAAAATATGAGCCTGTTTAAAACTTTAAATCGCAATACCGCTTCCAAAATACTTTCGTTCGACAATGCACATCCATAAATACCATACAACTTACAACAACTCATAAAGGGTACATACATATATATGTATATATATATAAATAATATTACAAGCATTATCCAAAACAATTCCTATCCCTCTTACAGAACATATCAAGATAAAGGCGAGGGTACAATAAGTAACAATCTAAAGCAATACAGAGCATTTCAACAACAATTAAAATAAACTCTTCGTGACTTCTGCGCCCATATCCTGAAAGGAGAAAAATGTAGGGGGGTGAGAACATCATCCTCGAAAGGGTTCTCAGTAGAGGGTTTTTGGGAATTACTGTAATAGGATACGTGAAGATAAACCGTACCAGTGATTAATAACCATCTTATGCCTCTTTTCAAAAACCACGGTTTACAATAAAAGTAGAGTCAGAAATCTTTTCTGAAAGAGGAACCGTTCAATTCTCAAAAACATCAAAAGCCTTTCAAAACGGTTTATCTATGCGGAACCAAAATAGCCTTTCATATTTTATTCCAAACCAGAAACATAAAACCAAAATCAACCATCGGTTCATCTCATTTCAACCACGGCCCTAGGCCCAAACAAATCCAACCAACAACCAATCACCACAGTCCAACAGAGTCTCAGCAGCAAACACAAATAGGAAGATGCAAGCACAAACAAACAGTTATTGCAAGTAGAACAATTAGCAGTTAATCACAAGTAGTCACAAAGGCAAACCAAGTACAATATTCACACTCAAACAATGTCACATAAATGCATATGATGTATGCCTGTCCTAGTGGCTGATGATATCATCTGTCGGTTATAAAGCCAACCCGACAAGTCCTGGTAGCTAACCATTGGACTGTCCCTCTGTCGTGCATCCCTAACTCGAGTTATACTCAATATAATCGTGATCATAATCATGATCCATATCCATCACCCTCACTGGTGAATATTCACGGGGGCGAGCTCATCCGGGACTTTCACAGTGCCCGGCCACCCTTACGACATAGGGTCAGCAGAGTATCAAGTCTCAACCTGGAGCACGTGGTGGCTAGCCACTGCTACTACCCAGGGAAACTCGTATCTCAGATAGTGGAAGTGCAAAATCACAATTATCAATATCTCAGCATATATGCATTCATTCTCAGCCATGGATCAACATCCATCTCAGCCATTCGGCTCACGGTTCAATCCAGAACTAGCCAATATTGATAATCATACACAGCCATTCCGACTCACGGTTCAATCCAGAACCAGCCAATATTCATAATCATACACAGCCATTCCAGCCCATAATAAAACAGCACTTCCACCATTCAAAATCATCAAATTAATGAAATCGGCATTTAAGCCATAAATCATTTTTCTCAATTCATTTCACTTTGAAATCAAGTTTCAACTCTTTTCAGCCTTGGCTTTAAAGATCTCATTTCTCAAATTATCTTAGGCTCATAAGCCACTTTTACTCAAGGAAAATTCCCCTCTTAAAATAAGCCACTCTCGGCTTCCTGTTTCCAAAACTTCCAAAACCATGGAAAGTTAAAGATTCCTTCTGAAACATTCAAAATCACCCATCCAACAATGGGATTTTTGTAACAAAAGTTCCTTGGCAGAGTCCCAAGTCCTTAGGGGAGGATAGCATAACTCATTTTGCCAAATTCATTTAAAATCATTAAAACCTTGGCTTTCCGATTTGAGTAATAAAATAGGGTCTAAGCCAAACCGAGTCACGTAGTCATTTAGTTCTTTCAAAGCCGTTTCCTTTACTTAGGCAAAACCAGCTTTAACCCCCATGATAAATTCTAAAGCGTTTCAGCTGTTCAAAATTGTTTTAGTCTTGCAAAAATTCAGAATTCAAAAAGTACTTAAAACCTTTCTCAAAACATTTCAAAATGAAACTTGTCAATAGACATTCAGGTTCTTTCAAAGTCATTGAAACTTCTTTAATTGAAACCCCCAAGTCAAATTCAAAGGCATAAACCCTTTTCACATTCAAACAGTTTTAAAACACAAGTTTCATCTAGATAACTTTCTCCTGAAAGAGATACAATGCCTTTCTTAAGAAGCAAGACTAAATCACAATTTCCTCTTTACTAATTCATTTCGAAAGCATGAATCATCCTTTTCTCGATAATTCAAATAAAATAGTAGAAGTCTTTAACTCATCATTTTCCAGACAACATTTCAATAAAGACTCGGATTTTATAGAAATTTCGGCAGCACCTCCCCTAAAACTTGGACTTTGCCACCCGATTCGGGTCCCAACTAAACCGTTCCAAAATCCTTTTCAACAGCCCAAAATCCAAAATCAGTTCAAGGAAAGCCAAATCTAACAGTCATCTCAATTCCATATTTCAAGGAAACCGTTTCAAAAATCAAATCGTTATCAGCCGAATAAACTGATTTCTAGAGCTTTAAAGAAACGGTTCAGCAACAGTCATTTATCAAACCAGATCATTTAAAGCAAACCAGGCTGAATTCAAGAGTGTATTCTATTTTTCACATTCCTAATAAAATCCATGCAACTCAAATCAATTTCCAATGGATTAAACTCGATCTCAAAGCTTTAAAAGAATCATCTTACAAAGCAGTTCATTTCACAAAACCACACAACAATTCAACCAACAGACGTTCATAATCAACCGAGGCAAATCAAACCATACATAAGGCCGATACAATCACCAAATACACATTCTCTCACATCAGTATCCATATGTAATAATTCCAATATATAAAAATATAGTTTTTGGAAAGCGCCCCTACCTCAAAACACAATTCCATAACCTAAACGTCTCACAGAGTCCTTTTCGCCTCAACCCGAACTGACGGCAACCAAAACCTTAGCTCCCAGTCACGTTCGCAATAACCATAGCAACACTAATCGCAACATATAATAATCAGGACTCGACCCCATGTTACCAAAACTCATTTATTAACCAAACACAACCAAAAACTAACGCGAGGCTTTTTGAAACATAATTTCGTATCGGAATAACAACACGAAGCAGTTGCGATTTCGAACCGGCCCCAACAATAGCTCCGGCGGTGGCCAGAAGCTCCGGTGGATCAACCATAAAAAACCGCGCAGCATTAAAACCTTCTCAAGATCCAAAAAGACTAAAACCGCAAATTAAAACCCTTATCGGTAGAGTTCTCTGGCGACTGAGCTGCATTCTCCGTCGGCAGAGACGGAGGAGCAGTTCGAACGGCCAGCAGCAGTGACGGCGCTAACTAGCATCAACATCCACCATCGTCACCACCTCCCTCTCCGGTCAGATCCAACGGCCGTAAAAGGATCAGCCCCAACTCGCGACGCTATTTCCTCCTCCCCTCATGCTTGACGGCGGCAGATCTAGCAAAAAAGGGACCCTCGGCACGGCAGAACGGCGATGGTCAATGGCGCGTCGGCGGTGACTGGACGCAACTCCTCCAGCTCGCGTCTCCTTCTCTCCCAGCGTCGCCCAGTCTCGGCCTTCCTCCTCCTTCGAGTTCGGTGGAAATGGACCCACGGCGATGCTGTGCTTCCTCCACGATTACTGGCCCGACGGTGGCATAGCAGTGAGGACGACGGAGCTGGCGGCGAGTCCCTCTCTACGCGATGCTAACAGTGCAGCTTCTCCCTTCCTCAAAGCTCGTCTCGATCTCTCTCTTACTCAGACTAGATCGGCGGCTTTATGGTGGCGACGACAAGGACGCTCGTGACGGTGACAGGCGGTGACAGACCATGGCAGGGACGAGCTTTACGGCGGCCGGGTAAGCAAGACTGGTGACGGCGCGGTGGTGCGTCGCGATGGGCTTCCTGCCTCCCCTCATTAGCCACAACTCAGCCTCTCACTCTCTGCTCTATTTCCATTGGAGGGGTTTGTGTGTGTGTTGTGTAACGACCCAATTTTCAATATGTCTAGATCATACCGGAAACTGAGCACTACCAATTTGTCTTCCTAATTATTATCTATTATTTATCATATGAGCCTGATTCATTGTTAAAAGCGTAGTTAATTTGCGAGGTGTATTTTTTTTTTTGAAAACGTTTGGATTAATAGACCGAATCATTTATAATCAATTCACAAATAATAACAGATAAAATAGTTATAAACAACCACACATAAATACATCACAAGTAGTTGACAACATTCGGTGATTCAGCCTTTATTAGAATATAGACTGTTAGTTAGAACACCCCTAGATATAGCTAAATAATATCTATATACATGTATATACATACAACATCCTAGGTCCTGACCTGTTCAAGAGGTCCCTAAGCTAGCACCTAGGCTAGCCTAGACTCTATACTCACCTAGTCCCTCTAAACTACTAAAGCGAGGGAAAGTACGTTCTAGGTCTTCAAAACTCAAGTCAGGTGGAACGTCATCAAAAGATAGAACATCATCTGCTACTCCTCTGCACGATCAGACTTTTCCACAGGACGTCTCTCTGGTACCTCATGAAGTAGCCACACAATAGGAATCTCGTACACAGGACTTAGGTTAAAGTGCGCATACGAACGGGGTGCAGACGTTGGCTGGTCTGACAGTATATACATATAATTAGAGAATGATATTCACCTTAGACTCAGAAGACTATCTAGAGCAGAATCCTCTTCTTGTGAACGGTCATCAGCGAACTATGGTAAGGTACTCTTACTTCCGCCTTAAGGGGGAAGGGAGAGAGAAAGGGTAAGAACCGGGGAGTTCTTAGTAGGGTCGGGGTTATTAGTTACGTTCATTAATTCTATGTTGTTTAGCAGACTATTACCAAAATATAAAGAAGCAGTAATTAGAAAACACAGATAAGTAAAGAAGATAGAGAAAACAAATAGCAGAACACAAACAGAAGAATACAAGAAAATAACACAAGCGCAGAGAATGGAATACAAACAAGGAAAGCATACATTCATACCACAATCATAACAAAGGAAATGCGCAATCAAGTATGATTCATGTCTAGCCCTAGTGCAGGTAATGAGCTCATCTGTCGGTTTCTACCTACTCCCGATGTAACCCGAAGCAGCTGAAACGGGTATGGTTTTTCAGTCAACATAGGTACAGTTCTCACTAACCGACGTATGCGTCATATCCTCTGTAAGCAAACTCTGTCTTACAGGTGGCAGCATTCCAGCCGTGTATGAAATCATATTCTCTGTAAGCAATCCTTGCCTTACAGGTGCGGCATTCTAGCCGTGTATGAATTAATATCCTCTGTAAGTGATCCCAGGTTATCAGTTGCAGGTACAACTCTCGATAGCTGTGTAACATTGGAAAATGTTCTGTGGTCGTACCACTATCTATCTTACTACCTTCACGCAGCAGATCATTACATAATCATTCTCATTATTATCATTCATCATCATTCTCATTATTCATCATCATTTTCACATTCTTATGCAATACCTCTTTCTTTCTCTGTTCAATCATACTGTATAAACTTTACATCTTTCACTTTTACAATATCCTGGCTCAAACCATTTCTCTTTATCATATTATTCTCTTTTCTTTGTATCTCTTTACTTTACTCTGGTTACTCTGTGGTCTATGTTACTTTATTCTGCTCTGATTTCTCTGTTTAACATGTGTATTTAAAGCTTATGTAAATTTTGGTATGAAAAGTTAGCCTGTCCCAGGTATAGGTTCATTAAGTCTATACTGAAACAGTTTAACTTTTCATATAACACCTAACCCTAGTCGCAACTCAAGTACTAACTAAGTTGCCCAAGTTCGTTCACTAATCTCTATCTGTTTTTCTATCATTAAAATTTTACAGACTTTTTCTTTGGTTTTTATCTTTTCTTTAACTTTTTATCTTTTCTTTATCCTTGCTTCACTATCATGTTATTACCACTCCCTAAGTGTTTTATGAAGGTAATTATGAGATTCTGCACTTAAAGTTGTCTTTCTAAAGTTTTTACAGAAAATTGCCTTTTCCGTATTATTTTATTATTTTTATTAAAATATTATTTTTATTTAAATATTATTATTTAATATTTTATTATTATTTATTATTTTAATACTAAATTTTCGAAAATTAACTTACCTTTTACTTTTAACCTTTAAAATTCACTTTTTACCACCCGTAACTTTTAATATTTCTACTTTTACCACCCTAACTTCCAGAAATTACCATATAACCCCTTAAACATCAAAAATTTTACTTCCTTGCCCTTTCTAAGATCTAAAAGGTGTTCTTCAATGTTCTTCACCACACTCAAAGTGTTCTTCGTGTTCTTCATATATTCTTCAAATTCTTTCTCTGTTTTTACCCGTTTTTCAGTCTTTTCAGCAACCGATTTTTACCAAAATTCAAAATAAATTTCCAGCCACTAAAACCCCATCTTTTCTACATGATTTTAACAAAAATTGAACCTCAATTTAAGCTCTAGGGTTTCGTTTTCCAGCATCCACAAGAACACACATTCATAGCTTGAATTTCATCAAATTTCATCAAATTTCATCAAATTTTCACCAAAATTTCAACAAGAATTACTCATACAAACAATCAATTTCAAGAACAGCCAAACCATAACATAATCACACAACTCAAACACAATCAATCAAGATTAAATTCGTCAATCCCTACCTGGTTTTGCTGCTCCTAATTCGGTTAAACTTTCAGGTGGTCCTTAAGCACTTTTTCCTCCTAAATCACATCAAGAACAACTTTAAATCCAAAAACTCTCAACTGACCAAATCTCACTCAGTATGTTAGGAAGATATATCTCACCTTAGAATTGCTGGAAATTCACGTTTCTTGGCCCTCAAGTCAAGTTAAGCATGATTCCTAAGGAAGAACATCAAGAAAACACATGTTTTGCATGGTTTTCCTTGAAAACCGGATTGAAATGGGAGGGAGACAGCCATATCACCTTATTTCCATCCTTGATAAGTTACATGGTTATGTAGAGGAAGAAGAGAGGATCATTTTGGTGAAATCGGAGTTTTGATTTGAGTTTTAGTTCAGAAGAAATCAAGCTTTGAAGATTAAGTGTTCATGAAAGTTTCTCTCTTTTCTCTCTTGTTATTTTCGGCCAAAATGATGAAATGAGACAGCCTTGGAGGTCTTGGGGGTGTAAGGTGAGTTGTGATTGGTTGGCTTGGAGGTGGATTAAAATAATATTAAAATATCTTTGGTGTACAACTACTAAACTAGGTGTATCGGAACACTCCTAAAAACATCTCTAAAAATTATTTTTTGAGCTACTAGCATAAATGACACTAGTAACATATTTATTATGAGAATAGAACATGTATAATTAGGCCTTAGAATTTCTAAATTCATCAGAGAGTGCTGCTGCTAAGCTGCACCAGTAAACCGTAAACCCAGTTAAACCGATTTTCTGTTTTTAACAAAAACAGACCAGGTAACATTATAATGTCATTCAAATATTTTATAATACTAATATAATGATAATATTATACTATTATCTCTCTCCTCTCATCAATCCAGTCCGGTTCGTCAAACAGAGACTATTTATGAATATCAGAATAAAAAATGCCAACCGATACGGTTCAAAAACAAGGTTCTTCGCGATTGCATTATCGAGCTTGCCTCAGAGGAGGTTCTAACTTAAGGATGACATAATGATAATGAGGATTGAGATGCTTGATGATATAACAGAGGTGTTCCCTTTACTGATCTTCTGGAGAAATCTGTACTTTAAGAAAAGATCTCATGTACTCGAAAATCAGGGTTGTTACATTCTACCCTCCTAAAAGAAAATTTTGCCCTCAAAATTTCAGTTACCTGAAAACAGATGCGGGTAATCAGCTCTCATCTTATCTTCCAATTCCCAAGTGTGCTCTTCTTCTCCTCTTGGTTCCCATGCTACTTTGACTAAGCGAATAGTCTTGCCTCTTAGGTGCTTATCACTTCTTTCTACGATCTGAACTGGTGATGCTTGATATGTCAAATCATTTTATAACTGTACTATTTCTGGTTGTGAAATGTGACTCTCATCGGGAACATATTTCTTAAGTTGCGAGACATAAAAAAAACATCATGAAGGTTTGATAAATAAGGAGGAAGGGCTATTTGATAAGCTACTAGACCGACTCTTTTAAGTATTTGGAAAGGTTCTATGTATCGTGGGTTAAGCTTTTTAGTCTTAAGGGCTCTACCTATTCCAGTAATCGAAGTTACTTCTAGAAAGACATGGTTTCCCTCACTAAACTCTAAGGGTCTACGTCTATTATCGGCATAGCCCTTTTGATGGCCTTGTGCTGTCTGGATCTTCCGACAAATCTCCTTTATCTTCTCAGTAGTTTCTTACACTAAGTTTGGACCTAAGACACTAGCTTCCCAATCGTCATTCCAACACAATGGTGTCTGACATCTTCTTTCGTAGAGAGCTTCGTATGGTGCCATCCCGATACTTTATTGGCAACTGTTGTTGTAGACAAATTCAACCAACAGCAAATACTTATCCCAGCTGCTTTGGTTGTCTATCATACATAATCGTAACATGTCTTCTAACGTCTGGATTGTCTGCTTTGATTGTCCGTCTATCTGAGGATGGTATGCTATACTCGTGTGTAATTCTGTTTCCAACGCTTTCTGAAAAGCTCTCCAAAATCTAGTAGTAAACCTCAAAACTTGATCTGAGACAATTTACGAAGGTATCCCATGTAGTCGTACGTTTTCTTGAATATATATTCGTTCCAGCCTTTCTAAAGTATAGTCAACTCGAATCGGAAGGAAGTACGCTGACTTTGTCAACCTGTCCACAATTACCCAGATGGTATCGTGTCCTGTTGAGGTCCTTGGCAATCCTGTGACAAAATCCATAGTAATCTGCTCCCATTTCCATTGTGGTATTTCTAAGGGTTGCAGGGTTCCTGACAGCTTCTGATGTTCCACCTTCATCTTCTGGCAGGTTAAACATTTTGAGACATAATTAGCTACTTCTTTCTTTAAGCCCGGCCACCAGAACATTTGTTTCAAATCTCGATACATCTTTGTCACTCCAGGATGCATAGAAAATCTACTTTGGTGAGCTTCAGCAAGAATCTTTTGTCGCAATTCTCCAGAGTTAGGCACACAAATTCTGTTCTTGTACCTCTATAGGCCACTACGATCCTGTCTCACAGCTTCTGGTTCTTCTGTGTTCATCCGTCTCAGCATGGTCATCATTTATGAGTCCTGTGCTTGTGCTTGCTGAATACTAATCTTAAAATCTGGTGTTATACGCAATTGGGCCAAACGGACTCCACTTGACATCTCAGTCATAGCCAACTTAAGGTCCTCAAATTCCGCGAGTAATTTTTCTTCCTGTATCATCATCCAAGAGATATTTAAATTCTTCCTGCTTAAAGCATTTTCCACCACGTTCGCTTTCCCTGGGTGATAACTTAATTTGAAATCATAGTCCTTCAAAAATTCCATCCACCTTCGCTGTCCAGAATTCGCACTTTGATAGTTTATCATATAACTTCCGAGTCCTCAGTGTCTGCAATACAGTCCTTAGATGCTTTTCATGCACTCTTTCTGTCTTCGAATAGATGAGAATATCGTCTATGAAAACTACTACAAACTGATAAAGGTACGGACGAAAAATACGATTCATGTAATCCATGAAAATCATAGGAGCATTAGTTAGTCCAAACGACATAAGCGTATACTCATAGTGACCATAACGAGTTCTAAATACATTCTTCGGTATATCTGATTCTTTCACTCGAATCTAGTGATAGCTCGATCGCAAATCAATCTTCGAGAACACAGTTTCACCTTCCAACTGATCCATCAAATCATCTATCCGTGAAAGTGGATACTTGTTCTTGATAGTGTCTTTATTTAGCTGTCGGTAATCTACGCAAAGTCTGATTCCACCGTCCTTCTTCTTTACTAGCAATACTGGAGCTCCCCAAGATGATGCACTAGGACGAATAAATTCCTTTCCAAGTAGCTCATCCAACTACTTCTTCAACTTTGCAAGTTTCAGTGGTGACATCCGGCACGGTGCTATGGAAATCGGTCCGGTTCCAGGTACTAGTTTAATGCTGAATTCTATCTCTCCCTAAGGAGGAAACTCAGGTATGTCGTCTGGGAAAACATCAGGAAATTCCTTCACCACTTGGATTCGTTCTAAGCTTAGTTCACTGTCATTCGAGCTAGCCACTAACAGAACGTATCCCTCATAATCCCTCCCGTCTAAGGTAATTCTTACAGAATTCAGATATAAGGTGTGGGACAGAAATAGTTTAGTACATAGACTATCAGATGGAATAACAGCAGTTCTTTTAAAATAATCAAGGAAAGCATGATACTTAGATAACCAATCTAATCCTAAAATAACTTCTAAACCACATAGAGGTAAACAGATTAGATCGTGTATAAAAGTCCTGTTCCTAATAGCGAATGGTACTTGCAGGCACACTAAACTGGTCAAAGCATTTTGGGATGCAGGTGTATGGACAATCAAGTAAAAATTCAATTTAAAGAAATATAATCCTAACTCGTAAGCAATAGTTAGAGAAATAAAGAATGCGATGCACCCGAATCATATAGTACAGTTAGAAATCGATTCTTGACATAACACTTACCTTGAATGAGGGCGTTCGATTGCACAACATCGTCAATAGTGATAGCAAATACTCGTCCTTGTTGCTGGGTTCTAACTGAATTTTGAGTAAATCCCTTCGGACAATCCATGGCAATATGTCCAAGTTCTCCACAAGCATAGCAGTTAGGTGATCCAAACTGGCAAGACCCATTATCATGCTCTTTTCCGCATTGCTTACATGCAGTGTTTATGTAAGCCTGATGGGTTCGTTTACCATTGCCTTGCCTTACTTTACCTCCATTCTTACCCGTACGGCGAGCAGTAATGTTACCAACTTGTAGGTTCTTATGCTATCGTATGCCACGCGCTTTAAAATGCACCCTTCTCCCAGCTGCCTGATGATTGCTAAGACGCCTTGGTGGAAATCCTTGGCGACTCACCTTGGCCACAGTCACTTTCTTAATACATTCTTCCACTAACTTGCTCTTGTTGACTAATTCAGCAAAATTACGTATCTCCAGCGGAACTATTGAACTCATCAGATCATCACGAAAGCCTCCTTCAAACTTCAAGCACTTCCATTCTTCAAAGTTAGCAGGATTCCCTTGACAGATCTTAGAGAAACGACACAAGTCATCGAAATTACGAGCATACTCAGCAACAGTCATATCCCCTTACCTCAGCTGCATAAGCTCTATCTCTTTAGCATCACACACTGCTCTTGGGAAATATTTCTTATAGAATTCATCTTTAAAAATATCCCAAGGAATGTCACCTTCATTACATTGTAGCAGTCGCTGTATCCCCTGCCACCAGTATTCAGCTTCTCCCTCGAGCATATAAGTAGCAAACTCTACGTGTTGTCCTTCCGGAACATGCTGCGCTTTCAGTGATCGTTCAATACCTCGAAACCAGTTATCAGTGTCAGTCACAATGAGTGTACCCTTGAACTTAGGCGGATTAACCTTCAGAAAGGTTGCAAGGGTCATAGGTCTTTCAGGATGCCCTAAGTTATTCTCATGATTCCCATTTCTCACTCCAAGATGTTCAACAGCCCTAGCCACTGTTACCGCAGCTTCACGCACTACTTCAGCCGCGTTGTTCATGGTAGCCATAAACGTTTCCTGTTCCCTCTCGTAGTTAATATTAGAAATTCCTTCCCGTATGCCTCGTCTCCGTGAACCCATTGTAGTCCTGTTCACACCAAACAATCATTGTTAAGGTGATCAGTCTTAACACTTCAAGTCAAGTGTGAACATTCCCAAAATGAAAACACAGAAACAATCATGCAACATATATCAATGGGATATCCTATACGCATGAGACACACAACAGAGTATGCAATGAAGCATAGTCAGTCCACTCCCCATGCTCTACTGGGAACGAACTGCTCTGATACCAAATTATAACGACCCAATTTTCAATATGTCTAGATCATACCGAAAACTGAGCACTACCAATTTGTCTTCCAAATTATTATTTATTATTTATCATATGAGCCTGATTCATTGTTAAAAGCGTAGTTAATTTGCGAGGTGTATTTTTTTTTTTTTGAAAACGTTTGGATTAATAGACCGAATCATTTATAATCAATTCACAAATAATAACATATAAAACAGTTATAAACAACCACACATAAATACATCATAAGTAGTTGACAACATTCGGTGATTCAGCCTTTATTAGAATATAGACTGTTAGTTAGAACACCCCTAGATATAGCTAAATAATATCTATATACATGTATATACATACAACATCCCAGGTCCTGACCTGTTCAACAGGTCCCTAAGCTGGCACCTAGGCTAGCCTAGACTCTATACTCACCTAGTCCCTCTAAACTACTAAAGCCAGGGAAAGTACGTTCTAGGTCTTCAAAACTCAAGTCAGGTGGAACGTCATCAAAAGATAGAACATCATTTGCTACTCCTCTGCACGATCAAACTTTTCCATAAGACGTCTCTCTGGTACCTCATGAAGTAGCCACACAATAGGAATCTCGTACACAGGATTTAGGTTAAAGTGCGCATACGAACGGGGTGCAGACGTTGGCTGGTCTGACAGTATATACATATAATCAGAGAATGATATTCACCCTAGACTCAGAAGACTATCTAGAGCAGAATCCTCTTCTTGCGAACGGTCATCAGCGAACTATGGTAAGGTACTCTTACTTCTGTCTGAAGGGGGAAGGGAGAGAGAAGGGATAAGAACTGGGGAGTTCTTAGTAGGGTCGGGGTTATTAGTTACGTTCATTAATTCTATGTTGTTTAGTAGACTATTAACAGAATATAAAGAAGCAGTAATTAGAAAACACAGATAAGTAGAGAAGATAGAGAAAACAGATAGCAGAACACAAACAGAAGAATACAAGAAAATAACACAAGCACAGAGAATGGAATACAAACAAGGAAAGCATACATTCATACAACAATCATAACAAAGGAAATGCGCAACCAAGTATGATGCATGTCTAGCCCTAGCGCAGGTAATAAGCTCATCTGTCGGTTTCTACCCGCTCCTGACGTAACCCGAAGCAGCTGAAATGGGTATGGTTTTTCAGTCAGCATAGGTACAGTTCTCACTAACCGACGTATGCGTCATATCCCCTGTAAGCAAACTCTGCCTTACAGGTGGCGGCATTCCAGCCGTGTATGAAATCATATTCTCTATAAGCAATCCTTGCCTTATAGGTGCGACATTCTAGCCGTGTATGAATTAATATTCTCTGCAAGTGATCCCAGGTTATCAGTTGCAGGTATAGCTCTCGATAGCTGTGTAACATTGGAAAACGTTCTGTGGTCGTACCACTATCTATCTGACTACCTTCACACAGCAGATCATTACATAATCGTTCTCATTATCATCATTCATCATCATTCTCATTATTCATCATCATTTTCACATTCTTATGCAGTACCTATTTCTTTCTCTGTTCAATCATACTGTACAAACTTTACATCTTTTACTTTTACAATATCCTGGCTCAAACCATTTCTCTTTATCATATTATTCTTTTTTCTTTGTATCTCTTTATTTTACTCTGGTTACTCTGTGCTCTGTGTTACTTTATTCTGCTTTGATTTCTCTGTTTAACATGTGTATTTAAAGCTTATGTAAATTTCGGTATGAATAGTTAGCCTGTCCCAGGTATAGGTTCATTAAGTCTATACTAAAACAGTTTAACTTTTCATATAACACCTAACCCTAGTCGCAACTCAAGTACTAACTAAGTTGCCTTAGTTCGTTCACTAGTCTCTATCTGTTTTTCTATCATTAAAATTTTACAGACTTTTTCTTTGGTTTTTATCTTTTCTTTAAATTTTTATATTTTCTTTATCTTTGCTTCACTATCATGTTATTACCACTCCCTAAGTGTTTTATTAAGGTAATTATGAGATTCTGCACTTAAAGTTGTCTTTCTAAAGCTTTTACAGAAAACTGCCTTTTTCGCATTATTTTATTATTTTTATTAAAATATTATTTTTAATTAAATATTATTATTTATTATTTTAATACTAAATTTTCGAAAATTAACTTACCTTTTACTTTTTACCTTTAAAATTCACTTTTTACCACCCGTAACTTTTAATATTTCTACTTTTACCACCCTAACTTCCAGAAATTACCATATAACCCCTTAAACACCAAAAGTTTTACTTCCTTGCCCTTTCTAAGATCTAAAAGGTGTTCTTCAATGTTCTTCACCACACTCAAAGTGTTCTTCGGGTTCTTCGTATATTCTGCAAATTCTTTCTCTGTTTTTACCCGTTTTTCAGTCTTTTCAGCAACCGAATTTTACCAAAATTCAAAATAAATTTCCAGCCACTAAAACCCCATCTTTTCTACATGATTTTAACACATATTGAACTTCAATTTAAGCTCTAGGGTTTCGTTTTCCCGCATCCACAAGAACACACATTCATAGCTTGAATTTCATCAAATTTCATGAAATTTTCACCAAAATTTCAACAAGAATTACTCATACAAACAATCAATTTCAAGCACAGCCAAACCATATCATAATCACACAACTCAAACACAATCAATCAAGATTAAATTCATCAATCCCTACCTGGTTTTGCCGCTCCTAATTCGGTTAAACTTTCAGGTAGTCCTTAAGCACTTTTTCCTCCTAAATCACATCAAGAACAACTTTAAATCCAAAAACTCTCAACTGACCAAATCTCACTCATTATGTTAGGAAGAGATATCTCACCTTAGACTTGCTGGAAATTCACATTTGTTGGCCCTCAAGTCAAGTTAAGCATGATTCCTAAGGAAGAACATCAAGAAAACACATGTTTTGCATGGTTTTCCTTGAAAACCGAATTGAAATGGGAGGGAGACAGAGATCTCACCTTATTTCAATCCTTGATAAGTTACATGGTTATGTAGAGGAAGAAGAGAGGATCATTTTGGTGAAATCGGAGTTTTGATTTGAGTTTTAGTTCAGAAGGAATCAAGCTTTGAAGATTAAGTGTTCATGAAAGTTTCTCTCTTTTCTCTCTTGTTATTTTCGGCCAAAATGATGAAATGAGACAGCCTTGGAGGTCTTGGGGGTGTAAGGTGAGTGGTGATTGGTTGGCTTGGAGGTGGATTAAAATAATATTAAAATATCTCTGGTGTACAACTACTAAAACTAGGTGTATCGGAACACTCGTAAAAACATCTCTAAAAATTATTTTCTGAGCTACTAGCATAAATGACACTAGTAACATATTTATTATGAGAATAGAACATGTATAATGAGGCCTTAAATTTCTAAATTCATCAGAGAGTGCTGGTGCTAAGCTGCACCAGTAAACCGTAAACCCGGTTAAACCGATTTTCTGTTTTTAACAAAAACAGACCAGGTAACCTTATAATGTCATTCAAGCATTTTATAATACTAATATAATGATAATATGATACTATTATCTCTCTCCTCTCATGAATCGAGTCCGGTTCGTCAAACAGAGACTATTTACGAATATCAGAATCAAAACTGCCAACCGATACGGTTCAAAAACAAGGTTCTTCGCGATTGCATTATCGAGCTTGCCTCAGAGGAGGTTCTAACTTAAGGATGACATAATGATAATGAGGATTGATATGCTTGATGATATAACAGAGGTGTTCCCTTTACTGATCTTCCGGAGAAATCTGTACTTTCAGAAAATATCTCATGTACTCGAAAATCAGGGTTGTTACATGTTGCTACCCTGACTTAAAATGATTTCAATTTAAGAATGCCTACAAGGTTTATTGAATAACTACAAATAGATTTAATAGCTGTGAGTAATTGATTGATTATGTGAATATTGAATTGTGGCTGAAATTGTGATTGGAATTTCTAGTTTCTGATCTCTTTCTTGCTAACCTTGTATTATCATTCGTGCACGTCCTTGCTTGAGTCTGTATCTGGTTGTTGTTTGAATCTTTTGAAACATTTATCCTTACCTTGCAAATTCTATGCCTCTTGCTTTGAAACTGTATTTATTTCGGTGCAACATATCATTTCCTGTAATTTCCTTCTTGAGTACTTGTTTTAGATTACATTCGAGAAAAATTTCAATTTAAATCTTTTCTTACTTGACTGTATCCACAACCCTTGCTTAAATTTTGATGGGATTGTTTTTAATTCAGCCTAGACTTTCTTACATAAACTCTAAAACTTCTTTATATAGTTTAATTTTGTTTAATTGTGATATACCACTTATCTTTTATTGATTTATAGAAAATTTCATTTTAGAATTTATTCTTTGAATAGAAGCTGATTTTCTTCCAACTTTATTATAATTTTATAGCTATTCTTACCTAATTATGTACTTAAGTATCCTCCATGATTTTTAAAGAAAATATTTTTCCTTTAACATCAAACAAGCTTTAATTTACAAACCCTGCATGATTTGTTTTGATTTAAAAATTAAATCGATATAACATATTATTTATACTAAGTTTAGTACATTGAGAAATGTTGGATTTATATATATTCTTTTGAAAGTGATAAACTAATTCCCTCTATTTCAAATTGAAGTTGTTTAAAATTGTTGTACTATTTTCCCTAATAACATTCATATTAAAACTGTTCGATTCATAATTTCTTCCTAAGCTTCGAATTAACTCCCTTTATGCTCCATTTCATTGCTTATATATATCCTTGTTTGTTGACTATCTCACGTATTTCTTCAAAACCTTGCGAAATACCATGTTGTGCAATTGCAAACTTGAGTATTCTTCCAATTTCTCGCATAAACCTTTCGTGTCGTTTGTCTTTCCCTTCTCATGTTTCATATTCCTTATATCCGCTAGTTCTTAGGGACACGATTTGTGCGTACGGAAAGTGAATCTGGTCAGTCTACGAAGTTATAAGGAGTTATGGAGTTTTGAGGCGACGAGAGGAAGTGATCATGCTTTGTTAAAAGTTGTGAACGAATATTGTGTCTATTTGATTTTGGATTTTAAAATTTCTCTTGTGTTAAGTTATTCTATCAACTCTTGCATTACTTAGTATATTTTCTTCTATGTTTATGTGATACGATTTTCTTTAAACCTTTAAAATATTCAAAAATGGATGTGAATATAAATCTTTTCTTCATTTTATATCAATTTTCGAGGGCAAAAATTTTTGTAAGTTGGATACAATGTAACATCTCGCATTTTTGAAAATCTAAATATAAATAAATTATGATTTTATCTTATTAAGTTTAAACTTTATAATTTTAGAAATTATTTTATTAGAAATAATTAAATAGATTCGGAGATAATTTCGTTTTAAATCAAATAAGATTCTTAAGTAATTTTATTATAATTAAATATTTTGTATAATGTTAGTAATCGAAAAGAAAAGAAAGAATTGTACAATTTAATTTAAGTAACTTTTATTTTGAAAAAGTTACAATTTATTTTATTAATTTGATATCTTATTTTATAAATCAATCAATTAAGAGTAATTAAATTAGTTTACTAATATTTGGAGTTAATTCAATTAATATTCTTGTGTAAATTTTTATAGTTGGTTATTTTATATATTTTGAAAATTATATAATTTAATTTAAATAATTTCTATTATGGATAAATTATGGTTTATTTTATTAGTTTGAGCTCGTAGAGATTAATTTATTAGGAATGATTAAATGAATTTTTATAAATACTTTAAGTTTAAGTAATTTTATTATAATTAGATATTTTGTAAATTGAAATTAAAGTTTCGGTGATAGAAAAATAATAAAAAGTTATATTATTTAATTTGAATAATTAGTTTTGAGTTTAAACTATATTTTATAAAAATGTGATTAATATGCTTATTTTATAATTTAAATTAGAAATAATCAATTCAACTTAGCAATATGTTGATAAATAATGTTCTTAAATATTTTTAAGAGAGTATATTTGGTTTTAAGATTACTCTACCCTTCAATTTTATCAAAATATCTATTCATATTTATCTTTATTCCTTTATAAAATGTTTTATTTCTAACCCAAAATTTCCAAATTAATTTAGAAACCCTAATTTCCCCAATTCACAAACCCTAACCCTTACCCCCTTTCTCCCAAAATGCAGTCACACACAGAGAGAGGAGAGGAGAGCGTCTGAGAGAGCTGAGAGGAAGAGAGGGGGCTACACTACATCGTCATCCATCCGCCGTCCATCCCGCCATCACCGGCGTCTCACTGCTGTCGCTGTGGAGACCGAACGCCTTCGAGTTTCCTGCTGCCACCTTGGAGGCCGTCTGTCATCAAAAGCGTCAGGAGAAAGAGAGAGGGACAAACTCACGAGGGAGAGAGAGGGACGAACTCGCGTGGGAGAGAGAGGAGGTTGCGCCGCGCAGCCGTGAAGCCCGTCACACGTGTCACCATCGTCGGAAACAGAACCACGAAGAGGAGAGGAAGAACGACGTTGGGAGGAAGAACCACGCTAGCTTGTTACCTAAAAATGTGATTAATATACTTATTTTATAATTGAAACTAGAAATAATTAATTGAACTTAGCAATATGTTGATAAATAATGTTCTTATATATTTTTAATAGAGTATATTTGATTTTAAGATTACTCTACCCTTCAATTTTATCAAAATATCTATTCATATTTATCTTTATTCCTTTATAAAATGTTTTATTTCTATCCCAAAATCCCCAAATTAATTTAGAAACCCTAATTTCCCCAATTCACAAACCCTAACCCCTTACCCCCTTTCTCCCAAAATGCAGTCACACACACAGAGAGGAGAGGAGAGCGTCTGAGAGAGCTGAATATATTACTTGAATATATTTTTCCTAGTCTTATGTTTCTTATTTTATATGTACCGTATTATTATCTAATATGTATAATCCCTAACCAAACACAAACGCACACGCACACTGCCACTAACCCTTTCCCCAAGTGATCCACGTTCTTTCATTCCTTACTATTTATTTACACTCAACAATTCACCACACATTTTCAATAGTATAACGCAGAGAGGGAGAAAAGGGGGGGACGAGAGACTGAGAAACAGGGGAAGAGGGAGTAAGAGAGCACGAGATACAGAGGGAAGAGGGGAAGGGGGGAGCAGCGTCGGTGGGTGTCACTGCCACCGTCGCTACTGTTGCTATCGAATAGAAGAGGGAGGGAGGCTGTCGCACTCCTAGCCGCCGCTGTTGAAGCTCTCCTCACCGCTGTTAACGTCGGTTAGGGCAGAGGAGAAGAGGAAGAATAACGGAGAAGAGAGACTGACCGGGAGGGTAATACTGTTGCTATTGATTTGGAGCTGCTACAAGAACGACGGTTCCTGTTTCTAATCCCTGTCCTTTTGATTTTTTGGAGCTGCCGTGGATGGAGCTTGTCATCAGAGAAAGCAAGCTGCCACCACCAACTCTCAATTAAGCTAGGATCCTTCTCCTTTTTCTGATTCCAATTTCCCCATTTTTGAAACTGTAACACTCTCACCCTTACTCTGATTATACTGTGTTTCGCTTCCATGTGCTTGTTTTAATCATGGTTGCCTATATCTTTGTTGCTCAGCCCCTTTTTGGCTCCTATTTCCTGCTACAATTAGGTCGAGTATTGAAGCTGGTGCTGCCATGGGACAGTTGAAGCCATTACTGATTCTGTTTTTGTTATCTAGGTACTGGTCTTATCTTCTCCTTAGGGTTGATCCATTTATACATTTTGTTTTGTCACTGTTGTGGTTGCCATGTTCTAGTTTTAATTCTATTTTAGTTCTCGCTTTGTCTTGAATTCCTTGAGCTGAAATTGCTTTTGATTCCTCTCCAATTTGAATCCTTTATTTTACTGTAACCATGGTCAGTGCTGCGAAGGCTAATATTGTTATTGTTCCGGTTGCGTGAGAGTTACCGCTGCTGCCCTAAAACTAAAAGAGAAGAGAGTTGTTACATTAAACTATGCGATTGCAACATCGAGGTAGGGGGTTTAAAACAATTTCAATTTAAGAATGCCTACAAGGTTTATTGAATAACTGCAAATAGATTTCATAGCTGTGAGTAATTGATTGATTATGTGAATATTGAATTATGGCTGAAATTGTGATTGGAATGGTTGAGATTGTGATTTGGAATTGGATTAGTGATATTGATTGATTATGTGGATTGGGAATTGTTTGATGACTGATTGTTGAGAATTTCTGAATTTTAATGGGTTATGTTGGATTTGTTGCCGTTGAGCTGTTATTTGGTATATTGTAATGTTAATGAACTTGGTTGGTGGTTGATTTGGAATTGGTTTTGAGGCGTATTGAAGGGTTGGATTTTGAATACAAAATGGTTTGCTGAAAATCGGGTTCTCTTGAAATTAAACGGCAACTTTGAAAGTGAATCAGTGGCTCTATAGTGACTGAAATGATGAGAATTTAAATGTTAAGTAAATTATATTAAGTGTGATTGTTGAGATTCAATTTTGAAGGTTTCGTATTAACTGAAGATTTAGTTATGATTTTTCAAAGTTAAGCCATAAAATCTGATTTTCTCCATTACCTTTAAGTGAAAATAGTAACTTCGAAAGACTAACTAATTCTGTGATGATCAGAATTGCATTGAACTAAGTCCTGGTTAAACTTGGGAATAATTGGGATCTAATTGGAGAGTTTGAGATCTTTTCATTAAATATAAGATTTATGGTGAATTTTTGAGTAATGGTTGTGGGATCTGATTTTTACTGCAGAATTTTTGGAACAACAGTAACTTGTTGGCTGTGCTGTGAATGTTCCGAATTGACTTTTGAAACAAAACCAATTTTAAATGAAAATTTATTCCTATTATTTTAATGTCGTAAAATTTCAGAACGGTTGAACTTGCGGTTTAAAAGATATGAATTTTTGAAATACGATGTATTATGCAGTAAAGGCCAGATTCTGTTTTCTTAAATCAGTAAATTTGGGAGTTTATAACTTTTGAACCTGGTTGGATATCGAGGTGGAACCAATTGGAAGTGAAAATTAAGTATGTTTAGCATATGTGACTTAAATTTTAGGGCTATCCATGTTTTAATGAGTAAGTTATGGGACTTGGAAGAAGATAAGTTCATTAACTTTTAAAACAGAATTCTGCAGAAACTTATTCAACTTCTAGGTTATATAACTTCTTCATTAAAAATGATATTGACCTGGAACTAATTGGAAAAGAAACCTGGATGAGTGAAGTTGAACTATATTAATTTTTAAGTCATTGGATTTAACTTGGATTTTATATTGAATTTTGAATATCACATGCTGCTGCTGTTTTTCTGGTTTTACGCACTGCAGAGCAGTCACGGTTTTCCCTCTATTCCTAAGGCTAGAGAAACCAGAAAATTATGATCTTTGGTTTGTTAGAAAGCCTATTTCAAGATGAATGCCTGAACATAAAGTTTGTGCAAATTTGAGTTTATTTGCTATACTAAAAATTGAAAAGAAGATAGAGTGCTAAGAATGTCTGAGAGAGAGTTATGAGTTCATAAAATTAAAGATGAACCTTAGCGTCATAGGGCTGATTCAATGTTGGAATTTTTTTGATTCTGAATTGATTTGATATTGGAGAGGTTGAAAAGTGTTTGGTAAATTGTTTGGTTGGGACCCATAAGGGTGGCTAAGTCCTATTTTTAAAGGAGATTATGTCCAAATTTTTTTAAAAATATAAGGACTTAATCAAAATCAATATTTAAGGCTTATTTAATGATAATAACTTCAATGATTCTTTTAAGAAAAGATTATTTGGTATACGAGATTGTTGGCAAGGGCGTGGGTCTTGTCCCGCTTGCGTATTTGCAATTATGAAAGAAAAAGGAAAGAGTAAAGTACTTATTGTATGATTATCTGTTACTTGAGGCAACCCAAAAGATATTTGTTTATTTGTTTGTTGCTTGAAGCAACCTAAGAGATGTTTGTTTGTTGCTTGAGGCAACCTAAGAGATATTGTTTGCTTATTTGTTGCTTAATGCAACCCAAGAGATAATATTTATTTATCTGTTGCTTAAAGCAACCCAAGAGCTTCTGTAGGGAAACTAGGATACCTACAGCAATTTTCTGTTCCCAAGAGTATATTTCCTGTGAGTAGAAAGCAGAGGCTGTCTCAATAGAGCTGCTAATAATTATATGCGCATTTATTTTAACGAAAAATTGTATTCGGAAAATCGTGAACTCGTGACCGGATAAATGTCGGGAATGCAGGTGCTAACCGACACATGAGCTCATGGCCTGCACTAGGACTAGACATTCTTCATATGCATCTATGTGATATTGTTTGGGCGTGTATATTGTAATTTGTTTGCCTAAGTGAATAATTCTGTTTAACTGCTAATTGCTATACTTGATGTAATTGCTCTTGATTGTGTTTGAACCTCATTACCTGTGTTTGTAACTGATTGTTTGGATTGTGGTGATTGGATGTTGATTGAGTTGTTTGGGCCTAAGGCCATGACTGGAACGTTTGAGGTCTAGTTCTGTATAAAGTATCAAACTGGTTCAACATAGACTTAATGAACCTATGCTTGGAACAGGTTGGTCATTCATACAGTCTAGGAAACTTTTAAGAGTTTTATAAAGAAAATATGGTTCTAGGATTTTGAATAATTAACTAATGCTTTTAAAGGAGGTCAATTTTCTTTTAGATGTCTCCGAATGAAATTAAGTATTTGCGCTTTATTCTTTACTTTCACGGCATTCTCGACCTCTACTGAGAACATGTGGTTTGGTTCTCACCCCCAAATTTTCCACCCTTTCAGTGACACAGGTTTGAAGATGCAATATGAAGCTACAAGCGATTAGTAGGCTTTCTTTATGGTTTTAATTACTTTCATAGAGTCCCCTCGCTCTTGTCCTTTGAGGTTTTATTTTAGCAGAGGGGTAGGTGTTGTATTTAGGTTTATATGACTTCTTATGTATAAGAATTACTATTAATAATACTTATGTGATTGTTATTATTATTTGCAATGTTTATCCTTGATACATGTCTTTAATAAATAAAAAAAAATTTTCTGGCATTTTCTTAAAACTGAAACGTGATTTCAATACAAAGGCTCGATAATTAAGTAGTTAATACTAGAGAAGGTTACGTAATTTTCTTTCTCTGAGTGTCTGTCATGCCTTAAGACTTGTCTTGGTGACGAGAGTTTTTGTTTTATATGCATGACTGTCTGATGATTAACGCTATTAGTTTACCTTTGCATACCTCAAGGTATCAAGTTTGGCTAACTTAATACTAATGATTTATGTATATGGAACACTAATGAATTATCATAGACGAAATATGTAAGACCCAAAACCTTTGAAAAGTCTTTTTATGATCAAGTCTCAAATCATATAATTATTTATAGCCTTAATTTCAGAAATTATTTTATTAAAGATAGTTAAGGCAAGTTTTGATTTATTGGATTTGAGATAAGTTATGATTATTATCCAATTTCACAATTATTGGATTATTTTCTATATTCAGAGTATAAAGTTGGTAGTTGTGAAATAATAAGGATTTCTATATGATTTAGATTAAATAATTAATATTTTAAATATTAATACTGCTATTTTGGAAAAATGAAGAAACTAAGTATTATTTCTAATTTTTAGATTTGGGCATTTTATTGAAAATAATTTGTGAAATTGGTGAGCAAATAGTATTTTCTATACATAATTAGTGTTGGATTTAATTTGGGTTTCAATTACTATGTTACCCCTACTTTTATTTGAAATTACAAAATTACCCTTGAACCAAATTTTGCCCTAATCCTAAAACTCAACACACATAACCCTAACCCTAAAAACCCTACCCGGTTCCCCTGACCCGGTACACCCCAGGATACCTAATGCAGCAGCAGTAGCTGCAAGCTGATTGAAAGAAAGAATGAAACAATGAGAGAAAGGGATCCATGGAGTGAGAAGCAGGGGGCTGCGGCGGGAGAAGAGGAAGAGGGAGGAGGACTTGGCGCCGCCGCTGTTTCTGTGTTCCTCAACGGCACTGCTGCACATGAGCCGAAGAAGCTCGTCCCTGCTGAACTGCCGCCACCACCACAAGGGTTTTGTCACCGCCACTTGTGCCACCGCCGGCGAGCACGAAGAGAGAGGGAGAAGGAGATCGGGCGGGAACAGGGGACCGAGGGCGGAGGGAGCACGACAGGGGAAGCCATTGCCACATGTCACCGTCGCGTGCCTTTGCTGCGTCACCACCGCGCCGTTGCCGCGCCTGGTTGCTGCTGATGAAGTCACTCCCGCAGCCGCTGCTACTAGGGCTGTTGTCGTCCTCACCAACTTCCAAGAGAAAGTCACGATGGCGCTCCGCTTCTGTTTCTCTGGTCTGCTGAGAGAGAAGCTCATGGGTGGGGTAAATGCCTCTGCTGTGTTTCTCGATCATTGGTGATGGAGCTTGCATCGTTGTCAACCATGGCTGCTGTGCCTCTAGTCGCCGAGAAACGCCACCGCTGCTGCCGCCGGAAATCGCCACTGGAACTGGTGTCGTTTGGTAAGCTTTAACTCGTCTTCAGTTTCCTTCTCCATTAAAGTTCATCTTTACCATGAGAGTTGTGATGCGGCTGTGTGCTAGGAGTTGCTGTAAGTTGCCGCTGCTGGAGAAGCTGTTGTGGTCACCGGAACCATCACCGGAACTTCTGCAGTTTGATTCAGTCTTTAATCCTTTCTCACGGTAAGCATCTTTATTTCGGAGCTCTTGAAAATCAATGTGCTGCTATATTTAGCCACAGATTCTGAGGTTTTGTAACATAGGGTCAAGCTCCGGTTATTGCGGGTCACGATTAAAGCTGCCGCCGAACCGGTTCGGAGACCGCCGCTGTTCGGTTCATCCGTACCTTCTCCGTTTCGGTAAGTAAGTATGTTTCGGAAAGCCTCGCGTTAGCATTCGGTTATGTTTGATTAATGAATATGAGTCTTGGTAACTTGGGATCGAGTCCTAATTATTATATGTTGCAATTAGTGTTGATATGGTTATTGCGAAAGTGGCTGGGAGCTGAGGTTTTAGTTGCCGTCAGTTCGGGTTGAGGCAGAAAGGACTCTGTGAGACGTTTGGGTTATGGATTTGCGTTTTGAGGTAGGGGCGCTTTCCAAAAACTATATTTTATATATTGGAATTATTACATATGGATACTGATGTGAGTGAATGTGTATTTGGTGATTGTATCGGCCTTATGTATGGCTTGATTTGCCTTGGTTGGTTATGAACGTCTGTTGGTTGAATTGTTATGTGGTTTTGTGAAACGAAATGCTTTTCAAGTTGATTCTATTAAAGCTTTGAGATCGAGTTTAACCCGTTGAGAATTGATTTGAGTTAATTTTATTGAGAATGTGAGAAATAGAATCCACTCTTGAATTCAGCCTGGCTTGCTTTAAATGATTTGGTTTGATAAATGATTGTTGCTGAACCGTTTCTTTATAGCTTTGGAAATGAGTTAATTTGGTTGATATTGGTGTGATTTTAAAACGGTTTCCTCGAGATGTGCCAATGAGGCGAATGTTGAATTTAGCTTGATTTTGAATTGATTTTGGATTCTGGACTGTTGAAAAGGATTGTGGAACGGTTTAGTTGGGACCCAAACCGGGTGGCAAAGTCTAAGTTTTAGGGGAGATGCTACCGAAATTTCTATAACATCCGAGTCTTTATCGAAATGTTGTTTGGAAAAATGATGAGTTAAAGACTTCTACTATTTTATTTGAATTATTGAGAAGAAGATGATTCATGCTTTCGAAATGAATTAGTAAAGAGGAAATTGTGATTTAGTCTTGCTTCTTAAGAAAGGCATTGTATCTCTTTCAGGAGAAAGTTATTTAGATGAAACTTGTGTTTTAAAGCTGTTTGAATGTGAAAAGGGTTTATGCCTTTGAATTTGACTTGGGGGTTTCAATTAAAGAAGTTTCAATGACTTTGAAAGAACCTGAATGTCTATTGACAAGTTTCATTTTGAAATGTTTTGAGAAAGGTTTTAAGTACTCTTTGAATTATGAATTTTTGCAAGACTAAAACAATTTTGAACAGTTGAAACGCTTTAGAATTTATCATGGGGGTTAAAGCTGGTTTTGCCTAAGTAAAGGAAACGGCTTTGAAAGACGTAAATGATTACGTGACTCGGTTTGGTTTAGATCCTATTTTATTACTCAAATCGGAAAGCCAAGGTTTTAATGATTTTAAATGAATTTGGCGAAATGAGTTATGTTATTCTCCCCTAAAGACTTGGGACTCTGCCAAGGAAATTTTGTTATAAAATCCCATTGTTGAATGGATGATTTTGAATGTTTCAAAATAAATCTTTAACTTGCCATGGTTATGGAAGTTTGGAAAGAGGATGCCGAGAGTGGCATTGTTTTCAAAGGGGAATTTACCTTGAGAAAAAGTGGCTTATGAGCCTGAGATGATTTGAGAAATGAGATCTTTAAAGCCAAGGCTGAAAGAGTTGAAACTCGATTTCAAAGTGAAATGAATTGAGAAAATGATTCATGGCTTAAATGCCGACTTTATGAATTTAATGATGTTGAATGGTGGAAGTGCTGTTTTGTTGTGAGCTGGAATGGCTGTGTATGATTTATGAATGTTGGCTGGTTCTGGATTGAACCGTGAGCCGGAATGGCTGTGTATGATTATCAATATTGGCTGGTTCTGGATTGAACCGTGAGCCGGATGGCTGAGATGGATGTTGATCCATGGCTGAGAATGAATGCATATATGCTGAGATATTGATAATTGTGATTTTTGCACTTCCACTATCTGAGATACGAGTTTCCCTGGGTAGTAGCAGTGGCTAGCCACCACGTGCTCCAGGTTGAGACTTGATACTCTATTGACCCTATGTCGTAAGTGTGGCCGAGCACTGTGAAAGCCCCGGATGAGCTCGCCCCCGTGAATATTCACCAGCGAGGGTGATGTATATGGATCATGATTATGATCACGATTATGTTGAGTATAACTCGAGTTGGGGATGCGCGACAGAGGGACAGTCCAATGGTTAGCTACCAGGACTTGTCGGGTTGGCTCTATAACCGACAGATGATATCATCAGCCACTAGGGACAGGCATGCATCATATGCATCTATGTGACATTGTTTGGGTGTGCATATTATACTTGGTTTGCCTATGTGATTAATTGCTAATTGTTCTACTTGTAATAACTGTTTGTTTGTGCTTGCATCTTCCTATTTGTGTTTGCTACTGGGACTCTGTCGGACTGTGGTGATTGGTTGATGGTTGGATTGTTTGGGCCTAGGGCCGTGGTTGGAATGAGATGAACCGATGGTTGATTTCGGTTTTGTGTTTCTGGTTTGGAACAAAATATGAAAGGCTATTTTGTTTCAGTATAGATAAAATGTTTTGAAAGGCTTTTGAGTTTTTTTAGAATTGAATGGTTCCTCTTTCAGAAAAGATTTCCGACTTTACTTTTATTGTAAACCGTTGTTTTGAAAACAGGCATAAGACGTTTATTAATCAATGATACGGTTTATCTTCACGTATCCTATTACAGTAATTCCTAAAAACCCTCTACTGAGAACCCTTTCGAGGATGATGTTCTCACCCCCCTACATTTTTCCCCTTTCAGGATATGGGCGCAGAAGTTACGAAGAGTTTATTTATTTGTTGTTGAGATGCTCTGTATTGTTTTAGTTATGGTTTATTGTACCCTCACCTTTATCTTAATATATTCTGTAAGAGGGATAGGGATTGTATTGGATAATGACTGTAATATTATGTATGTATATATATATGTATATATATATATGGATGTACTCTTTATGAGTTTTGTAAGTTGTATGGTATTTATGGATGTATGATATCGGATGAAAGTATTTTTGGATCGGTGTTGCGGTTTAAAGTTTTAAACAGGCTCATATTTTAGTATTAAATAGTATAAGTGTCGTCGTAATGTCCGAGCTATCAGAGTTGTGCAGCCGGACGCGTGAGCTTTGGTAGTTAGGGTGTTACATTATGGTATCAGAGCAGTCCTTCCTGTAGAGCCTGAGGAATGGACCGACTATGCTTCAGTTGCATACTCTGAGTGTTTGTCATGTATTAGGTCTTATCAAATGATGAGAATTAGAGATTTATGCACATGACAATCTATTGATTGACGCCGTTAGTCTTGCATTGCATATTCTTGGTATTAAGTTTGGCCAGCTCAATACTAGTGAATTATATCTATGAAAGCACTGATGGGTTATCATAGATGAAATCCGAGTTTTGAGTAAAGCGAATCGCGGGTTTTGGAAAAGTTGGAAACTATTTCTCGAGGCTATTCAGTTGTGTGTCTTGGATTTCGTTCGAGTCGACCTGTTCCTTCTGTCCTAACTTGAAGTTCTTGGTTGTTAATCCTTTTGAAAAGTAGTTTGATTTTTCAACTTTATTTCTCTATTCATATGCATTCTTGTTTGATCTTAATTGCATATGCTTGTTTGGAATCCTTGTTGCATATATCTTCCTCTGTTTGAGTTCTTCTTGATTCACGTGTTCTTTGACATAGCTTTGAACTTGTCTTGATGCGCTGTGCCTTTTAACTCCTGATTCTGAGTCCATTCTTTGAGAAATTGTTGATTCAGTTTTTCTCTTACTTGACAGTGATTAAAGCCAATTTTGAGATTTTTATAAAAATTGCTGTTGACTAGATATACACTTATCTATATGTGGAACTTTGAAGATTTCTTATACAGTTTAACAACTATTTATTTCTAATACCTCACCTGTACTTTTACTGGTTTGCGAAACTGCATTTACTTTAAATACAATTTGACTTCCTAGTAATTTTACTATAGTTCCAATGCACATCTTCAATTGACTATATATTTGGGGTATTTTTCAAAATTTTGGAAAGAAATGATTTTTTCGCTTTTGTTCCGGTTACGTTTCGTTTGATAAGCTTCACTTAACTTATTTTGAATTGAGTTTGGTTTAGCATACTACATGGTTTATGCCATTGCTGTTCTTTTGAAAATATTGGACTCATAGCTTTCTTCCTATGAACGGACTAAATTCTCTATTAAACCTTCCATCTCTATGAATGTCATACTTGACTTTGTTTTTAACTAATCTTTTACATCTTGTGAACATTACCATTGATCTTGGTTTTTCCTCTCTTGTGAATCTCACTCTTATGTGAGTCAGCTTGATTTGTTTCAATTTCGTGCACCGTTTATCCTCTCATTGCCTTTACAAGAGTTTTTAGTCAAAGATTTATCCTTGAGAAATTACTAATGGTTGAGTTGTCTTTTCTATGACTTTTGTATTCTTTTGAATCAATTGAAAGCTTGTTTGATGTCTCATGCCTAGTGGATCTTGTTTGAGCTATCTTGGTTTAAGATCCTTTCTTGCATGGCTTGACTTTTTTTTAGTACATCTTAAACTTCTTGAATGTTCTTCTGAGATGGTGATTTCAAGAATACTTTTGGAGTCTTGTTTTGAACTTTTTAAAGAAGTTTTGAATCTTCTTTGAAGAAATATTAAACGGGATTTATATTATGTTGCTTGATTGATATTGAAACCATTGTTCAATTTTGACGAAGTTAATTTAAAGTTGGCATGCGCTATTTTAAATGAGGTTTTGGAAAGCTTCCTTGTTTAGTGGAAATCGGTTCGTTTGTAACGCACCACTTATTTTCTTTACTAAATTGTAAGCAAATTTCTACCTCGGAATTTCTTTTCTAAAGAGAGTTTAACTTTCTCTTGCGTCCATGCTATAAATGTTATACACGCTTGTTTGAATATGAATTTTTAGAATTTTTGAACAAGCATTTGATTACTTCTGAGTTTTTATGAACTGCTTTTGGTTAAGTTGTGCATCTAATTATCTTTCTAAAATATTTGAGGAAATATTTTAGCTCTTAGCCAAAGTTGTGTGCATTTTGTTTTTGGAACTCTACAAAATCTACTTCAACATGAACTTGTATTGAAGTAAAGCCACGTTTATGCTTTTGTTACACTTTTGAAGAATGTCTATTACTTAACTTTCTTTTAATCTGCGAAGTGATTTTCCTGCAAGTTTTCGATTCTTTTATGAACAATGTATCCGAAAGTAATTGTAATCATGCTCTTGAGTTCTGTGAGCTTTGTCTTGGGTTCAAGATATTCTTTCCCGTAAATCTCCTACTTCTTCGACTCAACTTGAATTTGTTTCGAACTAAGGCGCTGGTTCTCTTCTTATTGGTCCTATTGAATTTCTTGGATCCAAGGGTTATCTTTGGAGTTGTCAATGGATTTATTTCTAGCAAACTTCTTTGCTTGGACATCCTTGTTTATCTGGAATTGGATACATTCCCTCAAATCTATGAGTATTATCCTTGATAATTGTTTCTCCGTTCTAGATCTTGTATCCTTCTGAGTAGACTCGAGATTTGTTTTGATATCACATGCGATTTGTAGACATAGTAACACGATGCGTTAGTTCTTTAAGATGTGATATGTGTATATGGAAGGTGAAACGGTAGGTGTACCATGTTATGAGTTGTGGGTGTTTTGTTCCTTGAGAACGGATTTGCGGTTGTTAGGCTTATGATTGGCTATGAGGTTGTAAAATGATTGGTAGAGTTGGGAAATTAAAGTTCTGAAGTGGGAACGAGAATTGACAGCGAACGTTATGCCGCTGTTTAAATACCAACATGCTTTGTAGCCTTTTACCACACCAGTTACCACTTTGCTTCCTGAACGCCTATCTTGATTTGCACCCTATTTTGGCATCTCAAGTTTTTGTAAAGTTTTAAGATTATATGACCTTGTGTATTGAGCCTATCTTGTAACGTTTGCTTTGCAATCACACTCCTACCTTTGTATCGTTATGCATACGACCACCCAAGTATTTGAAAAACCATATATATGTTTATATTTTGAGATATTTTTGCTTCTTCCTTAAATGTGTTCAAGGGTGAACTTTTATGAAATTTCTTTCGTTTTGTATCAATTTTCGAGGACGAAAATTTTTGTAAGGTGGGTAGAATGTAAGACCCAGAACCTTTGAAAAGTCTTTTTATGATCAAGTCTCAAATCATATAATTATTTATAGCCTTAATTTCAGAAATTATTTTATTAAAGATAATTAAGGCAAGTTTTGATTTATTGGATTTGAGATAAGTTATGATTATTATCCAATTTCACAATTATTGGATTATTTTCTATAATCAGAGTATAAAGTTGGTAGTTGTGAAATAATAAGGATTTCTATATGATTTAGATTAAATAATTAATATTTTAAATATTAATACTGCTATTTTGGAAAAATGAAGAAACTAAGTATTATTTCTAATTTTTAGATTTGGACATTTTATTGAAAATAATTTGTGAAATTAGTGAGCAAATAGTATTTTCTATACATAATTAGTGTTGGATTTAATTTGGGTTTCAATTACTATGTTACCCCTACTTTTATTTGAAATTACAAAATTACCCTTGAACCAAATTTTGCCCTAATCCTAAAACTCAACACACATAACCCTAACCCTAAAAACCCTACCCGGTTCCCCTGAACCGGTACACCCCAGGATACTTAATGCAGCAGCAGCAGCTGCAAGCTGATTGAAAGAAAGAAAGAAACAAAGAGAGAAAGGGATCCGTGGAGTGAGAAGCAGGGGGCTGCGGCGGGAGAAGAGGAAGAGGGAGGAGGACTTGGCGCCGCCGCTGTTTCTGTGTTCCCCAACGGCGCTGCTGCACACGAGCCGAAGAAGCTCGTCCCTGCTGAACTGCCGCCACCACCACAAGGGTTTTGTCGCCACCACTTGTGCCACCACCGGCGAGCACGAAGAGAGAAGGAGAAGGAGATCGGGCGGGAACAGGGGACCGAGGGCGGAGGGAGCACAACAGGGGAAGCCGTTGCCGCCTGTCACCGTCGCGTGCCTCTGCTGCATCACCACCGCGCTGTTGCCGCGCCTGGTTGCTGCTGATGAAGTCACTCCCGCCGCCGCTGCTACTAGGGCTGTTGTCGTCCTCACCAACTTCCAAGAGAAAGTCACGATGGCGCTCCGCTTCTGTTTCTCTGGTCTGCCGAGAGAGAAGCTCATGGGTGGGGTAAATGCTTTTGCTGTGTTTCTCGATCATTGGTGATGGAGCTCGCATCGTCGTCAACCATGGCCGCTGTGCTTCTGGTCGCCGAGAAACGCCACCGCTGTTGTCGCCGAAAATCGCCACTGGAACTGGTGTCGTTTGGTAAGCTTTAACTTGTCTTCAGTTTCCTTCTCCATTAAAGTTCATCTTTACCATGAGAGTTGTGATGTGGTTGTGTGCTAGGAGTTGCTGCAAGTTGCCGCTACCGGAGAAGCTGTTGTGGTCACCGGAACCATCACCGGAACTTCTGCAGTTTGATTCAGTCTTTAATCCTTTCTCACGGTAAGCATCTTCATTCCGGAGCTCTTGAAAATCAATGTGCTGCTATATTTAGCCACAGATTCTGAGGTTTTGTAACATAGGGTCAAGCTCCGGTTATTGCGGGTCACGATTAAAGCTGCCGCCGAACCGGTTCGGAGACCGCCGCTGTTTGGTTCATCCGTCCCTTCTCCGTTTCGGTAAGTAAGTATGTTTCGGAAAGCCTCGCGTTAGCATTCGGTTGTGTTTGATTAATGAATATGAGTCTTGGTAACTTGGGATCGAGTCCTAATTATTATATGTTGCAATTAGTGTTGATATGGTTATTGCGAAAGTGGCTGGGAGCTGAGGTTTTGGTTGCCGTCAGTTCGGGTTGAGGCAGAAAGGACTCTGTGAGACGTTTGGGTTATGGATTTGCGTTTTGAGGTAGGGGCGCTTTCCAAAAACTATATTTTATATATTGGAATTATTACATATGGATACTGATGTGAGTGAATGTGTATTTGGTGATTGTATCAGCCTTATGTATGGCTTGATTTGCCTTGGTTGGTTATGAACGTCTGTTGGTTGAATTGTTATGTGGTTTTGTGAAACGAAATGCTTTTCAAGTTGATTCTATTAAAGCTTTGAGATCGAGTTTAACCCGTTGAGAATTGATTTGAGTTAATTTTATTGAGAATGTGAGAAATAGAATCCACTCTTGAATTCAGCCTGGCTTGCTTTAAATGATCTGGTTTGATAAATGATTGTTGCTGAACCGTTTCTTTATAGCTTTGGAAATGAGTTAATTCGGTTGATATTGGTGTGATTTTAAAACGGTTTCCTTGAGATGTGCCAATGAGGCGAATGTTGAATTTAGCTTGATTTTGAATTGATTTTGGATTCTGGATTGTTGAAAAGGATTGTGGAACGGTTTAGTTGGGACCCAAACCGGGTGGCAAAGTCTAAGTTTTAGGGGAGATGCTACCGAAATTTCTATAACATCCGAGTCTTTATCGAAATGTTGTTTGGAAAAATGATGAGTTAAAGACTTCTACTTTTTTATTTGAATTATCGAGAAGAAGATGATTCATGCTTTCGAAATGAATTAGTAAAGAGGAAATTGTGATTTAGTCTTGCTTCTTAAGAAAGGCATTGTATCTCTTTCAAGAGAAAGTTATTTAGATGAAACTTTTGTTTTAAAGCTGTTTGAATGTGAAAAGGGTTTATGCCTTTGAATTTGACTTGGGGGTTTCAATTAAAGAAGTTTCAATGACTTTGAAAGAACCTGAATGTCTATTGACAAGTTTCATTTTGAAATGTTTTGAGAAAGGTTTTAAGTACTCTTTGAATTATGAATTTTTGCAAGACTAAAACAATTTTGAACAGTTGAAACGCTTTAGAATTTATCATGGGGGTTAAAGCTGGTTTTGCCTAAGTAAAGGAAACGGCTTTGAAAGACGTAAATGATTACGTGACTCGGTTTGGTTTAGATCCTATTTTATTACTCAAATCGGAAAGCCAAGGTTTTAATGATTTTAAATGAATTTGGCGAAATGAGTTATGTTATTCTCCCCTAAAGACTTGGGACTCTGCCAAGGAAATTTTGTTATAAAATCCCATTGTTGAATGGATGATTTTGAATGTTTCAAAATAAATCTTTAACTTGCCCTGGTTATGGAAGTTTGGAAAGAGGATGCCGAGAGTGGCATTGTTTTCAAAGGGGAATTTACCTTGAGAAAAAGTGGCTTATGAGCCTGAGATGATTTGAGAAATGAGATCTTTAAAGCCAAGGCTGAAAGAGTTGAAACTCGATTTCAAAGTGAAATGAATTGAGAAAATGATTCATGGCTTAAATGCCGACTTTATGAATTTAATGATGTTGAATGGTGGAAATGCTGTTTTGTTGTGAGCCAGAATGGCTGTGTATGATTTATGAATGTTGGCTGGTTCTAGATTGAACCGTGAGCCGGAATGGCTGTGTATGATTATCAATATTGGCTGGTTCTGGATTGAACCGTGAGCCGGATGGCTGAGATGGATGTTGATCCATGGCTGAGAATGAATGCATATATGCTGAGATATTGATAATTGTGATTTTTGCACTTCCACTATCTGAGATACGAGTTTCCCTGGGTAGTAGCAGTGGCTAGCCACCACGTGCTCCAGGTTGAGACTTGATACTCTGTTGACCCTATGTCGTAATTGTGGCCGGGCACTGTGAAAGCCCCGGATGAGCTCGCCCCTGTGAATATTCACCAGTGAGGGTGATGTATATGGATCATGATTATGATCTGTAAGGCCCAGAACTTTTGAAAAGTCTTATTATGACCAAGTCTCAGATCATATGGTTATTTATAGCCTTAATTTCAGAAATTATTTTATTAAAAATAATTAAGGCAAGTTTTGACTTATTGGATTTGAGATAAGTTATGATTATTATCCAATTTTATAATTATTGGATTATTTTCTATATTTAAAGTATAAAGTTGATAGTTATGAAATAATAAGGATTTTATATGGTTTGGATTGAATAAGTAATATTTTAAGTATTAATACTGCTATTTTGGAAAATGAAGAAATTAAGTATATTATTTCTAATTATTTGATTTGGACATTTTATTGAAAATAATTTGTGAAAGTGATGAACAAATAGTATTTTCTATATATAATTAGTGTTGAATTTAATTGAGTTTCAATTACTATATTACCCCTACTTTTATTTGAAATTACAAAAGTAACCCTAACCCTAATTTTGATACACCCATTCCCTGAAACCAACCTCCTTCACGCTGCGCAGCCTCCAGGCTTTCCTTCATCCTCCTTCTGCGCAGCCCTATGCGAAACACACACACACACACACACACTGTTCTTTGAGAAACCAACGAAGAGAAAGAAAGGAAAGGCAGAAATCGGGAGAACAGAAGAGAGAAGGGAGGAAAGGGGCTGTCTGCCGGCGCCACTGGGTTCTGCCGCCACCGCCGAGAGCTACAGGTGGGGAGCCGTTCTGCCGCCGCGCCTTGCCCAATTGAGGCCGCCGCTGCTGTTCGCGAGGTCGCCTCCGTCACAGATCGGAACTGAGGCGAGAGAGGAAGAGTCTGACGGGAGGGCATGCGCGTGAGAAGGGAGGAAGGCTTCGCGAAGAGCGTCGCGCCGCCGCCGCTACCCGTGCCTTCGCCATCGCCATTCCGTCTCAACTTGGCGTCGCCGTCGTGCCCTGGCGCCAGTAATGGAGGACGCCACCGTCGTCTGAGAAGAACCCGACGCGAGAGAGAGGGGGAAGCCACCCGCGACGCCGCCGGAGCTTCCATTGCCGTCAGAAGCTGCCGCCGTCCAGCCAGCTGCTGCGGTGGTCGTCGCATGTTGTGAATGGCTGCCGGAGAAGTGGTTGTGGCTGCCGGAGCCACACCGGAGCTTCTGGCCATTTCTGCCACTTTAGACCCCGCTGCCGTCGCCGGAAAACGCCTCTGCCGCCGTCGAGATCCAATGCCGGTAAGGGTTTTATTTGGGATTTCTGTCCTTTTTGAATTCCGAGGTTACTATGGTCACTGCCTGTTGGTTTCAGTCATCGTGATTGGAATTTGTCGCCACTGCCGCTTGGGGTGGCTGCCGGGCTGCCGCCGAGCCGGTTCGAAGACCGCCGCTGTGTCGGTTCAGCCATTCCTCCTTCGGTTCGGTAAGCGTTTTTGATTTGAAAGTCCTTTAGTTACTGTTCTGTTATCATACGCTGAGGTTGTGGCATTAATCGCTATACGATTGGGTTTCGGTTGTTGTATGTTGCGATTAAAGTTGTTGAGACTGTTGCGAAAGTGGCTTGGAACCGAGGTTTTGGCTGCCGGGATTTCGATTGCTGATCTCGGGCTGAGGCGGAAAGGATTCTGTGACGCGTTTAGATTATGGATTTGTGTTTTGAGGTAGCGGCGCTTTCCAAAAACTATGTTTTATGTATTGGAATTATTACATATGGATACTGATATGTGACAATTGGTATTTGGTGATTGTATCTGCCTTGTGTGTTATTTGATTGTCTCGAATGGTTAAGGATGCTTATTTGGCTGAATTGTTGTGCGGCTTGTGAAATATAATGTTTTGATGTTAATTGTTTAAAGATTTGAAATCTGAGTTTGATCCGTTGAGAATTGAGTTGAATTGAGTTAATTATCTTGATAATGTGAAAAGCCGAACGCACTTTTGAAATTAGCCTGGTTTACTTTAATTGACTTGGTTTTGGACAAATGATTTGTTATTGAGCTGTTTCTTTAAAGCTTTAGAAATGAGTTAAATCGGTTGATATTGAGTTGATTTCTGAAATGGTTTCCTTGAGATATGCCACTGAGGCGACTGTTGGATTTAGCTTGCTTTTGAATTGATTTCTGGTTTTGGGCTGTTGAAAAGGATTGTGAAACGGTTTAGTTGGGACCCGAACCGGGTGGCAAAGTCCAAGTTTTAGGGGAGGTGCTGCCAAAATTTCTATAAAATCCGAGTCTTTATTGAAATGTTGTTCGGAGAATGATGAGTTAAAGACTTCTACTATTTTATTTGAATTATCAAGAAAGGGATGATTCATACTTTTGAAATGAATTATTAAAGAAGGAATTGTGATTTAGTCTTGCTTCTTAAGAAAGGCATTGTATCTCTTTCAGGAGAAAGTTATTTAGATGAAACTTGTGTTTTAAAGCTAATTGAATGTGAAACGGGTTTATGCCTTTGAATTTGCCTTGGGGGTTTCAATTAAAGAGTTTTAATGATTTTGAAAAGACCTGACTGTCTATTGACAAGTTTCATTTTTAAATGTTTTGAGAAATGTTTTAAGTACTCTTTGAATTCTGAACTTTTGCAAGACTAAAACAATTTCGAATAGTTGAAATACTTTAGAATTTATCATGGGGGTTGAAGCTGGTTTTGCCTAGGTAAAGGAAACGGCTTTGAAAGAAGTAAATGATAACGTGACTCGGTTTGGCTTAGATCCTATTTTATTACTCAAGTCGAAAAGCCAATGTTTTAATGATTTTAAATGAATTTGGCGAAATGAGTTATGTTATTCTCCCCTAAAGACTTGGGACTCTGCTGAGAAACTTTTGTTATAAAATCCCATTGTTGGATGGGTGATTTTGAATATCTCAAAGAGGCTTTTAACTTGCCATGATTATGGAAGTTTTGGAAAGAGGATGCCGAGAGTGGCATTGTTTTGAAAGGAGAATTTACCTTGAGTAAAAGTAGCTTATGAGCCTGAGATGATTTGAGAAATGAGATCTTCAAAGCCAAGGCTGAAAAGAGTTGAAACTTGATTTCAAAGTGAAATGAGTTGAGAAAATGATTTATGGCTTAAATGCCGATTTCATGAATTTGATGATTTTGAATGTGGAAGTGCTGTTTTGTTGAGAGCCGGAATGGCTGTGTATGTTTATACATATTGATTGATTCTGGATTGAACCGTGAGCCGGAATGGCTGTGTATGATATGAATATTGGCTGGTTCTGGAATAAACCGTGAGCTGGATGGCTGAGATGGATGTTGATCCATGGATGAGATTGATTGCATGTTTATGCTGAATCATTGATAAATGTGAATGTTGCACTTCCACTATCTGAGATTACGAGTTTCCCTGGGTAGTAGCAGTGGCTAGCCACCACGTGCTCCAGGTTGAGACTTGATACTCTGTTGACCCTATGTCGTAAGTGTGGCCGGGCACTGTGAAAGCCTCGGATGAGCTCGCCCCCGTAAATATTCACCAATGAGGGTGATGGATATGGATCATGATTATGATCAAGTTTATGATGAGTATAACTCGAGTTGGGGATGCGCGACAGAGGGACAGTCCAATGGTTAGCTACCAGGACTTGTCGGGTTGGCTCTATAACCGACAGATGATATCATCAGCCACTAGGGACAGGCATTCATCATATGCATCTATGTGACATTGCTTGGGTGTGCATATTGTACTTGGCTTGCCTTTGTGATTAATTGCTAATTGTCCTACTTGCAATAACTGTTTGTTTGTGCCTGCATCTTCCTATTTGTGTTTGCATCTGGGACTCTGTTGGATTGTGGGGATTGGTTGTTGGTTGGATTGTTTGGGCCTAGGGCCGTGGTTGGAAAGAGATGAACTGATGGTTGATTTCGGTTTTGTGTTTCTGGTTTGGAAAAAAATTATGAAAGGTTATTTTGGTTCCGCATAGATAAACCGTTTTGAAAGGCTTTTGAGTTTTTGAGAATTGAACGGTTCTTCTTTCCGAAAAGATTTACGACTTTACTTTTATTGGAAACTGTTGTTTTTGAAAAGAGGCATAAGACGGTTATTAATCACTGATGCGGTTATCTTCACGTATCCTATTACAGTAATTCCCAAAAACCCTCTACTAAGAACCCTTTCGAGGATGATGTTCTCACCCTCCTACATTTTTCCCCTTTCAGGATATGCGCGCAGAAGTCACGAAGAGTTTATTTAGTTATTGATATGTTCTGTATTGATGTAGATTATTTATTGTACCCTCGCCTTTATCTTGATATATTCTGTGAGAGGGATAGGGATTGTATTGGTTAATGCTTGTAAATATATTTATATATATATATATATATGTATGTATATATGGATGTACTCTTTATGAGTTTTGTAAGTTGTATGGTATCTATGGATGTATGTTATCGGATGAAAGTATTTTTGGGAGCGATATTGCGGTTTAAAGTTTTAAACAGGCTCATATTTTAGTATTAAATAGTATAAAAGTCGTCGTAATGTCCGAGCTATCAGAGTTGCGCAGCCGGAAGCGTGAGCTTTGGTAGTTAGGGTGTTACATGATCACGATTATGTTGAGTATAACTCGAGTTGGGGATGCGCGACAGAGGGACAGTCCAATGGTTAGCTACCAGGACTTGTCGGGTTGGCTCTATAACCGACAGATGATATCATCAGCCACTAGGGACAGGCATGCATCATATGCATCTATGTGACATTGTTTGAGTGTGCATATTATACTTGGTTTGCCTATGTGATTAATTGCTAATTGTTCTACTTGTAATAACTGTTTGTTTGTGCTTGCATCTTCCTATTTGTGTTTGCTACTGGGACTCTGTCGGACTGTGGTGATTGGTTGATGGTTGGATTGTTTGGGCCTAGGGCCGTGGTTGGAATGAGATGAACCGATGGTTGATTTCGGTTTTGTGTTTCTGGTTTGGAACAAAATATGAAAGGCTATTTTGTTTCAGCATAGATAAACTGTTTTGAAAGGCTTTTGAGTTTTTTTAGAATTGAATGGTTCCTCTTTCAGAAAAGATTTTCGACTTTACTTTTATTGTAAACCGTTGTTTTGAAAAGAGGCATAAGACGTTTATTAATCAATGATACGGTTTATCTTCACGTATCCTATTACAGCAATTCCTAAAAACCCTCTACTGAGAACCCTTTCGAGGATGATGTTCTCACCCCCCCTACATTTTTCCCCTTTCAGGATATGGGCGCAGAAGTTACGAAGAGTTTATTTATTTGTTGTTGAGATGCTCTGTATTGTTTTAGTTATGGTTTATTGTACCCTCACCTTTATCTTAATATATTCTGTAAGAGGGATAGGGATTGTATTGGATAATGACTGTAATATTATGTATGTATATATATATATGTATATATATGGATGTACTCTTTATGAGTTTTGGAAGTTGTATGGTATTTATGGATGTATGATATCGGATGAAAGTATTTTTGGATCGGTGTTGCGGTTTAAAGTTTTAAACAGGCTCATATTTTAGTATTAAATAGTATAAGTGTCGTCGTAATGTCCGAGCTATCAGAGTTGTGCAGCCGGACGCGTGAGCTTTGGTAGTTAGGGTGTTACAAAATAGAAGTGATAGGTTAATGCGAATCACGAGGTTTTGGGGACGTTAGAAACTAAGTTCTAGATATTAGTTCCGTTTCGACGTATAATCTTTATTCGTGCTTGTTATTTCTTTCTTTATCAACTGTATTTGAATTTTTAGTTTGTGATCTCTTTCTTGCTAACTTTGCATTATTATTCGTGCATGTTCTTGCTTGACTCTGTATCTGGCTGTTGTTTGAATCTTTTGAAACATTTATCCTTACCTTACAAACTCTATGCTCCTTGCTCTGAATTTGGAATTATTTTGGTGCAACATACTATTTCTTGAAATTTCCTTCTTGAGTACTTCTTTCAGATTCTCTTCGAGAAAAATTTCAGTTTAAATCTTTTCTTACTTGGCTATATCCACAACCCTTGCTTAAATTTTGAGGGGATTGTCTTTAATTCAGCCTAGACTTTCTTACATAAACTCTGAAACTTCTTTATGTAGTTTAATCTTGTTTATCTGTGATATACCACTTATCTTTTATTGATTTATAGAAAATTTTATTTCAGAATTTATTTTTTAAATAGAAGCTGATTTTCTGCCAACTTTATTATAATTCTATGGCTATCCTTACCTAATTATGTACTTAAGTATCCTCCAAGTTTTTTAAAGAAAATATTTTTCCCTTAACATCAAACAAGCTTTAATTTACAAACCATGCATGATTTGTTTTGATTTAAAAATTAAATCGATATAACATTATTTATACTAAGTTTAGTACTTTGAAAAATGTTAGATTTATATATATTCTTTTGAAAAAGATAAACTAAGTCCCTCTATTTCAAACTGAAGTTGTTCAAAATTGTTGTACTATTTTCCCTAATGATCTTTATATTGAAACTGTTCGATTCAAAATTTCTTCCTAAGCTTTGAATTAACTCCCTTTATGCTCCATTTCATTATTTATATATATCCTTTTTTTGTTGACGATCTCACGTATTCCTTCAAAACCTTGTGAAATACCATCTTGTGCAATTGTAAACTTGAGTATTCTTCTGATTTCTCGCATAAACCTTTCGCACCGTTTGTCTTCCTCTTCTCATATTTCGTATTCCTTATATGCGTTAGTTCTTAGGGACACGATTTGTGCGTACGGAAAGTGAATCTGGTCAGTATACGAAGTTATAAGGAGTTGTGGAGTTTTGAGGCGACGAGAGGAAGTGATCATGCTTTGTTAAGAGTTCTGAATGAACATTGTGCCTATTTAATTTTAGATTTTGAAATTTGGTTTACATCAAATTATTTTTATCAACTTTTGCATCACCTAATATATTTTCTTCTATATTTATGTGATATGATTTTATTGGTATCTTTAAAATATTCAAAAGGGGATGTGCATATAAATCTTTTCTTCATCTTATATCAATTTTCGAGGGCGAAAATTTTTGTAAGTTGGATAGAATGTAACATCCGCATTTTTGAAAAACTAAATATAAATAAATTGTGATTTTATCTTGTTAAGTTTAAATTTTGTAATTTTAGAAATTATTTTGTTAGAAATAATTAAATAGATTCAGAGATAATTTTACTTTGAACCAATTAATATTCTTCAGTAACTTTATTATAATGGAATATTTTGTAGAATTTTATTAATTGAAAATTAAGAAAGAATTGTACAATTTAATTTAAGTAATTTTTATTATGAATAAGTTATGACTTATTATTAATTTGAACTCTTTATTTTATAAACTGAACAATTAAGAATAATTAAATTAGTTTTATTAATATTTGGAGTTAAGTTAATTAATATTTTTGTGTAAATTCTTATAATTGGTTATTTTATATAATTAAATTTAAGAAATTTCTATTATAAATAAATGTGGTTTATTCTATTAATTTGAGCCTTTAAAGATTAATTTATTAGGAATGATTAAATTGATTTTGATAAATACTTTAATTTTAAGTCAATTAGTATTTATGCATAATTTTGATTATAACTAGTTATTTTATATAAATTGAAATTAATGTTATGATAGAAAAATAATGAAAGGTCATATGATTTAATTTAGATAATTAATATTTCGAGTTTAACTGTATTTTATAAAATGTGATTAGTATGCTTATTTTATAATTTAAATTAGAAATAATTATTTGAGCTTGTTAATAGATTGATAGATAAAATCTTATGCGTTTTGATAGTAATCTTTATAGTATTATATTTGAATCTTAAATTGTTATTCTATCTCAAGTATTTTATAAAATTTATGTTACTTGTATATATTTTTCCTAGTTTTATGTTTCTTATTTTATACGTACCGTTATTATCTAATACGTATACTCGCTGACCAATCACGCACCGACACACGTACTTCACACTCGTTTATGAGTTATTGGGCCACGCTTATTGTTTCCTCACCACTCATTCACGATTAAACTCCTACCACATATACGCAATACATATTACAGAAGAAAAAAGGGGGGGGGACAGAGAAGAAGCAAAGGGGAAACGAGAAACTGAGGAAAGGGAGAAGAGGGATCAGGGAAGCACCACGAAGAACAGAGAGACGTGCGCGATCGAGGGAGAAGGTAGCATTGCCACCGTGCCTCATCATCGTCGCTGAAGCTCTCGTTGCCACTATCAACGCCATTTAGGGCAGAGGAGAAGAGGAAGAATGACGGAGAAAAGAGATTGGAGCTGCTACAGGAACGGCGGTTCCTGCTTCTAACCTCTGCTCTTTTGATTTCTGGAGCTACCGTGGGTGGAGCTTGTCATCAAAGGATGCAAGTTGCCACCACCAACTCTTGATTAAGCCAGTATCCTCCTCCTTGTTGTGATTCCAATTTTCCCATTTTTGAAACCGTAACACTCTCACCCTTACTCTGATTATACTTTGTTTCTCTTCCATGTGCTTGTTTTAATCATGGTTGCCTATATCTTTGTTGCTCAACCCCTTTTTGGCACCTATTTCCTGCTACAATTAGGTCGAGTGTTGAAGCTGTTGCTGCCATGGGACAGTTGAAGCTGTTACTGCTTCTAATTTTGCTATCTGGGTACTGATCTTATCTTCTCCTTAGGGTTGATCCATTTACACATTTTGTTTTGTCACTGCTGTGGTTGCCATGTTCTTATTTTAATTCTATCTTAGTTCTTGCTTTGTCTTGAATCCCTAGAGCTAAAATTGCTTTTGATTCCTATCCAATTTGAATCCTCTATTTTACTGCAACCATGGTCAGTGCTGCGAAGGCTAATGTTGTTGCTGTTCCGGTTGCGTGAGAGTTACCGCTACTGCCCTGAAACTAAAAGAGAAGAGAGTTGTTACGTTAAAGTATGCGATTGCAACATCGAGGTAGGGGTTTAAAATGATTTTAATTTAGGAATGCCAACAAGGTTTACTGAATAACTGTAAATAGTATTAATAGTTGTGAGTAATTAATTGATTATATGAATGTTGAATTGTGATTGCGATTGTGCTTGGTGTTGTGATTGAATTGATTGTAATTATGTGTGGTAGATGATTGAATTATTGATTATTGGTTGTTGAAATGGTTGTTTGGTATATTGCTATGGCCGTGAAAGTGACTTGAGATTAGTAGAGGATTGTGGTTTTGACTGATTATGTATAAATGGTTGAGACTAAGATAATCATTTGATATATTTGATATTGGATTGAGAATTGTTGAAGAATTAGGGCCTAAAAGACTAAACTATTATTATGAAACTGGTTTTCAAAATAGAATGGTTACTTTGAGGACGTCCTAGTAATTTGCTAGTGATTGAAATGGTATGAGATTAAAATCTGAGTAAACTTTAACAAGTGTAGTTGTTAGGATTTAAATTTGAAGGTTTCGTATTAACTGAAGATTTAGTTATGATTTTTCAAAGTTAAGCCGTAAAATCTGATTTTCTGCATTACTTTTATGTGAAAACAGTAACTTTAAGAGACTGTAACTAATTCTGTGATGATCGGAATTGTGTTGAACCAAGTCCTGGTTAAACTTGGGAATAATTGGGACTGAATTGGAGAGTTTGAGATCTTTTCATTAAATATAAGATTTATGGTGAATTTTTGAGTAATGGTTGTGGGATCTGATTTTTACTGCAGAATTTTTGAAACAACAGTAACTTGTTGGCTCTGCTGTGAATGTTCCGAATTGAATTTTGAAGCGAAACCAATTTTAAATGAAACTTTAGTTCTATTATTTTAATATCGTAAAATTTCAGAATGGTTGAACTTGCAGTCTAAAAGATACGAATTTTTGAAATACGATGCATTATGCAGTAAAGGCCAGATTCTGTTTTCTTAAATCAGTAAATTTGGAAGTTTATAACTTTTGAACCTGGTTGGATATCGAAGTGCAACCAATTGGAAGTGAAAATTAGTATGTTTATCATATGTGACTTAAATTTCAGGACTATCCATGTTTTAATGAGTAAGTTACGGGAATTGGAAGAAGATAAGTTCATTAAGTTTTAAAACAGAATTCTGCAGAAAATTAGTAAACTTCTAGGCTATATAACTTCTTCATTAAAAATGATATTGACCTAAAACCAATTGAAAAAGAAACTTGGATGAGTGAAGTTGAACTATATTAATTTTTAAAGTCATTGGATTTAACTTGGAGTTTATATTGAATTTTGAATATCACATGCTGCTGCTGTTTTTCTGGTTTTACGCACTACAGAGCAGTCACGGTTTTTCCTTTATTCCTAAGGATAGAGAAACCAGAAAATTATGATCTTTGGTTTGTTAGAGAGCTTATTTCAGGATGAACGCCTGGACATAAAGTTTGCGCAATTTCGAGTTTATTTGCTATTCTAAAAATAGAAAAGAAGATAGAGTGCTGAGAATGTCTGAGTGAGAGTTATGAGTTCATAAAATTAAAGATGAACCTTAGCGTCATAGGGCTGATTCAATGTTGGAATTTGTTTGATTCTGAATTGATTTGATATTGGAGAGGTTGAAAAGAGTTTGGTAAATTGTTTGGTTGGGACCCGTAAAGGTGGCTAAGTCCTATTCTTAAAGAAGATTATGTCCAAATTTTTATAAAAGTATAAGGACTTAATCAAAATCAATATTTAAGGCTTATTTAATGATAATTACTTCAATGATTCTTTTAAGAAAAGATTATTTGGTATACGAGATTGTTGGCAAGGGCGTGGGTCTTGTCCCGCTTACGTACTTGCAATTATGAAAGAAAAAGGAAAGAGTAAAGTACTTATTATATGATTGTCTGTTGCTTGAGGCAACCCAAGAGATGTTGTTTGCTTATTTGTTGCTTGCGATAACCCAAGAGATATTATTTGCTTATTTGTTGCTTGAGGCAACCCAAGAGATATTGTTTGCTTATTTGTTGCTAGCGGCAACCCAAGAGATATTATTTGCTTATTTGTTGCTTGTGGCAACCCAAGAGATATTATATATATTTGTTGCTTAATGCAACCCAAGAGATATTATATATAGATTTGTTGCTTAATGCAACCCAAGAGATATTATTTATTTGTTTGTTGCTTAATGCAACCCAAGAGATATTTGTTTATTTATCTGTTGCCCTGAGGCAACCCAAGAGTAATTTTTCGTTGCCAAGAGTATATATTTCCTGCGAGTAAAAAGTAGAGGCTGTCTCAATAGAGTTGCTAATAATTATATGCGCATTTATTTGAACGGAAAATCGTATTCGGGAAATCATGAACTCGTGACCGGATAAATGTCGGGAATGTAGGTGCTAACCGACACATGAGCTCATGGCCTGCACTAGGACTAGACATTCATCATATGCATCTATGTGACATTGTTTGGGTGTGTATATTGTAATTGGTTTGCCTAAGTGAAAAAACAAATAAACAAATATCTAAATATAAACAAATATCTCTTGGGTTGCTTCAAGCAACAAACAAATAAATAAATATCTCTTGATTGTTTAACATCCTGCATTTTTGAAAATCTAAATATAAATAAATTGTGATTTTATCTTGTCAAGTTTAAATTTTGTAATTTTAGAAATTATTGTTAGAAATAATTAAATAGATTCGAAGATAGTTTTATTTTGAATCAATTAATATTTTTAAGTAATTTTAATATAATAGAATATTTTGTATAATTTTAGTAATTGAAAAATAAGAAAGAATTGTACAATTTAATTTAAGTAAGTTTTATCCTGAAAAAGGTTACGATTTATTTTATTAATTTGATATCTTCTTTTATAAATTAATTAATTAAGAGTAATTAAATTAGTTTTATTAATATTTGGAGTTTAAGTTGATGAATATTCTTATGTAATTTTTATAATTGGTTATTTCATATGCATTGAAAATAAAATTTAGAAATGAAAGTATTATATAATTTAATTTAGGTAATTTCTATTATGAATGAATTATGGTTTATTTTATTAGTTTGAGCTTTAGAGATTAATTTATTAGGAATGATTAAATAGATTTTCTATACTATTATCAAATGTTTTAGAGAATATATTATTGTGGCAATTGCTAATAAGAGGTTGGTGAAATGTTGCAAAAGAAGGACCCGAAAGGGTGGCTAAGTCCTATTTTTAGAGGAAATTATGTCCAAATTTTTATAAAAGTATAAGGATTTAATGAAAATAAATTTAAGGCTTGATGATAACTTCACTGATTCTTTTAGGAAAATATTATTTGGTATACGAGATTGTTGGCAAGGGCGTGGGTCTAGTCCCACTTGCGTATTTACAATTATGAAAGAAAAAGAAAAGAGTAAAGTACTTATTGTATGATTATCTGCTGCTTGAGGCAACCCAAGAGATATTTGTTTATTTGTTTGTTGCTTGAAGCAACCCAAAAGATGTTTGTTTGTTGCTTGAGGCAACCTAAGAGATATTGTTTGCTTATTTGTTGCTTAAATGCAACCCAAGAGATAATATTTATTTATCTGTTGCTTAAAGCAACCCAAGAGCTTCTGTAGGGAAACTAGGATACCTACAGAAATTTTCCGTCCTAAGAGTATATTTCTTGCGAGTAGAAAGCAGAGGCTGTCTCAATAGAGCTGCTAATAATTATATGCGCATTTATTTGAATGGAAAATCGTATTCGGGAAATCGTGACTGGATAAATGTCGAGAATGCAGGTGCTAACCGACACATGAGCTCATGGCCTGCACTAGGACTAGACATTCATCATATGCATCTATGTGACACTGTTTGGGTGTGTATATTGTAATTGGTTTGCCTAAGTGAATAATTATGTTTAATTGCTAATTTCTATACTTGATGTAATTGCTCTTGATTGTGTTTGAACCTCATTACCTGTGTTTGTAAATGATTGTTTAGATTGTGGTGATTGGATGTTGATTGAGTTGTTTGGGCCTGAGGCCGTGACTGGTACATTTGTGGTCTAGTTCAGTATAAAGTATCTGACTGGTTCAGCATAGACTTAATGAACCTATGCTTGGAAAAGGTTGGTCATTCATACAGTTTAGGAAACTTTTAAGAGTTTTATAAAGAAAATATGGGTCTAGGATTTTAAATAATTAACTAATGCTTTTAAAGGAGGTTAATTTTCTTTTAGATGTCTCTGAATGAAATTAACTATTTGCGCTTTATTCTTTACTTTCACTGCATTCTCGACCTCTACTGAGAACATGTGGTTTGGTTCTCACCCCCAAATTTTTCACCCTTTCAGTGACAGATTTGAAGAAGCAATTTGAAGTTGCGAGTGATTAGTAGGCTTTCTTTATGGTTTTAATTGCTTTCATAGAGTCCCTTCGCTATTGTCCCTTGAGATTTTATTTTACATAGAGGGGTAGTTTAGTATATTGTATTTGAGTTTTATTTGGTTTCTTTTGTATAAGAATTATTATCAATAATATTTATGTGATTGTTATTATTATTTGCAATGTTTATCCTTGATACATGTCTTTAATGAATAAACACAAAATTTTCTGGAATTTTCTTAAAACTGAAATGCGAACTCGATACAAAGGCTCGATATTTAAGTAGTTAATACTAGAGAAGGTTACATAATGTTCTTTCTAGTGGAAATACCCTGACTTAAGCAAGGTATTTTGCTGGACGAGACATTACAATATGGTATCAGAGCAGTCTTTCCTGTAGAGCCTTGGGAATGGACTGACTATGCTTCATTGCATGCTCTGGGTCTCTTTCATGCTTTTTAAGTTGTTCTGATAACAAGAGTTTATGTTTTATATGCATGACTATCTGATGATTAATGCTATTAGTTTACCATTGCATACCTCATGGTATCAAATTTGGCCAACTTAATACTAATGATTTATGTATATGGGAATACTAATGAGTTATCATAGACGAAATAGAAATGATAGGTTAACGTGAATTACGAGGTTTTGGGAACGTTAGAAACTAAATTCCATAGATTAGTTCTATTTCGACGTATGCTCTTTATTCGTGCTGAGTGTTATCTCTTTCTCTACTATTTGTATTGGAATTTCTAGTTTCTGATCTCTTTCTTGCTAACCTTGTATTATCATTCGTGTATGTCCTTGCTTGACTCTGTATTTGGTTGTTGCTTGAATCTTTTGAAACATTTATCCTCACCTTACAAACTCTATGCTCCTTGTCCTGAACTTGGATTCATTTCAGTGTAACATACCATTTCTTGTAATTTCCTTCTTGAGTACTTATTTCAGATTTCCTTTGAAAAAAAAAATTCAATTTAAATCTTTTCTTACTTGACTGTATCAACAACCCTTACTTAAATTTTGATGGGATTGTTTTTAATTCAGCCTAGACTTTCTTACATAAACTCTGAAGCTTCTTTATGTAGTTTAATCTTGTTTATCTGTGATATACCACTTACTTTTATTAATTCATAGAAAATTTTATTTCAGAATTTATTCTTTAAATAGAAGCTGATTTTCTGCCAACTTTACTATAATTCTATGGCTATCCTTACCTAATTATGTACTTAAGTATCCTCCAAGTTTTTTTTCAAAGAAAATATTTTGCCCTTAACATTAAACAAGCTTTAATTTACAAACCATGCATGATTTGTTTTGATTTAAAAATTAAATCGATATAACATTATTTATACTAAGTTTAGTACTTTGAAAAATGTTAGATTTATATATTCTTTTGAAAAAGATAAACTAATTCCCTCTATTTCAAATTGAAGTTGTTCAAAATCGTTGTCTTATTTTTCCTAATGATGCTTATATTGAAATTGTTTGATTCAAAATTCCTTCCTAAGCTTCGAATTAACTCCTTTTATGCTACATTTTGTTGCTTATATATATTCTTCTTGTTTGGTAATCTCACCTATTCCTTCATATCCTTGTGAAATACCATCTTTGTCCAACTATGAACTTGAGTATTCTTCCAATTTCTCGCATAAACCTTTCGTGCCGTTTGTCTTTCTCTTCTCATATTTCGTATTGCTTATATGCGCTAGTTCTTAGGGACGCGATTTGTGTGCGTGGAAAATGAATCTGGTTAGTATACGAAGTTATAAGGAGTTGTGGAGTTTTGAGACGATGAAAGGAAGTGCTCATGCTTTGTTAAAAGTTCTGAATGAATATTGTGCCTATTTGATTTTGGATTTTGTTACGGATCCAACCCACGGATCCCGCATACCCGGTCACTCGGGAACTACCCGTTTCGGCCCAAAGGCCCAGAACCGGCCCTTCAGAGCTCCCAACCAACTTTTGAATTCAAACACCTCTCTTATCTTAGCCAAACGAGATAAGATAAGATATTCACCATCACCTATAAATAGAGGACCCAGGTCCCTCCAGGTATTCATTCATTCCACACACCTTATACCTCTTAGATCCATTCTGACTTGAGCGTCGGAGTGTCTTTGCAGGTACCTCCCCCCATTGCTCCAGTCAAGAGATCCGGCATCTTCCTCAACCCGCAAGTTCTCAATCCATCTCTCAACCCGTACCAGAGACATCTTGTACATTGGCGCCGTCTGTGGGGAACTTGCGCCAGCTGGGCCGGATGGGGGACGTCCTAGAGGAAACCCCCTCAAGCCAGGATAACTCACGACCGCTTAACACAACCCCAGAACCCCGGGAAGTCACAAACCAAGCGAGAATAGCAAGCACTGTTCACCACACGAATGACCACGTCGTCAACAACATCCCGAGAAAGCTAAGGACAAAGCAGCACAGATCATCCAGGATCTCTGCCTCCGGGTCCAGGAACTCGAAGGCAAATTGACCAGTAGAAAAAAACACAACAACGAACGCGGAACCCACGCAACTTCCAGATCCAAGTCTCACCGCGGCAGGTCGCCAACCCGACGACACGACAGTAGAAACGGTCGCAGTACCTCACGCGACTACAGACACGAGAAATCGCCAGAACGGCGATACAACAAGAAACACGACTGCAGCGCTTCCCGAGATCCGAGTCATCAACACTACTCAGACGAAGATCGGAGGTACCGAAACACCAAGCGCACGAGAAACGACCATATAATAATGGGAGCTACACCCTTCACAGAAAGAATCTTAAGAGCAAAACTCCCTAAAGGTTTCGACAAACCTACCGACATGAAATATGATGGAACCAAAGATCCCCAGTAACATCTAACGGCCTTTGAGGCCAGAATGAACCTGGAAGGAGCGGCCGATGCGGTCCGATGCAGAGCCTTCCCGGTAACCCTGGCAGGACCGGCGATCAAATGGTTCAACGCCCTCCCAAACGGATCCATAGCCAGTTTTCACGATGTAACACGAAAATTCATGGCCCAATTCACAACCAGAATCACTAAACCAAAACACCCCATCAGCTTACTGGGGATCACGCAAAAACAAGACGAATCCACAAGGAAATACCTCGATCGCTTCAACGACGAATGCCTAATGGTCGACGGACTCACGGACTCCGTCGCAAGCCTTTGCCTAACCAACGGACTCATGAACGAAGATTTTCGCAAACACCTCACCACTAAACCAGTATGGACCATGCACGAGATCCAGAATGTCGCCAGAGATTACATCAACGACGAAGAAGTCAGCCAGGTCGTCGCAGCCAACAAACAGCAACACGGCAACACCCAACACGGCAACTCGTCTTCTCGCCAAAACCCACCACCCAGAGAAAACCAAAGAGACCACCCCAGACCGACAAATACAAGCCGACCACCAAGAATCGGCAAATTCTCTAACTACACGCCCCTAACGGCACCAATTACTGAGATATATCACCAAATAGCAGACCGAGGTATAATTCCGAAAGCCCGACAACTCAAGGAAAGGACGGGAGGCAACAAAACCCTCTACTGCGACTACCATCGGGGTTACGGTCACAAAACACAAGATTGTTTCGACCTTAAAGACACCCTCGAACAAGCCATACGAGACGGCAAACTCCCAGAATTTGCCAAAATCATCAGAGAACCAAGACGCGCGGAAAGAGAAAGGTCAACGGAAAGAGAAGGACGTAACCCAAGAACCCAAAAGCAACCCCCCAGGGAAAGCCCAGAGGAAGATCCAATCATCATAGTAAACATCATCACAGGCAAGGACGTATCAAGTAAATCAAAACTAACGATGAAAAAAGATCTCAAAGTAATGGCTGTCAGAAACCAAACCCCACCTACTGCGGCCGACAACATGATAACCTTCTTACCAGAGGATTGCCAGCACGGCACCTCGGCCGAGGATGCCCCCTTCGTCATCTCGGCAAGAATCGGAACAGGACTAGTGCGAAGGATACTAGTAGACACCGGGGCAGACTCGAACATTCTTTTCCGAGGAGCCTTCGATAAACTCGGGCTCCACAACGACAACCTCCAAACACACCACAACGGCATCACGGGACTAGGAGACAACTTTCTCAAATCAGATGGCTCAATCACACTTCCCATCACCATAGGAACGAGCAGCCAGAAGAAAACAATCCTATCTGAATTCGTAGTTCTGAAAGATTCCACAGCCTATAACATAATCCTCGAAAGGAAAACAATCAATGACTTCTCCGCAGTCATCTTCACCAAATACCTCCTTATGAAGTTCAGAACCGACGACGGCTCTATCGGTACCATCCACAGGGACCGAGAAGTCGCTGCCGAATGCGACAACACCAGCCTAGCCCTAAGGAAAAAGTCCCGAGATGCGGCCGGAGTATTTCTAGCCGATCTGGACGCCCGACAAAACGGCCAACCCAGGCCAAAACCAGAAGAAGACATGGAAAAACTACAAATAGGGCCAACCAAAGAAGAATACACCTTCATTAATAGAAACCTCCCATACGACCTCAAAGAGGAACTCTCTCAACTCCTGAAACAAAAATAGAGACTTGTTTGCATTCACACCGGCCGACATGCCGGGAATAAGCCCCGACCTAATGTCCCACCGACTCGCCGTAGACCCCAAAGCCAAACCCGTAGCACAAAAGAGACGAAAAATGTCATCTGACCGGGCCGCCGAGGTCAAAAAGCAAGTTAAAGCCCTACTCGAAGCCAACTTCATCAGGGAACTCCCCTACACGACCTGGCTAGCCAACGTCGTACTAGTGAAGAAATCTAACGGGAAATGGCGAATGTGCATCGACTACACAGACCTTAACAAGGCCTGCCCGAAGGACGCCTTTCCCCTACCAAACATCGACGGACTAGTAGACGCCGCATCCGGCCACCGATACCTCAGCTTCATGGACGCATATTCCAGGTACAACCAGATCCCGATGCACCGACCAGACGAAGAGAAGACAGCGTTCATCACCCCGGATGGGACATACTGCTACATAGTGATGCCCTTCGGCCTAAAAAATGCCGGAGCTACCTATCAAAGACTCGTCAACAAAATATTTGGAAACGTGTCCGGAAGAAAAATAGAAGTATATATAGACGACATGCTCGCCAAGACTAAATCCGGTGAGCAACTAACCAATGACCTCAAGGCCATCATGAACACCCTACGAAAACACCAAATGCGGCTCAACCCTACAAAATGTGCCTTCGGAATGGAGGCAGGAAAGTTTCTCGGCTTCATGATTACACAACGCGGAGTTGAAGCAAACCCGGAAAAATGTCGCGCCGTCCTCGAGATGGCATGCCCCAAAAACCTTAAAGACATCCAAAAGCTCACTGGGCGACTGACGGCATTATCACGCTTTCTAGGGGCATCGGCTCAAAAAGCGATCCCTCTCTTCAAACTAATGAAAAAAGGAGCCCCTTTTAAATGGGAGGCGGAATGCGAAGAAGCATTCCAACACTTCAAGAGGGTCCTAGCAAAGCCACCAATCCTCGCCAAACCCCAAACAGGGGAAACACTTTACCTATACCTCTCCATAACGGAAGAGGCACTCGCAGCAGCACTCATCCGTGAAAACGAGAAAAAGGAGCAAAAACCCGTATACTTCATAAGCAAAGTCTTACAGGATGCTGAAGCTCGCTACTCACGCTTAGAAAAGCTAGCTTTCGCACTCCTTACAGCCTCCTGGCGCCTACGACAATACTTCCAAGCGCATCCCGTGACGGTCCGAACCGACCAGGCGGTCAAGCAGGTTTTGCAGAAACCCGACCTAGCGGGAAGAATGCTAGCATGGTCCATCGAGCTATCTCAATTCCAGATTAAATTCGAACCCTGAAATGCAATCAAAGCACAAGCCATGGCCGATTTCATCGCCGAGATGACTCCGGGAAAGCCCACCCCTGAATCATGGAAACTACACGTTGACGGCTCGTCAAACTCCACCTACGGAGGCGCCGGGGTCATACTCGAAAACCAAAACGGGATCACAATCGAACAGTCGGTACGATACGAATTTCCAGTATCAAACAACCAGGCAGAATACGAAGCCCTCTTGGCAGGACTGACCCTAGCCCGGGAAGTCGGAGCAAAGGTCCTAGAAGTAAATACCGATTCACAAGTAGTCAGTTCCCAAGTTAACGGAGACTACCAAGCACGAGATCCCCTACTCCAGCAATACCTTACCAAGGTTAACAAACTGAAAGAGGGATTCGAACACGTTACCATACAACACGTGCCCAGGGAACGAAATGCTAGGGCAAACCTACTCTCCAAACTAGCCAGTACCAAACCAGGGCACGGTAACAAATCGCTAATCCAGGAAGTCGTTAGGTCGCCCTCCGTGTCAATAACAAACAAGCCCACCTGACATCCTCGAACAAGGAATCTTGGACCTACCCTATCCTACAGTACCTCCTCAACGGAGCTTTGCCGCCAGACCCAAAAGAGGGAAAACGAATAAAAAGGGAAGCCGCCAACTTCACCACCATCGCAAGACAACTATACAAACGCGGATTCTCACAACCCCTACTCAAATGTGTCGAACCCGGAGACACGGAGTATATACTCCATGAAATCCACAAAGGTTGTTGCGGTCACCATGTCGGAGGTAAAACATTAGCCCAAAAAGTCATTAGGGCAGGCTACTTCTGGCCTACAATTATTCGAGACTCCATACAATTAGTAAAGAACTGCGACAAATGCCAGAGGCACGCCAATATCCACCAAGCCGCCCCGCACCAACTCAGCACCATATCGGCCGAGCGTCCGTTCGGCACTTGGGGAATCGACCTTGTCGGACCCTTCCCTACAGCACCCGGCCAACTCAGATAGCTCATTGTCGCCATAGATTACTACACCAAATGGATCGAGGCCGAACCTCTGGCCTCTATAACGGCGACCCAGTGCTGAAAATTCGTCTGGCGGCAAATTATCACCCGTTTCGGGATCCCTGAGGTCGTCATCTCGGACAACGGAACCCAATTTGCCGACAAAATATTTAGAGAGTTCTTAGGAGGATTACACATATCCCATCGCTTCAGCTCGGTGGAACACCCCCAAACAAACAGACAGGTGGAATCCGCAAACAAAATAATCGTCAAAGGACTCAAAAAATGGCTCGACGAAGCCAAAGGACTGTGGGCAGACGAATTAGGATCGGTCCTATGGTCATACCGAACAACACCTCAAACGACTACGGGGGAAACACCCTTCCGATTAACATACGGCATAGAGGCAGTCATCCCGATAGAAATCGGAGACCCCAGCCCCAGAAAAACGGTCGGAGGTAACGACGAGGAAGCAGAACGAGACCTCATTGACGAAGAAAGAAGCATAGCTCACATCAAAGAACTAGCACTCAAACAAAGAATCAGCTTAAGATATAATCACGGCGTCATCCGACGAGAATTCGCGGCTGACGACCTCGTTCTACGACGAAACGACATCGGTCCCCCGACCCCAGGAGAAGGGAAGCTCACCCCCAACTGGGAAGGACCGTACAGAATTAAGGCTGTAATCGGAAAAGGAGCGTACAAACTCGAACGACTCAACGGCGACGAAGTCCCGAGGACATGGAACGCCGCCAACTTGCGACGATACTACGCCTAAACCGACCTAAATAGGTCGCCCCTTTATTCTCATTACTATTTTTCCGTTATTTATGTTTTTTAAGTACTTCTCCTACCAGTTTACGATTCCTAAAGACTTTATATTTCTCATCTAAGTTTTAATCTCGGGTACTCTTTCCCGCCATCAACGGAGGATTTTAACGAGGCCCATCCATCAATAAAAGTTCCATTAAACAGCTATTTCTATTTTCCTAAGTGTCCCAAATACGGAACAAAAACACGGCCACAACTGGGGGACTGATCACCCCCAGGCCCAAACACGCGGATATCCATGAAAAGAACCCGACCAAACGACGGTACGAGGGAACAAATAAAATACACACGGAATAGCCTAAAACGGAATATACGATAGGCCCGGACGGCCCAAAAATAATGCAACAACGGAATATACAAAAAGGCCCGGACGGCCAATAAACACTATTAAAACGAAAGAACGGTGTTCCGAAATCTCAAAATACACGGCCCTTGGCCAACCGAAAATATCCAAAACACAGTTTAAAGAAAAATCCAAAGACATAAAAACTACTCGAGGTCAACGATCTGGCCATCACGAACAATCTTGAAGGCCCCCATCACGGACACATCCGCACCAGGAGCCAGCAATGAAGCTTGAGCCCTCATCGTCTCCTCGGTAGCCGCAATTGCATCCTTTGCATCAGCTAGCAACTCCGTCTTCTCCCTCTTCAAGGCAGTGACCTCGGACTTCAGAGCCTCCGACTCAGCGAGAAGCACGGCAGCTTGAGAACCCGCATCTGAAGCCCGCTGCCACTCCTCTGCCAATTGGGAAAGAAGCGAAGTGTCAACCTCAGAAAGTCGGAGAATCTCCGCCCCAGCTTCCTCTGAAGACTTCAAAGCCTTCTCCTTCGCGACCTCGGCAGCCTCAAGCCCCTCCTTCAACTTAGCCACCTCAGCCTGAGAATGACGCAGCTTCTTGTCCAACAAACCAACCTGTGCCATCACGGGCTCAGCCTTCCGAACGACAACGGCAAACCGGAGGAGGGCACGATACACTGACTTGGCCTGGAAAGAAACATCGCAGCCATCAAAAAACGGCTCCGTACCAGGCATCAAGTGTTCATCAATGAATCTCGGGGCATCAAAGCGTCGATCCATCACACTAGGCACAAGACCCTATCCCTCAAAGGTCTCGCTACTCGGCTCCCCATGCCTCTGCCTCTTCCGAGAAGCCTCAGCGGCCGTCACCACGACAACCTCAGGCGAGTTCACGGGGCCAGGAGAAACCTGGGCATCGACCTGCACGCCCGAGGAAATTACCTCCTGAGAAGCGGCCCGCGACCCCGCAACGGGGTTAGAAGCAGGAGTAACCGGGGACGACGACCCCTCCTCCTGGGCCATCGCCGCCTTCAAACGTGCCAAGGATGTCAAGCCACCAGCCATCTCAACTGCAAAAAATACAAAAATCCCAAGTTACGAAAACGGGAAACAAAACACAAAAACCAAGAAAGGAACAAGACACACACCAACATACGACCGGCAAGCAACCGGATCACCCATCACCTCCCGAGGATTAAGAGGACGCTCTCCAAATAACTGCCACAGAACGAGAGCAATATCCCGCTCCTCCGGGGACAAGAACTCCTTCGAAACCCGAGTGAACACGAACGGACCCGCCTTAAAATTCCAATAAGTGGGGAACCGACGTTCACCCTCCAACGTCAACCAAAAAGGATGATGTCCCCCCGCGGGACAAACCTTAAAATAACCACTCTTAAAACCGTGAAAGGAATCTCCATACAAACCGAAAACACGACGATGGGGCTGAGCTCTGAAAGACACATACCCCTTCTTGTGCTTCCCCTCCTTAGTCAGAAGAGTACACAAGAAGAGGAAAAGGAAAACATTTACTGAGGCAGGTAGCTCTAAAAAATCACAAACAAGTTCGAAAGACCGTATCGCCGCCCAGCTGTTCGGATGTAGCTGGGACGGCGCCACCGAGCACCGGTTCAATAACTGCTGGACAAATGGAGAAAAAGGAAGCCGAACACCGAGCCAGGTAAACATCACCTCATACACCCACATCCAATCTGGCACAGTCGGGGAGTCGAGATTGGTATAGCAAACCCTCTCGTCAACCCCAGGAAGGGAAAGCTCATAATGGCGTTCAGCATCGCCACCCCCACAAACAGCCCCTTCATCGCGGAGCCGTTGGAGGTCCGCCTCCGTCATCCGCGACGGCGTCCCCCAAACGTCACTAGTGACCCAAGAAAAAAGACCAGGGACACCCCCCGCCGGGGCCACCGAAGCCCTTACACTCTCCGTCCTTCGGCGAGCCATAACCTAAAATATCGACGAGCACCACCATCAGCCAAACCTCACGGCAGAAAACGGCGGATGAAAATCGTAAAATAAATACCGCTACCGCACACCACCAAATTATACGGTGGCACTCGCCCCCCCAACCTTTTTTACGGGACACAACAGAACTATCTACCAAAAAACTACCCTAAAAACTACACTCAGCTAAAACAAAACAAAAATGCAGCAAAAGACAGAGCAGAAGAAGCAAAAAGAAACAGAGAAATACCAACCTGATAAACCAAAGGAAGCGAACCCGAAGGAAAAATGCCGCAGAAGAAGATCAATAAAAACCACAGAAAGAGAAATGGAGAATGGAAAATACTCTGATTGGAAAAAGAAGCAATAGAGGAGTAAAAGCAAAATGAGGGAACTGAAGAAGGAAAACCAAAACGGTTTTGAAAAAAGTAAAACGACAAAAATACCCCTAGAAAGCAAAGCAAACGCAAGGGCAAAAGAGAAAAAACACGGCTCGCAATAAATACCCCCCATCGAAAAAAGTAACGCCTCGAAGAACGCAACAGACGCGACTGATACGGAAGAGTCACGTTAGGCCCAAACGGTCAGACGAATCTTCCACGATACGAAACCAAGACGCCGACCTCATCTCGAAGGAACCAGACGGGCACCCGAGAAAAATCGAGCCCACAACGAAAACAAACGTCTCCCAGCGACAGACCGACCTCGCTCGCTCTCCCGCTGCGGGGGCAACTATTAAGGATCCAACCCACGGATCCCGCATACCCGGTCACTCGGGAACTACCCGTTTCGGCCCAAAGGCCCAGAACCGGCCCTTCAAAGCTCCCAACCAACTTTTGAATTCAAACACCTCTCTTATCTTAGCCAAACGAGATAAGATAAGATATTCACCATCACCTATAAATAGAGGACCCAGGTCCCTCCAAGTATTCATTCATTCCACACACCTTATACCTCTTAGATCCATTCTGACTTGAGCGTCGGAGTGTCTTTGCAGGTACCTCCCCCCATTACTCCAGTCAAGAGATCCGGCATCTGCCTCAACCCGCAAGTTCTCAATCCATCTCTCAACCCGTACCAGAGACATCTTGTACAGATTTCAAAATTTATCTTGAGTTAAGTTATTTTATCAACTCTTGCATTACCTAGTATATTTTCTTCTATGTTTATGTGATATGATTTTCTTGGATAAAATTTTTGTAAGTTAGATAAAATGTAACATCCCGCATTTTTGAAAATCTAAATATAAATAAATTGTGATTTTATCTTGTCAAGTTTAAATTTTGTAATTTTAGAAATTATTTTGTTAGAAATAATTAAATAGATTCGGAGATAGTTTTATTTTGAATCAATTAATATTTTTAAGTAATTTTATTATAATAGAATATTTTGTATAATTTTAGTAATTAAAAAATAAGAAAGAATTGTACAATTTAATTTAAGTAACTTTTATTAATATTTGGAGTTTAAGTTGATTAATATTCTTATGTAATTTTTATAATTGGTTATTTCATATGCTTTGGAAATAAAATTTAGTAATGAAAGTATTATATAATTTAATTTAGGTAATTTCTATTATGAATGAATTATGGTTTATTTTATTAGTTTGAGCTTTAGAGATTAATTTATTAGGAATGATTAAATAGATTTTTATAAATACTTAAAGTTTAAGTAATTTTGTTATAATTAGATATTTTGTAAATTGAAATTAAAGTTTTGGTGATAGAAAAATAATAAAAAGTTATATCATTTAATTTGACTAATTAGTATTGAGTTTAAACTATATTTTATAAAAATGTGATTAATATGCTTATTTTATAATTTAAATTAGAAATAATTAATTCAACTTACCAATATGTTGATAAATAATATTCTTAGATATTTTTAATAAAGTATGTTTGATTTTAAAATTATTGTATCCTTTAATTTTATCAAAATATCTATTCATATTTATCTTTATTCCTTTATAAAAATCTTAATTTTACCCTAATTCCCCAAATTGGAACCCTAGTTCTAAATCCCTAATAAGAAACCTAATTTTCCCTTTCCCCAGCCATGAAGCACGCAGCCCACCCCCTTTCTTCCTAAAACACTAACACAAAAAACAAAAGAAAGAAACGCAGAAATGGAAAGGGAGAACAAAGATCTTGGAATCAAAGAGGGAGCCATACTCTGCGCTGTCCAGCTGCTCGCCACGCCGTCGACGTCGTCGGGAAGAGAAGGATGCATGTGAAGGAGGAGCGTGACCTGCTGCGAGAGGCCATGTGCTGTTGCTGTCACTGAAGCCCGCCATCGTCGTCGCAGCTGATGAAGCCACTAACGACGTCCCTGTTCGCCGCTTGAAGGGGATTTCATCACCGCCATTTCTGCCACTGCCGTTGTTGCTGGAGACGGAGATTGCTGTCGAGCTGCACGCCGCTGCCATCAGAGGAAGCTGCTGCTACTGTGTGTACAGAGAAGAGGAGCGTCGCGAGAATCAAGGGAAGAAGACGCTGTCCCGCCGCTGCTTTTGGTTTCTGGAATCGGAGAAAATCCCACTGCCGCTGCTGTTTGTTGGGTTCAAGATCGCTGATGCTGTCCTGGTATTGCTCAGTTACGACAGCCTCCTTCATCCTTGTATCTGAATCTGTATCATTAACAACCTATTTTGATTATTGTTCTCTCTGCTTGCTTCTTCATCGTTATAGGAAAAATGCCCAAAAATGTTTTTGTTTTTGTCTAGCCATCATTATCGCGATTATTGATGACATCGCTGCTACAGAGAGTCATTGGCATCACTGTTGCAGTTGCTGCCACGAACTAGGAAATAAAGGGAATTGCTGTGTTAGATCCTGCGATTACGACATCGAGGTAGGGGCTTTAAAACGATTTCAATTTAAGAATGCCTACAAGGTTTATTGAATAACTGCAAATAGATTTAATAGCTGTGAGTAATTAATTGATTATGTGAATATTGAATTGTGGCTGAAATTGTGATTGGAATAGTTGAGATTGTGATTTGGAATTGTTGTTTAGTGATATTGATTGATTATGTGGTTTGGGAATTGTTTGATGACTAATTGTTGAGAATTTCTGAATTTTAATGGGTTATGTTGGATTTGTTGCCGTTGAGCTGTTATTTGGTATATTGTAATGTTAATAAACTTGGTTGGTGGTTGATTTGAAATTGGTTTTGAGGGGTATTGAAAGGTTGGATTTTGAATACAAAATGGTTTGCTGAAAATCAGGTTCTCTTGAAATTAAACGGCAACTTTGAAAGTGAATCAGTGGCTCTATAGTGACTGAAATGATGAGAATTTAAATGTTAAGTAAATTATATTAAGTTTGATTGTTGAGATTCAATTTTGAAGGTTTCGTATTAACTGGAACATTAGTTATGATTTTTCAAAGTTAAATCATGGATCTGATTTTCTGCACTATTTTAAATGAAATTAGAAACTTTGAAAATCTATAACTAATTCTATGATATCGGATTTGCGTGGGACTAAGTCTGGATTAAACTTGGGAATATAGGGAGTTGGACTGGTGAATTTGAGACTTTTTCATTAAGTTTATGATTTATGGTAAATTTTTGAATTATGGATGTCAAATCTGGTTTTTCTGCAGAATGTTTAACACAGCAGCAACTTGTTTCTTCTATTGGAAATTTTCCAGTTTGAATTTTGAATTGGAACCAATTTTAAATAAACCTTTATTTCTATTATTTTAATTCCATAAAATTTTAGAACAATTGGACTTGTAGTTTTAAAGATATGAATTTTTGAAAGATGATGCATTATGCAGAAAAAGCCAGATTCTGTTTTCTTAAATTAGTAACTTTGAGAGTTTATAACTTTTGATCCTGGATAGATATTGAGATGCAACCAATTGGAGGTGAAAATTAAGTATGTTGAGCATATACGATTTAAATTTCAGGGTTTTCCATGTTTTAATAAGTGAGTTATGGGACTTGGAAGAGGTTGTGTTCAATGATTTGTAAAACAGAATTCTGCAGAGAATTACCTATCTTCGAAGCTACGTTACTTCTTCATTAAAAATGGTATGACCTTGGAACTAATTTAGAAAGAAATTTGGATAAGTTATGTTTTACCACATTAATTTTGAAGGTAGTTGGATTTAATTTGGATTTTATATGAAATTTCGAATGTTGTACGTTGCTACTGTCTTCTGGTTTTAAGGCACTACAGAGCAGTCACTGTTTTGCTTATATTACCGAAGCTAGAGTCAGCAAAAAATTGTGATTTTTAGTTTAATAGAAAGCTTAATCCGAGACGGTCGCATGGATATAATGTTTTCATAATTCTGAATTCGTTTGATATTTTAAAAATAAAATTGAAATTAGATTGTCGATGTTATTTTGGTGATTACTTGGATATGGAATTTAAGAAAATATATTTTCTATACTATTATCAAATGTTTTTGAGAATATATTGTTGTGGCAATTGCTGATAAGAGGTTGGTGAAATGTTGAGAAAGAAGGACCCGAAAGGGTGGCTAAGTCCTATTTTAGAGGAAATTATGTCCAAATTTTTATAAAAATATAAGGATTTAATTAAAATAAATTTAAGGCTGATGATAACTTCACTGATTCTTTTAAGAAAAGATTATTTGGTTTATGAGGTTGTTGGCAAGGGCGTGGGTCTTGTCCCACTTGCGTATTTACAATTATGAAAGAAAAAGAAAAGAGTAAAGTACTTATTGTATGATTATTTGTTGCTTGAGGCAACCCAAGAGATATTTGTTTATTTGTTTGTTGCTTGAAGCAACCTAAGAGATGTTTGTTTGTTGCTTGAGGCAACCTAAGAGATATTGTTTGCTTATTTGTTGCTTAATGCAACCCAAGAGATATTTGTTTATTTATCTGTTGCTTAAAGCAACCCAAGAGCTTCTGTAGGGAAACTAGGATACCTACAGCAATTTTCCATTCCCAAGAGTATATTTCCTGCGAGTAGAAAGCAGAGGCTGTCTCAATAGAGCTGCTAATAATTGTATGCGCATTTATTTGAACGAAAAATTGTATTCGGGAAATCATGAACTCGTGACCGGATAGATGTCGGGAATGCAGGTGCTAACCGACACATGAGCTCATGGCCTGCACTAGGACTAGACATTCATCATATGCATCTATGTGACATTGTTTGGGTGTGTATATTGTAATTAGTTTGCCTAAGTGAATAATTTTGTTTAATTGCTAATTGCTATACTTGATGTAATTGCTCTTGATTGTGTTTGAACCTCATTACCTGTGTTTGTAACTGATTGTTTGGATTGTGGTGATTGGATGTTGATTGAGTTGTTTGGGCCTGAGGCCGTGACTGGTACGTTTGAGGTCTAGTTCTGTATAAAGTATCTGACTGGTTCAGCATAGATTTAATGAACCTATGCTTGGAACAGGTTGGTCATTCATACAATTTAGGAAACTTTTAAGAGTTTTATAAAGAAAATATGGGTCTAGGATTTTAAATAATTATCTAATGCTTTTAAAGGAGGTTAATTTTCTTTTAGATGTCTCTGAATGAAATTAACTATTTGCGCTTTATTCTTTACTTTCACGGCATTCTCGACCTCTACTGAGAACATGTGGTTTGGTTCTCACCCCTAAATTTTCCACCCTTTCGGTGACAGGTTTGAAGACGCAATTTGAAGCTGCGAGCGATTAGTAGGCTTTCTTTATGGTTTTAATTGCTTTCATAGAGTCTCCTCACTATTGTCCCTTGAGATTTTATTTTACATAGAGGGGTAGTTTAGTATATTGTATTTGAGTTTTATTTGGTTTCTTTTGTATAAGAATTATTATCAATAATATTTATGTGATTGATATTATTATTTGAAATGTTTATCCCTGATACATGTCTTTAATAAATAAAAACAAAATTTTCTGGCATTTTCTTAAAACTGAAACACGATTTCAATACAAAGGCTCGATAATTAAGTAGTTAATACTAGAAAAGGTTACGTAATGTTCTTTCTAGTAGAAATAACCTGACTTAAGCAAGGTATTTTACTGGAAGGGATGTTACAATAATAGAAAAATAGTACAACAATTTAGAATAATTTCAAATTGAACCTAAGGGAATTGGTTTATCTTTTTCAAAAGAAAATATATAAATTCAACATTTTTCAAAGGTACTAAACTAAAGTATAAATAATATGTTATACCTATTTAATTTCAAATCAAAACAAATCATGTGAAGTTTGTAAATTAAAGCTTGTTTGATGTTATACTCCTCTGCACGAACAGACATTGCCATAGGACGTCTCTCTGGTACCTCATCAAGTAGCCACACAACAGGAGTCTCATACATAGAATTTAAGTCTGTTAGAAAGCTTATTTCAAGATGAACGCCTGGACATAAAGTTTGCGCAATTTCGAGCTTATTTGCTATACTAAAAACAGAAAAGAAGATAGAGTGCTGAGATTGTCTGAGTGAGAGTTATGAGTTCATAAAATTAAAGATAAACCTTAGCGTCATAGGGCTGATTCAATGTTCGAATTCGTTTGATTCTGAATTGATTTGATATTAGAGAGGTTGAAAAGAGTTTGGTAAATTGTTTGGTTGGGACCCGTAAGGTGGCTAAGTCCTATTTTTAAAGGAGATTATGTCCAAATTTTTATAAAAGTAAAAGGACTTAATCAGAATGAATACTTGAGACTTGTTTAACGATAATAACTTTATTGATTCTTTTGAGAAAATATATTTGGTTTATAAAGTTTTTAGCAAGGACGTGGGTTTTGTCCCGCTTGCATATTTACAATTACAAAAGAGTAAAGAGATAAAAAGAAAAAGAGTAATATAGATACAGATGAAAGAGTATTCAGAGAAATGTAAAGAGATACAGAGAACAGAGCAACTAGAGTAGAGTAAAGAGATGCAGAGAAAAGAGAAACTAGAGAAGAGTAAAGAGATATTTGTGTGTGTATATATATATTAGTTGCTTGATGCAACCCAGAGTTATATTTATATATATTAGTTGCTTAATGCAACCCAAAGCATTAGTAGGGAAACTAAGTTATCTACAGCCATTTTCCACTTCTCCAGAGCAGAGCAGAGTATATATATATTTTCCTGCAGTAAGCAGAGGCTGTCTCAAATGAGCGGCTATTGTTATATGCGCATTTATTTAGGAATGGAAAATCGTATCCGGGAAAATCGGGACTACTCGTGACCGGATAAATGTCGGGATTGCAGGCAGCCAACTGACACATGAGCTCATGGCCTGTACTAGGACTAGACATTCATCATATGCATCTATGTGACATTGTTTGGGTGTGTATATTGTAATTGGTTTGCCTATGTGAATAATTCTATTTAACTGTTAATTGCTATACTTGATGTAATTGCTCTTGATTGTGTTTGAATCTCTTTACTTGTGTTTGTATCTGATTGGCTAGGTTGTAGTGAATTGGGTGTTGATTGAATTGCTTGGGCCTAAGGCCGTGATTGGTTTGTGTTTGAGGTTTAGTAAAGTATGAAAGATTAAGCTGGTTTAGCATAGACTTAATGAACCTATGCTTGGAACAAATTAGTCATTCATACAGTCTAGGAAAACTTTTAAGATATATATAAAGAAAAATATGGGTTTAGGATTTTGGATAATTAATTGATGCTTCTAAAGAAGGTTTTAGATTTTTGAATGTTGAGCCATTGGTTTTCAAAAGAAGTTTATATAAGGCGAGCGATGAATACTGCGAATGAAAGTAGTTTTCTTTTCAGTGTCTCTAAATGAAATTAACTATTTGCACTTTATTCTTTACTTTCATGGCATTCTCAACCTCTACTGAGAACATGTGGTTTGGTTTTCACATCCAAATTTTCCACCCTTTCAGTGACACAGGTTTGAAGATGCAATATGAAGCTACAAGCGATTAGTAGGTTTTCTTTATGGTTTTAATTGCTTTCATAGAGTCCCCTCGCTCTTGTCATATGAGGTTTTATTTTAACAGAGGGGTAGGTGTTGTAATTGGGTTTATATGACTTCTTATGTATAAGAATTACTATTAATAATGCTTATGTGATTGTTATTATTATTTGTAAATGTTTGAATTATGACTTTAATGAATAAAAAACAAAATTTTATGGAATTTTCTTAAAACTAAAATGCGAACTCGATACAAAGGCTCGATAATTAAGTAGTTAATACTAGATAAGGTTACGTAATATTCTTTCTAGTGGAAATACCCTGACTTAAGCAAGGTATTTTGCTGGAAGGGATGTTACATAAGACATGGTTTTCTGCATAAGGTTGTGATGTGGTGATATTACAAACAATGGGGTCAACTAAGGCTCAAAAGGGTTTAACAATGGTGAATGCAAAGGGTAGGCTATATGGGAAAAGTGAGCTTTTAAACAAATATGGCCTCAATCATGCTCAATGCAATTCAAAACATCAATCATTGGAAATAGAGAATAAGCAAAACCAAGATTACAATCATAGAAGAGACATATCACACAATGAACAAAATTAGTGGTTAAAATGTGGAACCACTCAATATAGCTCAAAAACTCACAAGGTATTTGTTCTATACTCTTCTATGTTCCAAAAAAGAATCATTCAAGCAAGTTTGAAAACAGTTTTCTCAATTAATTCAATAGAATGCCCTTGACAAATTTCTTAGAAATCCTTGTTGTTTATCACCAAAATTATTTCCTATATGTACGTATGATGTGATGGATACAAGATTTTTCAAAATTTCCTAGTTATTTTCCTAATTTTCAACAAGAAAAAAGTAACATGAACAATTAGGTTCAAGATAAACTAGGCATAAGCTATTCAAATCATTCAATCACAATCCATATCTATACTATATACTAGCAATATAAGGATGCAATATATATATATATATACCAAAATGGAAGTGCAATACTAAAGATAACTAGAAGCAACTAATATATATACCAAAAGTACTAAACAGTAGTGCATAAGTCAAAGTACTATAAATATCCACAAAAATCATAGTAAAACTCAAAATAAACTAAATAGAAGTGTTCAAGATAGAAGATCCTCCCCCACACTTAAGTCATGCACTATCCTCAGTGCCAAAGGAATCAATCAGGGGGAATCAACCATGTGAAGCTCCACCGCCTGGCGGTGGTGGGTGGTGATGAGGCTGGTAAACAATGATGGCGCTAGATGGCTGTGTGGTGGTCTCAGCTCGATGCTCCTTAAGTGTGTGGCCAGCTGGGTCTAATGCTGTCTCAGCTCTCAGCTTGGCTACAGTTGCTGACTCTTCAACCCTAGGCTCCTCAGGTCTCCGCTCAGGGTGGTCGACTGCCTGGCCAGCTTCAGCTGCTGGCTCCTCAGATGCGAGCTCCTCGGCCTCAAGCTCTGGTCTATCTGGAGAAGGTAGCCCAGGGTCTCTACCCTCAAACTTCGCCACTATCCATTAGAAGCGGCGAGTGTTACGGTGCTCGAATCGATGGATAGCCTGAAGGATTTCCGGGCATAACTCATATGGTATCTGGGGTCGGGGTATGGGTGCGGGTGTTGTAGGAGGTGCTGAAGGTTCTGAAGCAGCTGATGTAGGCTCAGTAGTCTTCCTCTTCTTCTGAGGCGGCCCGTCATAATCGCTGTATGGCAGAAATGGCTGCTTACTGATGTAGACAGACGTCCGGTCTGTTGGGCGTCTCTCTACACCAGATAGAGCTGCTAATCTGGTGATCAATGATAGAAAGGGAATGTTGAATTTTAGCTGTTGGTTCACCTTCATCATCGATTCTTTAATAAGGGGAAGAACAAAGATCCTCTTCCCCTCCATAATAGCCCACACCAAAACTGCCACACGGACTCTGATATGCGTGGCATGCGTGCTCGGAAGAATGTAGTCAGCAATGATCTGCTTCCAGATCCTTGCCTCTGGGTTGAGGTCAGTGCAGGCAATGCTCAACGGGACTGGCTGCTCTCCCTTACTGTATTCCCATCTAGCCTCAGGTTAGCCAATCTTTTCCCATACCACATCCAAAGAACTCTTGCCCATTGTCACGTCCGTCATTATTTGAGTTTAAGCGTCTCGAGCCGGAGGAATATGCGGAATATCCAAGAGTACCTGTAAAGTAGTATTAGAGGTGTCCAAGGTGACACCTATCAGAAAAACAGTTTTGGCATCCCTCTTTAGAAAATTTGTGTAAAATTCCATGACTTGGTGTTTATTTACTTCCACCAGGTCGAATTTTACGAATTCCCAATGATAAAAATTTAGTCGGTTAAGGATCTGGTCCACATATTTCTCAGGCAGGTTTAGCTTCCTCTCACAATGAAAGGCACACTTTTCTAACTTCTTGTATTGTTCCTGGGCTTCAGCATTTATAAATGTGTCTGATTGGTCACTTGGCGGCACGGGGGGAGGACGAGCCAAAGGGTTGGCTTTCTCCTTCTCTTTGCGGGCCATCTTGAAAAAGACAAACAACAGGATACAATTCAGGGGAAACAGATAAAATTTACAGCAAAAAGATGGGTATAATCAAACAATTCAATTAAGAGCCAGTCAGATAAACAAACACTCAATCAGGGGAAAACATGTATAAAATAATTGAATGTTCAAAAGAAAATGCATTTTCCCAAAATCAAGCAACCTAAGTGTCATAAAAGAGAGTAATCAACAATTAAAGGGTATATATGACTCAGGTGTGCGATGCAAGTGAATTGAGTTGAAAGAATTGATAGTTGCAACTGTGCCTTGGAAATTGAAAGAGTTTGGAGAATTTGACACTAAAGGCAAGAATCAAAGCCATAGTGAAAGTATGACCTATTCATGTTGAGAAGTAAGAAATGATCCCATATACATAATCTCTTGTCCAAAGCAATGCTTGATTGAAAAACAAGGTGCATTGCTGAAAAACATAAAGGAACAAGCTGCTATGTATATTGTCATTGATATTAAAGATACATGAATAAGCATTTGATCAATTCACAAAATAAACATCATGTGTACTACTGGAAAAGGTACCAAACAGATTCCAAAATTTCAAGTTTATTTCTAGTCTGGCTTTGAAACAAAAAGTAGTGGGCATGTAACAGCCCAGACCACCCGCTAGCACGATATTGTCCACTTTGGCACACAAGGCCTCATGGTTTTGCCTTTGATGATAGGGATGATAGCCGAAGCCCCCCACACTCACTCATCAAAACACGTCATGCTAGGGAGAGGTATCCACACCCTTATAAGGCATGCTTCGTTCCCCTCCCCAACCGATGTGGGACCTTACAATCCACCCCCCTAAGGGAGCCCAGCGCCCTCACTGGCACATCGATTCGGGCTCCGGCTTTGATACCATCTGTAACAGCCCAGACCACCCACTAGCACGATATTGTCTGCTTTGGCACACAAGGCTTCACGATTTTGCCTTTGATGATAGGGATGATAGCCGAAGCCCCCCACACTCACTCATCAAAACACGTCATGCTAGGGAGAGGTATCCACACCCTTATAAGGCATGCTTCGTTCCCCTCCCCAACCGATGTGGGACCTTACACGCACAAGAGGAAGGTTTTTTTTTTTTGAATTCAGGGTGAAGTGTGCGTTCGCACGCATGGGCTGTGAAGAACGAAACTCTCGCGTGATCTAGAATTTTCACAATAATATAATCGCGTTGTAAGTATAGCTTCTAGACCGACAAGAATTCCTTTCTTAAAAAAGTTTTGTTTGTCACTTAAGCAAACCCAATAAAATTGATAATCGAGTATTTAAACCTCAGGTCGTCTTCTCAAGGAATTGCAGGGAGGTGTGTTATTAATGGTTATGGGTTTTCTGGAGAATTTGGAGTTTGGGCAACGGGCACAGATATAATTATAAATTAAAGCAATAAAAATAAATAAGAAATTTTATGTAATTAAATTAAAAGCCTTGACCCGGAGAAGATTAATTGGAGGTTCTATCCTTGTTGGATTTTTTTCAAGATCAATTGATAATTGAAGGTTACTTCTACTTAGTTATCCTTTACCAAGTAAAGTAAAAGAAATTCAAGTAAGTTGGAAGTCTACTTCTATTCACAAGTTCTAATCCTCTCCCTTGGGAAGGATTAGCGTTAGTGACTAGAGAGCCAGCCAACAATAAACCCAATTACAATTTAACTCTTGAGTAATTCAACTCAAGGGTCTCCAAATATTAATCAACTCCAAAATCAAGTTGGGAACCTACTCCATTGACATGGATGCCAATTTTATATAATAACTGACTAAATAAATACTTGAGGATAATCAAACAAATAATGGGGTAAATAGAAAAATACTCTTTGCATTAATAATGTCATAAAAGCTTTCCAATTGTAACTCTGAATAAGAGTTAATAATAGAAAAGAGTAAGGAAATAGAAAACAAACAAGAATAATAAAGTCCTCAATGGAGGTAGTAATATCCAACTCAACATCATAAAAGTAGAAATCCTAAAACTAAATCCTAAGAGAGAGGAGAGAGCCTCTCTCTCTAAAAGCTACATCTAAAATTAAAAATTATGAATTATGAGCTGATTCTTGTAAATGGATGCATTCTCCCACTTTATAGCCTCTAATATGTGTTTTCTGGGCCGAGAACTAGGTCAGAAACAACCTAGAATTTGCTGGTTTCAAATTCAAACACACTGGTTTTTTTGGCCACTGCAACGCGTCCGCGTAGATCACGCGTTCGCGTCACTTATAGTCAGGGCAAATATGGCAAATTATATATCAAATCGAAACCCCGGATGTTAGCTTTCCAACGCAACTGAAAGCGTATCATTTGGACTCTATAGCTAAAGTTATAGCCGTTTGAGTGCGAAGAGGTCAGGCTGACAGCTTTGCAGTTCCTTCAACTTCTTGTATTCCTTCCATTTTTGCATGCTTCCTTTCCATCCTCTAAGCCATTCCTGTCCTATAAACTCTGAAATCACTTAACACACATATCAAGGCATCAAATGGTAATAAGAGAAGATTAAACATATCAAAATTAAGATCAAAGAAATATGTTTTCAATTATAGCACAAAATCAGGAAGGAAAAAGTAAAACCATGCAAATAGTATGAATAAGTGGGTAAAGAGTTGATAAAATCCACTCAATTGAGCACAAGATAAACCATAAAATAGTGGTTTATCAACCTCCCTACACTTAAATAATAGCATGTCATCATGCTAAGCTTAAGAGAAGCTATAAAGGAGTGAAGAGGAATGGTAAAATGTATGAAATGCAATCCTATCTATATAAATGCAACTAAATGCAAAATGTTTCTACCTACTTGGTAAAAAGTAAATAAACCTTTCAAGAACAAACATAAACTGGATTTCACTAATTCAAATCATAAAAATGAAGTACAAATAGACTTGCAGAAGAAAATAGCTTATGAAAGCCGGGAACAAAGAATCGAGCATCGAACCCTCACCGGAAGTGTATACACTCTAATCACTCATGTGTTTAAGGTTTCGAATCTCTCAATTCTCTACTAACCTTGCTTTCTAAGGCTTGCTCTTCATCTAACAATCAACAAAAATTTAATGCACAGATACACATATCAAGAGGTCTTTTAAGGGTTGTAATGGGGTTAGGGTCAAGGTAGGATTGTATTTGGCCAAGTGGACTAAAATCTGAATCCTTAATTAACTTAAACTTTTCCCACCTAACTTAAGACAATCCATGTAATTGCAATGCAAAATCTAACTGCCCATTAACTATGTTTTCCACATATTCATGCATCCGAATTTGAGTACAGTACATATGCATTGCTTTCATCATTTAACTTGGGGCATTTTGTCTCCTTTTACTTATTTGCTCTTTTTCTTTTCTTTTTTCTCACTTCTTTCTCTTCTTTTCTACATATATATATATATATATATTTTCTTTCTTTTATTATTCTCAATGCATATGATTAAATTATTGGATGCATGAATCATGTCCTAAACATTTCTTTCACATTTTCTTAAAATTCTAACATACTCAATTCTCAAACCAAATGTTTCCAAATCCAATTTTCCCACACTTAAATCATAAGCACTCTCACTAGTCTAAGCTAACCAAGGATTCAAATTAAGGACATTATTATTTTTCGCTTAGAGTTAATGATGTGCTAAAGTAAAGAACAAAGGGGTAAAATAGGCTCAAAATTGGTTTGCAAAGAATAATGAAAAGGGTAAGGCCATATGGGTATGTAAGCTCACTGAAATAAAGGCCTCAATCATGTAAGTGTATGCATACATCAAATAATGGAAATATAGAATTAAGCAAGACAAATCACAAGTTTAGAGAGAACAACACACACCAAAAATAAAATTTTGGTTGATAAAATGCAACCAATTAAATAGGCTCAAAATCTCACTGGTTTTATGTGTTCAAGCTCTAAACCATGTTCCAGCATAATATTTCTTCAAACAAGTTTAACATTAAATTTTATTCAAATTAGTGAAATGCTCTAAAAGGTTTCTTGAAAAAGAAAATATTACTTCAACCAAGTGGTAAAATATGCACAAAATCAAATAATCATGCAATCAAACATGCAAACGCAACAACTAATTTAACAAAGAAAATTAAACATTGGTGTTAAAATATGAAGTAACTAACCCATGGAAGTCGGTATCGACCTCCCCACACTTAAAGATTGCACCGTCCTCGGTGCATGCTGAGATGTACAAATGGACGGGTTGCTACAACTGACGCTTGTAGATAGAGGCGCCTTAGCTGGAGGTCTCTTGGTTCGTCTCCGTGCCGGTGTCTTGTCAGTGGCCTTCTCTTTTTCTTTCTTAGTACCCATGTCTAAGGAAGAGGAAAAAAGAAGAGTGTGAAATATTGAAAACTCAGACCGGAAGGGAGGAAATTCCAAGTGATAAGGAATGCCAAAGGAAAGATGATGGCCCAACTACATGGTAGCTACAACATGTAGGGAGGACAACAATAAAGATCAAAAAGGGCAATTCAAAATAATTAGATGCAAGAGGGTAAAAACATGCGAATAATAGGCATGAGAAGCATAGTTCAAGCATTAATAAATGTGCCAAAGTTAAGAGCATGTGTAATGATGACAATTGTGAATGATGATCCCCAAATATATTGGGTGTGCAAGTTAAAATAGGGATGAAAATAATGTAATCCAAATGTATATGAGAGCCATAAGTAAATGTCAATTGTCAAATCTCTCCTCAGAGTAGCCACATGCTCAAATAAAATAAGGTACTATCCAAATAAAACTCCAACACCAACAAAAAAATGCATGAAAAAGAATTGAAAAAGAAACCTAAAGAAAAGAACAAATAAATGCATTAAATTAACGGGATAGAAGATTAGAGGGGGAGAAGAAGAGAAAGAAAGAAGAAAGAAGAAGAAAGAAATTAGGATTTGGGGAAGAAAAGATAAGATTATTGGCACTAATCTAGATAGGTTGTGCGACGCTAGCGACGCAGACGCGCGGGGTACGCGTTCGTGCGAATTGTGCTTATAGGAATCGACGCGGACGCGTCGGTCATGCGGACGCGTGACTCGTTCCGTGCTACTGGCGCGAGGGCAGCCTTGCAACCGCACAACTCTCTGTTCAAAACTCATTGTTGCCAATCTTTGAGGTGACGCGTTCGCATGGTGGACGCGATCGCATGAATGGCCAAGATTGGAGGATGACGCGGACGTGTGGGGCACGCGTTCGCGTGGTAAGGCTTGTGCGTCTAGCGCCAGTCCAGCCTTACTCCAGCACAACTTTCGGCCATGCACCCCCTTTACGTCGATTTGTTAGAGCACGCGTTCGCGTGGGTGACGCGGACGCGTGGGAGGCTATTTTTCCAAATGACGCGGCCGCGTGGGTCACACGAACGCGTGGGCATGTTTATGCCTAAAGCGCGCCTCCAGCCACGCTTTCGCGTGACTCTCTGTTTACTTTCTTTTCTTCACAATGCACTGGTGACATGGACACGTCAGCGACGCTGCCGCATCGCGTGCGTGTTTTTTTTTTTTAATGCAAAATGCAGAATGCAGTATGCAGATGCTGAAGTTATGAAAAATTCCAGGTTCAATAAAATAAAATAAAACTCAAAAATAAATAAAATGAAATAAAATTAAAATTGAAAAGGAATGATCATACCATGGTGGGTTGTCTCCCACCTAGCACTTTTAGTTAAAGTCCTTAAGTTGGACATTTGGTGAGCTCCCTGTTATGGTGGCTTGTGCTTGAACTTATCCAGGAATCTCCACCAACGTTTATAATTCCAATGGTCTCCGGGATCCCAAATCTTGTTTCTACACCCATCTTCAAGTTGATTATCATGATTCCATCCGGGTGGTTCAGCTTTTGAATTCTCAGTGAAGCGTCCAAACAACTTCCTAGACCCATTCAATTGAGCTCTACACCAACCTTTGCGTTTAAACTTAAAGCTTCCAACCCTAATGAACCTTGCAGGACAAAATTTACCATTGACCATCTTCCTCTTACTCTTAATGCTACAAACAGCTCTAAGCTGACCATCCGTCTCTAGTAGCCCATATTCAAGTGGGAAAGTAAAGTTCAAGGATGAGAATTTTACCCACTTGAATGTTGTGTTGGACGGTAATGGCCTTGGGAGAGGTGTTTCTAATGAACTTGCAAGCTCCACTCCCTTGTGCTCTTCTCTGACAACTTCCACCTCCTTGTAAGTTTCTTCAATATCAACCTCTTCCTCTTGGTAGTTTTCTTCCAATTCAATCTCTTCTTCATTGCTCACCAAGGGCATGGGAGGCTATGCTTCTTCTTTTGTAATCTCCATCTCTTGACCTTCCTCTTCCAAGTCTTCCACTATGATATGCCTTGGAGGTTGTAGACCCTCCTCAGCATCAATTTCAATCGCCTTGGAAGGAGGTTCTATAACCTGACTCTCCCATGGAGGTTCAGCATCTCCTAAATCTTCAACCACTTTTTCCTCTTTAATAATTACTGCTTTGTCCAGTAGTTTTAATATAAAATCGTACTCATCCTTGATAATTTTCTTTCCATGATAACTCTTTTCAACTATTCTTTCATCTTCAAGGGTCTTTACTACCTTCACCTTTAGGGCCTCCTCTAGCTCCTTATGAAACATGGATTCGCGAAGATGATCCCTTCTCTCTGGTTCCATGTCAATAGCATCATTGGGATCATGTTGCTCTTGGATTGATGGATGTGGGTGCTCTTCCATGGATGGTGGTAATGGGATGGAGAGATCATTCTGTGGTTGAAAAGGAAGTGCACTAGAGCTTGAGGGTTGATTATTGAAGGTATTTGGTGGTCCGATTTGGGCGACGAGAGCTTGTATAGTAGAGTTTAGATCGGTAAGTACTTTCTCCATGGAGGTTTGGGGTGGATAGGAGGGTTCATTTGGCTCATAGGGTGGTTGGTATGGTAGATACGGGTTAGGGTCATATGGAGGTGAATGGTTATAGGTGGCTTGTGAGTATAGTGGTCCAAAGTCATGTTGAGGAAAGGGTTCATAGGCATATAGTGATTGTTGTTGATAGTCCATTGGAGGTGGTTGTTGCCATGAGGGTTGATCAAATCTTTGTGGCTCTTCCCATCTTTGATTGTTCCAACCTGAATGCCTGTTCTCATTGTAATTTTCTCTTCCTGCAACATAATTGTAACCAGACTCGTAGCCAAAGGGGTGAGAGTTCATAGTAGCAAATAAAATTAAAAACGAAAATAAAAACAAATTTAAATTAAAAGGTTATTGAAATTTAAATTTTGAATTTGAAAATTAAAATTTGAATTTTGAATTTTAAATTTTAAAATTTGAAAATTGAAATTTGAAATTTGAAATTTAAATATTGAATTTTGAAATTTGATTTTTGAAATAAGATAAGATAATATTTTGAAAAAGATATGATTTTTGAAAAAGGTTTGAATTTTGAAATTTAAATTTTGAAATTTTAAATTTTGAAAATTTAAATTTGAATTTTAAATTTTAAATTTGAATTTTGAAAATTGAAATTTGAAATTTGAAATTTGAGTTTTAAATTTTGAATTTTTTTGAATTTAATGAGGAGAGAGAAAAACAATAAAATGACACTAAACTTAAAATTTTTAGATCAAAACGAAGAAATAACTAAGAACAACTTGAAGGTCAAGATGAACACGAAGAACAAATTTTTGAAAAAAAAAATTTAATAACTAAATAAAAACCAATAACCTCTTAATTTATGAAAAAGCAAAAATAAAAACAAAATTAAAAACAAATAAACAAGCAAAAAGCAAATATTTACAATAACCAATAATAAGGCACACGTTTGTAATTCCCCGGCAACGGCGCCATTTTAAAGAACGAAACTCTCGCGCGATCTAGAATTTTCACAAAAATATAATCGCGTTGTAAGTATAACTTCTAGACCGACAAGAATTCCTTTCTTACAAAAGTTTTGTTTGTCACTTAAGCAAACCCAATAAAATTGATAACCGAGTATTTAAACCTCGCGTCGTCTTCTCAAGGAATTGCAGGGAGGTATGTTATTAATGGTTATGGGTTTTCTGGAGAATTTAGAGTTTGGGCAATGGGCACAGATATAATTATAAATTAAAGCAATAAAAATAAATAAGAAATTTTATGTAATTAAATTAAAAGCCTTGACCCGGAGAAGATTAATTAGAAGTTCTATCCTTGGATTTTTCTCAAGATCAATTGATAATTGAAGGTTACTTCTACTTAGTCATCCTTTACCAAGTAAAATAAAAGAAATTCAAGTAAGTTGGAAGTCTACTTCTATTCACAAGTTCTAATCCTCTCCCTTGGGAAAGATTAGCGTTAGTGACTAGAGAGCCAGCCAACAATAAACCCAATTATAATTTAACTCTTGAGTAATTTAACTCAAGGGTCTCTAAATATTAATCAACTCCAAAATCAAGTTGGGAACCTACTCCATTGACATGGATGCCAATTTCATATAACAAATGACTAAATAAATACTTGAGGATAATCAAACAAATAATGGGGTAAATAGAAAAATACTCTTTGCATTAATAATGTCATAAAGGCTTTCCAATTGTAACTCTGAAAAAGAATTAAAGATATAAAAGAGTAAGGAAATAGAAAACAAACTAGAATAATAAAGTCCTCAATGGAGGTAGTAATATCCAACTCAACAGCATAAAAGTAGAAATCCTAAAACTAAATCCTAAGAGAGAGGAGAGAGCCTCTCTCTCTCTAAAAGCTGCATCTAAAACTAAAAATTATGAATTATGAGCTGATTCTTGTGAATGGATGCATTCTCCCACTTTATAGCCTCTAATATGTGTTTTCTGGGCTGAGAGCTGGGTCAGAAACAACCCAGAATTCGTTGGTTTCAAATTCAAACACGCTGGTTTTTTTTGCCACTGCGACGCGTCCGCGTAGATCACGCGTTCGTGTCACCTATAGTCAGACCAACTATAGCAAAATATATATTAAATCGAAGTTCCGGACGTTAGCTTTCCAAAGCAACTGAAACCGCATCATTTGGACCTCTGTAGCTAAAGTTATAGCCGTTTGAGTGTGAAGAGGTCAGGATGACAGCTTTGCAGTTCCTTCAACTTCTTGTATTCCTTCCATTTTTGCATGCTTCCTTTCCATCCTCTAAGCCATTCCTGTCCTATAAACTCTGAAATCGCTTAACACACATATCAAGGCATCGAATAGTAATAAGAGAAGATTAAACATATCAAAATTAAGATCAAAGAAACATGTTTTCAATCATAGCACAAAATCAGGAAGGAAAAAGTAAAACCATGCAAATAGTATGAATAAGTGGGTAAAGAGTTGATAAAATCCACTCAATTGAGCAAAAGATAAACCATAAAATAGTAGTTTATCAACCTCCCCACAATTAAACAATAGCATGTCCTCATGCTAAGCTTAAGAGAAGCTATAATGGAGTGAAGAGGAATGGTAAAAATGTATGAAATGCAATCCTTCTATATGAATGCAACTAAATGCAAAATGTTTCTACCTACTTGGTGAAATGTAAATAAACCTTTCAAGAACAAACATAAACTGGATTTCACTAATTCAAATCATAAAAATGAAGTACAAATAGACTTGCAGAAGAAAATAGCTTATGAAAGCCGGGAACAAAGAATCGAGCATCGAACCCTCACCGGAAGTGTATACACTCTAATCACTCATGTGTTTAAGGTTTCGAATCCCTCAATTATCTACTAACCTTGCTTTCTAAGGCTTGCTCTTCATCTAACAATCAACAAAAATTTAATGCACAGATACACATATCAAGAGGTCTTTTAAGAGTTGTAATGGGGTTAGGGTCAAGGTAGGATTGTATTTGGCCATGTGGACTAAAATCTGAATCCTTAATTAACTTAAACTTTTCCCACCTAACTTAAGACAATCCATGTAATTGCAATGCAAAATCTAACTGCCCATTAACTATGTTTTCCACATATTCATGCATCCGAATTTAAGTACAGTACATATGCATTGCTTTCATCATTTAACTTGGGGCATTTTGTCTCCTATTACTTATTTGCTCTTTTTCTTTTCTTTGTTCTCACTTCTTTCTCTTTTTTTTATACACACACACACACACACACACACACACACACACATACACAGATATATATATATATATATATATATATATATATATATTTCTTTTATTTTTCTCAATGCATATGATTAAATTATTGGATGCATAAATCATGTCCTAAACATTTCTTTCACATTTTCTTAAAATTCTAACATACTCAATTCTCAAACCAAATGTTTCCAAATCCAATTTTCCCACACTTAAATCATAAGCACTCTCACTAGTCTAAGCTAACCAAGGATTCAAATTAAGGACATTATTATTTTTTGCTTAGAGTTAATGATGTGCTAAAGTAAAGAACAAAGGGGTAAAATAGGCTCAAAATTGGTTTGCAAAGAATAATGAAAAGGGTAAGGCCATATGGGTGTGTAAGCTCAGTGAAATAAAGGCCTCAATCATGTAAGTGTATGCATACATCAAATAATGGAAATATAGAATTAAGCAAGACAAAAATCACAATTTTAGAGAGAACAACACACACCAAAAATAAAATTTTGGTTGATAAAATGCAACCAATTAAATAGGCTCAAAATATCACTGGTTTTGTGTGTTCAAGCTCTAAACCATGTTCCAGTATAAAATTTCTTCAAACAAGTTTAACATTAAATTTTATTCAAATTAGTGGAATGCTCTAAAAGGTTTCTTGAAAAAGAAAATATTACTTCAACCAAGGGGTAAAATATGCATAAAATCAAATAATCATGCAATCAAACATGCAAATGCAACAACTAATTTAACAAAGAAAATTAAACATTGGTGTTAAAATATGAAGTAACTAACCCATGGAAGTCGGTATCGACCTCCCCACACTTAAAGATTGCACCGTCCTCGGTGTATGCTGAGATGTACAAATGGACGGGTTGCTACAACTGACGCTTGTAGATAGAGGCACCTTAGCTGGAGGTCTCTTGGTTCGTCTCCGTGCCGGTGTCTTGTCAGTGGCCTTCTCTTTTCCTTTCTTAGTACCCATGCCTAAGGAAGAGGAAAAAGGAAGAGTGTGAAATATTGAAAACTCAGACCGGAAGGGAGGAAATTCCAAGTGATAAGGAATGCCAAAGGAAAGATGATGGCCCAACTACATGGTAGCTACAACATGTAGGGAGGATAACAATAAAGATCAAAAAGGGCAATTCAAAATAATTAGATGCAAGAGGGTAAAAACATGCGAATAATAGGCATGAGAAGCATAGTTCAAGCATTAATAAATGTGCCAAAGTAAAGAGCATGTGTAATGATGACAATTGTTAATGATAATCCCCAAATACTTTGGGTGTGCAAGTTAAAATAGGGATGAAAATAATGTAATCCAAATGTATATGAGAGCCATAAGTAAATGTCAATTGTCAAATCTCTCCTCAGAGTAGCCACATGCTCAAATAAAATAAGGTACTATCCAAATAAAACTCCAACACCAACAAAAAAAATGCATGAAAAACAATTGAAAAAGAAACCTAAAGAAAAGAACAAATAAATGCATTAAATTAAAGGGATAGAAGAGTAGAGGGGGAGAAGAAGAGAAAGAAAGAAGAAAGAAGAAGAAAGAAATTAGGATTTGGGGAAGAAAAGATAAGATTATTGGCACTAATCTAGATAGGTTGTGCGACGCAAGCGACGCAGACGCGCGGGGTACGCGTTCATGCGAATTGCGCTTATAGGAATCAACGCGGACGCGTGACTCGTTCCGTGCTACTGGCGCGAGGGCAGCCTCGCACCCGCACAACTCTCTGTTCAAAACTCATTGTTGCCAATCTTCGAGGTGACGCGTCCGCTTGGTGGACGCAATCGCGTGAATGGCCAAGATTGGAGGATGACGCGGACGCTTGGGGCACGCGTTCGCGTGGTAAGGCTTGTGTGTCTAGCGCCAGTCCAGCCTTACTCCAGCACAACTTTCGGCCATGCACCCCCTTTACGTCGATTTGTTAGAGCACGCGTTCGCGTGGGTGACGCGGACGCGTGGGAGGCTATTTTTCCAAATGACGCGGCCGCCTGGGTCACGCGGACGCGTGGGCATGTTTATGCCTAAAGCGCGCCTCCAGCCACACTTTCGCATGACTCTCTGTTTACTTTCTTTTCTTCACAACGCACTGGTGACACGGACGCGTCAGCGACGCTGCCGCGTCACGTGCATTTTTTTTTAATGCAAAATGCAAAATGCAGTATGCAGATGCTGAAGTTATGAATAATTCCAGGTTCAATAAAATAAAATAAAACTCAAAAATAAACAAAATGAAATAAAATTAAAATTGAAATGGAATGATCATACCATGGTGGGTTGTCTCCCACCTAGCACTTTTAGTTAAAGTCCTTAAGTTGGACATTTGGTGAGCTCCCTGTTATGGTGGCTTGTGCTTGAACTTGTCCAGGAATTTCCACCAATGTTTGTAATTCCAATGGCCTCCGGGATCCCAAATCTTGTTTCTACACCCATCTTCAAGTTGATTATCATGATTCCATCTGGGTGGTTCAGCTTTTGAATTCTCAGTGAAGCGTCCAAACAACTTCCTAGACCCATTCAATTGAGCTCTACACCAACCTTTGCGTTTAAACTTAAAGCTTCCAACCCTAATGAACCTTGCAGGACAAAATTTACCACTGACCATCTTCCTCTTACTCTTAATGCCACAAAGAGCTTTAAGCTGACCATCCGTCTCTAGTAGCCCATATTCAAGTGGGAAAGTAAAGGTCAAGGATGAGAATTTTACCCACTTGAATGTTGTGTTGGACGGTAATGGCCTTGGGAGAGGTGTTTCTAATGAACTTGCAAGCTCCACTCCCTTGTGCTCTTCTCTGACAACTTCCACCTCCTTGTAAGTTTCTTCAATATCAACCTCTTCCTCTTGGTAGCTTTCTTCCAATTCAATCTCTTCTTCATTGCTCACCAAGGGCATGGGAGGCTATGCTTCTTCTTTTGTAATCTCCATCTCTTGACCATCCTCTTCCAAGTCTTCAACTATGATATACCTTGGAGGTTGTAGACCCTCCTCAGCATCAATTTCAATCGCCTTGGAAGGAGGTTCTATAACCTGACTCTCCCATGGAGGTTCAGCATCTCCTAAATCTTCAACCACTTTTTCCTCTTTAATAATTACTGCTTTGTCTAGTAGCTTTAATATAAAATCGTACTCATCCTTGATGATTTTCTTTCCATGACAACTCTTTTCAACTATTCTTTCATCTTCAAGGGTCTTTACTACCTTCACCTTTAGGGCCTCCTCTAGCTCCTTATGAAGTATGGATTCACGAAGATGATCCCTTCTCTCTGGTTCCATGTCAATAGCATCATTGGGATCATGTTGCTCTTGGATTGATGGATGTGGGTGCTCTTCCATGTATGGTGGTAATGGGATGGAGAGATCATTTTGTGGTTGAAAAGGAAGTGTACTAGAGCTTGAGGGTTGATTGTTGAAGGTATTTGGTGGTCCGATTTGGGCGACGAGAGCTTGTATAGTAGAGTTTAGATCGGTAAGTAATTTCTCCATGGAGGTTTGGGGTGGATAGGAGGGTTCATTTGGCTCATAGGGTGGTTGGTATGGTGGATACAGGTTAGGGTCATATGGAGGTGAATGGTTGTAGGTGGCTTGTGAGTATGGTGGTCCAAAGTCATGTTGAGGAAAGGGTTCATAAGCTTATAGTCGTGGTTGTTGATAGTCCATTGGAGGTGGTTGTTGCCACGAGGGTTGATCAAATCCTTGTGGCTCCTCCCATCTTTGATTGTTCCAACCTGGATGCCTGTTCTCATTGTTATTTCCTCTTCCTGCAACATAATTGTAACCAGACTCGTAGCCAAAGGGGTGAGAGTTCATAGTAGCAAATAAAAATTAAAAACGAAAATAAAAATAAATTTAAATTAAAAGGTTATTGAAATTTAAATTTTGAATTTTAAATTTTTGAAATTTGAATTTTGTAATTTGAAATTTGAAATTTGAAATTTAAATATTGAATTTTGAAATTTGATTTTTGAAATAAGATAAGATAAGATTTTGAAAAAGATATGATTTTTGAAAAAGGTTTGAATTTTGAAATTTAAATTTTGAAATTTTAAATTTTGAAATTTGAAATTTGAATTTTAAATTTTTAAATTTGAATTTTGAAAATTGAAATTTGAAAATTTGAAATTTGAATTTGAATTTTAAATTTTTAAATTTGAATTTTGAAAATTGAAATTTGAAATTTTGAATTTTGAATTTGAATTTTTTTTAATTTGAATTTTGAAAATTGAAATTTGAAATTTGAAATTTGAGTTTTAAATTTTGAATTTTTTTGAATTTATTGAGGAGAGAGAAAAACAATAAAATGACACTAAACTTAAAATTTTTAGATCAAAACAAAGAAAACAACTAAGAACAACTTGAAGGTCAAGATGAACACGAAGAACAAATTTTTGAAAAAAAAAATTTTAATAACTAAATAAAAACCAATAACCTCTTAATTTATGAAAAAGCAAAAATAAAAACAAAAATAAAAACAAATAAACAAGCAAAAAGCAAATATTTACAATAACCAATAATAAGGCACACGTTTGCAATTCCCCGGCAACGGCGCCATTTTGAATATCGAAACTCTCGCGCGATCTAGAATTTTCAATAAAAATATAATCGCGTTGTAAGTATAGCTTCTAGACCGACAAGAATTCCTTTCTTACAAAAGTTTTGTTTGTCACTAAAGCAAACCCAATAAAATTGATAACCGAGTATTCAAACCCCGGGTCGTCTTCTCAAGGAATTGTAGGAAGGTGTGTTATTAATGGTTATGGGTTTTCTGGGGAATTTGGAGCTTGGGCAATGGGCACATATATAATTATAAATTAAAGCAATAAAAATAAATAAAAAATTTTATGTAATTAAATTAATAGCCTTGACCCGGAGAAGATTAATTGGAAGTTCTATCCTTGTTGGATTTTTCTCAAGATCAATTGATAATGGAAGGTTACTTCTACTTAGTTATCCTTTACCAAGTAAAGTAAAAGAACTTCAAGTAAGTTGGAAGTCTACTTCTATTCACAAGTTCTAATCCTCTCCCTTGGGAAGGATTAGCGTTAGTGACTAGAGAGCCAGCCAAGAATAAACCCAATTACAATTTAACTCTTGAGTAATTCAACTCAAGGGTCTCCAAATATTAATCAACTCCAAAATCAAGTTGGGAACCTACTCCATTGACATGGATGCCAATTTCATATAATAAATGACTAAATAAATACTTGAGGATAATCAAACAAATAATGGGGTAAATAGAAAAATACTCTTTGCATTAATAATGTCATAAAAGCTTTCCAATTGTAACTCTGAATAAGGATTAAAGATATAAAAGAGTAAGGAAATAGAAAAAAAACTAGAATAATGAAGTCCTCAATGGAGGCAGTAATATCCAACTCAACAGCATAAAAGTAGAAATCCTAAAACTAAATCCTAAGAGAGAGGAGAGAGCCTCTCTCTCTAAAAGCTACATCTAAAACTAAAAATTATGAATTATGAGCTGATTCTTGTGAATGGATGCATTCACCCACTTTATAGCCTCTAATATGTGTTTTCTGGGCCGAGAACAGGGTTTTTTCAAACACGCTGGTTTTTTTGCCACTGCGACGCGTCCGTGTAGATCACACGTTCGCGTCACTTATAGTCAGGGAAACTATGGCAAATTATCTATCAAATCGAAGCCCCAGACGTTAGCTTTACAACGCAACTGAAACCGCATCATTTGGACCTCTGTAGCTAAAGTTATAGCCGTTTGAATGCGAAGAGGTCAGGCTGACAGCTTTGCAGTTCCTTCAACTTCTTGTATTCCTTCCATTCTTGCGTGCTTCCTTTCCATCCTCTAAGCCCTTTCTGCCCTATAAACTCTGAAATCACTTAACACACATATCAAGGCATCGAATGGTAATAAGAGAAGATTAAACATATCAAAATTAAGATCAAAGAAACATGTTTTCAATCATAGCACAAAATCAGGAAGGAAAAAGTAAAACCATGCAAATAGTATGAATAAGTGGGTAAAGAGTTGATAAAATCCACCCAATTGAGTACAAGATAAACCATAAAATAGTGGTTTATCAGGGTGCGGATGCACAGGGGGTGGAAAGGGTGTACACACGCACAAGACGTGCACCTGCTGCAAACAGAGGGAGTGTTGAGGGTCGTGCGTGCGTAAGATGCTGTGCGAATACACATGGATGGGAAAGCAGGGGAGCTGTGCGCACGGATAAGTCTGTGCGGACACACAGGTCTCTATTCCTGCAACAAAAATTTTGGCTCTAGGACACCAAACTTGACATCCAAAACATGTTTTAAAGTCCCAAAACATCATAAAACTCCCAAAAATGCATTATTTCACTAAAATCACTTAACAAATATAAAAATAAAACCAACTAACCCAGCAAAATGGCCAATTATTCATGAAACAAAAGGTAAAAGAGAGAAAGTTAGAAGGATATTACCATGGTAGGGTGTCTCCCACCTAGCACTTTGGTTTATAGTCCTAAGTTGGACTTGGTGAGGAGATCCTTGTTAGGGTGGCTTATGCTTCCACTCCTCCTTGAATCTGCAACCAAGATTGCTATTGATTCGACCTCCAGGGTCTCGAGTGAATTGCATCAAACTCTTAAGAGACTTCAAGCTAGCAACTAGGATCCAACCTTGTTGACTCTTCAAATATATGCCCAGATCCCATATTTGAGTTCCTCTATCACCATTGTCATGCTTGTGCACTCCCTGGAATCCACTACATTGACTCTTGCACCAAAATTGTGCTTCAAATGTTAAGTTGGCTCCTTTGATGAACATTATGTTTCCTTGCCAATTAACATTCTTCTCATCACCGTCTACTACTCCAAGAAAGGTTCAAAGTTGACCATCCGTTTCTAAAACGGCATATTGATGTGGGCCTAGAAATCTCGTTAGAGAAGTCTTCACCCACTCAATTCGTTCTTGCACAACTATCTTCACTTCTTGGCTAATAGAATCTTCCCTAACCTCTTTTGAATCTTCTTCATCATCACTCAAGTAAAAAATTGGAGGTTGTGTGAAGTCCACATCAACATCTCCTTCCAATTTTAACAATGGAGATTTATGAAGGTCGTAGAAGGAATTACCCAAGTTGGACAAAAAATCTTGAGTGATGGAATCCTTTTGATCAATTCCTACCCACTCTTCATTTCTCTCCTTTTGCACTTCATGTTCTGACTTGACATCTTCTTCTTAATTTCGCAATTCTTCTTTCACTCCACACTTTTCACTTGGTCCCACACATTCATCCACTGGAATTTTTTGCTTGTGGCATGAACGCAATGAAGCTAAATGACCCAAAGCTTTTGCTAAAGTAGACATGACTTGCTCTTGCTTCTTTCGGAACTCTTGTTGTTCTTGAATGAGCATGAAAAGTACTTCTTGTGTGGCTTGATCCATATATGAAGATGAAGATTGAGGTGATGAAGGTTTGATAATTAAACTCATAAGGGTAAGGGTGTTGGTTTTGTATGTAGTGAGGGGATGGTGTATAAGATTGGTGACTATAAAGGTAAGTGTTTGGGTTCCATTGGGGTGCATTGTGGTGATGGTGTGAAAAAGTCATAGAAAATATAAATAAAAACCTACTAGGAAAAGCAACTAAACAACCAAAAAGAGCTATTTACACTATTAACATATTTACAACAACCAAAAGATATAACACCGTTTGCATTCCCCGGCAACGGCGCCAAAAACTTGACGCGAGCAAATTCGTTGGTTAAGAATTCCTTCTCGGTAAAGAAGAAACATCCTCGTTGCAAGTATAGTTCTCAACCAACAAGTAATGCTCGATCAAAGTTTACAATTTCTAATTAGACCGAGAGTAGTTAAACCTCGGGTCATTTTCCCTAGGAATGCAAATGAAACGTTACGCTTCCGGTTGTTAAGGGGGCAAAAGGGGTTTTTTGTAATCAAAGAACAAAATATTGAAAGAACTAAGCAATAAAAGAACTAAGCAATGACCAAAATTGGAATTAATGCAAGTAAAAGGAGACAAGATCAAAACTAGTGAAAATGCAAGGAATGCAATAAAAGAGCCTTGACTTGGAAATGAGCTTCCAAGGAATCCTATCATCGCCATAACCACAACTATGGTAATTACCATGAGTCAATCTCACCTCGTCAACCCCAACCATCGAGGAGTAAGTCAAGCAAGCATAATTGACCTTAATCCATAAGTCCTAGCCAACTTACTAAACTAGTTGATAAAAGGCTAGCGTCAATGGAAACAAGAGTCAACTAACTACCCAAGAATTACCACTAAATGTCGGACATTATGACTCTAGTATCCTAGGAACTCAAACCCCAAGCTAAGGTGGGAAAATCTACTCAAAATCTAGAGTTGTCATTTTCACAAACACCTTGTATGCATAAAAATAAAACATGGAAAATTACAAAGTAAAATGAAAAACTATAACCAACTATCAACAAAACCAAACATAGGCAAGCAATCAAACATAAAGGAAGTATGAAATATAAAATTCATTAATCAAAACTTCAAGAAACACAAAATTCCAAATATGAACAAGTAACTTGAACCAAAAGGAAATGAAAGTAAAGGCAATATAATTAAAGAGGAAATTAGAGTACTTACAATTGAAGAAGTAAAAATCCAAAATCAAAGCTTGCTATAAAATGCTACAATGGAAATTGATAAACCCTAGGAGAGCTTTCTACTCTACACTACCACTACTCTTAATACTATGAAAACTATCTAAATTATGCTTCAATGCCTCCCCCCTTTGATAAGTGTTGAAGTCTCCTTTATGTAGCACTCTAAAACAACATTTCAGCCTTCCAAAAATGAGCCAAGGGCCTTCAAATTTGCGCAGCACGTGTTTTATTAATGCAATCACGTACAGGGACCCGTGCGGACGCATAAACGTGTGCGTCCGCACACTCGGCTGAAAATTGGCCTGTGTGTACGCACAGGTACTTGTGCGCATGCACACATGGAAATTCTCGCTTGTGCACACGCACGCAAGGCTGTGCGCACACACACTTCGCTGTGTGTACTTTTTCTTATATTCTTCATGTTTTCTCCCTTGTACATGCTTTTCTCCACTTTTGGCTATCCATTCTTGCCTCCAAGGTCTGAAATCACTCACAAACCATATCACCGCATCAAATGACACAAAAGTGGAATTAAAAATCACTAATCTAAGCATTAAAATGCATGTTTTCACATTTAGAATCAAATTAGGGATCAAACACAAAAGTATGCTATTTGAGTGCTTAAGTGTGAGTTCATGTGCTAGAATCCATCTAAATCATGCTAAAATATATCGAAAAATATGGACTCATCATCCATACAACTTAATATTCCTCCAACCATGGTACCTATGCCTTGAAGGTTCAACCTTAATAAGCTTAACATCATTTTGCCAAGCACTACACAACTCTCTCTTACTTTTTAATCCACAAAGAGCTCTAAATTGACCATCTGTTTCAAGCAAACCATATTTAAGTGGGAAAGTAAAGCTTAGGGATAAGAGATTTACCCACTTGAGTGAACGGATGGATGATGGTGACTTAGGAAGGGGTGGTCCCAATGATCTTGCAAGTTCCACTCCCTTGTGCTATTCTTTGACTACCTCCACTTCTTTGCAAGCTTCCACAATTTCAATTCCTTGTTCACCAACTCCTTCTATACATCCCTCATTGCTCAAGCCATGTGTCGGAGGTTGTGCACCGTCCTCCTTGTCATCAATTCACAACATAATGAGGAAGGTTCAACAATCTCAATTTGTACATTGGTTGGGTAGAATCATCTTCAATGGTGGAGCTTGCTTCTTGATCAACCTCTTCCAATCTCCCATCTTCCACAATATGCCTAGGAGGTTGTACATTATCATCCTCAACATCATCTTCAAGTTCAATGGAAGAAGGTTCAACAACTTCCACAAAATCATCAACAACATCACTTGGTGTGGAATTGTTCTCAAGCTTGAAATCCACCTCATGTTCAACTTCACCTAGGTCTTCAATCACTTCTTCTTCATCAACAGTTTTCGTCCCTTCCACTTGCTGCACAACACACTCTATTTCTTTGTTCTCATGTTGAGATTCTAAAATCTCCTTCATGCTCTTCTCTTCGGTTGATTCTTCACATTCATCCGTGGAAGTGCTTTGTTTGTTGCATGAGTCCCATGAGTCCAAGGTGGCTTTAATTTTGGCAAGGTTAGCCATGATATCTTCGTGTTTCTTTTGGGCTTCCTCTTGCTCTTTTTGACAGATGATTGCTTGAAGCCGATCCATTGCTTTCTTGAGATAATCCATTGGCTCTTGTTCCAGTTAACTAACATAGGTAGGATCATATTGCTCTTGGGTTGATGGATATGGATATTCTTCAATGGAGGGTTGTGGTGGAAAGGAAAATTCATCTTGTGGTTGAAAGTTCTCATATATGGGAGGTGGTTCATCTTGGTAAGAGTATGGAGGTGGTGGTTCTTGGGTGTATTGATGTTGGAATTAGGGTGGTTCTAAGTGTGGTGCGTATGGCTCATATGGTTGTTGGTATGGCGGGTAAGGGTTAGGGTCATATGGAGGAGTTTGGTGGTATGAGGCTTGTGAATATGGTGGATAACAATGTTGAAGAGGGGTTTCATAGGCATATGGTGGTATGCATCATGGAATGGCTTTTGCTCATAGCACATTTGGGAAGGTTATCGCCAAGAAGGGTGATCAAATCCTTGAGGCTCCTCCCATCTTTGGTTGTTCCATCCTTGATGCATGTTGTCATTGTAATTCCTATCTCCTACAACATAGTTAGAACCAAACTCATAGCCAAATGGGTTAGAATTCATAGTGAAAAGAGGAAATAAAGACAAAACCCAGTAAGAAATAAAGAAAACAAACTCCTAACTACTAGCGAAACCAAGAAATAACCAAAAAAAGAATATTTACAATATAGACATATTCACAATAGCCAATAATATAACACCATTGTAATTCTCCGGCAACGGCGCCAAAAACTTGAAAGAGTGTTTTCGTCGGTTAGAAATTTTCACAAAATAATTCAGTTGCTAGTATAGTTTCCAACCAACAAACAACACTCAATCAAAGTTCTAAAACTGGTTGTCACAAGTACAAACCCCAATAAAAATAAACCGAGAGTATTTAAACCTTGGGTCGTCTCACAAGGAATTGCAATGAAGTACTCAATTATTGGCTATAAAGAAACAAAGGGATTTGATTGCAATTGACAAGAAAATATAAAAGCAAGAAAGTAAATAAGCATGCAAGAAATTAAATGAAAAGGAATTAAAGTAACAAAAATGGAAATTAGATGACAAAAAGAACTCTTGGCTAAGGCATAGAAATTGAGATCACCATCCTTGTCTAACAACCATATATTGACAATTCGGAGGGACCAACCCATCAAGTCTACTTCTATGCTTGAAGTAACTCAAATAGGCTTGATCAACATCAACTCATAAGTCCCAACCTATCTACTAATTAGGTTAGTAGTGCGTTAGTGTTAATGGGTATCAATTTGACCACTAAGGGTTCTCAAATTACCAATTCCATTAGACACAATGACTCAAGATCATCCAATTCCCTTAGCCCAAGCCAAGAGTGTAGAGAACTAGTCTATAACTAGTGAAAACATTTTATCAAACACCTAGAGTGCAATAAAAGTAAACATCACAAAATGCAAGAATTAATAAAAGCTATAACTAACATAAGCAAGAAATCAACAATAGCAAGTAAGATAAACATAAAAAGGCATGGAAACATGAAATTACATTAAAGAAAATAAAAATCCAACAAGGGTTCATGAAAGTAAAAATGGCAAAATAAGGAAATTAACAAGGAAAGCTAAGAAGATTGAGACAATAGAAGAATAAAATATAAAGAGAGTTGAACTAAAAACAAGAATTAAAACTTAGATCTAAGAAAATTTGACCTAAACTACCCTAAATTCTAGAGAGAAGGGAGAGCTTCTCTCTCTAGAATTCTAACCTAAAACATGATGAAAACTAAACTATGACTACTCCCCCCCATTCCCTTACAATTCCTGGGTTCAAAAGCATCAGAAATGAGTTGGATTTGGGCCTACTTGAGCTAATAAATCGCCCCCAGCGTATTGCCCTTAAGTTGGTCACGTGCTGTTTGTCACTCGTATGCATGGGTCACGTGTACGCGTCACTGGTAACTTTCTCTTTCACGCGTGCGCGTGGGTGACGCGTGCGCGTTGTTGGTGAATCTCCTTCTCACGCGTACACGTGGATGACGCGTGTGCGTGGCCTTGAGTCCTCCAAATGCTCATTTTCCATGAATTCCCATTCTTGCATGCTTTTCTCTTCACTCCTTCGATCCATTCCTTGACTTTTAACCCTGAAATCACTAACAAACACATCAAGGCACCGAGTAGAATCAAAGTGGATTAAATTTAACCAATTTAAGGCCTAAAAAGCATGTTTTTACTTTTAAGCACAAATTAGGAGAAATTCACAAAACCATGCTATTTCATCGAATAAATGTGAGAAAAGTTGATAAAATCTCCTAAATTCAACACAAGATAAACCACAAAATTGGGGTTTATCAATATATGCCCAACACCAAACCTAGAATTGTTGTTTGGGGGTTTAGTTAAGCTCTGCACTGAAAGAGATGGTTGGAACACTGAGTGTTGCACAGTTATCTCTCTTTTTTCTGAGGGAAAGTTGGGGTGAGGTATCTTGAACAAGATGTGATCCTCCCCTAGTTGTAGAATCAGTTTTCCATTTGCTACATCAATGATAGCATTGGCAGTGGCTAGGAAAGGTCTTCTAAGGATGATGGACTCATCCTCATCTTCCCCAATATCTAAGATAATGAAGTTTGCAGGGATGTAAAGTTTTCAACCTTCACCAGTACATCCTCTACTAAGCCATATACTGTCTTGATTGATTTGTTAGCCATCTCTAGTGAGATGTTTATAGCTTGTACCTTAAAGATTCCTAACGTTTCCATTACAGTGAGTGGCATGAGGTTTATACTTGACCTTAGGTCACATAGAGCCTTCTCAAAGGTCATGGTGCCTATGGTGTAAGGGATTAGAAAGCATCCGGGATCCGAAACCTTCTAAGGTAGCTTTTGCTGTACCAAAGCATTGAGCTTTTTGGTAAGCAGTGGAGGTTCTTCCTCTAAATGCTTTGTACCAAACAGCTTGGCATTCAGCTTCATGAGAGCTCCTAGGTACTGAGCAACTTGCTCTTCCCTAGTGTCCTCATCTTCATCAGAGGATGAATATTCATCAGAAATCATGCACTGCAGGAGTGCATGCAAAGGAACCTCTATGGTCTCTACATGAGCCTTGGCTTCCTTTAATTCTTGGATATGGACTTCCTTGGTGAGTGCTGAGCACTCAGTAGGTATGCCATTATTAGCGTTCAACGCCAGTTCTGGAGAATCTTTAGGCGTTGAACGCCCATCATGCATCCCTTCACTGGTGTTCAACGCCAGTTTCTTTGCCAAGTTGGGCGTTGAACGCCTAGGAGGGACTTCCTTCTTGGTGTTCAACACCAGTCCTAGTGCTATTTTGGGCATTAAACGCCTAGTGAGGGCTTTTTCATTGGCTTTCAATGCTAGCTCTGATGCCTGTTTGGGTGTTGAACGCCCAGTGAGATGCTCTTCACTGGCGTTCAACACCATCTCAGTCTCTCCAAATTTGGCCTCAGCCTCTATGGTGAAGGCCTTGCACTCTTCTCTTGGGTTTACTTCAGTGTTACAAGGAAGAGTGTCAAGAGGAGTCTCAGGGATCCTCTTGCTCAACTGACTAACTTGTATCTCCAAATTTCTAATGGAGGATCTCGTTTAAGTTATAAAACTATGAGTGGTCTTAGAGAGGCTGGAGATTAGAATGACTAAGTCAGAAAGACTCTGCTTAGGAGTCTCCATATTCCCTTGAGAAGATGGGATAGTGGCCTGTTGTTGAACCTATTCTGGGTTCTTCTGCCTTGATTATTATGGAAGCCTTGCTGAGGCTTCTGTTGATCCTTCCACGAATGGTTAGGATGGTTCCTCCATGAGTGATTGTAGGTGTTTCCATAGGGTACTCCCATGTAATTCACCTCCTCTATGGTGGGTTGATCAGGATCATAGTCTTCTGCTATAGAGGAAGCTTCTTGATTGCTGCTAGCTGCACCTTGCATTCCACTCAAATGCGGAGAGATCATATTAACCTGTTGGGTCAAGATCTTGTTCTGAGCCAATATGGCATTCAGAGTGTCAACTTTAAGAGCTTATTTCTTTTGAGCTACCGCATTGTTCACAGGGTTTCTCTCAAAAGTGTACATGAATTGGTTGTTTGCAAACATCTCAACGAGTTCTCTTGCCTTTTCGAGCATTTTCTTCAAGTGGAGTGATCCACCTGTAGAACTGTCCAATGATATTTTGGACATCCTAGAAAGACCATCATAGAAAATTCCTAGGATAGACCATTCTGAGAGCATGTCAGGAGGATATCTGATCAGTTGCTTGTATCTTTCTCAAGCTTCATAGAGGGATTCACCTTCTTTTTGTCTGAAGGTTTGAACTTTCACTCTGATTTTGCTCATCTTTTGAGGAGGAAAGAATTTGGCCAAGAAAGCATTCACTAGCTTCTCCCAAGAGTCTAAGATTTCTTCAGGTTGAGAATCCAACCATATTTTAGCTCTGTCTCTAATAGCAAAGGGAGAGAGCATAAGTCTGTAGACTTCAGGATCTACTCCATTGGTCTTAACAGTGTCACAGATTTGCAAGAATTTCGACAGAAATTGGTGTGGATCTTCCTGTGGAAGTCCATGGAACTTGCAATTCTATTGCAGAAGAGAGACTAACTGAGGCTTAAGCTCAAAGTTGTTAACTCTAATGGTAGGTATGGAGATACATCTACAATAAAAGTCAGAGGTAGGTATGGTATAGTCACCAAGAACCTTTCTTGCCTCTCCTTCATGATTAGGCTCGGCTACCATGCCTTCAGCTTCTTGTTCGAAATTTTCTGAGAGGTTTCTTCCGAAATGTTGTACTTTAGCTTGTTGTAAATGCTCCTTAGAGTTTTCTCAAATTCAGGTTCAAGATTAAAGAGAGGTTCTTTGTCCCTGTTCCTGATCATAAACAAGAAAAGGAAAACAAGAGAGAAGAAGAATGGGAGCTCTTTGTTCAAGAACAGAGGACTCCCTATGAGATGTGAAGAAGAAAGAAGATTGATGATAGAGATGAGAGAAGAAGAATTCGGCTATAAGAGAAGAAGAATTCAAAAATGAAAAAGTAAAAAGAGAAACAAGAATTATAATGTTTTTGTTTTTGTTTTATTTATTTATTTAATTCGAATATAAAGGTTAATGAACTAAAAAGATTTGAAAATTAAATTCTGAATTTCGAAAAAGAAGAGAGAGAAATAAGCAAGAAGTTTTCGAAGATTAGAAGAGAGAAGAATCAGTTAGGAAGTTTTGAAAAAGAAGAAAGAAAAAACAAGTAACTAATTAAGAAGGATTTGAAAACAAGATAAGATAGAAGATTAGAAAAGATTTGAATTTGAAATTTAAATTTATAAAAGATAAGATAGAAGTTAAAATAATTTGAAAAAGATTTTATTTTGAAATTTGAAATTAAAAAAATAAGATAAGAAATTAAAAAGATTTGAAAAAGATTTGAAAGATATAAGATTTGAAATTTGACTTTTGAAAAAGATTTGATTTTGAATTTTGAAATTGAATTTGAATTATGACAAGATAAGATTTTGAAAATTGAATTTTAAAATTTGAATTTTGAATTTGAAACAAGATAAGATAAAGATTTGAAAAAGATTTGATTTTTGAAATTTAAAACTACGATAAGATAAGAAAATGTTTTTGAAATTAAAATTTGAAAAATTTGTTGCTTTTTTCGAAAATTGAGACAAAGATAAGAAAATATATTTTATTTTCTTGACTTTCGAATTTAATGAAGAAAGAGAAAAATAACAAAAAGACACCAAACTTAAAATTTTTAGATCTAAGACACCTAGAATTCAAAAATTGCAAAGAAAAACACAAAGAGAAACCAAACTTAAAAATTTTAAGATCAAAACAAGAAGAAGAACAAGAACACTTTGAAGATTAAGAAGAACACCAAGAACAAAACTCAAAGATTTCAAAGAAAATAATAACATGCAAATGACACCAAACTTAAAGATTTTGAAAGCCCAAAGATACCAATTTTAAAAATTTTAAAAGAAAAGACACAAGAAGACACCAAACTTAAACGACACTATTTTCGAAAATTTTTGGAAAAAAGACTCAAGAATTCGAAAAACACTCAAACAGGAACAAGAACAAAGACTCAAACCAAAGATAAAATAAAGAAAATATTTTTTTTTTCAAAAATTTTTTTTGAAAGAAAACAATAAAAATTTTGAAACTTCAAGCAAGACAAGAACAAAATCAAAAGACTTGAATAAAAAGATCAAGATTAATAAAGAAAACAAAATATTATTGAAAGCTTTTTGAAAAGAAAATAAAAGACTCAGATAAAATAAAACTAAACCTATAAAGAAAAGGAAATTACCTAATCTAAGCAATAAGATAATCCGTCAGTTGTCCAAACTCGAACAATCCCCAACAATGGCGCCAAAAACTTGGTGCATGGATTCCCACACTTCGCACAAGTGAACCAGCAAGTGCACTAGGTCGTCCAACTAATACCTGAGTAAGTCAGGGTCGAGCCCACGAGGATTGTGATTTGAAGCAAGCTATGGTTATCTTATAGATCTTAGTCAGGCGGATAGAAAAGTTGTTTGTTGGTTTAAAATGCATAAAAGTAAAATAAATAAAATGTCACTCAGTTGATGGTGAATGCAATGATAAGAAGATGGTTATGCCTTGGAGATATTTTGTTCTTTTGGATTAATTCCGGTCTTACTGTCTTCTTCAACTGTGAATGATTTCTTCTATGGCAGGTTGTATGTGATCAACGCCCTTATTAAGAGACCGCTAATGCTCCTCCAGATCTGAACCCCAAGGTTAGTGCGGATCCAGTCTGATTGAGGGTGAAGCTCCTGCAGCTCATTCTCTTTAGTGATCCAACTCAAAAACCCACAGACAAGGTTGAATCTTCCGGATCAGAGAATGTTGCACCTTTGGTTCTAGCCATTACCACAAAGACTCTAATCTCCCTGTACCTCAGCTGAACTGGTGTCTCGAGAAGTCCCCAACGAAGTCGTGGGTTAACCGTCTAAGAGATGTATAATCAAGCTAGTGGTTCATCATTGTCCGATGAATAACTCACTCTGAACCCATGTAGAATGAGATAACCTTGTGCCGGTTTAACTCATTCATAATGATGAAGAACGAATATACATCTTAGAATAGAGAATCAAACACGTATTGAGATAGAATAGTATTACTTTATTAATCCATAAAACTTAGCAGAGCTTCTCCCCTCAACCTAGGAGGTTTAAAAACTCATACTGATAGAAAATACAATGCTAAACGTGTAAAGTGTCAAAAGTTTTTTTTTAGATTGTAAAAGTTCTCAAATATAAATACTAGACTAATGACTAAGGATTACATAAGATGGGTAAAACAATCTTTTAGTGTGAAAATTCACTTCTGGGGCCCACTTGGTGAGTGTTTAGGCTGAGCTTGATTGAGATCCATGTGTTAGGAGGCTCCTTAGGCATTGAACGCCTGCTTGGGGTTCCTTTTTGGGCATTGGACGCTGGTCTCCTCCTTGTGGGCGTTGGACGCCAGAATAGGGCTGGAGGTTGGCGTTGAACGCCAGTTTTGGGCCTTCAATTCTGAAGCAAAGTATGAACTATTATACATTTCTTGAAAGATCTAGTTGTTAGCTTTCCATAGCCAGTGAGAACGTGCCATTTGGACTTGTATAGCTCCAGAAAAGCTCTTTCGAGTGCAAGGAGTTCAGATCCAGAGAGCATCTGCAGCACTTTCTCTGTCTCTGAATCAATCTTTTATTCCAACTCCTCAATTTCAACCAGAAAATACCTGAAATTGCATGAAATTACACAAACTCAAAGTAGAACAAAAAATGTGAATTTTGCACTAAAATCTATGAAAACTTAGTAAAACTTAAACAAAACATACTAAAAACTATATGAAAATGATGGCAAAAAGCGTCTAAAATATTTGCTCATCAGGTGTCTTGAGAGGATAAGAAGAATGGAGGTAGACGAAGATATGGGATTCGAAAATAGTGGGGGGGATTTCAAATTTTAATAATAAAAGAGGAGACTAGAATTAAAATATTTTTATTTTTATTTTGTTTATTTATTGATTTTCGAAAATAATAAGGAAATTAAAAGCTAAGACAACTAATTAAAAAGATTTGAAAATTAAATGTGATTTGAGAAGCGATTTTGGAAAATAAAAGAAAGAAAAAGTCAAAAAAATATTTTGAAATTCAAATTTGAAAGAAAATAAAGTTTTGAAATTTAAAAGTTTAAAATTTAAAAAGAAGATAAGATAAGTACGTTTTTAAAATTTAAAAAGAAAGATAAGATAAAGATTTAAAAAGATTAAGAAAGATAAGAATTTAAAATTTAAAATTTTAAAAGAAGATAGGATAGGAAGGGTTTAGAGTAAAAAGTTATGATAAAGATTTGAAAAAGATTTGAGAATATAGGATTTGAAATTTAAAATTTAAACTTTACTAACAAAAAAACACGAAACTTAAAATTTTTAAATCAAGATAAGAAAAGATAGCAAGATTTTCAAAAATTTAAACAGAGATAAAAGAGGTATTTTTTGGATTTTCAAATTTTAAAGAAAAAGAAAAATAACTAGAGACACCAAACTTAAAAATTTAAGATCAAATGACACTAATTTTCGAAATTAAAGGAAAAATAACTACAAGACACCAAACTTAAAATTTTTTAAATCAAACAAGAAAAATTACCAAAAACAATTTGAACACAATGAGGAACACACAAGAACAATTTTCAAAAACTCAAGAAAAGAAGACAAAAGGGACACAAGACTCAAACAAAAGACAAAGATTACTAAAGAAAAAGAAAAAGGTTTTGAAAATTTTTGAAAAAGAAAACAAAAGACACAAACAAAAGAGCAAATAAACCTTAAAGAATACCTAATCTAAGCAACAAGATAGTCTGGTAGTTTGTCAAACTCGAACAATCCATGGCAACAGTGCCAAAAACTTGGTGCGCGAAATGGAACTCGGCACAACTGAACTGGCAAGTGTATCGGATCGTCCAAGTGATACCTCAGGTGAGTGTGGGTCGAATCCCACGAAGATTGTCGGATTAAGCAAGCAATGGGTATCATGTAAATCTTAGTCAGGCTATTAGAAAAGATGGTTGTTCACTTGTTTATTTGAAAGCATAAATGAAATAGTAAAGAACAAAATACCAGATTGATATTAAAACAGTGATAAAGATTCATTTAAGGCTTCGGAGATGCGAGTTCTTTCCGGATTAACTTTTCTTATTGTCTATAGCCGAAGATGAAGCTCTAAGCAATCCACTTCCCTTCATGATCCTACTCAAAATGCCACAGACAAGGTCGGATCTTCCGGATCAGAGAGTGCTGCTTTTCTGACTCTATCCTTAGCGCCATAGAGACCTCAGTAACCCACAGTCAACGGGGTTTAATGTCACGTATCCAAAGTTGCCCAAGTACTCTCTTGGAATCCATGATGTATTCTCTAGCTTTAGTTCAATGCTATTCGGATCTGGACTCGCACGGAACCCATGTAGAACAATGATGAATGTCACGGTTCACCCCGAATTCATTGAGATTGAAGAACGAGAACGCATAAGAGAATAGAATCAAACATATTGAAATAGAAACAGTAATATTATTAATCCATGAGAATCGGTAGAGCTCCTAACCCTAACTCAGGAGGTTTAATTGCTCATAGCTTACAGAAAATAGTAGTGAAAGGTTTGAATAAGCCAAAGATCTATAACAAGCGTGATCTTTGTTCTATTTATACTATTCTAATAATGAAAAGAATACAAAAATATGATAGACTAGACCTAGAGGTGTGAAAATCCACTTCTGAGCCCCACTTGGTGAGTGTTTGGTCTGAGCTTGGGGGTGACTCCACGTGCTGGGACTCCTCTTGGGGCATTGGACGCCAAGCTTACTCCCTTTTGGGCGTCCAAACGCCATCTTGGTCCCTCTGGGGCGTCCAAATGCCAACCAGGGGTCAGATGGGCATTCAACACCTGTTTTGGGCCATCGTTTCCAAATATAAGTATAAACTATTATATATTTCTGGAAAGCCCTGGATATTAGCTTTCCAAAGCCATTGAGAGCGCATCATTTGGACCTCTATCGCTCTAGATATTCTCATTTGAATGCACGGAGGTAAAAATCTGACAGCATCTGCAGTCCTTTCTCTGTCTCTGAATCAGACTTTTTCAAAACTTGCCAGAATCACCCAAAAATCAGCTAAAATCATAGAAAAACCACAAAAACTCAAAGTAGCATCCAATAAGTGATTTTTGCACTAAAACTTACTAAAACATGATAAAACTTAACAAAACATAACCAAAGCACTAAGAAAACAGAGCTAAAAAGTGTATAAAATATTCGCTCATCAAACGCCTAGACAGATTGAATGAGGGAGTTACGTACTTTTAAAATTTACTTCAACAGACTAGAAACAGTGAAAACAGTAAAAAACGTTAAAAAAATATTAGAAATGAAAAACGGGGCGTTAATCTTAATGGTTTGGCCTGAAGTCAGGCCAAACGGGCTAAAAACGCTAACGGGTTGGACTGGGCCCAAGTTGGGCCAAAGTCCAACTTATATAAGGTTCATTTAATGAACCAATCAGCACAAGCACACACACACACCCAGCTGAAAGAGAAGGGGAAGAAGAAAACCCTCGAGCACTATTCATCATCTTCTTCCCAAGCTCATATCTTGAGCTATAGAGCTCTGATCGCCGCACCGTTTACTACTACGCGTTCCTTGTGAAGAGCTCTACAAAACCAATATAAGAAACTGGTAAGGAAAGCTTGAATCCCTCTCAGTTATTCTCTTCAAAATATTGAGTTTCTAGGGCTTGGGATTAAGTAAGTTTTTGTGATTTTGGATGTTTAGGTTCACTCTAATCTTTGCTTAGTATTGGATTTTGGCGTCCAAAGCTATTAGGAAAGGTAAGAGGCATTGAACCCTTGTGAGATTTTGTTTATATTGAGCCCTAGGTTGAATTATTGTGAATTATGTATGTTATAGCTTGAAGTTGTGATTATTGGAACTTATTAGAGCTTATTGGTGATTGTTGGTAGCTTGGATTGTGTTGGAAAGCCTAGCTTGTGCTCAAATTAGGTTAAGGGCATATTGGTAATCGGCCAAGGTATGGTTTCGGTTTCCTCTATGTAATATATAATATTCATGGACACTTAGGCTAGTGACCCATAGGATAGGTTTGGAAATTTATATGTTGTTGATGATTGTTTGTGTTGATGATGTATATTGAATTGATGTTGTTGTTGTGGTTAAATGATGAAGTTGAGATATGATGGATTTGGATGAATGATTATTGTTGATTATTAGTATGAATCATGGTTGAGTTGATGATGAGAATTGATAGTGATATAAGGATGATTGTGGATATGTTCTATGTGTGATAGTTGAGGTTGAGAATAATAAAATGTGAAGGAAAATATGGTAGGATTGGTGTAATATGATACAAAGGGTAGATTTTGATGAAAAATGGAGTTTGGAATGGTTGGTATGGTTTTGGTTGGGTTTTATAGGCAACTGTGGAAATTGTGAAATTTGGTAAGAGTTGGTTTTTGGTGAACTTTGTCTGATCATAACATTTGTCTCGATTTTTAAAATTCGATGAAATTTATTTAGAATTAAAGTCCATTGAAAACCCTATAAATCGATATAAAGTTTGTAAAATTTGGCTTTTTGTAGAGGAAGTTAGGATCATTTAAAGATTGGTGTAAAAATATGAAATTCTAATAACTTACAGAATTTTATGATTTCTGGTACGTGCGCACGCACAACCCTGTGAAAATCTTTACCTGTGCGCATGCACAGACCTGTGCGTCCGCACACGCAGGGGAAGGCTCCCTGTTTGTAGCAATAGCACAGCTTGTGCGCGCACACACCAATGAAGAATTGCAACCTGTGCGTACGCACAGCCTTGTACGCACGCACATGTTGGGAAGGTCAGTCTATTTGGGGCGCTAGCCCAGCTTGTGCGAGTGAATAGACTTATGAAATTTTTCTACCTGTGCGTACGCACACTCTGTGCGTACGCACACTTTTAAAAAGTCTTTCTGGGCGTGCACACGCACACTCTTGTGCGGACGCCCACACCCTGTTTCTCAATTTTAAACTTTGTTTTCAACTATTTCACTTTCCCAACAAGATTGTAAGATTCTATAACACCATTTGAAGTCTTTTGGGCTTGATTTTGAGTATGAGAACATGGGAATTAACTTAAGGGTTTAGTTGATGATTATTATAAAAAATTAGAAAATGAAGGCTTAGGTTTTGGGTATACTGAAGATGGTTTGATGGTGTGTGAAGGTAGATTGGTATGTGAAGTGAGAAATGATGAATTGTTGAGTTTGGAAACTAAAATGTGAATTGACAGTGGTTGAGATGAGGCGAGCACTCCGAAAGAGATGATGGATCCATGCTATACTGAAAATGTTTTTCTGAAAATCACTGATGTATCATTTTATATTGAGTTCATGAGACGATATGTGCTCGGCAGGGACGGCGGTTGGATCCCACCTGTCGAGGTAGCGCCGGCGGTGTAAGGATGGTGGTTTAATCCTGCTTACGTTGAGATGTGAGGTCTGTGGCAAGAGTATCCCGCTCGCATCCCATTGGATCAATAGAGTGTGCAGGCGCAACACCCTAGACAGTGATCCGAGCACTATATCTCGGGGATTCCCATTGATGACTCCGAAGGGCGACATATCCATGGAGATGTGTCGGGTTGGCAGTTGAACCGACGATGTGATATCACAGCCAATAGGGCAGGCATTCATCATATGCATCTTCTATCTGTTTGTATGCTTTGCTAGCTTGTAATTGTATGCCAAAGTGAATAACATGCCTATTTGCTTACTTGAATACTTGTCTTATATGTAAACTTGTGTTTTACTTGCATTGTATATAATTGTGATTTCTACTGGAATTGAGGAGGTTCGGAAGGCGGTGGCGATGGGATCGCATGGGGGATCGGTTGGTGAAGGTTGTGGGACAACGGTGTTTGGTTAGAATAGAAATTCCCTAGGATAGAGTACCCTGTTTATTTATATTAAGGTTTATATATATATGCTTTATTTTTTTAGTTATGCCTTAAGTTGATTCTTGTGATGGATATGAAGTCTAGGATTGCCTTTGGCGTCCTGGGGTCTTATATCCTACATCACTGGGCACTGTTACCGTACTGAGAACCTCCGGTTCTCATACCATATTTTTATTGTGTTTTTCAGATGCAGGTCGCAACCCACCTCGGTGAGTTGCTTGGATGGTGATAGAAGCGGAGGATCCGGATACCTTTTTGGAGTCTTTTGTTTATTTTGTTTATACATCTCTCATATTGTATTTTGCTTTAGCCTAGAGGCATGTATTGAGAGAACAAAACTTGTATAAGCTGTTTTTACTGTCTGGTTCTATATTTTTGTATATGGCAAGCCGGCTTAAACTCTGCGAGCCGTGGCTAGATTCTTATGATATTATACTATGATATTTTGTTATAATGTATCTATTTCTTGTGCCGTAAGCTAGTAGCTTCGTTAGTACGTTTTGTGCTTTTGAAATCCTGTTTTTGAGCTATATCCTTCATCGGGCTTCTAGACTATACTATTCTTCCTATATATATTCTATGTATGAGCTTAGAACTGTCGTAATCTCGGATTAACCTTTGCTTTACGACGCGAGGTAAAGGTTAGGCTAATTAGGGTGTTAGACGCACACTCCCCTGTTTTGCACCAAAACTCTGTTTTTCATGGTTTGACCTTCCTGACAAGCCTATAAACCTCCAAAACTATTATTTTGATGAAAATTCATTAATTTTGAACTATTGAACAATCCATTGATGTTCCAAACCTCCAGAAACTCTAATGAAAATGTATTAGTAAGGTTTTGAGTCACGGAGTAAGGGTTAATGAGTTGAAGAAGACGATAATTGATTTGATGAGATGATAAAGGTAATGAATGAGATGATAATGAAGGAGTTTGATTGAGAGAATGATGAATGATTGTGTTTGAGACATACGTGACCGGGTAAGATGCAGTGGTGTTAACCACTTGATTCGGGTATGAATTCAAAATGAATGGATGAATCACAATGAATTGCAATGATAATAAAAATGTGTTTCTGTATGTGACTCCGGGTAAGATGCAGTGTGTAAGAACCGCGACTAATTAACCGTTTAATTAAATAATTAATATTTTCCAAAATAGGATCCAAAAATTTAGAATGAGAATTGGAGGATTTAAATATAATTTTTGGACTCAATAGATTTTTCTGAGTCAGAAAATGTATTTTTTGCAAAAAACTAAGTAAAACTGCGAACCGGCAACTGAACCGGTTGAGCCGGTTTAAGTGTGCCCGATACTGTAGAGAATAATTAAAAACAATAGAAAACCTCAAGAAAATATTAGAAATTGAAAACCGAACATTAATTTTAAAGCTAAAAACGCTAACGGGTCGGACGGGGCCCAAGTTGGGCCCTAGCCCAACATATATAAGTTTATTAAATGAACCCATTCAGCCGCCATAACACTTAGAGAGTGAGAGTTGCAGTTGAGAAGAGAAGAGGGAAGAGGGTTTTCATTTCACTATTTTTCATCATCTTCTCAAGCTCATAACTTGAGCTACGGAGCTCCGATCGCCGCCCCGTTTACAGCCACACGATCCTCGCGAAGAGCTCTACAAAACCCGCCCAAGAAACTGGTAAGGAAATTAGAAAATCCCTCTCAGTTCTTCCTTCCAAAATTTCTAATTTTTAGGGTTTTGTATTGAATGAAATTTTGTGATTTTGGGTGTTTAGGTACAGTCTAGCACTTGATTACTATTGGGCTTTGCTTCCAAAACTGTTGGGTAAGGTAATAGTGTCTTGAAACCTTGTGAAATTGTGATTAAGTTGAACCCTAGGTTTGATTATGGAATTTGTGTAATTTCTAGCTTGAATTGGTTTTATATGGAGTATATTGTTGACTTAAATTGCTTGAAAGTGGACTTGGTGGCTGGACTTGTTGATCTTGGTTGAGGATTTGGTGAACTGAAGCTTGTTGGAGTTCAATTTTGCATTTTTGGTATATTGGGAATCGGCGAAGGTATTATTTCGGTTTCCGCTATGTAATATATAATATTTCTGGACACTTAGACTGGTGACGCATAGGATAGGTTTGGATTGATATGGTTGTTGAATTTGGTTGGTTGATTATGTATGAGAAATTGATGTTGTTAATGTATGATGTGTGATGAATTTGAATGAGAAATATTATTGATGTTGTTAAACAATGTTGATTATTGATATTGAGAATGAATGAGCTTCATGTTGACGGTTGAAAATGGTAAAATGATTAATGTTAAGTTTGGTGGATGAGAAGAGATTTTAGTGTGAAATTATGGATAATTGGGTTTGAGAATTTGATGATATGAGTAGTGGATTGTAGCATAAAAGGTAAAATCTAATGAGGGATGGAGTTAATGTGGTTTTAGTTTGGTTTTGGTGGTGAAATTAGAAAATTGAGAACCTTGTGAAATTTTGTTAAAAACAGATTTTTGGTGAACTTTGACGGATCATAACTTGAGCCTCTGTTTTCAAAATTTATTGAAATTTGTATTAAATTAAAGTTCATTGAAAAATATTTAAATAGATATAAAGTTTGTAAAAAAAGGATTTTCGTAGTGGAAGTTATGATCATTCAAAGTTTAGTATCAAAATTTGAATTATGTGAATGCTGCAAAATTTGTGATTTCTAGTTTGTGTGCGCACGCACAACCTTGTGCGCATGCACACCCCTATGAGTTTTTGAACCTGTGCGCATGCACGGCCTTATGCATATGCACACACAGGGGATGGCTTGCTGTTGAGAGCGCTAGTACGACCCGTACGCACACACAACCATCAAGGTTTTGCAAGCTGTGCACACGCACAGCCCTGTGCGCACACACATGTTGGAAGGTGCATTCTGTTGAGGGCGTTTGCACGCCTTGTGCAAGTGAATAGAATTAGAAAATTTTACACCTGTGCATACGTACACCTCTATGCGTACGCACACATTTTGAAAATCTTCTTGGGCGTGCGCACGCACACCCTTGTGCGTACGCACATGCCCTGTTTTTCAACTAAAATCTTGTTTTTAACTGTTTCACCTTCCCAACAAACTTGTAAACTTCTATGACACCTATTTAAGACATTTTGGATTGTTTTTGGATGTTAAAACATACAGAAGGTCTTTGGTGGAATTTTTTGGTATTTTCTTGAAAAGTTAGAGAACGGAGGCTTAGGTTTCTGGTGTACTAAGGATGGCCTTCGTAGAGAGAGAATGAAGAATAATATATCAATTGAGAAACTGATGAACTGATGAGTTTAGAATGGAATTTATGAATTGGCAGAGGTTTAGATGAATCTGGGACTCAGAGTTGCAATGATGAATTGTCGGTAATACCAAAATAATGAATTTTCGAAAAACCACTGTTGTAAGATTTTTTTTGTAATTTGAGATTGTTGAGACACTATGCGCTTGGCAGGGACAGTGGTTAGATCCCACCTGTCGAGGTAGCGGTAGCGGCGTAAGGGTGGTGGTTCGTCCCACTTACGTTGAGATGTGAGGTCTGTGGCAATAGTATCCCGCTTGCATCCCTTCGGATCACTAGAGTGTGCAGGCACAAAATCCTGGACGGTATTCTGAGCACCATATCTCAGGGGTTCCCATTATGATTCCGAAGGGCGACATCTCCATGGAGATGTGTCGGGTTGGCAGTTGAACCGACAATATGATATCACAGCCAATAGGACAGGCATTCATCATATGCATCTTTTATCTGTTTGCTTGCTTTGCCGACTTGAAATTTATGGCTAATTGTATAACATGCCTAATTGCCTATTTGAATTACTTAACATATATGCCTATACTTGTGCTTTACTTGCATTGTATTAATTGTGCTTTCTATTGGGATTGAGGAGGTTCGGAAGGCAGTGGCGATGGGATCGCATGGAGGATAGGTTGGTGAAGGGTGTGGAACATCGGATAGTTGTTAGTTTAGAAATCCACTAGTTAGATTACCCCATTATTATGTTAATGTTTAATTTATTATTTAATGTTTTAGTTATTCTTTAAGATGAATCTTGTGATGGATATAAAGTTCTAGGATTGCCTCTGGCATCCCGGAGTCTTATATCTTACATCACTGGGCACTATTATCATACTGAGAACCTCTGGTTCTCATACCATATTCTGTTGTTATTTTTCAGATGTAGGTCGCAACCCAACTCGGTGAGTTGCTCTAATGGTGACAGAGCGGAGGATCCTGGATATATATTTTGGAGTCTTTTTTCTTATTTTGTTTAGATCTCTCACTTTTGAATTTACTTTTGCCTAGAGATTTACTTTGAGAGAGAAATTTATATAAGTTGTTTTAACTTTTAGATTTCTGTAATGTCTGTATATAGCTAGCCAGCTTAAACTTCGCGAGCCATGGCTAGATCTTTATACTATTATACTCTAATATTTTCTTATATTATATCTATTTCTTGTGCGTTAAGTTTGTAGCTTCGTGAGTACGTTGTGCACTTTTTAAATCCTGTTTTTGAGCTGTATCCTTCATCGGGCTTTTAGAATATATTACTTCTTCTATATATTATATGTATAAGCTTTAGACTTGTCATATCCTTTAATTAACCTTTGCTTTATGACGCGAGGTAAGCTTAGGGTAATTAGGATGTTACACAGTGGTGTTATCCACTTGCTCGGGGTAAGAGTCAACAAGCCGGGTAAGATGCAGTGGTGTTATCCACTTGCTCCAGGAGAGTTCAAGGCTTCGGGTAAGATGTAAGGGCTGTATTTTGTCATCGCTTGCTCCGGGTCGAGAACTGTAACACCTCCTGGGTAAGAGGCAGTGGTGAGGTTGTACCCTGCTCTGTGTACGCGGGTAAGATGCAAGGATTGCAACGTTGTCCTACTTGCTCCATGTTTGGTATTCTGTCCAGGGTTAGCTACCTGACATGTCAGGTTTGGATTTATAACTGACAGATGAGATTCATCAGCCGTAGGACAGGCATGCATCATGTGCATATGTTTGATTTGCTTGTTTGTGCATTAATCGGGAGTGCTTATGTCAATTTGCATGCCTAATTGTTATATTTTCTACTTGCATTACTTGTACTCTAATTGTGTTTGCCTTTGTTTGTTTGTTTGTCTGTGTGGCTCTATCAAAGTTTGGAGGACTGGAGGAAGGTGAAAGATTAAGGATTTTTTGTTAGAGTTTGGTTAAGTTTAAGAACCTTAGAGAACTATGCCTGTTTATGGTTTCCATCTTAAGTCTTTAAGTTTTATAATCTTAGTGTCAGAGTTCTAGGATTTTCTCTAGCATTCATGGGACCTTATATCTTATTTATGTGGGAACCGTTACCATGCTGAGAACCTCCGATTCTCATACCATATATATATATATATATATATATATATATATATATATATATATATATATTTAATTTAGCTATATCTAGGGGTGTTCTAACTAATAGTCTATTTTCTAATAAAGGCTGAATCACCGAATGCTGTCAACTACTTGTGATGTATTTATGTGTGGTTGTTTATAACTGTTTTACCTGTTATTATTTGTGAATTGATTACAAATGATTCTGTTTATTAATTCAAATGTTTTCAAAAAAAAAAGTACCTCACTAACTAACTACACTTTTAACAACGAATCAGGCTCATATAATAAATAATAGATAATATATAGGATGACAAATTGGTAGCACTCAGTTTCTGGTATGTCCTAGGCGTACTGAAAATTGGGTCGTTACAATTTGGTATCAGAGCAGTTCGTTCCCAGTAGAGCCTGGGGAGTGGACTGACTATGCTTCATTGCATACTCTGCTTGTGTGTCTTACGCCATTAGGGTATCTTTAAGATACATTTGGCATGAATGTCTATGAGTGCTCATTTTGGGAATGTTTGTGCCTTACTTGAAATATTTAGACTGATCACCTTAATGTTGATTGTTTGGTGCAGATAGGACCTTAATGACTGCGAATAGACATAGTTTAATCGAGTTCCGAATGACAAATCCATGCGAGGCACAGCTATCCTTACAGCTTTTATTATCTCCATGGTTATGGTTATGTTATATTTGGATGCTGTAAGGAACGAACGCTTATTTTACTTGTCAGGAATCTGGACACACAGCTAGGATATACCCAAGAAAGTTTTGTTGGAATCTAGTGCGAACCCAGCAACAAGGTCGAGTGTTTGCCATGACTGCTGATGATGCTATGCAATCAGACACCCTGATCCAAGGTCAGTGTATTGTCAAAGATCGATTTCTAACTGTACTGTATGACTCGGGTGCATCGCATTCCTTTGTTTCTTTAACTGTTGCTCGTGAGTTGGGACTAGATTTCTCTGAGTTAAACTTTGATCTGATTGTCCATACACCTACATCCCAAAATGCTTTGACTAGTTTAGTGTGCCTGCAAGTACCATTCACTATTAGGAACAGAACTTTTATACATGATCTAATCTGTTTGCCTCTATGTGGTTTAGAAGTTATTCTAGGGTTAGATTGGTTATCTAAGTATCATGTTTTCCTTGATTGCTATGAAAGAACTGCTGTTATTCCGTCTGATAGTTTAGATATTAAACCATTTCTGTCTCATACTTTATATCGGAATTCTGTAAGAGTTGCATTAGACGGGAGTGATTGTGAGGAGTACGTTCTGTTAGCGGCTAGCTCGAATGATAGTGAACTAAGCTTAGAACGAATCCAAGTGGTGAAGGAATTTCCTGATATTTTCCCGGACGACATACCTGAGTTTCCTCCTCAGCGAGAGATAGAATTCAGCATTGAACTTGTACCTGGAACCGGACCGATTTCTATAGCACCGTACTGGATGTCACCACTGGACCTTGCAGAGTTGAAGAAGCAGTTGGATGAGCTACTTGGAAAAAAATTTATTCGTCCCAGCGCATCACCTTGGGGAGCTCCGGTGTTGCTAGTAAAGAAGAAGGATGGTGGAATGTGACTTTATGTAGATTACTGACAGTTAAATAAAGTCACTATCAAGAACAAGTATCCACTTCCACGAATAAATGATTTGATGGATCAGTTAAAAGGTGCAACTATGTTTTCGAAGATTGATTTGCGATCGGGCTATCACTAGATTCGAGTGAAAGAGTCAGATATACCGAAGACTGCATTTAGAACTCGATATGGTCACTATGAGTATACGGTTATGTCGTTTGGACTAACTAATGCTCCTGCGATTTTCATGGATTACATGAATCGTATTTTCCGTCCGTACCTTGATCAGTTCATAGTAGTCTTCATAGACGATATTCTCATCTATTCGAAGACAGAAAGAGTGCATGAAGAGCATCTAAGGACTGTATTGTAGACACTGAGGACTCGGAAGTTATATGCTAAACTATCAAAGTGCGAGTTCTGGACAGAGAAGGTGGCATTTTTGGGACATGTTATATCACAGGGAGGAATTGTAGTGGATCCTTCAAAAATTGAAGCAGTAGTGCAATGGGAACCACCTACGACCGTTACAAAAGTTCGGAGTTTTCTCGGACTTGCTGGATATTACCGGAGGTTTATTAAAGGGTTTTCACAGATAGCCTTACCTCTGACTTACCTTACACGAAAGGAAGTTCCGTTCGTTTGGACGGCTGAGTGTGATAGAAGTTTCAAGATGCTTAAGGAGAAGTTAACAACTGCACCTGTATTAGTACTACCCGACCCGCAGAAACCTTTTGAAGTATACTGTGACGCCTCTCATAAAGGACTTGGATGTGTGCTGATCCAAGACAAAATTGTGGTGGCTTATGCTTTCCAGCAGCTGAGACCTCATGAACGAAATTATCCGACGCATGACTTGGAGTTGGCTGCAGTAGTGTTTGCTCTGAAGATCTGGAGACACTATTTGTATGGTGCTCAACTAGAAGTTTTCTCTGACCACAAAAGTTTAAAATATATCTTTTACCAGAAGGATCTTAATATGCGACAGCGAAGGTGGATGGAGTTCCTGAAGGACTATGATTTAAGTTAAGTTATCACCCAGGAAGGTGGCAGACGCTTTGAGCAGGAAGAATTTGAATATCTCTTGGATGATGATAAAGGAAGAAAAGTTACTCGCGGAATTTGAGGACCTTAAGTTGGCTATGACTGAGACGTCAAGTGGAGTCCGTTTGGCCCAATTGCATATAACACCAGATTTTAAGATTAGGATTCAGCAAGCACAAGCACAGGATTCCGAAATGATGACGATGCTGAGACGGATGAAAGTAGAGGAACCAGAAGCTGTAAGACTAGATCGTAGCAGCCTCTGGAGATATAAGAACAGAATTTGTGTGCCTAGCTCTGGAGATTTGCGGCAAAGGATTCTTGCAGAAGCTCATCAAAGTATATTTTCTATGCATCCTGGAGTAACAAAGATGTATCAAGGATTTGAAACAAATGTTCTGGTAGCCGGGATTGAAGAAAGAGGTAGCTGATTATGTCTCAAAATGTTTAACCTGCCAGAAGGTGAAGGTGGAACACCAGAAACCGTCAGGAACCCTGCAACCCTTGGAAATACCATAATAGAAATAGGAGCAGATCACTATGGATTTTGTCACGGGATTGCCAAGGACCTCAACAGGATACGATGCTATTTGGGTGATTGTGGACAGGTTAACAGAATCAACATATTTTCTTCCGATTCGAGTTGACTATACTTTAGAAAGGCTAGCACGGCTATATATTCAAGAAATCGTACAATTGCACGGGATACCTTCGTCAATTGTTTGAGATCGAGATCCGAGGTTTACTTCCAGATTCTGGGGAGCTTTCCAGAAAGCTTTAGGAACAGAATTGCATATGAGTACAGCATACCATCCTCAAATAGACGGACAATCAGAGCGAACAATCCAAACATTGGAAGACATGTTAAGATCTTGTGTGATGGATAACCAGGACAGTTGGGATAGGTATTTGCCATTGGTCGAGTTCATCTATAACAACAGTTACCAACAAAGTATCGGGATGGCACCATATGAAGCTCTCTACGGAAGCAGATGTCAGACACCATTGTGTTGGAATGATGACGGAGAAGCTAGTGTTTTAGGTCCAGACTTAGTGCAAGAAACTACTGAGAAGATAAAGGGGATTCGCCAGAAGATCCAGACCGCACAGAGATGTCAAAAGAGCTATGCCGATAATAGACGTAGACCCTTAGAGTTTAGTGAGGGAGATCATGTCTTTCTAGAAGTAACTTCGATTACTGGAATAGGTAGAGCCCTTAAGACTAAGAAGCTTAACCCACGATACATAGAACCTTTCTAAATACTTAAAAGAGTCGGTCTAGTAGCTTATCAAATAGCCCTTCCTCCTTTTTTATCAAACCTTCATGATGTTTTTTTTATGTCTCGCAACTTAAGAAATATGTTCCCGATGATAGTCACGTTTCACAACCAGAAACAGTACATTTATAAAATGATTTGACATATCAAGCATCACTAGTTCAGATCGTAGAAAGAAGTGATAAGCAGCTAAGAGGCAAGACTGTTCGCTTAGTCAAAGTAGCATGGGAACCAAGAGGAAAAGAAGAGCACACTTGGGAATTGGAAGATAATATGAGATCTGATTACTCGCATCTATTCTCAGGTAACTGAAATTTTGAGGGCAAAATTTTCTTTTAGGAGGGTAGAATGTAACCACCCCGGTTTTCGAGAACGCGAAATCTTTTCTGAAAGTACGGATTTCTCCGGAAGATCAATAAAGGAAAAACCTTTGATATATCATCAAGTATCTCAATCCTCATTGTCATTATGTCATCTTTAAGTTAGAACCTTTTCCGAGACAAGCTCGATAACGTCACGAAGAACCTGGTTTTTGAACCGTATCGACTAGAAGTTTTGATTTGGTTTTTGTAAATAGTCTCAGTTTGACGAACCGGACTTGATTTATGAGAGAAGAGAGATAATAGGATGATATTATCATTATATTAGTATTAGAAGCTTCTTGAATAATATTTTAAGGTTACCTGGTCAGTTTTAGTTAAAAACAAAAAATCGATTTAACCGGATTTACGGTTTACTGGTGCAGCTTAGCACCAACACTCTCTGATGAATTTAGCAATGCTAAGGCCTCATTATACATGTACTATTCTCATAATAAATATGTTACTAGTGTCATTTATGCTAGTAGCTCAGAAAATAATTTTTAGAGATGATTTTACGAGTGTTCCGATACATCTAGTTTTAGTAGTTGTACACTAGAGATATTTTAATATTATTTTAATCCACCTCCAAGCCAACCAATCACTACTCACCTTACACCCCCAAGACCTCCAAGGCTGTCTCATTTCATCATTTTGGCCGAAAATAACAAGAGAGAAAAAAGAGAAACTTTCATGAACACTTAATCTTCAAAGCTTGATTTCTTCTAAACTAAAACTCAAATCAAAACTCCGATTTCACCAAAATGACCCTCTCTTCTTCCTCTACATAACCATGTAACTTATCAAGGATGGAAATAAGGTGAGATATCTGTCTCCCTCCCATTTCAATTCGGTTTTCAAGGAAACATGCTTAAACATATATTTTCTTGATGTTCTTCCTTAGGAATCATGGTTAACTTGACTTGAGGGCCAAGAAACGTGAATTTCCAGCAATTCTAAGGTGAGATATCTCTTCCTAACATACTGAGTGATATTTGGTCAGTTGAGAGTTTGTGGATTTAAAGTTGTTCTTGATGTGTTTTAGGAGGAAAAAGTGCTTTAAGAACACTTCAAAGAGTAACCGGATTTGGAGCAGCAAATCAAGGTAGGGTGTCACGAAATTAATCTTAATTATTTGTGTTTGAGTTGTGTGAATGTTTTATAAATTGGCTGTGCTAAAAATTGGTTGCATATATGATTGATTCTTGGTGAAGATTTGGTGAAATTTTGATGAAATTTGATGAAATTCAAGCTTTAAAGTTCATGTTCTTGGGCAGCTGGAAAAACGAAACCCTAAGATTAAATTGAGGTTTAATTTGTGTTTAAATCATGTAAAAAGTATGGGGTTTTAGTGGCTGCTAATTTATTATGAATTATAGTAAAAATCGGTTGCTGAAAAGACTGAAAAACGGGTAAAAACAGAGAAGGAATCTGAAGAATTTATGAAGAACATGAAGAACACTTTGAGTGTGATGAAGAACAATGAAGAACACCTTTTTGATTCATAAAAGGGCAAGGAAGTAATTAATTTGGTGTTTGAGGGGTTATTTAGTAATTTTTGAAAGTTAGGGTGGTAAAAGTAGAAATATTAAAAGTTACGGGTGGTAAAAAGTGAATTTTAAAGGTTAAAAGTAAAAGTAAGTTAATTTTCGAAAATTTAATGATAAAATAATAAAAAAATAATAAAATATTAAATAATAATATTTAATTAAAAATAAAATTTTAATAAAAATAGTAAAATAATGCAGAAAAGGCAGTTTTCTTTAAAAGCTTTAGAAAGACAACTTTAAGCGCAGAATCTCATAATTACCTTCATAAAACACTTAGGGAGTGGTAAAAACATATTAGTGAGGCAAAGATAAATAAAAGATAAAAATTTGAAGAAAAGATAAAAAAATCGAAGAAAAAGTCTGTAAAGTTTTAATGACAAAAAAAACAGACAGAGACTAGTGAATGAACTAGGGCAACATAGTTAGTCTTGGAATTGCGAATAGGGTTAGGTATTATATGAAAAGCTAAACTATTTCAGTATAGACTTAATAAACCTATACTTGGGACAGACTAACTATTCATACCGAAATTTACATAAGTTTTAAATACATACGTTAAACAGAAAAATCATAGCAGAGTAAAGAAACACAAAGAATAGAGTAACCAGAGCAGAATAAAGGGATACAGAGAAAAGAGTAATCAGAGCAAAGTAAAAAGACAAAGAGAAAAGAGTAATGTGATAAAGAGAAATGGTTTGAATTAAGATGTTGTAAAAGTGAAAGATGTAAAGTTTGTACAGTATGATTGAACAGAGAAAGAAAGAGGTACTGCATAAAAATGTAAAAATGATGATGAATGATGATAATGAGAATGATTATGTGATGATTTGTTGCTTGAGGCAACCCAAGAGATATTTATTTGTTGCTTGAGGCAACCCAAGAGATGTGTTTATTCATTTGTTGCGTTAAGGCAACTCCAGATATGCTTGTATGATCATCTGCTGCAGTGAGGCAGTCAGATAGATAATGGTGTGATCACTGAGAACGCTTTCCTACGGTACAGATCCATATTTTATTTTTGTAAGGCAGAGGGGTTATTTCCTGCTACAGAAGTACCGTGACCACCTGTTCCATTTCTGTAGTGGCAGAGGGGTTATTTCCTGTATACAGAAGGTGTGTCGGCGTACATCCCTGCAGTGGCAGATGTGTTATTTCCTGTGTGCAGTGGATCCTGTGGTGGCAGAGGGGTTATTTCCTGTATACAGGGGTATAGCCAATAGAAAAGCCTTATCCAGACAGAGGTTGCTGGATAACGTCGGGAGTGGGTTAGTAACCGACAGATGAGCTCATTACCTGCACTAGGTCTAGACATGCATCATACTTGGTTGCGCATTTCCTTTGTTATGTTTGTGGTATGAATGTATACTTTCCTTGTTTGTATTCCATTCTCTGCGCTTGTGATATTTTCTTGTATTCTTCTTTTTGTGTTCTGCTATCTGTTTTCTCTATCTTCTCTACTTATCTGTGTTTTCTAATTACTGCTTCCTCGTATTCTGCTAATAGTCTGCTAAGCAACATAGAATTAATGAACGTAACTAATAACCCCGACCCTACTAAGAACTCCCCAGTTCTTACCCCTTCTCTCTCCCTTCCCCCTTCAGATGGAAGTAAGAGTACCTTACCATAGTTCGCTGATGACCGTTCGCAAGAAGAGGATTCTGCTCTAGATAGTCTTCTGAGTCTAGGGTGAATATCGTTCTCTGATTATATGTAAATACTGTAAGACCAGCCAACGTCTGCACCCCTTCGTATGCGCACTTTAACCTAAATCCTGTGTACGAGATTCCTACTTTGTGGATACTTCATGAGGAACCAGAGAGACGTCCTGTGGAAAAGTCTGATCGTGTAGAGGAGTAGCAGATGATGTTCTATCTTTTGATGACGTTCCACCTGACTTGAGTTGTGAAGACTTAGAACGTACTTTCCCTCGTTTTAGTAGTTTGGAGGGACTAGGTGAGTATAGAGTCTAAGCTAGCCTAGGTGCCAGCTTAGGGACCTCTTGAACACGTCAGGACCTTGGATGTTGTATATATATATATATTATTTAGCTATATCTAGGGGTGTTCTAACTAATAGTCTATTTTCTAATAAAGGCTGAATCACCGAATGCTATCAACTAATTGTGATGTATTTATGTGTGGTTGTTTATAACTGTTTTACCTGTTATTATTTGTGAATTGATTACAAATAATTCTGTTTATTAATTCAAATGTTTTCAAAAAAAAAAAAAAGTACCTCGCTAACTAACTACGCTTTTAACAACGAATCAGGCTCATATAATAAATAATAGATAATATATAGGATGACAAATTGGTAGCACTCAGTTTCTGGTATGTGCTAGGCGTACTGAAAATTGGGTCGTTACAGAAGCCCAATTCCTCCCACGCGAACGCGTCACCCACGAGTCCGCGTCATATTGGAAATAAGGCCATCCACGCGATCGCGTCAACCACGCGACCGCGTCACCCCAAATTTTGGCAATAAGCAACTGAACAGAGAGTTGCGCGAACGTGAGGCTGCACTCACGCCAATCGCAAAAATCAAGCCACGCGATCGCGTGACCCATGCATCCGCATCACCTGACCTTATCGCGCACCACGCGACCACGTCTCTCACGCGTCCGCGTCACATGCGGCGCACAGATTATCCCCATTAGCCAAAATATCTTATCTTTTCTTCCCCAAATCCTTATTTTTGTTTTCCCTTATTATTATTTCTTTCTTTTCTCTTCTTTCCTAGCTCATTCGTCCTATCTTTTATTTTATTTTACTTAATTTATTTGCATATTTCATTCACTGCATCTTACTTTTATGCATATTTTTATTTTCTTTTCTAAATTTATTATTCCTTTTCCATTGGTGTTAAAAATTTTCTTATTCAACTGTTGCATCTTCTCTTGAAATATTTTGGGTGCTTAGTGACTTATTTTATTCTGGTTAGGTAATATTATTTAAATCAATGCCAATATTTTATACCTGTATTACTTTTTGCATTGACATGAATTTACATTACCTCTCCCTACCCACACTCTCCCTCATTGTTGCAACATTTTGCACCACTGGTATGCCATGTGCTTCTATTATTTTCTCACTTGCATGTTGTAGCTACCATGCAATTGGGACCCTTATTATCTGGCATTAACACCCATCTTTTATTTTCTATCTTTATTTTTGGGTTACTTTTCTTCCCTTTTTCTTTCAGGATGGCAACCAGGAAGAGAACCGGAAGACGTTACATGGGAGAGACAAACAAGTCCATCTGCACAATCTTTGAAGAAAAGCATCAGTTGGAACAACCCGTCCACCTGCACATCTCAGCATGCACCGAGGACGGTGCAATCTTTAAGTGTGGGGAGGTCGATACCGATCTCCATGGGTCAGTCACTCTTCTATCTCAACACCAATGGTTTATTTTCCTTGTTAGTTGTTGCATTTGCATATTTGATTGCATATTTATTTGATTTTGTGCATATTTTACCACTTGGTTGAAGTAATATTTTCTTTTTCAAGAAACCTTTTAGAGCATTTCACTAATTTGAATAAAATTTAATGTTACACTTGTTTGAAGAAATATTATACTGGAACATGGTTTAGTGCTCGAACACACAAAACCTGTGAGATTTTTGAGCCTATTTGAATTGGTTTTATTTTACCAACCAATATTTTATTTTTGGTGTGTGTTTTTCTCTCTAAAATTGTGATCTTTGTCTTTCTTAATTCTATATTTCCATGGTTTGATGTATGCATGCACTTATATGATTGAGGCCTTTGTTTCACTAAGCTTACATACCCATATGGCCTTAACCCTTCATTATCCTTTGCAAACCAATGTTGAGCCTATTATACCCCTTTGTTCTTTACTTTAGCACATCAATAACTCTAAGCGGAAAACAATAATGTCCTTAATTTGAATCCTTGGTTAGCTTAGACTAGTGAGAGTGCTCATGAATTAAGTGTGGGAAAGAATTTGGAAACATTTGGTTTGAGAATTGAGTATGTTAGAATTTTCTGAAAATGTGAAAGAAATGTTTAGGACATGATTCATGCATCCAATAATTTAATCATATGCATTAAGAAAGATAAAAGAAAAAAAATATATATATATAAAAGAGAAGTGAAAAAGAAAAGAGCAAATAAGTAAAAAGGGGACAAATTAAAATGCCCCAAAGTAAATGTTGAAAGCAATGCATATGTATTGTACTTGAAATTAGAATGCATGAATATGTGGAAAACATGGTTAATGGATAGTTAGATGTTGTATTATGATTACATGGATTGTCTAAAGTTAGGTGGAAAGTTTAAGTTAATTAAGGATTCAGATTTTAGTCCACTTGGCCAAATACAATCCTACCTTGACCCTAACCCCATTACAACCCTTAAAAGACCTCTTGATATGTGTATCTGTGCATTAAATTTTTGTTGATTGTTAGATGAAGAGCAAGCCTTAGAAAGCAAGGTTAGTAGAGAATTGAGAGAATCGAACCTTAAACACTTGAGTGATTAGAGTGTATACACTGCCAGTGAGGGTTCGATGCTCAATTCCTTGTTCCCTGCTTTCATGAGCTATTTTCTTCTTGCAAGTCTATTTGTACTTCATTTTCATGATTTGAATTAGTGAAATCCAGTTTATATTTCTTCTTGAAAGATTTGTTTACTTTTAACTAAGTAGGTAGAAATATTTTGCATGTAGTTGCATTCATATAGATAGGTTGCATTTCATACAATCTATCATTCCTCTTCACTCCTTTATAGCTTCTCTTGAGCTTAGCATGAGGACATGCTAATGTTTAAGTGTGGAGAGGTTGATAAACCACTATTTCATGGTTTATCTTGTGCTCAATTGAGTGGTTTTTATCAACTCTTTACCCACTTATTCATACTATTCGCATGGTTTTACATTTGCCTTCCTAATTATGTGCTATGATTGAAAACATGCTTCTTTGGCCTTTATATTGCTAATATTAATCCTCTCTTATCACCATTAGATGCCTTGATATGTGTGTTAAGTGATTTCAGAGATTACAGGGTAGGAATGGCTCAGAGGATAGAAAGGAAGCATGCAAAAGTGGAAGGAATACAAGAAGTTGGAGAAATTGCTAAGCTGTCCAGCCTGACCTCTTCACACTCAAACGACTATAACTTTAGCTACAGAGATCCAAATGATGCAGTTCTAGTTGCGTTGGAAAGCTAACGTCCAGGGCTTCGATTTGATATATAATTTGCCATAGCTGCCTCAAAGTTAGGCGATGCGAACACGTGAATGACGCACCCGCATCGCATCTGCAAACTTCAATCCGCGGGACGCGTGGACGACGCCTCCGCGTCACTTGCCCGCGACCTGAACGTAACAGAAATTGTAGAGAGCAATTTATGGGCTGCTTTTGACCTAGTTTTCAGCCCAGAACACACAGATTAGAGGCTATAAAGTGGGAGAATGCATCCATTCATAATGAAGCTTTCATATTCACAATTTTAGGATTTAGATTTAGTTTTTAGAGAGAGAGGTTCTCTCCTCTCTCTTAGGATTAGGATTTTAGGATTTCTATTAGTTTAGTTCAACTCATCTTCAGTCACAGGTTCAATATTCCTTTTATTTTATATTTCTCTTTTACTTTCTGATGTTTTAATGCTTGTATTGGTTATGTTGCCTAATTGGCTTATGAACCATCCATGTTAAGGATTCTTTTTATTTAATATAATTTGAGGTATTTCAGAATTATGATTGCTTTCTTTTATTTATATAAATAATTTAGATTTTTCCCTTTTGGCTTTGGTTGAGTCATTGGAGACACTTGAGTTATCAAACTCATTGTTGATTGAAAATTGGAATTCTTCAAGAATTAATTCGAGTTCCAATAACTCTACCCTTTCAAAGATTAGGACCTGAGGAATCAAAAAATTAATTCATCCACTTAACTTACCTTCATAGTTAGAGGTTAACAAAGTGGGAGAAAAATCCAATTCTCATTACAATTGATAAGGATAACTAGGATAGGACTTCCAATTCCTCATACCTTGCTAAGAGTTTATTTTATAGTTATTTATTTATTTTATTCTTCTTATCATTCAACATACTGCTTGCTTACTTTCAAAACCCCCAATTTACAAGACTCATAACCAATAATAAGAACATACTTCCCTGCAATTCCTTGAGAAGACGACCTGAGGTTTAAATACTCGGTTATCAATTTTAAAGGGGTTTGTTACTTATGACAACCAAAACATTTGTAAGAAAGGTTGATTGCTTGGTTTAGTAACTATACTCGCAACGAGAATTTACTATAACTTCTAAACCATCAATCTTTAGTTCTTCAATGCTTGCTCCAAGATCACATAAGGCCGTCTTGATGCACTCAGAGGATATGGTAACTTTGCCTTGCACTCAGAGGCTTTGAGTGGTGCAGGGCGAGTATCCAGAGTGGTAGGGAAAGGATTGTCATGGGTGTCTAAACGCCCATTCTGTCCCCTCCTGGGTGTTCAGTGCCAGAATTGGGATTCTGAGTTACTGCATCTTCCTTCTCTGGTGTCTCCTCTTCTCCCTGTGCTACACTATTTGTGGGTTAAGTATTCAAGGTTTTTGCATTCCTCAATTTAATTGTCTGGCATTCCTCATTTATCTACTCAGACATTCTCTGGGTTGTCTAGCTCAACTGTGTCTCCAGGTTCTTGAGGGGGGCTCAGATTTCCTGCACAAAGCTTTGTTGGATTCTTGTTAATTCCTGCATGCTCTATAACTGTTGTGTCAGAAGGTTTAGCTGTTGATCCATTTCTTTATTTTGGGCTAGAATTATGTCTGTGTTAGATTCCTCGTTAGCTTCAGATAGGAAAAAATTAATTTCGCATAACTACTGGCAAGTGCACCAGGTCATATCAAGTAATAAAACTCAAAAGAGTGAGGTCGATCCGACGAGGATTAAAGGATTAAGCAATCAAAATTTAATTGATTATTCTAGTTAGACAATCATAGTTGAATGATGAGTAACAGGAAATATAAATGACTTGAGAGTAAAAGAAGGCAATAAAGTGCAGGATGTAACACCCTTACTATCAAAGTGTCACGCTTCCAGCTATGCCACTCTGATAGTTTGGATATTACGACAACTCTAAACATATTTAATACTAAAATAGGAGCCTGTTTAAAACTTAAAAATGCATAACCTTTTAAAAACAGTTTTTTGTTCAAAGTATAAACATACATGTACATACAAACCAGATACAATACCTTAAGATATATATATAACACTAGCTTACAAACATACATATCATAATTTCCTATCCCTCTTACAAACTTAATAAAGATAAAGGCGATGGAAAAATAATAGCTAAGATAATACAAAAATACCAAATAAACAGAAAATGAACATAACTCTTCTGAAGCTTCGTCGTCCATATCCTGAAAAGGAATAACCTGTAGGGGAGTGAGAACGTTGATGAACTGGATTTTTGGTGGTCTAGAATTCACAAACGAAATCTCATTGCAAGTATAGTTTCTAAACCAATCAATAATCCTTTCATACAAAAATTTGTTTGTCACAAGTACAGACCCCTAAATTTATAAACCGAAGTATTGGAACCTCGGGTCGTTCTCCCTAGAAATTGCGATAAAGTGCCTTGTTATTGGTTATAAGGTATGTTTGGGGTTTTTTAGATTTTTGACAAGAAACATAAATGGCAAAAGAAATAAACTAACAACTAATAAAGCTCTAGGCAAGGTATGAGAACTAGAAGTCCTATCCTAGTTTTCCTCCTCAATTGTGACCACAAATTTTCCATTGCTACCACTTAGTTAACCTTTAACCATGGAGAAAAGTCAAGTGGATGAATTAACTTGATTCCACAAGTCCTAGCCAACTCCCAAGGGAAAGACTAGCTTTAGTGGTATCCAAATTAATTAGCAACTTCTAATTATCAATCAACAAGGGAATTGGATAACTCAAGCATCACTAATTACTCCACCTAGGCCAAGAGGGGAAAATTCTACACTAAAGCTAAGAGAAGCATTTCATCAAAAATTGCATTTTAAATGAATTAAGCAATTCAACAATAAAGGAACATGAATCATAAATTGCATTTTAAATGAAAATAGAAGAACAAAAAGTGCATCAATATAAAAGTAAAGAATTACAAGAATCAAAAGCAAAATTAGAGAGAGGAAAGGTAGAAGAAGAAGAATTACAAAGAGAAAAGTAAATCAAAGCATGAAATTAATCTAGTTCTAAGTAATTCTAAACTAGATCTAACCTAATCCTAATCCTAGAGAGAAGTGAGAGATTCTCTCTCTAAAACTAACTTTTCCTCCAAAAATTAAACTAAACTAAACTAGTGTGTAAAAAAGTGTGTTGATTCCTCTTCATTCCTTGTGTTAAATAGCATCAGAAGTGAGTTGGATTTGGGCCTGGGAAGCCCAGAATTTGCCCCCAGCGGATTCACTTTAAGTGGGTCACGTGCGGCCATCGGCGCGTACGCGTACAGTGCGCATGCGCGTCGATTGGAAATTTTCCATCGATGCGTACGTGTCAGGTGCGCGTACGCGTCGCCATGCGACTTCACAATCTGCGCGTGCGCGGCTGCTGCGCGTGCGCGTCGTTGATCTCATCCCAAATCCTTGCTTTTCCATGATTTCTCCATTTTGCATGCTTTCCTCTCCATCCCCTTTATCCATTCCTAGCCTTTTCAATCTGAAATCACTTAACAAACAAATCAAGGCATATGGTGGAATCAAAGGTGAATTAAGATCATCAAATTAAAGGTCTAAAAAGCATATTTTCACACTTAAGCGCAAATTAGGAGACAATCATGAAACCATGCTATTTCATTGAATAAATATGGGTAAAAGGTCATAAAATCACCTAAATTAAGCACAAGATAAACCCTACAAATGGGGTTTATCAAACGTTGTCCTCGCTTGTTCTCACTATAGGATTACAGAAATTGCTATAACAAGATACGTAAAATAAAATTATTTTGAGAGTACAGTGATCATTGCTCATCTTATGAGTCTTTCCAAAAACCTTGGGTACACATTCGAAATCCAGAAAATCCCTTTTCGAAGACTCGATAAATTTCTCAAATATTTTAAAACAAAACCTTTTTCCTTTCTTGTAAAAATCTGAAAAGTTTTTCCTAGACAGTATGAATGACCAACATGTTCCAAACGTAAGTTCAATTAAATCTATGCTGTAAGAGTTTGATTTTTCATACTTTTCTATACCACAACCCTGAAAGCAGTTACCTACGCGGTATAAATGATCTTCCCGTTCCAAGCATAGGTTCATTAAGTCTATGCTGAACCGGTCAGATACTTTATACAGAACTTGAACTCAATATACCAATCACGGCCTCAAGCCCATCCAATCCAACACGACTTCCGGCCCAAACAAATCAATTATCAACCAATTCATCACAAACCAACCAATCAAACACAATCACAAATAATGTAGTTCAAACACAATCAATAGCAATTACAACAAATATAGCAGTTAGCAGTTAACATAAGTATTCACATAGGCAAACCAATTACAATATGCACACCCAAACAATGTCACATAAATGCAAATGATGAATGTCTGTCCTACTGGCTGTGATATCACATTGTCGGTTCAATTGCCAACCCAACACATTCCCATGGGAATGTTGCCTTTCGGTCACAAATAAATGGGAACCCCTTGGGATAACGTGCTCGGCACACGGTCCAGGATATCAGTGCCTGCACACTCCTATGATCCGAAAGGATGTGAGAGGGATACTCTGCCTCCAACCTCACATTTCTCAGCATAAGTGGGACGTACCCAGCCCTTACGCCTCCCAAACAATATCTCATCAATATTAAATCTCTCAACATAAGCGGGACAAACCCAGCCCTTATGCATACAACTCAGCGCAAGCGGGACGAACCCGGTCCTTACACCTACAACTCAACACAAGTGAGACGAACCTGGTCCTTACGCCTACAACTCAGCGGAAGTGGGACGAACCCGGTCCTTACGCCTACCAAACAATAAGTCATCAGTCTCGATATCCACCATTAGTCAGGCTCAATATCTTTTTTCAAAATCATTCTTTGCCCATTTACTTTTAAATAATAAACATATTCAATTCACATCTTGCCAAGAATCACTTTTCAAAACAGAGCCACTTTCCACATTCCAAAACCTCCAAACAATCTCAAAATCAGGCCAAATTCAAAATCTCTTTTCAAAGACTCAAAGTCATTCATTTCTAAATCAAGGTTTGGTCATAAAATTCCTCATCAGAGTCTCAAGACTTCAGGGGTCATTTCCTTAGGTTCATCAAAAATCTCTAAAACTTTAGCTTTTTTATTTGAGTAAATAAAGTAGAAGTTAAGCCCAAAACCAAGTCATTTAAGTCCAAAAACCAATTTCAGTTTCATTCCAAAATCTGAAGTGCTTCCAAAGGGTTCAAAAATTGTTTTAGCTTCTCTAAAATCAAGATTTCAAAGGGTACTTCAGACTTTTCCTAAAACGTCGTAAAGTGAAAACAGTCAATCAAAATTCAGTTTCTTTTTAAATCCACTAAAATTTCTCCAATTTGTTTCCTCAAATCAAATCCTAAAACATGAGAATTTTCATATTTAAATTGACTTTAAAAACAAAATTCCTTTCTTAAACAAATTTCATCCAAAAGAGATAGTTTTCTTAAGGTAAGTTCAAACATAATTTATTTACCAAACATTTAATTCAAACATAATTCATTATTTTCAAAATAACGTTTCATTCAAAATCTTGGATTTTATAGAAATTTCGGCAGCATCTCCCCTAAAACCTGGACTTTGCCACCCATTTATGGGTCCCAACCAAACCAATCCTCAACTCTTTTTCCAAGGGATTCAAGACCAAATCAATTTCCAGTAAGAAAATTCAAACTTTAATTACTAAAATCCTTTCAATTCAAAACAACCAGAGACCTCCATTTTGGACAAAATCAAACATTATCTCAATCAAACAGGCAATCATATTCATCCAATACAAATTAGACAATTCATAAGACTCACTTAATCACCAGAAATGCATTCCGCACATCATATCTGTTTATAACAATTTCCAATTTAAATTAAATTAGTTTGTATAAAGGCCCCTACCTCAAAACGCAAAACCATAGCCCAAACGCCTCACTGAGTCCTTTTCGCCTCAACTCGAAATCACCGATAACCAAAACCTCGGCTCCAAGCCACTTTCACAATAACCATAGCAATACTAATCGCAACATACAATAATCAGGACTCGATCCCACGTTATCAAAACTCATACACATTAACCAAATACAACAGAATACTAACGCGAGGCTTTCCGAAACATAAATACTTATTGAACTGGCAAAACGAAGCAGCCGCAAACTCCGACCACGTTATGCAAGGATCGATACACAACCCTACGACTGATAACGCCACAACACCTCAGCCTAAAATTATCAGAACAATAATCTAAAGGTCTTTCAAATCGAAAAATGCTTACCGAAACGAGAAAGGAATGGCTGAACCGAAACATCGGCGGTCTCACAGCCAGTTCGGTGGCAGCCTGGCAGCCACCTCAAGCGACAGCGGCAACAAATTCCAATCGCGACAACTAAAACCAACATGCAGTGACTATAACATTCTCGTAATTTAGAAGGACAGAGGCTAATGATAAGACCCTTACCGGTAGGATTTTTCGGCTACGACAGTAGCATTTTTTGGTGGCCAAAATCATAGAGATGCCGCTCCCTTCTCCGGCAGCGACACCCTCAGCGGCCTGAACCCTTTCCTAACGGTGGCAGTTCTGACAGAGGCAGCGCCGGTGATGAGTTCCAACATCAACGACAGTAGCGGCCAGAGATTCTGGCGACGGCAGCAGCAGAAGAACATTTTCTCCTCTGGCTTGCCCTCTCTCCAACGATGGTGTTTACTCCACCCTTCCACGGCGTCATCGAGATCAAGGACGGTGGTAGCTCCTTGTGGTGGCCGATCTCCCCTGTTTGGCGACATCAGCGGCGGAGCGGGCTTGGTGGAAGGTGATTTAAGAAAATTGTCGTGTCGGTATAGAATTTCCTCAAATGAATGAATTTTCGTTGCAAGTATAGTTCTACACCAACAAACAATCCTCCCAATCAAAAAATATTGGTTGTCACAATTAACAAACCCCAATAAGAATTAACCGGAGTATTTAGACTCTGGGTTATCTCACAAAGAATTGCAATGAAGTGTATGTTTATTGGCTATGAAGGGGTATAGGGGGTTTTGATTGATATGAGGGCAAGAAATTAAATGAGCAAGAATTTAAATGGCAAGAAAAGTAAATTAAACAAGAAATTAAGGAAAGCAAGTAATAAAGAGAGACATTCATGGCAATGAATTGAGATCATAGGTTTTCTATCCTAGTCATGCAATGATTAATTCATCTTATTTAGTCAACTCCAACAAATAGGGAGAAATTCAAACAAGAGTAATTAATCATGTCACAAATATAAACAAGAATTTATCTCATTACGTCATCTCCAACACTGGAAGAAGATATAGGTTATCTTCCATGAGAGAAAGTCTAACAAGACTAGCTAATCTCAATCCAAAAGTCCTAATCAACTCACTAATTGAATTAGCAAAAGATTAGCGTCAATGGAAACAATATTAGCTAACAACTCTAGATCACCAACATGAGTTGGGTTTTCATGACTCAAGATTGCCTAATTACTCTTTCCAAGCCAAGAATGCTCAAAATCTACTCTAACATCCAACCAAGCATTTTGTCAAAGACTTGGAAGTCATAAAAAGAAAGAATAATAAATGAGCAAGAAATAGTAAAATCTACCAACTATCAATTGCAAGGAAAGTAAATCACTACTCAAATCAACAATTAAAAGAACATTAAACATTAAATTGCATTAAAAGTAAATCAAATCCAACAATAGAATCCATGAACATAAAAGAGAAATTAACATGAAAACTAAGAGAATCAAGTAGTAGGAACAAGAAATCATAAAAGAAACAAGATGAAAACATGTAATTGGACCTAGATCTAGAAGAGATTAACCTAACCTAATTCTAGAGAGAAGAGGGAGCTTCTCTCTCTAGAAATCTAACTAAAGGCTCATATTGGCTAAACTAATTGCTCCCCCCTTTCCCCAAGCTTGAATTCTGCATGAAATAGCATTAGAAATGAGTTGGGTTGGGCCCAAAGTGCTTCAGAAATCGCTGGGGGCGATTTCACCTTAGTGGGCCACGGCAGAATCGGCACGCACGCGTACATGGCGCGTGCGCGCCCCTTAACGCGAAGCAACATATGGCAAATTTTATATCATTTTGAAGCCCCGGATGTTAGCTTTCCAATGCAACTAGAACCGCCTCATTTGGACCTCTGTAGCACAAGTTATGGTCGATAGAGTGCGAAGAGGTCGGGCTTGACAGCTTTCCGGTTCCTTCATTTCTTCATTTGTTCTCCCGCTTGCATGCTTTTCTCCTCACTTCTTCCATCCAATACTTGCCCTATGAACCTAAAATCACTTTACAAATACATCAAGGCATCGAATGAAATTAAAGTGAATTAAAATTACTAATTTTAGGGCCTAAAAAGCATGTTTTCACATTTAAGCACAATTCAAGGGAGAATTACAAAACTATGCTATTTTATTGAATAAATGTGAGAAAAGGTGATAAAATCCCCCAAAATAAGCACAAGATAAACCACAAAATCGGGGTTTATCAAATCTCCCAACACTTAAACTAAGCATGTCCTCATGCTAAAATCAAGAAAGAAGCAAAGGGACATCAACATTTATTCAATGCAAACTAACTACATGCAAACTAACTACATGCAATCTATCTATATGCAATCTATCTACATGAATGCATCCACTTAGTCAAAATAAATCAATTTCCAAGAATACATATACAAACACAAGGGCTAAGGCAATAGTAGTCACTCAACCCACAATTAAATTGAATTATTAAAAATATTTTACAAACTTGCAAGAAAAGAGATGATCGTGGGTGGAAACATGTAATTGAGCAATTGAACCCTCACCGAATGTGTATCCGCTCTAGTCACTCGAGTGTATGAGGTTGATTCACTCAATTCTCCCCTAATCATGCTTTCCAAGATTTGTTTTTCATCTAACAATCAACAATTACTTTATGCATGCATACAAATATCATGAGGGCTTCCCATAAGTTGTAATGGGGTTAGGGTCAAGGTAAGATGCATATGGTCAAGTGGACTTGAGATTTGAATCTTTAATTAACTTAAACTTCCCACCTAACCTATGACAACCTATACAATTCTAAACAAACCTAACTACCTATTCTTCACTTTTCACACACACTCATGTATTCTCTTTTTTTTTTATTACTACACATATGCATTGATTTTTATTGAACCTTGAACTTTGGGGCATTTTGTCCCCTTTTTATTGCAATTCTTTTTCTTTCTTTTTCTATATATATATATTTTTTTCTTTTTGTTGTTCTCATTCATTTTTTTTTCATAAAGTATTTATACAAGTACCAATGCATATGGTTTTACATTTGATTAATACATGAGTATGTACCCAATTCCTAAAATTTTTCAACAAAAATACAAGCACACTTTTATCTCTAACCAATGTTCCCAACTCTCCCAAAATCAAATAATGAACACTCTCACTAGCCTAAGCTAATGAAAGATCCAAACAAGGGACATTTATTGTTTTTCACTTAGGCTTGTAATGTGCTACAATTAAGAATAAGTGGGTTAAGCATAGGCTCAAAATTGGCTAACAATGGAAGATAAAAGGTAGGCTATTTGGGTAAGTGAGCTATTTGAACAATGGCCTCAATCATATTAATGCATGTATACATATAAAAATGGACATATAGAATTAAACAAATCAAAGATTACAATCATAGGAAGAGAATAATGCACACAAGAATGAAAGTAAGTGGTTATGTATGATGTAACCACACAATTAGGCTCAAATCTCAATGTGTTCTTAGCTCAAGACATGATCCAAAAAGTATATGATTCAAGCAAGTTCTAAAAATTTTTTTTTTTCAATTGGGGTGCCCTATAGATAAAATTCTTGGAAAATATCATGATTTTGACTAAGCTTAATATATACATATGCAAAATAAGAAAGTGCAACTAAAAATCCTAAAAGACCTAAAAAATGAAATGCAAAAGTGTTGGGATTAGAAACTTGTCACCCAAAAATGCCGAGCGGTCGGATGACCTCCCCACACTTAAAAGGTTGCACCGTCCTCGGTGCACTAAATGAGCAAGGGGGTACGGCGACTCTCTAAGTTGCTTCCTTCAGTTGGTAGGTCAACCGATGCTGCGTGTTCTTCTCCCGCTTTCGTTTTTGCTTATGATGACTCATCCTGAACATAGAAAACAAGAGATAATAAGACAAGTAAATGCATAAGCAAGGAAGCATGGATTGTTGGAATGAGGTAAATCACTAGAATTGAGTGAGTGAATTGGTGTGACAATAATGAAAAATAAGTGTGTGGGTCCTAACTTGCATGCGGTTTAGAACTCAAACCCTAGTATTTAAAAATCATGTCACAATTATACACAAGAAAACATGCATTTCACTCATTCTAGTGTGCTTGAAATACTTCAAAAGACTTGTAGGTTAAGTCAACCACACAAGTAGTGAAGAGGTATAAAAGCATTCAAGCAATTAATCAAGCCATTGTGAAATTGGATAGTGCATGGACATTGATTGATGTGTAGGTAGACTTAGTGAACAAAATGGTATATGAAACTCACACAACAATCAATGACACATATTGAAGTTGTTGCAACACCTAAGTGACATAGAGGTGAAACACATGGATGCTATGGGACTTAGAAAAAAGAAGATAGAAGTGAAAATCAATCACATAGCAAGCATGGTCCACAAAGCTTAGAAAGCTCAAAAATATGTCACTAGGTAAGCTTTCGATCCAATTTCACAATTCCACAACTCAATGCATGAAATAGGTGATGATCAATTAGAACAAGCATCCTAAAAAAAATGCATTGATAATGTACAATTGCCTAACAATAGATGATGAATGCATGGTGGCCAAAACATGCAATTCAAAGAGGTAAGATGCATGAAGGCAATGTAACAAGTACTTGATATTCAAAAGTGTTAAACATGAAAAATTCCAAACCAAGTAATAAATTGCAACCTCAACAAAGGAATCCAACAATGACAATAACAACAATGATGTTAAACTAACATCCCATTAGTAATAAGCAGCAGTAAATGGTAAACAAGATTAGTAACCCAACACTTATAATGGAAATCAAAAATTAAACTAACTAACTAACTAAAAGAAATGGTGTTACATGATGTTTGGTATTGTTGGATGATGTTTGAAGGGTGGAAAGAAAAGAGAAGAAGGAACGAAATGGAAAGAGGAGAAGAAAAGAAGATGAGTGAAACAGGGCAATCCACGTGTGCGCGTCATGTACGCGTAAGCGTGGATTGACGAAATGGAAGCGACGCGTACGCGTGCAGTGCGCATACGCGTGCATGGCGAAGCAGAGAGTCGGCACAGACACGCAAGGTACGCGTTCGCGTGCCTTTGGGCACAAAGTTGGCATACTTCAAGCACAACTCTCGGGTGAATGTATGGGAAGTGGAAAAATTCAATCCACGCGTGCGCGTACATGGCGCGTCTGCGTGGATGGCCGAAATTGCTTGATTCACGCGTACGTGTAGAGTGCACGTGCGCGTGGGTGGTGCTCTGTTTTTCAAAATTTTTCTATGTTTTTGCACCAAACCAAGCATTCCAAACCTCCAAACGACTACCAAAACATCGTAAACCTTATTTAACCTACTAGACTCCCAATTAAACTCAACTAATCAAACAAAACATGAAATTGAACCTAAATTTCCAATATTTACCAAAAGAGAAAAAGGAAAAGATGTTACCATGGTGGGGTGTCTCCCACCTAGCACTTTTGTTTATTGTCCTTAAGTTGGACTTATGGGGAGCTCCTCATCAAGGTGGCTTGTGCTTGAATCCATCCTTGAACATCCACCAATGCTTGGACTTCCATTGTGCTTCATCATTCAAAGTTACTAGCTCCAAGCTTTGATGGAGTTCTTCACAAACCATAGGCTCCCAAAGTTGATCTTCCTTGTGCGATCCGGGATCCCACACTTTGTTTTCACACCCGTCCTTGAGTTGATCATGGTGATTTCCTCCGGGTGGCAAGAGAGATGAATTCTCATAGGAGCACCAATCTAGTCTCCTAGACCCATCCAATTGAGCACTAGTCCAACCCTTGCTCTTTGAAGCTTCAACCATAATGAGCCTTGATTTGCAATGCCAACCACGAAGCATTTTTCTTTTACGCTTCATCCCACAAAGCATCCTAAGTTGACCATCCGTTTCAAGCAAGCCATATTCAAGTGGGATAATAAAGATAATAGAAATGAGTTTCATCCACTCAAACGAAGGTGTAGATGGCAACCTAGGCAAAGGTGATTCCAAGGGTCTTGCTAAAACATATTCAATTCCCATCCTCCTTTTTCTAAGGATCTCCACCTCTTCACAAGATCTCTTAATATCAATCCTTTGTTCAACACTTTTATCTAACTCTTTTTCCTTACTCAAATCATAAATGGGAGGGTGAGAGACATTTACCTCTACATTGCTTTCCATTTCATCGAGAGAAGGTTCTTCATGCTCAAAGGATTCTTCACCACTAAGACTTGATGCTTGATCTTCATCACCAAGGGGACTCAATTCTTGCTCTATTCCATCCAATTCTTCATAAGAGATATGCCTTAGAGGTTGTGCACATTCCTCCTTAGCATCAATTTCGATAATTTTGGAGTGGTTTTCTTCAATCTTAGACTCCCAAGGTGGTTCCGCATCTCCTAAGTCTTCAACCACTTCTTCCTCTTCTTTAACAATCTCTAATTTCTCCTCTTGTTGCATTTCTTACTTTAACTCCTCTTCTTCTCCGTGGAGCTTTAAGTTCACTCCCTCACTAAGCTTCTTCATTGCTTCTCCACATTCCACAATGGAAGTGCCTTGATCGCATAGGCTTAGGCGGGATGAGACTATGTTGCCAATGGCTTCTACCATGATAGCCATTTTTACTCTTAACTCCTCAAAATTCTTTTCATCCTCCTCGTGTTGCCTTAAGATATGAGATTTAAGATCCCTTAATTCTAGCATAGAGGCTTCATCGGGAGGTGATGGTGGAAGAGAGGGTTCATTGTTTGAGGGAAAGGTATTATAGTTGGAAGGTAGTTCTTTTTGGTAGAGTTGTGGTGGAAAGTAGAGTTCATCTTGTGGTTGAAATTTTTCATGTATTGGTGGTGGTTCATCTTGGTAATAGTATAGAGGGGGTTGCTCTTGAAAATGTTGATGTTGGAGTGGTGGTGGTTCTATGTGTGGTTCATACGACTCATATGATTGTTGGTAGGATGGATATGGATTAGGGTCATATAAAGATGGTTGGTAAGAAGGGGCTTATGAGTATGGTTAAGGGTTATGTTGGGGATATGGCTCATAGGTGTATGGTGGTGGTTCTTGAAAGTCACAAGGAGATTCACCATAACCATTGGATTGGTATGCATCATAGAATGTCTCTTCTTCATAGTGCATTGGTGGAGGTTGTTGCCAAGAGGATTGATCATATGCATATGGCTCCTCCCACCTTTGGTTATCCCATCTTTGATGCACATCTTCATTGAAGTTTCCATTTCCTACAACATAGTTGTAATCACACTCATAGCCAAAGTGAGAATTCATAGTGAAAAGTGAAAATAATAAACAAAAGCTAACAAGAAATAGTGAAACAAAGTTCTAAAACTAGCAAAAACTAACAAGCAATCCAAAAATCAAGCTATTCATAATATTCACATATATACAATAACCAATAACATAACACCATTGCAACTCCCTGGCAACGGCGCTATTTTGATTTAAGAAAATTGTCGTGTCGGTATAGAATTTCCTCAAATGAATGAATTTTCGTTGCAAGTATAGTTCTACACCAACAAACAACCCTCCCAATAAAAAAATATTGGTTGTCACAATTAACAAACCCCAATAAGAATTAACCGGAGTATTTAGACTCCAGGTCGTCTCACAAGGAATTGCAATGAAGTGTATGTTTATTGGCTATGAAGGGGTATAGGGGGTTTTGATTGATATGAGGGCAAGAAATTAAATGGGCAAGAAAAGTAAATCAAACAAGAAATTAAGGAAAGCAAGTAATAAAGGGAGACATTCATGGCAATGATTTGAGATCATAGGTTTTCTATCCTTGTCATGCAATGATTAATTCATCTTATTTAGTCAACTCCAACAAATAGGGAGAAAGTCAAACAAGACTAATTAATCATGTCACAAATATAAACAAGAATTTATCTCATTACCTCATCTCCAACACTAGAAGAAGATATAGGTTATCTTCCATGAGAGAAAGTCTAACAAGACTAGCTAATCTCAATCCAAAATTGCAAGGAAAGTAAATCACTACTCAAATCAACAATTAAAAGAACATTAAACATTAAATTGCATTAAAAGTAAATCAAATCCAACAATAGAATTCATGAACATAAAAGAGAAATTAACATGAAAACTAAGAGAATCAAGTAGTAGGAACAAGAAATCATAAAAGAAACAAGATGAAAACATGTAATTGGACCTAGATCTAGAAGAGATTAACCTAACCTAATTCTAGAGAGAAGAGGGAGCTTCTCTCTCTAGAAATCTAACTAAAGGCTCACATTGGCTAAACTAATTGCTCCCCCCTTGCCGCAAGCTTAAATTCTGCATGAAATAGCATTAGAAATGAGTTGGGTTGGGCCCAAAGTGCTTCAGAAATCGCTGGGGGCGATTTCACCTTAGTGGGCCACGGCAGAATCGGCGCGCACGCATATGTGACGCGTGTTCGCCCCTTAACGCGAAGCAACATATGGCAAATTTTGTATCATTTCGAAGCCCCGGATGTTAGCTTTCCAACACAACTGGAACCGCCTCATTTGGATCTCTGTAGCTCAAGTTATGGTCGATTAAGTGCGAAGAGGTCAGACTTGACAGCTTTCCGGTTCCTTCATTTTTTCATTTGTTCTCCTGCTTGCATGCTTTTCTCCTCACTTCTTCCATCCAATACTTGCCCTATGAACCTGAAATCACTTAACAAATATATCAAGGCATCGAATGGAATTAAAGTTAATTAAAATTATCAATTTTAGGGCCTAAAAAGCATGTTTTCACATTTAAGCACAATTCAAGGGAGAATTACAAAACCATGCTATTTTATTGAATAAATGTGAGAAAAGGTGATAAAATCCCCAAAATAAGCACAAGATAAACCACAAAATTGGGGTTTATCAGAAGGCAGAACGACGACTGGGCAGTGACGATCGGCGTGGCTCCGACGGCGTTGCTCCCAAGTCTCCAGCGACGGCAGCGTGATGCAGCGGCCGAGCAGCGCCTCCTTCTCCTCTCTGCACTTCCTCTGCCCGTTCTCTCTCTCTCTTCCTTCAGAGTGTATCGGTGGCGGCACGGTGTGGAGGATGGCGGCGAGCTGGGCACGACGGTGGTGCGGTGGCATCACAAGTGGACGGCATAAAGTGCGGCCCGCTTTCCTCTTTGATTCAAAGCTCTCTCTTCTTCCTCTCCATCTCTGCGTTGAGTGTGTGCATTTGCTTTGTGTTCTTGTTGAATGAGAGTTGAGGGTGTGGGGCAGCAGCTGCTACTGCTTGGGTTTGAGGGTGGCTAGGGTTTGGTGAGTGTGTGGGGGTGTTAGGTTAGATTTAGGGTTAGGGGTAATTTTATAATTTTAATTAAAAATAGGGATAATATGGTAATTGGAAATAAATTCTAATCCAACAATAATAATATATAGAAATACTATTTGATCATTGACCAGGAAGAATTTTGTTGTATGGTTCGGAATTAATCAAAACAAGAATAAATTCATTAGTAGCATAGTCCAAACCAACAACAAATTCTCTCAATCAAATGTTTTAAATTCAAATTATAATAACCGAGATCAAGAGTACTTCAACCTCGGGTCGTTCTCTCTAGGACACAATTTTAAGTGTTTCTCTTTCGGTTGTGAGGAAAAGGGGGTTTTCAAGTAAGAAATAAAAGATTAAAAGAACGAAGCAATAAAAGAACCAAGAAATATCCAAAATCGATGTAAATACAAGTAGAGAGAAATAAGATCAAAACTTAGTGACAATGCTATAAATGCAATAAAAGAGCCTTGACTTGGAAATGAGGATCCAAGGAATCCTATCATCGCCATAACCACAACTATGGTAATTATGATGAGTCAATCTCGCCTAGTCAACCCCAACCATCGAGGAGTAAGTCAAGCAACCTTAATCCATAAGTCCTAGATTACTTACCAAACTAGTTGATAAAAGGTTAGCGTCAATGGACACAAGAGTCAACTAACTACCCAAGGATTACCACTAAATGTCGGACATTATGACTCTAGTATCCTAGGAACTCAAACCACAAGCCAAGGTGGGAAAATCTACTCAAAATCCATAATTGGTATTTTCACAAACACCTTGTGTGCATGAAAGTAAAGCATGGAAAAATGTAAAGAAAAATAGAAAGCCATAACCAATTGTGCACAAAATCAACAATAAACATCCAAACAAGCATAAAAAAAGCATGAAACATTAAATTCATTAATCAAAATTTCAAGAACTCAAAGTTGCAATTATAAACAAAATACTTGAACTAAAGGAAATGAAAAGAAAGACAATGTACTTAAAGAGAAATTAAAGAGTACTTACAGTTAAAGGAACATAATCCAAAGTCAAACTTACTATAAAATGCTACAATTGAAATTGCATAAACCCTAGGAGAGGAATGCTACAATACTCCTACTCCTACTCCTATGGAAGCTTCCTAATACTAAGAAAAACTAAACTAAAACCTAATAAAAAGCTCCCTTTCATATGTGTTGAATCCTGATGCACCACTATTTCGTGGTACATCTTGTATTTAACTGAGTGGATTTTATCCACTAAACTCACACTTATTCATAGAATTCGCATGTTTTACATTTTTCTTCCTGATTTTGTGCTATGATTGAAAACATGCTTCTTTGGCCTTAAATTTGTTAATATTAATCCTCTCTTATTACCATTTGATGCCGTGATATGTGCATTAAGTTATTTCAGGGTTTACAGGGCAGGAATGGCTTAGAGGATGGAAAGGAAGCATGCAAAAGTGGAAGGAATACAAGAAAATGAAGGAACTGCTAAAGCTGTCCAGCCTGACCTCCTAGTACTAAATTGACCATAACTTGAGCTATAGAGGTCCAAATGACATGGTTCTAGTTGCGTTGGAAAGCTAATATCTGGGGCTTCGCAACAATATATAATTTGTCATAGCTGCCCTGAAGATAGGTGACGCGCACGCGTGGATCACGCGCATATGTGACCTGGCAAAAATCCAATCCACGCGTGACGCTCATGCGTGACTCTGCCGCGTGCTGGACGTATCAGAAATCACTGGGGGCGATTTCTGGGCTGTTTTTGACCTAGTTTTTGGTCCAAAAAACACAAATTAGAGGCTATAAAGTGGGGGAATCAATCAATTCATTGATACAACTTTCATATTCACAATTTTAGGTTTTTAGATGTAGTTTTCTAGAGAGAGAGGCTCTCTCCTCTCTCTTAGGTTTTAGGATTTAGGATTTCTCTTAGTTTTAGGTTTGTTTCTTCGTTTCAGGTTGAATGTTCCTTTAATTTAGTTTCTCTTCTACCTTTATTTATTCTATGGCTATAATTTGTTTATTTTCCCAATTTGGCTTATGAAGCTTCCCATGTTAGATTTAAATTTATGTTTAAATGCAATTTGAGGTATTTAAGATTTATGATTGCTTTCTTCTATTTATGATATAAATAATTTAGATTTTTTCCTTTTTGGCTTTGGTTGAGTAATTGGTGACACTTGAGTTATCAAACTCAGCAGTTGATCGAAAATTGGAAGTTGCTGATTGATTTGGACCCCTCTAAAGCGTGTCTTTCCACAGGAGTTGACTAGGACTTGAGGAATCAAGTTGATTAGTCCACTTGAATTTCCTTCATTTAGTAAGGGTTAACTAAGTGGGAGCAATAACAATTCTCATCACACCTGATAAGGATAACTAGGATGGGATTTCCAATTCTCATACCTTGCCAAAAGTTTTCTTAATTATTAATTTATTTTTCTTATCATTTAATTTACTTGTTCTTTAATTCAAAAACCCAAAAATATATCTTTTTCCGTAACCAATAATAAATCATACTTCCCTGCAATTCCTTGAGAGACGACCCGAGGTTTAAATACTTTGGTTATAAATTTTATTGGGTTTTGTTACTTGTGACAACCAAAGTTTTTGTACAAAAGGATTCTTTGTTGGTTTAGAAGCTATACCTAAAACGTGGTTATTTTTATAAAATTCTTTACTAGCAGAAGTCCTCTCGTCAAAATGGCGCCGTTGCCGGGGAATTACAAACGTGTGCCTTATTATTGGTTATTGTAAATAATTTTTCTTTTTCGTTTCTTTGTTAGTATTTTTAATTTTAGGAGTTTATTTCCACTCATTTTTATTTGTTTTTGTTTTTAATCTTTATTAGCTACTATGAATTCTCACCCCTCTGGTTTCAAGTTTGGTTCCAATGTTGTTGTAAGGAATGGAAACTATAATGAAAATAGGCATCAAGGTTAGAAGAATCAAAGATGGGAGGAGCCACAAGGATTTGATCAACCCTCTTGGCAACAACCCCCCTCCAATGCGCTATAACCAACAACCATTCTGTGATGCATACTAAGACAATAGTTATGGTGGACCCTTTCGTGACAAACCACCTCCACCAAATTACTATGGTCAAAAGCCATTCTGAGGTGCGTACCAAGATGATAGATATGGTGGACCCCTTATGGTTACCAACAAGCCCCATCATATGCTTATGAACCACCTCCCCAACATAACTTGGAACCACCATACTCACAAGCCCCTTTCCACCATTTACCTCCATATGACCCTAATCCTTATCCACCACACCAACCACCCCATGAACCACACCCAGAACCACCACCTCAATATTCACCATCTCCATATCCTTATCAAGAAGAACCACCTCTATATTATGAGCCCTTTCTCCCAACAAATGAACCCTCCTATCCACCCCAACCTCCATTGGATAATAACACACTCATCTCTAACATCATTAGTCCCACCTCTACACTCTAAAATCTTATATCCCACATGAACCAACCCTCTACCTCCAATATTCAACCCTCAAACTCTAGTGCACTTCCTTCTCAACCACATAATGATCTCCCCATCCCATCACCACCCTCCATGGAAGAGCATCCATATCCATCAATCCAAGAGCAAGATGATCCCAGCTATGCCTATTAACAAGGAACAAGAGAAAAGGAATCGTCTTCGCGAATTCATACTTTATAAGAAGCTAGAGGAGGGCCTACAGGTGAAGCTAGTAGAGACCCTTGATGTCGAAGGAGTGGTTGAAGAATTAGTGAAGGAAGACATCAAGGAGGAGTCTGATTTTGTCTTAGAGCAAGAGGAGGCCCAACATGTGGAGGTAGGAGAGACCCTTGTAGATGAAGGAATAGTTGAAAGGAGTTGTCATGGAAAGAAAATCATCAAGGATGAGTACGATTTTATACTAAAATAGCTGGACAAAGCAGCAATTATTGAAGAGGAAAAAGCAGTTGTAGACTTCGGAGATGCGGAACCTCCATGGGAAAGTCAAGTTATAGAGTCTCCTTTAAAGATGTTTGAAATTGATGTTGAGGAGGGTGTACAACCTCCAAGGCATATCATGGTTGAAGATTTTGAAGGGGATGATCAAGAGATGCACTCAATCATTGATGAATCCTTATCTACAATAGAACCCTCTCCCATTGGACTTGACATGGAGATTAAAGAAGAAGAAGCACAACCTCCCATGCCCTTGGAAAGCAATGAAGAGGAGATTGAATTGGAAGAAAGCTACCAAGAGGAAGAGGTTGAAATTGAAGAAGCTTACAAGGAGGTGGAAGAATTCAAAGAAGAGCACAAGGGAGTGGAGCTTGCAAGATTGGTGCACGAAATTGTGATGTCCAGGCTCAAACAATCCCTGGCAACGTGAGCAACTTGGTACGCGCAATCGTGATTACACTTTGATTATATAAAATTCATGGCTCTTTCTTTCCCTGGCAATGGTGCCAAGAACATGGTGCCAATACCATGGTTCACAACTTCGATACAACTAACCAGCAAGTGCACTGGGTCATCCAAGTAATACCTTACGTGAGTAAGGGTCGAATCCCACGGAGATTGTTGGTATGAAGCAAGCTATGGTCACCTTGCAAATCCCAGTTAGGCAGATATAAATTGATAATGGTGTTTTTGAATTTAATATAATAAAATAGGGATAGAAATACTTATGTAATTCATTGGTGAGAATTTCAGATAAGCGAATGGAGATGCCTTCGTTCCTCTGAACTTCTGCTTTCCTGCTATCTTCATCCAATAAGTCTTACTCCTTTCCATGGTTGGCTTTATGCAAGGGCATCACCGTTGTCAGTGGCTACATCCCCTCCTCTCAGTGAAAAATATGCTCACATGCTCTGTCACAGCACGGCTAATCATCTGTCGGTTCTCGATCATGCTGGAATAGGATTCACCCTCCTTTTGCGTCTGTCACTAACGCCCAGCACTCGCGAGTTTGAAGCTCGTAACAGTCATTCAATCATTGAATCCTACTCAAAATACCACAGACAAGGTTTAGACTTTCCGGATTCTCTTGAATGCCGCCATCATTCTAGCTTACGCCACGAAGATTCTGGTTAGGAGATCTAAGAGATATTCATTCTAGCTTATTTCATGTAGAACGGAAGTGTTTGTCAGGCACGTGTTCATAGGGGAGAATGGTGATGAGCGTCACACATAATCATCACCTTCATCACGTTCTTGGGTGCGAATGGATATCTTAGAAGCGAAATAAGATGAATTGAATAGAAAACAGTAGTACTTTGCATTAATCTTTGAGGAACAGCAGAGCTCCACACCTTAATCTATGGAGTGTAGAAACTCTACCGTTAAAATTACATAAGTGAAAGGTCCAGGCATGGCCGAGATGGCCAGCCCTCAAACGTGATCTAAGATAGCATACAACTGATCAAAGATTGTCAAAAAGACTAGTAAAATGTCCTATTTATAATACACTAGTCACTAGGGTTTACATAAGTAAGTAATTGATGCATAAATCCACTTCCGGGGCCCACTTGGTGTGTGCTTGGGCTGAGCCTTATCTTTCCACGTGAAGAGGCCATTTGTGGAGTTGAACGCCAGGTTTTGATCCATTTCTGGCGTTCAACTCTGGTTTTGGATCCTTTTCTGGCGCTGGACGCCAGAATTGGGCAGAGAGCTGGCATTGAACGCCAGTTTAAGTCGTCTATTCTTGGCCAAAGTATGGACTATTATATATTTCTGGAAAGCCCTGGATGTCTAATTTCCAACGCAATTGGAAGCGCGCCATTTCGAGTTCTGTAGCTCCAGAAAATCCACTTTGAGTGCGGGAGGTCAGAATCCAACAGCATCCGCAGTCCTTCTTCAACCTCTGAATCTGATTTCTGCTCAAGTCCCTCAATTTCAGCCAGAAAATACCTGAAATCACAGAAAAATACACAAACTCATAGTAAAGTCCAGAAATGTGAATTTAACATAAAAATTAATGAAAACATCCCTAAAAGTAACTAGATCCTACTAAAAACATACTAAAAACAATGTCAAAAAGTGTATAAATTATCCGCTCATCACAACACCAAACTTAAATTGTTGCTTGTGCCGAAGCAACTGAAAATCAAATAGGATAAAAAGAAGAGAATATACTATAAATTCCAAACTACCAATGAAACATAGCTCCAATCATATGAGCGGGACTTATAGCTTTTTGCCTCTTGAATAGTTTTGGCATCTCACTTTATCCATTGAGGTTCAAAATGATTGGCATCTATAGGAACTCAGAGTTCAGATAGTGTTATTGATTCTCCTAGTTCAGTATGATGATTCTTGAACACAGCTTTTTTATGAGTCTTGGCCGTGGCCCTAAGCACTTTGTTTTCCAGTATTACCACCGGATACATAAATGCCACAGACACATAATTGGGTGAACCTTTTCAGATTGTGACTCAGCTTTGCTAAAGTCCCCAATTAGAGGTGTCCAGGGTTCTTAGGCACACTCTTTTTTTTGCTTTGGACCTTGACTTTAACCGCTCAGTCTCAAGTTTTCACTTGACACCTACACGCCACAAGCACATGGTTAGGGACAGCTTGGTTTAGCCGCTTAGACTAGGATTTTATTCCTTTAGGCCCTCCTATCCACTGATGCTCAAAGCCTTGGGATCCTTTTTATTTGCCCTTGCCTTTTGGTTTTAAGGGTTATTGGCTTTTTCTGCTTGCTTTTTCTTTTTCTTTCTATTTTTTTTCTATTTTTTTCGCCCCTTTTTTTTCTGCAAGCTTTGTTCTTTGCTGCTTTTTCTTGCTTCAAGAATCATTTTTATGATTTTTCAGATTATCAAATAACATGTCTCCTAGTCATCATTCTTTCAAGAGCCAACATATTTAACATTCTTAAACAACAACTTCAAAAGACATATGCACTGTTCAAGCATACATTCAGAAAACAAGAAGCATTGTCACCACATCAATATAATTAAGCTAAGTTCAAGGATAAATTCAAAACTCATGTACTTCTTGTTCTTTTGAATTCAAACATTTTTCATTTAAGAGAGGTGATGGATTCATAGGACATTCATAACTTTAAGACAAAGTTACTAACTACTAATGATCATATAATGAAGACACAAACATGGATAAGCACATAACATAGAAAACGAAAAATAGAAGAAATAAGAACAAGGAATGAATCCACCTTAGTGATGGTGGCGTTTCCTTCTTGAGGAACCAATGATGTCCCTGAGCTCTTCTATGTCTCTTCCTTGTCTTTGTTGCTCCTCCCTCATTGCTTTTTGATCTTCTCTGATTTCATGGAGCATGATGGAGTGCTCTTGATGTTCCACCCTTAGTTGTCCCATATTGGAACTCAATTCTCCTAGGGAGGTGTTAATTTGCTCCCAATAGTTTTGTGGAGGAAAGTGCATTTGAGGCATCTCCGGGATCTCATGGTGATGTGCTTCATACGCCTCTTGAGCTCCATGAGTGGGCTCTCTTGCTTGCTCCATCTTTTTCTTAGTGATGGGCTTGTCCTCTTTGATGAGGATATCTCCCTCTATGTCAATCCCAGCCAAATTGCATAGGTGGCAAATGAGGTGAGGAAAGGCTAACCTTGCCATGGTAGAGGACTTGTCAGCCACCTTGTAGAGTTCTTGAGGTATAATCTCATGAACTTCCACCTCTTCTCCAATCATGATACTATGGATCATGATGGCCCAGTCTATAGTAACTTCAGACCGGTTGCTAGTGTGAATGATTGAGCATTGAATGAACTCCAACCATCCTCTAGCTACAGGCTTGAGGTCCAATCTTCTTAGTTGAACCAGCTTACCTTTGGAGTCAACCTTCCATTGAGCTCCTTCTACACATATGTCCATAAGGACTTGGTCCAACCTTTGATCAAAGTTGACTCTCCTTGTGTAGGGGCGTGCGTTCTCTTCCATGTTTGGCAAGTTGAACGCCAACCTCACATTTTCCGGACTAAAATCTAACTATATCCCCCGAACCATTGTAACATAGTTCTTTGGATCCGGGTTCTTACTTTGATCATGGTTCTTGGTGATCCATGCATTGGCATAGAACTCTTGAACCATTAGGATGCCGACTTGTTGGATGGGATTTGTTAGAACTTCCCAACCTCTTCTTTGAATTTCATGTCGGATCTCCGGATACTCATTTCTTTTGAGTTTGAAAGGGACCTCAGGGATCACCTTCTTCTTGGCCACAACATCATAGAAGTGGTCTTGATGGGCTTTGGAGATGAACCTTTCCATCTCTCATGACTCGGATGTGGAAGTTTTTGTCTTCCCTTTCCCCTTTCTAGAGGATTCTCCGGTCTTAGGTGCCATCAATGGTAATGGAAAAACAAAAAGCTTATGCTTTTACCACACCAAACTTAGAATTTTGCTCGCCCTCGAGCAAGAAAAGAAAGAATAGATGAAGAAGAAGAAGAAATGGAGGAGAGGGAGAGGGTGATGTGGTTCGGCCAAGAAGGGTGTAGAGGGGTGTGTTGTGTGAATTTGATGAAGAATGGAGGGCTTTATATAGGTAAGGGAAGGGGGGAAAGGTTTCGGCCATATGGGTGGGTTTGGGTGGGAAATTGGTTTTGAATTTTGAAGGTAGGTGGAGTTTATGAGGTAGATTTATGGGGAAGAGTGGATGGATGTGAGTGGTGAAGAGGTGATGGGGAAGAGGGTTTGAGGTGATTGGTGAAGGGTTTTTGGGGAAGAGTGTTTATGGGGTTGTGTGAAAGAGAGTGGTGAGAAGAAGTGAGTGGAGGTAGGTGGGGATCCTGTGGGGTCCACAGATCCTGAGTGGATCCTGTGGGGTCCACAGGTCCTAAGGTGTTCAAGGATTTACATCCCTGCACCCATTAGGCATGTAAAAATGCCTTTGCACACAACTCTGGGCGTTCAGCGCTAGGTTGGTGACCATTTTGGGCGTTCAACGCCCATTTGTGTGCCATTTCTGGCGTTACCATGCCTGTTCTGGCGTTCAGCACCCAGAAGCTGCCCATTTTGGGCGTTCAGCGCCAGAACCATGCTCTGTTCTGGCGCTGAACGCCAGACAGATGCTCCTCCAGGGTGTGATTTTTCTTCTGCTGTTTTTGATTCCATTTTCAATTTTTATATTTATTTTGTGACTCCACATGATCATGAACCTACAAAGATATATAACTAAGAAAAATATAGTTAGATAAATAAACATTGGGTTGCCTCCCAACAAGCGCTTCTTTAATGTCAATAGCTTGACAGTGGGCTCTCATGGAGCCTCACAGATGTGCAGAGCTTTGTTGAAATTCTCTAACACCAAACTTAGAGTTTGGATATGAGAGTTCAACACCAAACTTAGAGTTTGGTTGTGGCCTCCCAACACCAAACTTAGAGTTTGACTGTGGGGGCTCTGGTTGACTCTGCTTTGAGAGAAGCTTTTTCTGTTTCCTCTTCATGGTTGCAGAGGGAGATCCTTGAGTTTTAAATACAAGGGAGTCCTCATTCCATTGAAGGACTAGTTCACCTCTGTCAACATCAATCACAGCTCTTGTTGTGGCCAGGAAAGGTCTTCCTAGGATGATGGATTCATCCTCTTCCTTTCCAGTATCCAGGACTATGAAATCAGCAGGGATGTAAAGGCCTTCAACCTTTACTAATACGTCCTCTACTTGTCCATAAGCCTATTTTCTTGAACTGTCTGCCATCTCTAATGAGATTTTAGCAGCTTGCACCCCATAGATTCCCAGTTTCTCTATTACAGAGAGGGGCATGAGGTTTATTCCTGAACCAAGGTCACACAGAGCCTTAAAGATCATGTTGCCTATGGTACAGGGTATTATGAACTTTCCAGGATCCTGTCTCTTCTGAGGCAATGTCAGTTGATCCAGATCACTTAGTTCATTGATGAACAAGGGAGGTTCAACTTCCCAAGTATCAATGCCAAATAATTTGGCATTCAGCTTCATGATTGCACCAAGAAACTTGGCAGTTTGCTCTTCAGTAACATCCTCATTCTCTTCAGAAGAGGAATACTCATCAAAGCTCATGAAGGGCATAAGGAGGTTCAATGGAATCTCTATGGTCTCTAGATGAGCCTCAGAGTCCTTTGGTTCCTCAGAGGGAAGCTCCTTATTGATCACTGGATGTCCCAGGAGGTCTTCCTCCTTGGGATTCACGTCCTCCACTCCCCTTGTAGGTTCGGCCATGGTGCTTATGTCAATGGCCTTGCACTCTCCTTTTGGGTTCTCTTGTGTATTGCTTGGGAGAGTACTGGGAGGGATTTCAGTGATCCTTTTACTCAGCTGGCCCACTTGTGCTTCCAGATTTCTAATGGAAGATCTTGTTTTATTCATGAAACTTACAGTGGCCTTAGACAGATCAAAGACTAGGTTTGCCAAATTAGAAGTATTTTGTTCAAAGTTCTCTGTCTGTTGTTGAGTGGATGATGGAAAAAATTTATTATTGCTAAACCTGTTTCTTCCACCATTATTAAAGCCTTGTTGAGGCTTTTGATCCTTCCATGAGAAATTTGGATGATTTCTCCATGATGAGTTATAGGTGTTTCCATAAGGTTCACCTAAATAATTTACCTCTGCTATTGCAGGGTTTTCAGGATCATAAGCTTCTTCTTCAGAAGATGCCTCTTGAGTACTGTTGGATGCAGCTTGCATTCCATGCAGACTCTGAGAGATCATATTGACTTGCTGAGTCAATATTTTATTCTGAGCCAATATGGCATTCAGAATATCAACTTCAAGAACTCCCTTCTTCATAGGCGTCCCATTGCTTATAGGATTCCTTTCAGAAGTGTACATGAAATGGTTATTGGCAACCATGTCAATGAGTTCTTGAGCTTCTGCAGGCGTTTTCTTTAGGTGAATGGATCCACCTGCAGAAGTGTCCAGTGACATTTTTGATAGCTCAGATAAACCATCATAGAATATATCCAGGATGGTCCATTCTGAAAGCATGTCAGAAGGACACTTTTTGGTCAACTGTTTGTATCTTTCCCAAGCTTCATAGAGGGATTCACCTTCTTTCTGTCTGAAGGTTTGAACATCAGCTCTAAGCTTGCTCAGCTTTTGAGGAGGAAAGTACTTGGCTAAGAAAGCCGTGACCAGCTTATCCCAAGAGTTCAGGCTGTCTTTGGGTTGAGAATCTAACCATAATCTAGCTCTATCTCTTACAGCAAAAGGGAAAAGCATGAGCCTGTAGACTTCAGGATCTACTCCATTAGTCTTAACAGTATCACATATATGCAAGAATTCAGTTAAGAACTGAAAGGGATCTTCAGATGAAAGTCCATGAAACTTGCAGTTCTGCTGCATCAGAGAAACTAATTGAGGTTTCAGCTCAAAGTTGTTTGCTCCAATGGCAGGAATGGAGATGCTTCTTCCATGTAAATTGGAATTAGGTGCAGTAAAGTCACCAAGCATCTTCCTTACATTATTATTATTTTTGGCTGCCATCTCCTCTTCCTGTTCGAAAATTTCTGAAAGGTTATCTCTGGATTTTTGTATTTTAGCTTCTCTTAGTTTCCTTTTCAGAGTCCTTTCAGGTTCTGGATCTGCTCCCACAAGAATGTTCTTATCCTTGCTCCTGCTCATATGACAAAGAAGAGGGCACAGAAAAATAATAATAATAATAGAGATCCTTTATACCACAGTATAGGGATCCCTGTGTGAGTAAAAGAAGAGGGGGAGACAAAGAATGTGATGTAAAGAAAGAAACACAACTGTGAGGATGGCAGAGATGTGAGATGAGATGTTAGTAAATGAATAAATAAATAGAATAAGATGGGAGAGGGTGGATTTTCGAAAATAATTTTTGAAAAAGAGTTAGTGATTTTCGAAAATGGTTATTTTGAAAAATGTTAGTATTTTTTTCGAAAAAGTTTTAAAATCAAAAATAAAAAATAATTAGTTAATAAAAAAAGAAATTTTTGAAAAAGAGGGAAGATATTTTCGAAAATTAGAGAGAGAGTTAGTTAGGTAGTTTTGAAAAAGTTAAGAAACAAACAAAAAGTTAGTTAGTTAGTTGAAACAAATTTTGAAAAGATAAGAAGTTAGAAAGTTGGAAAAGATATTTTGAAATTAGATTTTTGAAAAAAGATAAGATGAGAAGATATTTTTGAAAATATATGATAAAAATTAGTTTTTGAAAAAAAAGATTTGATTTTTAAAATCACAATTAATGACTTGATTCATAAGAAATCACAAGATATGATTCTAGAACTCAAAGTTTGAATCTTTCTTAACAAGCAAGTAACAAACTTGAAATTTTTGAATCAAAACATTAATTGTTATGGTTATTTTCGAAAATTTGGTATAAAAATAAGAAAAAGATTTTTGAAAAATATTTTTGGAATTTTCGAAAATAACTAAGAATTTTGAAAAAGATTTGATTTTTGAAAAAGATTTTGAAAAAGATAAGATTTTCAAATTGAAAATTTGATTTGACTCATAAGAAACAACTTGATTTTAAAAAGATTTTGAAAAAGTCAACTCAAATTTTCGAATTTGATGAGAGAGAAAAAGGGAAAGATATTTTTTTGATTTTTGAATTTTTAATGAAGAGAGAGAAAAACAAGAAAAATGATGCAATGCATGATAATTTTAGATCAAAACATGTGATGCATGCAAGAATGCTATGAATGTCAAGATGAACACCAAGAACACTTTGGATGTCAAGATGAACATCATAGACACAATTTTGAAAAATTTTTAATGCAAAGAAAACATACAAGACACCAAACTTAGAATTCTTTAATGCTTAGACACTAGAATTCAAGAATGCATATGATAAACATGAAAAGACACAAAACAAAAAATCATCAAGATCAAACAAGAAGACTTACCAAGAACAACTTGAAGATCATGAAGAACACTATGAATGCATGATATTTTCGAAAAAATGCAAGATGCATATGCAAGTGACACCAAACTTATGACATGACTCAAGACTCAAACAAGAAACACAAAAAATGTTTTTGATTTTTATGATTTTTTTAATTTTTTTGTATTTTTTTCGAAAAATTAATTGAAAAACAAAAATAAGGATTCCAAAATTTTTAATATGAATTCCAGGAATCTAGCATTCTTAGTCTAAAGCTTCAGTCCAGGAATTAGACATGGCTCACTAGCCAGCCAAGTTTTCAATGAAAGCTCCGGTCCAAAACACTAGACATGACCAATGGCCAGCCAAGCTTCAGCATGTAATTCAGACATGACACGCCTGACATACTCATTCCCAAAGGAATTAGACATGGCTTTACCGCCAGCCAGGCTTCAACATGCTTCATGAAACACTATAATTCGTTCTTAAAAATTTTGAATAAAATTTTTGAAAACATTTTTATATTATTTTCGAAAACAGATGAGAAAATTTTAGAAATATTTTTGAAAAATTTTTTTGAAAATAAAATAAAAAGAAAATTACCTAATCTGAGCAACAAGATAAACCATCAGTTGTACAAACTCGAACAATCCCCGGCAACGGCGCCAAAAACTTGGTGCACGAAATTGTGATGTCCAGGCTCAAACAATCCCTGGCAACGTGAGCAGCTTGGTACGCGCAATCGTGATTACACTGTGATTATATAAAATTCATGGCTCTTTCTTTTCCTGGCAATGGCGCCAAGAACATGGTGCCAATACCATGGTTCACAACTTCGATACAACTAACCAGCAAGTGCACTGGGTCATCCAAGTAATACCTTACCTGAGTAAGGGTCGAATCCCACGGAGATTGTTGGTATGAAGCAAGCTATGGTCACCTTGCAAATCTCAGTTAGGCAGATATAAATTGATAATGGTGTTTTCGAATTTAATATAATAAAATAGGAATAGAAATACTTATGTAATTCATTGGTGAGAATTTCAGATAAGCGAATGGAGATGCCTTCGTTCCTCTGAACCTCTGCTTTCCTGCTATCTTCATCCAATCAGTCTTACTCCTTTCCATGGCTGGCTTTATGCAAGGGCATCACCGTTGTCAGTGGCTACATCCCCTCCTCTCAGTGAAAAATATGCTCACATGCTCTGTCACAGCACGGCTAATCATCTGTCGGTTCTCGATCATGCTGGAATAGGATTCACCCTCCTTTTGCGTCTGTCACTAACGCCCAGCACTCGCGAGTTTGAAGCTCGTCATAGTCATTCAATCATTGAATCCTACTCGGAATACCACAGACAAGGTTTAGACTTTCTGGATTCTCTTGAATGCCGCCATCATTCTAGCTTACGCCACGAAGATTCTGGTTAGGAGATCTAAGAGATATTCATTCTAGCTTATTTCATGTAGAACGGAAGTGTTTGTCAGGCACGTGTTCATAGGGGAGAATGGTGATGAGCGTCACACATAATCATCACCTTCATCACGTTCTTGGGTGCGAATGGATATTGGTGCACGAAATTGTGATGTCCAGGCTCAAACTATTCCTGGCACGTGAACAACTTGGTACGCGTAATCGTGATTACACATTCATAATTTGTCACAACTTCGATACAACTGACCAGCAAGTGCACTGGGTCGTTCAAGTAATACCTTACGTAAGTAAGGGTCGAATCCCACGGAGATTGTTGGTATGAAGCAAGCTATGGTCACCTTGCAAATTTCAGTCAGGCGGATATAAAGTGATAATGGTGTTTTCGAATATTATATAATAAAATAGGGATAGAGATACTTATGTAATTCATTGGTAGGAATTTCAGATAAGCGAATGGAGATGCTTTTCGTTCCTCTGAACCTCTGCTTTCCTGCTATCTTCATCCAATCAGTCTCACTCCTTTCCATGGCTGGCTTTATGTGATACATCACCACTGTCAATGGCTACTTTCGGTCATCTCTCGGGAAAATGATCCAATGCCCTGTCACGGCACGGCCAATCGTCTGGAGGCATCACCCTTGCCAATGGCTTCATCTTATCCTCTCAGTGAATAATATGCTCACGCACCTTGTCACGGCACGGCTATTCATCTGTCAGTTCTCGATCATGCTGGAATAGGATTTACTATCCTTTTGCGTCTGTCACTAACGCCCTGCAATCGCGAGTTAGGAGCTCGTCACAGTCATTCAATCATTGAATCCTACTCGGAATACCACAGACAAGGTTTAGACTTTCCGGATTCTCTTGAATGCCGCCATCATTCTAGCTTACGCCACGAAGATTCTGGTTAGGAGATCTAAGAGATATTCATTCTAGCTTAATTCATGTAGAACAGAAGTGTTTGTCAGGCACGCGTTCATAAGGGAGAAGGATGATGAGCGTCACACATAATCATCACCTTCATCACGTTCTTGGGTGCGAATAGATATCTTAGAAGCGAAATAAGAAGAATTGAATAGAAAACAGTAGTACTTTGCATTAATCTTTGAGGAACAGCAGAGCTCCACACCTTAATCTATGGAGTGTAGAAACTCTACCGTTGAAAATACATAAGTGAAAGGTCCAGGCATGGCCGAGATGGCCAGCCCCCTAAAGCGTGATCAATAGTCTCCTAAGATGAACAATGGATTAAAACTGAGACCAAAGATACCTAATACAATAGTAAGAGGTCCTATTTATAATAAACTAGCTACTAGGGTTTACATGAGTAAGTAATTGATGCATAAATCCACTTTCTGGGCCCACTTGGTGTGTGTTTGGGCTGAGCCTGAGTGTTGCACGTGCAGAGGCCATTTGTGGAGTTGAACGCCAGTTTCTGTGCCAGTTTGGGCGTTCAACTCTGGTTTTGGATCCTTTTCTGGCGCTGGACGCCAGATTTGGGCAGAAGGCTGGCGTTGAACGCCAGTTTACGTCATCTATTCTTGGCCAAAGTATGGACTATTATATATTTCTGGAAAGCCCTGGATGTCTACTTTCCAACGCAATTAGAAGCGCGCCATTTCGAGTTCTGTAGCTCTAGAAAATCCACTTTGAGTGCAGGGAGGTCAGAATCCAACAGCATCAGCAGTCCTTCTTCAACCTCTGAATCTGATTTCTGCTCAAGTCCCTCAATTTCAGCCAGAAAATACCTGAAATCACAGAAAAACACACAAACTCATAGTAAAGTCCAGAAATGTGAATTTAACATAAAAACTAATGAAAACATCCCTAAAAGTAACTAGATCCTACTAAAAACATACTAAAAACAATGTCAAAAAGCGTATAAATTATCCGCTCATCACAAAACCAAACTTAAATTGTTGCTTGTCCCCAAGCAACTGAAAATCAAATAGGATAAAAAGAAGAGAATATATTATAAATTCCAAACTATCAATGAAACATAGCTGCAATCATATGAGCGGGACTTATAGCTTTTTGCCTCTTGAATAGTTTTGGCATCTCACTTTATCCATTGAAGTTTAGAATGATTGGCATCTATAGGAACTTCAGATTTCGAATAGTGTTATTGACTCTCCTAGTTCAGTATGATGATTTTTGAACACAGCTTCTTTATGAGTCTTGGCCGTGGCCCTAAGCACTTTGTTTTCCAGTATTACCACCGGATACATAAATGCCACAGACACATAATTGGGTGAACCTTTTCAGATTGTGACTCAGCTTTGCTAAAGTCCCTAATTAGAGGTGTCCAGGGTTCTTAGGCACACTCTTTTTTCGCTTTGGACCTTGACTTTAACCGCTCAGTCTCAAGTTTTCACTTGACACCTACACGCCACAAGCACATGGTTAGGGACAGCTTGGTTTAGCCGCTTAGACCAGGATTTTATTCCTTTAGGCCCTCCTATCCACTGATGCTCAAAGCCTTGGGATCCTTTTTATTTGCCCTTGCCTTTTGGTTTTAAGGGTTATTGGCTTTTTGCTCTTGCCTCTTGGTTTTAAGAGCTTTTGGCTTTTTCTGCTTGCTTTTTCTTTTTCTTTCTATTTTTTTTTCGCCTAATTTTTTTCTTCTTTTTTTTTTCTGCAAGCTTTGTTCTTTGCTGCTTTTTCTTGCTTCAAGAATCATTTTTATGATTTTTCAGATTATCAAATAACATGTCTCCTAGTCATCATTCTTTCAAGAGCCAACATATTTAACATTCTTAAACAACAACTTCAAAAGACATATGCACTGTTCAAGCATACATTCAGAAAATAAGAAGCATTGTCACCACATCAATATAATTAAGCTAAGTTCAAGGATAAATTCGAAACTCATGTACTTCTTGTTCTTTTGAATTAAAACATTTTTCATTTAAGAGAGGTGATGGATTCATAGGACATTCATAACTTTAAGACATAGTTATTACTACTAATGATCATGTAATCAAGACACAAACATAGATAAGCACATAACATAGAAAACGAAAAACAGAAGAAATAAGAACAAGGAATGAATCCACCTTAGTGATGGTGGCGTTTCCTTCTTGAGGAACCAATGATGTCCTTGAGCTCTTCTATGTCTCTTCCTTGTCTTTGTTGCTCCTCCCTCATTGCTTTTTGATCTTCTCTTATTTCATGGAGCATGATGGAGTGCTCTTGATGTTCCACCCTTAGTTGTCCCATATTGGAACTCAATTCTCCTAGGGAGGTGTTGATTTGCTCTTAATAGTTTTGTGGAAGAAGTTGCATTTGAGGCATTTCCGGAATCTCATAGTGATGAGCTTCTTGTTCCTCTTGAGCTCCATGACTGGGCTCTCTTGCTTGCTCCATTTTTTTCTTATTGATGGGCTTGTCCTCTTTGATGAGGATATCTCCCTCTATGTCAATCCCAGCTGAATTGCATAGGTGGCAAATGAGGTGAGGAAAGGCTAACCTTGCCATAGTGGAGGACTTGTCAGCCACCTTGTAGAGTTCTTGAGGTATAATCTCATGAACTTCCACCTCTTCTCCAATCATGATGCTATGGATCATGATGGCCCGGTCTATAGTAACTTCAGACCGGTTGCTAGTGGGAATGATTGAGCATTGAATAAACTCCAACCATCCTCTAGCTATAGGCTTGAGGTCCAATCTTCTTAGTTGAACTGGCTTGCCTTTGGAGTCCATTTTCCATTGAGCTCCTTCTACACATATGTCCATAAGGACTTGGTCCAACCTTTGATCAAAGTTGACTCTCCTTGTGTAGGGGCGTGTGTTCTCTTCCATGTATGGCAAGTTGAACGCCAACCTCACATTCTCCGGACTAAAATCTAAGTATTTCCCCCGAACCATTGTAACATAGTTCTTTGGATCCGGGTTCTTACTTTGATCATGGTTCTTGGTGATCCATGCATTGGCATAGAACTCTTGAACCATTAGGATGCCGACTTGTTGGATGGGATTTGTTAGAACTTCCCAACCTCTTCTTTGAATTTCATGTCGGATCTCCGGATACTCATTTCTTTTGAGTTTAAAAGGGACCTCAGGGATCACCTTCTTCTTGGCCACAACATCATAGAAATGGTCTTGATGGGCTTTGGAGATGAACATTTCCATCTCCCATGACTCGGATGTGGAAGCTTTTATCTTCCCTTTCCCTCTTCTAGAGGATTCTTCGGTCTTTGATGCCATCAATGGTAATGGAAAAACAAAAAAGCTATGCTTTTACCACACCAAACTTAGAATATTGCTCGCCCTCGAGCAATAAACAAAAGAATAGAAGAAGAAGAAGAAGAAGAAGAAATATGGAGAGGGAGAGGGAGATGTGGTTTCGGCCAAGGAGAGTGTAGAGGGGTGTGTTGTGTGAATTTGATGAAGAATGGAGGTCTTTATATAGGGAAGGGAGGGGGGTTAATGTTTGGCCATATGGGTGGGTTTGGGTGGGAGATTGGTTTTAAATTTTGAAGGTAGGTGGAGTTTATGAGGTAGGTTTATGGGGAAGAGTGGATGGATGTGAGTGGTGAAAAGGTGATGGGGAAGAGAGTTTGAGGTGATTGGTGAAGGGTTTTTGGGGAAGAGTGTTTATGGGGTTATGTGAAAGAGAGTAGTGAAAAGAAGTGAGTGGAGGTAGGTGGGGATCCTGTGGGGTCCACAGATCCTGAGTGGATCCTGTGGGGTCCACAGATCCTGAGGTGTTCAAGGATTTACATCCCTGCACCCATTAGGCATGTAAAAATGCCTTTGTACCCAACTCTGGGCGTTCAGCGCCAGGTTGGTGGCCATTTTGGGCGTTCAACGCCCATTTGTGCACCATTTCTGGCGTTGAACGCCAGAACCATGCCTATTCTGGCGTTCAGCGCCCAGAAGCTGCCCATTTTGGGCGTTCAGCGCCAGAACCATGCTCTGTTCTGGCGCTGAACGCCAGACAGATGCTACTCCAGGGTGTGATTTTTCTTCTGCTGTTCTTGATTCCGTTTTCAATTTTTCTATTTATTTTGTGACTCCACATGATCATGAACCTAAGAAAACATGAAAAACAATAAAAATAAGAATTAGATAAACATTGGGTTGCCTCCTAACAAGCGCTTCTTTAATGTCAATAGCTTGACAGTGGGCTCTCATGGAGCCTCACAGATGTGCAGAGCTTTGTTGAGACTCTCCAACACCAAACTTAGTGTTTGGATATGGGAGTTCAACACCAAACTTAGAGTTTGACTGTGGGGGCTCTGGTTGACTCTGCTTTGAGAGAAGCTTTTCAAGCTTCCTCTCCATGGTTGCAGAGGGAGATCCTTGAGTTTTGAATACAAGGGAGTTCTCATTCCATTGAAGGACTATTTCACCTCTGTCAACATCAATCACAGCTCTTGCTGTGGCCAGGAAAGGTCTTCCTAGGATGATGGATTCATCCTCTTCCTTTCCAGTATCCAGGACTATGAAATCAGCACGGATGTAAAGGCCCTCAACCTTTACTAAAACGTCCTCTACTTGTCCATAAGCCTGTTTTCTTGAACTGTCTGCCATCTCTAATGAGATTTTAGCAGCTTGCACCCCATAGATTCCCAGTTTCTCTATTACAGAGAGGGGCATGAGGTTTATTCCTGAACCAAGGTCACACAGAGCCTTAAAGATCATAGTGTCTATGGTACAGGGTATTATGAACTTTCCAGGATCCTGTCTCTTCTGAGGCAATGTCTGTTGATCCAGATCTCTTAGTTCATTGATGAACAAGGGAGGTTCAACTTCCCAAGTATCAATGCCAAGTAATTTGGCATTCAGCTTCATGATTGCACCAAGAAACTTGGCAGTTTGCTCTTCAGTAACATCCTCATTCTCTTCAGAAGAGGAATACTCATCAGAGCTCATGAAGGGCATAAGGAGGTTCAATGGAATCTCTATGGTCTCTAGATGAGTCTCAGACTCCTTTGGTTCCTCAGAGGGAAGCTCCTTATTGATCACTGGACATCCCAGGAGGTCTTCCTCCTTGGGATTCACGTCCTCCTCTCCCTCATTGGGTTCGGCCATGGCGCTTATGTCAATGGCCTTGCATTCTCCTTTTGGGTTCTCTTCTGTATTGCTTGGGAGAATACTAGGAGGGATTTCAGTGATCCTTTTACTCAGTTGGCCCACTTGTGCTTCCAAATTTCTAATGGAAGACCTTGTTTCATTCATGAAACTTACAGTGGCCTTAGATAGATCAGAGACTAGATTTGCTAAATTGGAAGCATTTTGTTCAGAGTTCTCTGTCTGTTGCTGAGTTGATGATGGAAAAGGCTTGCTATTGCTAAACCTGTTTCTTCCACCATTATTAAAGCCTTGTTGAGGCTTTTGATCCTTCCATGAGAAATTTGGATGATTTCTCCATGATGAATTATAGGTGTTTCCATAAGGTTCACCTAAGTAATTTACCTCTGCTATTGCAGGGTTCTCAGGATCATAAGCTTCTTCTTCAGAAGATGCCTCTTGAGTACTGTTGGATGCAGCTTGTATTCCATGCAGACTCTGAGAGATCATGTTGACTTGCTGAGTCAATATTTTATTCTGAGCCAATATGGCATTCAGAGTATCAACTTCAAGAACTCCCTTCTTCATAGGCGTCCCATTACTCACAGGATTCCTTTCAGAAGTGTACATGAACTGGTTATTAGCAACCATGTCAATGAGTTCTTGAGCTTCTATAGGCGTTTTCTTTAAGTGAATGGATCCACCTGCAGAAGTGTCCAGTGACATCTTTGATAGCTCAGATAAACCATCATAGAATATATCCAGGATGGTCCATTCTGAAAGCATGTCAGAAGGACACTTTTTGGTCAACTGTTTGTATCTTTCCCAAGCTTCATAGAGGGATTCACCTTCTTTCTGCCTGAAGGTTTGAACATCAGCTCTAAGCTTGCTCAGCTTTTGAGGAGGAAAGTACTTGGCTAAGAAAGCCGTGACCAGCTTATCCCAAGAGTTCAGGCTGTCTTTAGGTTGAGAATCCAACCATAATCTAGCTCTGTCTCTTACAGCAAAAGGGAAAAGCATGAGCCTGTAGACTTCAGGATCTATTCCATTAGTCTTAATAGTATCACATATCTGCAAGAATTCAGTTAAGAACTGAAAAGGATCTTCAGATGGAAGTCCATGAAACTTGCAGTTCTGCTGCATCAGAGAAACTAATTGAGGTTTCAGCTCAAAGTTGTTTGCTCCAATGGTAGGAATGGAGATGCTTCTTCCATGTAAATTGGAATTTGGTGCAGTAAAGTCACCAAGCATTCTCCTTGCATTGTTGTTGGGTTCGGCTGCCATCTCCTTTACTTGTTCGAAATTTTCAATCAAGTTGTCTCTGGATTGTTGTAATTTAGCTTCTCTTAATTTTCTCTTCAGAGTCCTTTTAGGTTCTGGATCAGTTTCAACAAGAATGCCTTTTTCTCTGTCCCTGCTCATAAGAAAGAGGAGAGAAAAAGAAAAGAAGAGGAATCCTCTATGTCACAGTAAAGAGGTTCCTTATTGTTAATAGAAAAGAAGAAAAAATTTGAACACAGATAGAGGAGGGGGTTCGAATTTGGTGATGATGTGAGGAAGAGATGTTAGTAGATGAATAAATAAATAGAATAAGATGAGAGAGAAGGAGGGAATTTTCGAAAATTATTTTTGAAAAGGAGTTAGTGATTTTTGAAAATGGTTTTTGAAAAATGTTTAGTATTTTTTTTTTTTTCGAAAATTTTTTGAAATTAAAAATAAAAATAAGAATAATTAGTTAATAAAAAAAGAAATTTTTGAGAAAGAGAGAAGATATTTTCGAAAATTGAGAGAGAGAGTTAGTTAGGTGGTTTTGAAAAAAAGTTAAGAAATAAACAAAAAGTTAGTTAGTTAGTTGAAACAAATTTTGAAAAGATAAGAAGTTAGGAAGTTAGAAAAGATATTTTGAAAAGATATTTTTGAAAAAGATAAGATAAGAAGATATTTTTGAAAAGATATGATAGAAATTAGTTTTGAAAAAGATTTGATTTTTAAAATCTCAATTAATGACTTGATTCATAAGAAATCACAAGATATGATTCTAGAACTTAAAGTTTGAATCTTTCTTAACAAGCAAGTAACAAACTTCCAATTTTTGAATCAAAACATTAATTGATTATGTTATTTTCGAAAATTTGTGATAAAAATAAGAAAAAGATTTTTGAAAAATATTTTTGGAATTTTCGAAAATAACCAAAAATTTTGAAAAAGATTTGATTTTTGAAAAAGATTTTCAAAAAGATAAGATTTTCAAATTGAAAATTTGATTTGACTCATAAGAAACAACTTTATTTTAAAAATTTTTGAAAAAGTCAATCCAAATTTTCGAATTTGATGAGAGAAAAAGGGAAAGATATTTTTTTGATTTTTGAAATTTTTATGAAAAACATGAAAATTATGCAATGCATGAAATTTTTAGATCAAAACAATCAATGCATGCAAGAATGTTATGAATGTCAAGATGAACATCAAGAACACTATGAATGTCAAGATGAACATCATAGACACAATTTTGAAAAATTTTTAATGCAAAGAAAACATGCAAGACACCAAACTTAGAATTCTTTAATGCTTAGACACTAAGAATTCAAGAATGCATATGAAAAACATGAAAAGACACAAAACAAAAAATCATCAAGATCAAACAAGAAGACTTACCAAGAACAACTTGAAGATCATGAAGAACACTATGAATGCATGAAATTTTCGAAAAATGCAAGATGCACATGTAATTGACACCAAACTTATAACATGACACATGACTCAAACAAGAAACACAAAAATATTTTTGATTTTTATGATTTTCTAATTTTTTTGGATTTTTATTTTATATTTTTCAAAAATTATATGAAAAAGAAAAATAACGATTCCAAAATTTTTAACATGAATTCCAGGAATCTCGCATTCTTAGTCTAAAGCTTCAGTCCAGGAATTAGACATGGCTCACTAGCCAGCCAAGCTTTCAATGAAAGCTCCAGTCCAAAACACTAGACATGGCCAATGGCCAGCCAAGCTTTAGCATGTAACACCAGAGTATATTGCTCTTGATAACAAATTGCTGCTCATCATTTATCAAGTATGTAACTTACCTCTGATGGTTTGGAAGCCTCAGTCCAAAAGAATTTAGACATGGCTTTACAGCCAGCCAGGCTTCACATGCTTCATGAAACACTAGAATTCATTCTTAAAAATCTTGAATAAAATTTTTGAAAACATTTTTTATTTTTTTCGAAAACAGATGAGAGATTTTTGAAAATATTTTTGAAAAATTTTTGAAAAGAAAATTACCTAATCTGAGCAACAAGATGAACCGTCAGTTGTCCAAACTCGAACAATCCCCGGCAACGGCGCCAAAAACTTGGTGTTGTTGCCGGATCCAAACTTGGCACTGATGTTACCGGACCAAAAGCTTGCCGAAAACTCAAACAATCCCCGGCAACGGCTCCAAAAACTTGGTGCACGAAATTGTGATGTCCAGGCTCAAACTATTCCTGGCACGTGAGCAACTTGGTACGCGTAATCGTGATTACACATTCATAATTTGTCACAACTTCGATACAACTGACCAGCAAGTGCACTGGGTCGTCCAAGTAATACCTTATGTGAGTAAGGGTCGAATCCCACGGAGATTGTTGGTATGAAGCAAGCTATGGTCACCTTGCAAATCTCAGTCAGGCGGATATAAAGTGATAATGGTGTTTTCGAATATTATATAATAAAATAGGGATAGAGATACTTATGTAATTCATTGGTAGGAATTTCAGATAAGCGAATGGAGATGCTTTTCGTTCCTCTGAACCTCTGCTTTCCTGCTATCTTCATCCAATCAGTCTCACTCCTTTCCATGGCTGGCTTTATGTGATACATCACCACTGTCAATGGCTACTTTCGGTCATCTCTCGGGAAAATGATCCAATGCCCTGTCACGGCACAGCTAATAGTCTGGAGGCATCACCCTTGCCAATGGCTTCATCTTATCCTCTCAGTGAATAATATGCTCACGCACCCTGTCACGGCACGGCTATTCATCTGTCGGTTCTCGATCATGCTGGAATAGGATTTACTATCCTTTTGCGTCTGTCACTAACGCCCTGCAATCGCGAGTTAGGAGCTCGTCACAGTCATTCAATCATTGAATCCTACTCGGAATACCACAGACAAGGTTTAGACTTTCCGGATTCTCTTGAATGCCGCCATCATTCTAGCTTACGCCACGAAGATTCTGGTTAGGAGATCTAAGAGATATTCATTCTAGCTTAATTCATGTAGAACAGAAGTGTTTGTCAGGCACGCGTTCATAAGGGAGAAGGATGATGAGCGTCACACATAATCATCACCTTCATCACGTTCTTGGGTGCGAATAGATATCTTAGAAGCGAAATAAGAAGAATTGAATAGAAAACAGTAGTACTTTGCATTAATCTTTGAGGAACAGCAGAGCTCCACACCTTAATCTATGGAGTGTAGAAACTCTACCCTTGAAAATACATAAGTGAAAGGTCCAGGCATGGCCGAGATGGCCAGCCCCCTAAAGCGTGATCAATAGTCTCCTAAGATGAACAATGGATTAAAACTGAGACCAAAGATACCTAATACAATAGTAAGAGGTCCTATTTATAATAAACTAGCTACTAGGGTTTACATGAGTAAGTAATTGATGCATAAATCCACGTCCTGGGCCCACTTGGTGTGTGTTTTGGCTGAGCCTGAGTGTTGCACGTGCAGAGGCCATTTGTGGAGTTGAACGCCAGTTTCTGTGCCAGTTTGGGCGTTCAACTCTGGTTTTGGATCCTTTTCTGGCGCTGGACGCCAGATTTGGGCAGAAGGCTGGCGTTGAACGCCAGTTTACGTCGTCTATTCTTGGCCAAAGTATAGACTATTATATATTGCTGGAAAGCCCTGGATGTCTACTTTCCAACGCAATTGGAAGCGCGCCATTTCGAGTTTTGTAGCTCCAGCAAATCTACTTTGAGTGCAGGGAGGTCAGAATCCAACAGCATCAGCAGTCCTTCTTCAACCTCTGAATCTGATTTCTGCTCAAGTCCCTCAATTTCAGCCAGAAAATACCTGAAATCATAGAAAAATACACAAACTCATAGTAAAGTCCAGAAATGTGAATTTAACATAAAAACTAATGAAAACATCCCTAAAAGTAACTAGATCCTACTAAAAACATACTAAAAACAATGTCAAAAAGCGTATAAATTATCCGCTCATCAGATATCTTAGAAGCGAAATAAAATGAATTGAATAGAAAACAGTAGTACTTTGCATTAATCTTTGAGGAACAGCAGAGCTCCACACCTTAATCTATGGAGTGTAGAAACTCTACCGTTAAAATTACATAAGTGAAAGGTCCAGGCATGGCCGAGATGGCCAGCCCTCAAACGTGATCTAAGATAGCATACAACTGATCAAAGATTGTCAAAAAGACTAGTAAAAGGTCCTATTTATAATAAACTAGTCACTAGGGTTTACATAAGTAAGTAATTGATGCATAAATCCACTTTCGGGGCCCACTTGGTGTGTGCTTGGGCTGAGCCTTATCTTTCCACGTGAAGAGGCCATTTGTGGAGTTGAACGCCAGGTTTTGATCCATTTCTGGCGTTCAACTCTGGTTTTGGATCCTTTTCTGGCGCTGGACGCCAAAATTTGGCAGAGAGCTGGCGTTGAACGCCAGTTTACGTCGTCTATTCTTGGCCAAAGTATAGACTATTATATATTTCTGGAAAGCCCTGGATGTCTACTTTCCAACGCAATTGGAAGCGCGCAATTTCGAGTTCTGTAGCTACAGAAAAGCCACTTTGAGTGCAGGGAGGTCAGAATCCAACAGCATCCGCAGTCCTTCTTCAACCTCTGTATCTGATTTCTGCTCAAGTCCCTCAATTTCAGCCAGAAAATACCTGAAATCATAGAAAAACACACAAACTCATAGTAAAGTCCAGAAATGTGAATTTAACATAAAAACTAATGAAAACATCCCTAAAAGTAACTAGATTCTACTAAAAACATACTAAAAACAATGTCAAAAAGCATATAAATTATCCGCTCATCAAAGCTCATTAGAAACGCCTCTCCCAAAGCCATTTACCATCCAATACAATATTCAAGTGGGTAAAATTCTTATCCTTGGCCTTTACTTTCCCACTTGAATATGGTTTACTTGAGACAGATGGTCATCTTAGAGCTCTTTGTGGCATTAAGAGTAAAAGGAAGATGAGTAGTGGTTGGCAACACTATCCTAGGTTCGTTATGGTTGGAATCTCAAGGCCTGATTACAAGGGTTGGCATAATTCTCAATTAATTGGGTCTAGGAGGATGTTTGGGTGCCTAAATGAGAATTCTAAGGCTGAACCACCCGGATGGAATCATCATGATCCACTTGAAGATGGGTGTAGAAACAAGATTTGGGATCCGGGAATATATGAGGATCAAATTTAGGATCTCAAAGCTTGTGAAGAACTCCATGAAAGCTTGAGAAATTTACTTGGTATTGATAGAGCTTAGTGGAAGTCCAAGCATTGGTGGAAGTTTCAAGACGAGTTCAAGCACAAGCCACCATGACAAGGATCTCACCAAATGTCCAACTTAAGGACTATAACAAAAAGTGCTAGGTGGGAGACAACCCACCATGGTATGGTCATTCCTTTTCAATCTTAGTTTTACTTTGTTTTGTTTTATTCTTAGTTTTATTTTATTCTATTTTTCTTAATGACTCTTCCCATAATCTCTGCATATAGTTTGCATCTGCATTTTGCATTCTGCATACTGCATAAAAAAATACACACGACGCGCAAGCGTCGCTGACGTGTCCGCGTCATATGTGCATTCGAAACAAAGAAGAAAAGAAGCAGAGAGTCACGCGGGGGCATGGCTGAAGGCGTGCCTTAGGCAAAAACACGCCCACGCGTACGCGTCCCTGACGCGTCCGCGTATCTTGAAAAATCAGCCTCCCACGTGTGCCCGTCACCCACGCGCACGCGTGACCCTGCAAAATCGACGTAAAAAGGTGTATGGCAGAGAGTTATGATCGAGTGGGGCTGGAATGGTGCTGGAAGCACAAGCCTTATCATGTGTACGCGTCTCCCACACGTATACGTCATTTTTCAAAGTAAGGCCATTCACACGTGTGCGTCCCTCACGCGCACGCGTCACCCTAAATTTTGGCAATGTGCGTATGAAACAGAAATTTGTGCGTGCGCGAGGCTGCTCTCACGCCAATAGCACAAATCAGCTCATGCGTACGCGTGACCCACGCGTACGCATCACTTGAAAATAGCGCCAACCACGCGAACGTGTGCTCCACGCGTCCGCGTGCTCCACGCGTCCGCGTCACATGCGACGCACAGTTTAACTAGACCTGCGCCAGAATTCTTATCTTTTCTTCCCTAATCCTAATTTTTTTCTTTTTCCTTCTTATTTCTTTCTTCTTCCTTCTTTCTTCTTTATTCTTTCTTACTTTCTTCTTATTCATCTATTTAACTTCTCATCCTTCTTCACTTTCATTCTAATTTTACTTAATTTATTCGCATACTTTCATTCATTGCATTTTAATTTTTTGCATATTTTTATCTCCTTTTCTAAATTTATTATTTTTCCATTGGTGTTAAATTTTCTTATTCAACTGTTACATCTTTTCCTGAATTATTCTGGTGCTTCAAGACTTATTTTATTCTGATTGGGTATTATTATGCATAAGTCAATACTAATCTTTTATGATACTTCCATTCCATTTGCATTGCTATGCATTTACACTGTCTTTCATTACCCACACTCTTCCCCCATTGTTACAATTTTTGCACTGTTGATACGCCAATTGCTTTTACTATTTTCTCACTTGCATGTTGTAGCTACCATGTAATTGAGACCCTTATTATTTGGCATTAACCCACCCATACTTTATTTGTTTCATATCTTTATTTTTGGGTTACTTTTCTTCTTTTCCTTTTCTTTCAGGATGGCCACCAAAGAAGGGAAAGGGAAAGCTTCTAAATGGGGAGACAAACAAGTCCATCTGCACAATCCTTGGAGAAAAGCGTCAGTTGGAGCCACCCATCCACTTGCACATCTCAGCATGCACCGAGGACGGTGCAATCTTTAAGTGTGGGGAGGTCGATACCGATCTCCGTGGGTTAGTTACCTTCTTTTCAACACCATTGTTTAATTTTCTTTGTAGTTAGTTGTTGCATTTGCATGTTTGATTGCATGTTTGTTACATTTTGTGCATATTTTACTAACTACTTGGTTGAAGTAATATTTTCTTTTTCAAGAAACTTTTTAGAGTATTTTACTAATTTAAATTAAAACTTTTTATTAAACGTGTTTGAAGAAATTTTATTTTGGAACATGGTTTAGAGCTCGAACACACAAAACCAGTAAGATTTTGAGCCTATTTGATTGGTTGCATTTTACCAACCAATATTTTATTTTTGGTGTGTGTTTTTCTCTCTAAAATTGTGATCTTTGTCTTGCTTAATTCTATATTTCCATGATTTGATGTATGCATGCACTTATATGATTGAGGCCTTTGTTTCACTGAGCTTACATACCCATATGGTGTTACCCTTTCATTATCCTTTGCAAACCAATTTTGAGCCTATTTTACCCCTTTGTTCTTTACTTTAGCTCATCACTAACTCTAAGCAGAAAACAATAATGTCCTTAATTTGAATCCTTGGTTAGTTTTAGACTAGTGAGAGTGCTCATGAATTAAGTGTGGGAAAAGTGGGTTTGGAAACGTTTGGTTTAAGAATTGGGTGTTATATATCTATATGAAAATGTGAAAGAAATGTTTAGGACATGTTCATATATTCAATAATTTAATCATATGCATTGAGGAAAAAAAAGAAAAAATATATATATATATATAAATAAAAAGAAAAAAAATATATATATATATATATATATATATATATATATAAAATAAAGGAGAAAAATAAAAGAAAAAGAGAAAATAATAAAAGGGGACAAAATGCCCCAAAGTAAATGGTGATAGCAATGCATATGTACTGTACTCGAATCAGGATGCATGAATATGTGGAAAACATGGTTAACGGACAGTTAGGTTTTGTATTTTGATTACATGGATTGTCTTAAGTTAGGTGAAAAGTTTAGGTTAATTAAGGATTCAGATTTTAGTCCACTTGACCAAATACATTCCTACCTTGACCCTAACCCCATTACAACCCTTAAAAGACCTCTTGATATGTGTATTTGTGCATCAAATTTGTGTTGATTGATAGAAGAAGAGCAAGCCTTAGAAAGCAAGGTTGGTAGAGAATTGAGAGATCGAACCTTAAACACCTGAGAGATTAGAGTGCATACACTTTCAATGAGGGTTCGATGCTCGATTCTTTGTTCCTGGCTTTCATAAGCTATTTTCTTCTGCAAGTTTACTTGTACTTTATTTTGTGATTTGAATTAGTGAAATCCAGTTCAGATTTGTTCTTAAAAGATTTGTTTACTTTTAACCAAGTAGGTAAAAGCATTTTGCATATAGCTGCATTCATACAGATAGGTTGCATTTCATACATTCTACCATTCCTCTTCACTCTTATAGCTTCTATTGAGCTTAGCATGAGGACATGCTAATGTTTAAGTGTGGGGAGATTTGATGCACCACTATTTTGTGGTACATCTTGTACTTAATTGAGTGGATTTTATCTACTAAACTCACATTTATTCATAAAATTCGCATGTTTTATATTTTCCTTCCTGATTTTGTGCTATGATTGAAAACATGCTTTTTTGGCCTTAAATTTGCTAATATTAATCCTCTCTTATTACCATTCGATTTCGTGATATGTGTGTTAAGTGATTTCAGGGTTTACAGGGCAGGAATGGCTTAGAGGATGGAAAGGAAGCATGCAAAAGTGGAAGGAATACAAGAAACTAAAGGAACTGCTAAAGCTGTCCAACCTGACCTCCTCGTACTAAATCGACCATAACTTGAGCTACAGAGGTCCAAATGATGCGGTTCTAGTTGCGTTGGAAAGCTAACATTCGGCGCTTCACAATGATATATAATTTGTCATAGCTGCCTGATGCTCTCTCCAAGGGTGTATTGGTAAATTTCTCTTTAATAACACCTCATTGTCAGTATAGCTTCACCAACAACAATCCTCGGGAGATCAAATTTAGAAGAGGGATTTGGTTGTCACAAGTTCAACCCCAATAGAAATAACCGAAGTATTCAAACCTCGGGTCGTCTCACAAGAAATGGGCAAACATGTGCTTCGACATTGGTTAGAAATCCGGGGTTGTGAGTTACGAACATGAAAATAAATGGAAAAACTTAACAAGCAAGTAATCTTAAATTGCAATAAACAAATTCAACTACGTAAGCAAAAATTAAGCAATTCCAATGAGCAAGCAATATTCTACTTAATTATACCTTAAACTAATCGAATAACCATAACTAAGACAATTGAAATTGGAAATTGGTTTTCGAATATAAATGACAAAAACAACTCTTGGCTAGGCATGGGAATTGGGATCACAATCCTTGTCCAACGACTACATCTTGACAATTATGAGGAACCAAGCTCATTAAGTCTACTCTCAAGTCTTAAGTACGTGATATCTACTCCTAGACTTGAAGTACGTCAAATGGCCTTGATCACATCAACCCATAAGTCCCAACCTACCTACTAATTAGATTAGTAGTGGGTTGGCGTCAATGAGTATCAAATTGACCACCTAGGGCTCCCAAATCATCAAATCCATTAGACCCAATGACTCAAGTTTACCCAATTCACTTGACCTAGGCCAAGAGTGAGAAGGAACTACTCCATAATCAAAGTGAACAATTCATCGAACACTTGGTAAGCACTAACAAAAGACATGTTCAAAATAGCAATTAAATTGAATTCTACAAAAACCCACTAACAATTATCAATGTACAATCAAACAATCAACAAGAGTAAACATAGAAATCATCAATGTAACATCAACAAAACAAGATCCACAACATTCATGAAATGGGTAAAAAAATGACAATTGGCAAGAATCATAAAACTATCACTAGATGTAAGCAAGATTGTAGCAAGGAATTTAAATTGAACAATTAAAACTGTAATCAATAAAATCCAATTCACAAATCAACAAGGAAAAATCAAAATGGAAACTAGATCTAGAGAGGAACAAGGGTTTCTCTCTCTAGAATCACCCAAGAACCAAAAAATACTCCTAAAATTATGTCCTAGTGTCAAAATGAGTTCTCCTTCCTTTCCCCCTTAGCATCCTTGGGTCTTTTCCATGCAGAAACAGCTTGAAATTGGGCCTCCTTGGCCTCAGAAATCGCCAGGCACGATTTCTCTTAATGAGGTCACGTGCAGCTTCCCACGCGTGCGCGCCAGTTGCGCGTGTGTGTCGATAGAAATCTTCCAATCTGCGCGGATGCGTCCATCCTTGCGTGCCGCTTCTAGTCAGTTCCATCCACGCGAGCGCGTGGAGTGCGCGGGCACGCCGATGCTGCTGCTCCCAAGACTTCAATTCTTTATGTTCCTCCCTTTTTGTACTTGCTTTCTCTCTCTCTTCTGAGTCATTCCTAACCTATAATTCCTGAAATTACTCAACACAGATATCACGGCATCAAATGACAATAGAAGAGGATTAAAATATGGAAATTTTAAGGTAAAATAAGCATGTTTTTCATCATAGAGCAATATTGGAAAGTGAACACAAAACCATGCATTTCTTGTGAATAAGTGTGAGAAATATTGATAAAATTCCCCAAAATAAGCACAAGATAAACTATGAAATCGGGGTTTATCAAATCTCCCCACACTTAAACCAAGCATGCCCTCATGCTTAAAATAAAAAGACCAAAGATTATGATGGGAAAGGGTTTATGAAATGCTAAGTATCTAAACGGATGCATGTAACTAATGTAAAGTCATCTACCTACTTGGTCAAAAGTGAATCCATCCTTCAAGAATACATGTGAGCATATAGGGTGTAGATAGTATGCAGTTCACGAATCCTACCAAACTGAACATCACTAAAGAGTTCATATGACTTGCTAAACGAACGCTTGTGAAAGCTGGGAACAAGCATTGAGCATCGAACCCTCACCGGAAGTGTATCCGCTCTATTCGCTCAAGTGTCTAGGGTTCGTCACTCAATCTCCTCCTAATCATGCTTTCCAAGATTTGTCTTTCATCTAATCAATCGACAGTTACTTAATGCATGCGTACAAGTATCATGAGGTCTTATTCATGGGTTGTAATGGGGTTAAGGTGAAGGTAAGGATGTATATGGCTAAGTGGGCTTAAAATTTGAGTCCTTGATCAACCTCGGATCCCACTAGACACCTAAAACAACCTATACAACTACAATATATTCCTAGCTACCCTTGAATTTCTACCCTTTTGCATACTCATGCCTTCTTTTCAGTCCACCTACTATATGCATTGTTTTTATTACTTTATCTTGGGGCATTTTTTTTTTGTATATATGACATTATCATCATCCCATTTTCCTTGGGGTTTCTTAGTGAACTAAAGTGTCAATGCATACGGTGCAATCATTTAGCGCATGAGTATGTTCCCAAAATCCTATAGTTTTCAATTATACTACAATTACATGCCTATATATCTACCCGAATTTCCAAAGTATACCCCTCCTATGTGAATGATACACATCCTAACTTACCTAAGCTAATCAAGGATTCAAATTCAGGGACATTCATGGTTTTTCACTTAGGGTTGTTGACGTGCTCCATTTAAGAACAAGAGGATTTATCAAGGGCTCAAAATTGGTTAGCAATGGTAGATATAAGGGTTAAGGCTATTTAGGAAAAGTGACTATTGAAATGATGGCCTCAATCACGCAAATGCATTCATACACAAAGCAATGGACATATAGAATTAGACAAATCAAGGATCACATTCATGGAGAGAGAGATATGCACACAAGAATGGAAATAATGGTTAAAAGATGTAACCTTGCAATAGGCTCAAAACTTTCATGCTTGTGTTCTTAACTCAATCACTATGTTCCAAAATACATTCTTAAAGCAAGTTCACTGCGGAAATTTTCAAAATTTTGGTAGGTCACCCAGAACATAGTTTCTTGGAGAGAAAGTTATTGCTTTGATCAAGTAATCCTAATTAAAACTAACTACCATGCAAGGGTATTTACAAGAAAAACTAACTACACATGCAATATGCTAACATCAGTGCAAAAGATAAATCCATGGTTATTGAAGAGAAGAGAGTGTTACCCATGGAGATCGGTCGAACGACCTTCCCACACTTTTAGAAATTAGCACGGTCCTCCGTGCTACGAATAATACTCAAGGGACGGTCGGGACCGGAGCTTTCACTATCCCCTCCATCAGAACTTCCATCGCTTGGGTTCGAGGTGGATGTGAATATCTCAGGTTCCTCCATGCTCGGGTTAACACGACTCAGAAGCTTCTTGAGGTGGGTGTATCGGCGGTGGTTGTGCCGCTCATACCTATCCAGCTTCCGGTGAAGATCTTCTATCCTTTGATCTGTGGATCTCAGTGGTGGTGGTGATGAGCTCGAGGGAAAAAGAAGTGGCGGGGCCATGTCAAGGCTTGGTTTGATCATGGGAAGATATAGGTATTTTCCGCTTGGGACCACATCGCCCTTAGCCGGAACCATGATCTTCTTATCCTTGGCTTCCCAAGAAACACCCGCAGCAGCAACTAAGTCAGATACCAAAGCTGAAAATGGCAGGTTACCCGGTCGTGAACTTGACTCATTGCTTGCTTGACAAGAGGTGTGATGTTCACTGGCTTTTCCGTGAGAATACACCAAACAAGCAAGGCAAGGTCCGCCGTGATGGACGACCTGTGAGTGCTAGGTAGCACATAGTGAGAAAGGATCTGGGCCCAGGCTCTAGCTTCCACAGTGAGGAAGCGAGCGTTGATACTCTTGGGCCTCATTCGCTGTCGACCTTGGATCCAAAAAGTTTCTGGCTCAGCAACGACTCAGAGTATCGAGTCCCAATCGAATCCATACTCTTCACGCTGACGTAGGATTTTTTGGTAGCCATCCATGGCACTTGGCACTGGTAAAACATTAAGTACTTGCTGAATAGCCTCTTCTGAAACTGAGACTTGCTTACGGTGCATGTATACCAATTGAAGAGAGGAAAGGTGGTAGTTGGTGTAAAATTCTTCCACCCAAGAGAGGTTGATTTCCCTTAGTTTCCTCAAAAGAAACTCCCATCCTCGCTTTTCGATACGGGGTAGAATATAAGGAGCAATCTTGTCCGGTGGAGCGAGCAAATGCTCAGGATGATAGTTCCTTACGGCTATGGAAGGGAACTTGAGTTCACAAAAGCGGTTGGGGAACCTTGAAGAGTCTCGTGTCGGTTTGCCATTGTTATCCTCATCAATAGGAGCGGGTGTCTTTCCGTTCTTTGATAAGGTTTTGGCTCCTATCGAAGAACGCGCCTTAGAATTTGATCTTTGGGGTACCTTTTTGCGGCCGGTTTCCTCGAAGCTACCTCCTTGCTTTTTTTGGTGGCCATCCTAAAAAGAAAGGGGAGGAAGGAAAACATCAAACCCAAGAAACAAATTGATGAAAACATGCAAGTGATTTGTCATGCCCATGATGAATATGAAAGCAAGGGTTATATCACTTGGCATGTGATGCAAGAGAAAGTAAGGCATGCAAAGACATGAGAAGAGTAGTGTCAAGCATCCTTAGTAAAAAGCAAGTCATGTTCAATTAATATGGGATTGGCAAGTATGAACCTTAAGAGGAAGCAAGTGAATGAGGAGGGAGCACCAATTTGAAAGTGTATGACTAAAATGAGCCAAAATGGTAGTTGTGCATTTCCTCGAACACTTGCCGTGCAATAATCAAGCAATGAGCAATTATGAAATAATAAACCAATTTAAAGCCCAAAATAGAACATCAATCACCACATAAACATCACACAATGGTAAAAGAGTGACAAAAGATCTAGTAATGCAAATTAAGTTCAAGTTCAACATCCATGGAGAAACAAAGAAAAGAGAGGGAAAATAAGCAAACAAAAACAATAAATATCACTATCAAGCAAAAGAGAAACTAAGTAAGATGATAAGAAGCATTTTTAATTAGAAGAAATAGTATAAGAAAAAGCAAAGGTAAAGGGGAGGGAGAAGTTAAACCTTGAAGAGTATGAAAAAGCAAGGTTGAATCTTCTTTTGTGAAGATGAGAGAGAAAATAGGAGAAGTGTAGCGCCACCGGAAAAATGGTTGTTGACACCGGCGAGTGGCCGGAGACAATGGTGGTGGGTGGTGGAAGAAGGAGAAGAAGAGAAGAGAAGTGAAGTGATGAAGGGAGTAGGAGCTAAGAAAGAAAAAGAAGGGTGAGTGAGAAAGGAAGTGGAACGGCGCGAAGTATAAAACTGATTCGCGCAGATGGCGCGCGCGCGCAAGGTGCACTGACGCGTCGGTGAAGGTACTAGCTGAGGGCGCATGCGCGTCAGTGGCGCGCGCGCGCGAAAGGTGTTGTGCCCCAGGCACAAAAGTGGCATAAATCTGGCTCAAGTCTCTGGTTTTTGTACCAGGGTGACCCAGGGAGGCAAGCGCGTGGATGCGCACCATGCGCGGACGCGTGCTTGTGGTATTCTACAGATGGCACGGGCGCGCACTACTCACGGACGCGTCAGTTTTGGCACAAAGTTGGCCCAATCATGACACAACTCTCTGGTTTTTGTACGAGAGACTCCATATAGCTCCATCGGTGCGCGCGCGCATAGTGCGCTTGCGCGTCGATGGTCAACTGGCAATGGTTCGCGCAGGCGGCATGTACGCGAACGCGTGGGTGCCTGGCGCGAGTTGGGCACAAAGTTGGCCTGACTCTCGGGTTTTTGGCCTGAAAATGGAAATTCGTAACCAGCGCGCGCGCACTGTGCGCTTGCGCGTCGGTGCTCTTTTTCAAAGAAAAATTTTGTGTTTTCTTTATATCTTTCACAACCTATCTAAATGAACATTCTACCTATCTAACAGAATCAACAAAGCTAGCATCCCTAAGCACTCAATCAATCATCAAAAGAGCATAAAATTCAAGGAACTAAAGATACTACAAGATGGTATAAACAAGGAAGATCTTACCACGGTGGGGTGCCTCCCACAAGCACTTTTCTTTAACGTCCTTAAGTTGGACGGTCCTCTTCTCAAGCTTCATCTCTACTTGGTGCATCCTCCAATATGTACACCTCTAGCTCCCTTGGAGGTTTGCAACCATGATATTTCTTCACTCTATGCCCATTCACCTTGAAAGTTGCTTCACTTTTGGGATCAAACAATTCCACCACTCCATAGGGCTTCATTTCTTTCACCTTAAAAGGTCCTTCCCATCTAGAACGGAGCTTGCCAGGCATAAATCGGAGCCTTGAGTTGTAGAGGAGGACTTCATCTCCTTCTTTAAAGTCCTTCTTCCGAATGTGATGGTCATGGAACGCTTTAGTCTTTTCCTTGTAAATTCGGGCATTCTCATATGACTCGTTCCTCAAACACTCAAGCTCTTCTAATTGTAACTTCCTAGCTTCACCCGCCTTAGCTAGATCCATGTTGCACTGCTTTACCGCCCAATATGCTCGATGCTCAATTTCCACCGGAAGGTGGCATGCCTTACCATAGACGATCCGAAAGGGACTCATCCCTATCGGAGTCTTGTAGGCCGTTCTGTATGCCCATAGTGCATCTCCTAACCGGAGGCTCCAATCCTTTCTTTGTGGATTGACCACTTCTTCCAAGATTCTCTTGATTTCCCGGTTGGACACTTCCGCTTGCCCATTTGTTTGCGGATGATAAGCAGTAGCAACCTTATGCGATACTCCATAGCGCTTGAGCAATGCTTCTACCTTCCTGTTACAAAAGTGGGATCCTTGGTCGCTCACGATTGCTCGTGGCGACCCATAACGGCATACAATGTGATTCCTAATGAAATAAACAACGGTGTTGGCATCGTCAAGGCGGGTAGGCACGGCCTCCACCCACTTTGACACGTAGTCAACCGCTAACAGAATGTACAGATACCCACTAGAGTTAGGAAATGGTCCCATAAAGTCAATGCCCCACACATCAAATATCTCACATACATAGGTTGCTGAGGCATTTCATCCCTTTGGGATGTGTTTCTTGACTTTTGACACTGATGACAAGACACACATAGCCGGTTAGCATCCTTGAATAAGGTTGGCCACCAGAATCCGCAATCCAACACCTTTTTGGCGGTCCTTTGTGGGCCAAAGTGGCCACCACAGTCGGACAAATGACAAGCTTCCAGAATTGGTTGAAATTCGGATTCCGTGACACACCTTCGGATTACTTGGTCTACACCTCTCTTCCACAAGTGAGGGTCATCCCAAATATAGTATTTGGAATCTCTCCTCAGCTTGTCCCTTTGATTTTTCGAAAAGTTGGGAGGGAAGATTCTTGCAACCAAGTAGTTCGCCATTGGGGCAAACCAAGGAAAACTAGCCGACACAGCATGCAAACTTTCCAATGGAAATGAATCATTGATCGGAAATGGATCAGTTTTTAAATTCTCAATGCGGCTTAAATGATCAGTAACCATGTTTTGAGATCCACTCCGGTCCCTAATCTCAATGTCGAATTCTTGCAAAAGCAAGATCCAACGTATGAGTCTAAGCTTTGACTCATTTTTTGTCAATAAATACTTCAAAGCTGCATGATCTGTGTATACCACTATCTTTGAACCTAGCAAATAAGATCTGAATTTATCTAAGGCATGAACAATGGCTAAGAGTTCTTTTTCGGTAGTGGTATAGTTGGATTGTGCGGCATCTAGTGTCTTAGAAGAGAAGGCAATGACATAAGGGAGTTTACCCTCGCGCTGTGCAAGCGCGGCACCCACAACATAGTTTGACGCGTCGCACATTATCTCAAACGGAAACGTCCAGTTGGGGCCTCGCACAATCGGTGCTATGGTGAGAATTTTCCTCAACTCTTCAAAAGCTTTTACACATTCACTATCAAACTCAAAATCCACATCTTTTTGGAGTAGGCGCGACAATGGCAAGGCAATCTTGCTGAAGTCCTTGATAAAGCGCCTGTAAAATCCTGCATGTCCCAAAAATGAGCGGACCTCCCTCACGGATGAGGGGTGAGGCAAAGTAGTAATAACATCGACCTTGGCCGGGTCCACGAAAATGCCTTCATGAGATAGTACATGTCCCAACACTATGCCTTGTCATACCATAAAGTGACATTTTTCAAAATTTAAGACAAGGTTGGTGTCAACACATCTAGCTAGGACCTTGGCCAAGCTCTCCAAACAACAATCAAATGAGACACCATAAACGCTGAAATCGTCCATAAAAACTTCTAGACAATTCTCCATTAGATCGGAGAAGACACTCATCATGCACCTCTGAAAAGTAGCAGGTGCGTTACATAGTCCAAATGGCATCCTTTTATAGGCAAAGGTGCCAAACGGACATGTAAACGTGGTCTTCTCCTGATCTTCAGGAGCAATATGTATCTGAAAATATCTAGTAAATCCATCAAGAAAACAGTAGTGAGATTTACCTGCCAAGCGGTCCAGCATCTGATCGATGAAGGATAAGGGGTAATGGTCCTTCCGTGTGGCGGCATTCAATCTTCTGTAGTCAATACATACTCGCCACGCATTTTGCACTCTTTTAGTGACCATTTCTCCGTCTTCCTTCTTGACCGTTGTGATGCCCGACTTCTTGGGAACAACTTGAACCGGACTCATCCACTCACTGTCAGAAATAGGGTATATGATATCCGCATCTAGTAGTCGGGTGACCTCTTTCTTCACTACGTCAAGGATGGTTGGGTTGAGCCTCCTTTGCGGTTGCCGAACCGGCTTGGCTCCATCTTGGAGAAATATCCTATGCATGCACTTATGCGGGTCAATCCCCACAATATCCGCAAGGCTCCATCCTATCGCTTTCTTGTACTTTCTTAGAACGTCTAGGAGTTTTTCCTCTTCTTCACTTGAGAGTTCACTAGCAATAATAACTGGAAACCCACAGTTGTCTTCTAGGAACGCATATTTCAGATGGGAGGGAAGGGGTTTCAGTTCACTTGCTACCTCCAGATGAGGTTCCTTTTCATCAAGCTTATGGGACTCATTCTTGACAACTTCTTTAAGTTCATCCTCTTGGTCATCTATCTCCTCAACGGTGGGGTAGCACGACTTTTCATGATCTTCTTCTTGTACTTCCGCTACCACTTCATCAATTATGTCGCATCGGAGCATAGAATGTTCTTCGGGAGGATGTTTCATGGCTTCCTCTAAATTGAACTTGATTGTCTTGTCTCCAACTCCAAAGGAATATACACCAGTAAAGGCATCTCAAGGAAAGGTCTACCAAGTAGAACGGAGGATGAGGTTCTACCTTCCGTTGGAGGCATCTCAAGGATGTAAAAGTCAACCGAAAAAACCAAATCCTTAATTGCCACAAGTACATCTTCAGCTATTCCCATTACTGTGATCACACTTTTATCGGCTAAGGCAAACCTCGCCGCCGACTTTTTCAATGGAGCTAAATTCAACCGCACATAGATGGAAAGTGGCATGATGCTAACACAAGCTCCTAAGTCACACATACAATCATAAAAAGTGTATCCACCGATACAACAAGACACTAAGCACGGTCCAGGGTCACCACATTTTCTTGGAATAGGCTCCATCAAGGAAGAAATCGAGCTACCCAAGGATAGTGTCTCCAATTCCCCTATTCTATCCTTGTGTGTACACAAGTCTTTCAAAAATTTTACATACTTGGAGATTTGTTGAATAGCGTCAAGGAGTGGTATGGTTACCTCGACCTTTTTGAACACTTGGAGCATGTCTAAATCAAATTCCGGTGTCTTCTTTGCTTTCTTCACCATGGAAGGAAATGGAATAGGAATTGATTCATCGATTACGGCTTTCCTCTTGGGTTCCTTGAGGTTTACTCCTTCTTCCTCATGCCTTTTGTCTACAACCTCTCCTTCATGTGGAGTTCCAACAACTACCACTTCCTCATGCATCTCTCCCATGACTCTTGGGGGTATCTCCTCCAATGTAGTCTCCGACCGTAGAGTGATGGCATTGAGACCGCCTCTTGGGTTTGGTTGGGGTTGTGATGGAAGGTTGGGGGAACTTGAGGGTTGGTTGGTGTTGTTATTGGGAGTTGGTGGTTGGCTTGACATGTTCATCTTTGAGAGTATGTTGGTGAGGTTGGCCAATTGAGTGTTCAAGGCCTCGAATTGAGCCTTGTTGATCTCATCTCGTTTTTTCATAGTGGCTCTAAGCTCATCAACTTGATTGTTAGAAGATGTAGGAGTTTGGTTTTGTTGTCTATGGTGTGGTGTTTAGTACTTGGTGTAGTTGTTTTGGTTTTGGTTGGCTTGGTAGTTGGTGTTATTGTGGTGGTATTGGGATGAAGATTGGTTGTTATTGTGATGAGAAGAAGGATTGTTCCATCTTTGGTTCTGATTGCTTCCTTGTGCATTATCTCTCCACCCTTGATGTTGATTGCTACCTTGATGGTAGTTGTTCTGGCCTTGAGAAGGATATGGTGGACGGTTGTTGTAATTCTCATTGGCTACCACAAGGGCATGTTCCTCTTGAATTTGATGACATTGGTCGGTGTAATGTATGGTGCTAGAGCACAACCCACAAATCCTAGGAGGGCCTTCAAGTTGAGCAACCGGAGGAGGGGCTTGGATGGCTTTGATGGAGTAATACTCCCTTTGATCTCTTTGAATTTGTGTATGGATGGTGGCCATATCCCCAAGTGCCTTGGTTAGACTTGCCTCGGAGGGGGACGGTTCTACCACACCCTTAAGGAGGTTATTCCTCACTCTTGTGTGTTGCGTAGATTCGGCGACATCCTTTATCAAATCCTAAGCTTCTCCTTCCGTCTTGTTTTTCGAAAGGGACCCGCCACTAGAGGCGATAAGCAATCTTCTATCTTCCGCACAAAGACCTCCGGTAAAGTAGCTAATGAGCAAGCGAGTGGTCATTCCGTGATGTGGACATGACTCCAATAGCCTCTTGAACCGAGACCAATACTCATACATGCTCTCTTGGTCTCTTTCCATTATGCCCGAAATCTCTTTCCGGATGTACTCGGTCTTCTCCGGTGAGAAGAACTTGTCAAGAAACTCTGGTGGACGAAATTGTGAACCAGTCTCTTTGTACTTGTGTGAAATTTAATAATTGGCTCTATTTGAATTCACAACTCCGTTCAACTGACCAGCAAGTGTACTGGGTCGTCCAAGTAATAAACCTTACGTGAGTAAGGGTCGAATCCACAGAGATTGTTGGTATGAAGCAAGCTATGGTCACCTTGTAAATCTCAGTCAGGCGGATTAAACATGATACTTGATTAGATTAAAATAAACAAAAAAAGGGGATAGAATACTTATGTAGATTCATTGGTAGGAATTTCAGATAAGCGAGTGGAGATGCTTTTCGTTCCTCTGAACCTCTGCTTTCCTGCTATCTTCATCCAATCAGTCTTACTCCTTTCCATGGCTGGCTTTATGCAAGGGCATCACCGTTGTCAGTGGCTACATCCCCTCCTCTCAGTGAATAATATGCTCACGCACCCTGTCACGGCACGGCTATTCATCTGTCGGTTCTCGATCATGCTGGAATAGGATTCACCCTCCTTTTGCGTCTGTCACTAACGCCCAACAATCGCGAGTTTGAAGCTCATCACAGTCATTCAATCATTGAATCCTACTCGGAATACCACAGACAAGGTTTAGACTTTCCGGATTCTCTTGAATGCCGCCATCATTCTAGCGTACGCCACGAAGATTCTGATTAGGAGATCTAAGAGATATTCATTCTAGCTTAATTCATGTAGAACAGAAGTGTTCATCAGGCACGCGTTCATAAGGGAGAAGGATGATGAGCGTCACATAATCATCACCTTCATCACGTTCTTGGGTGCGAATGGATATCTTAGAAGCGAAATAAGATGAATTGAATGGAAAACAGTAGTACTTTGCATTAATCTTTGAGGAACAGCAGAGCTCGACACCTTAATCTATGGAGTGTAGAAACTATACCGTTTGAAAATACATAAGTGAAGGTCCAGGCATGGCCGAGATGGCCAGCCCCCTATGATCTAAGAACCAGGCGTCAAAAGATCAAAGATGGTAAAAAAGACCAGTAAAAGGTCCTATTTATAATAAACTAGCTACTAGGGTTTACATGAGTAAGTAATTGATGTACAAATCCATTTCCGGGGCCCACTTGGTGTGTGCTTGGGCTTGGGCTTGAGTGTTACACGTGTAGAGGTCCTTGCTGGAGTTGAACGCCAGCTTTTGTGCCAGTTTGGGCGTTCAACTCTGGTTTTGGATCCTTTTCTGGCGCTGGACGCCAGATTTGGACAGAAGGCTGGCGTTGAACGCCAGTTTACGTCGTCAATTCTTGGCCAAAGTATGGACTATTATATATTGCTGGAAAGACCTGGATGTCTACTTTCCAACGTAATTGGAAGCGCGCCATTTCGAGTTCTGTAGCTCCAGAAAATCCACTTTTAGTGCAGGGAGGTCAGAATCCAACAGCATCAGCAGTCCTTTTTCAACCTCTGAATCTGATTTCTGCTCAAGTCCCTCAATTTCAGCCAGAAAATACCTGAAATCACAGAAAAACACAATCTCATAGTAAAATCCAGAAATGTGAATTTAACATAAAAACTAATGAAAACATCCCTAAAAGTAACTAGATCATACTAAAAACATACTAAAAACAATGTCAAAAAGCGTATAAATTATCCGCTCATCACAACACCAAACTTAAATTGTTGCTTGTCCCCAAGCAACTGAAAATCAAATAGGATAAAAAGAAGAGAATATACTACAAATTCCAGACTATCAATGAAACATAGCTCCAATCATATGAGCGGGACTTATAGCTTTTTGCCTCTTGAATAGTTTTGGCATCTCACTTTATCCATCGAGGTTCAGAATGATTGGCATCTATAGGAACTTCAGATTTCGAATTGAGCATTAATGGATAGGAGGGTCCAAAGGAATAAAATCCTGGCCTAAGCGGCTAAACCAAGCTGTCCCTAACCATGTGCCTGTGGCGTGAAGGTGTCAAGTGAAAAGTTTGAGACTGAGCGGTTAAAGTCGTGATCCAAAGCAAAAAGAGTGTGCTTAAGAACCCTGGACACCTCTAATTGGGGACTCTAGCAAAGCTGAGTCACAATCTGAAAAGGTTCACCCAGTTATGTGTCTGTGGAATTTATGTATCCGGTGGTAATACTGGAAAACAAAATGCTTAGGGCCACGACCAAGACTCATACAGTAGCTGTGTTCAAGAATCAACATACTGAACTAGGAGAATCAATAATACTATCTAAATTCTGAGTTCCTATAGATGCCAATCATTCTGAACTTCAAAGGATAAAGTGAGATGCCAAAACTATTCAGAGGCAAAAAGCTACTAGTCCCGCTCATCAAATTGGAGCTATGTTTCATTGATATTTTGGAATTTATAGTATATTCTCTTCTTTTTATCCTATTTGATTTTCAGTTGCTTGGGGACAAGCAACAATTTAAATTTGGTGTTGTGATGAGCGGATAATTTATAAGCTTTTTGGCTTTGTTTTTAGGTAGTTTTTAGTAGGATCTAGCTACTTTTTAGTATATTTTTATTAGTTTTCAAGCAAAATTCACATTTCTGGACTTTACTATGAGTTTGTGTGTTTTTCTATGATTTCAGGTATTTTCTGGCTGAAATTGAGGTACCTGAGCAAAAATCTGATTCAGAGGCTGAAAAAGGACTGCAGATGCTGTTGGATTCTGACCTCCCTGCTCTCGAAATGGATTTTCTGGAGCTACAGAAACCCAATTGGTGCCCTCTCAATTGCGTTAGAAAGTATACATCCTGGGCTTTCCAGCAATATTTAATAGTCCATACTTTGCCCGAGTTTTGATAACATAAACTGGCGTTTGAACACCCACTTTCTACCCTATTCTGGCGTTAAACGCCAGAACTGGCATAAAAGCTGGAGTTAAACGCCCAAACTGGCACCAAAGGTGGTGTTTAACTCCAAGAAGAGTCTCTACATGTGAAAGCTTCAATGCTCAGTCCAAGCACACACCAAGTGGGCCCCGGAAGTGGATTTCTGCACTATCTGCACTTAGTTACTCATTTTCTGTAAACCCTAGTGACTAGTTTAGTATAAAAACTACTTTTAGTGATTTATTTATTATCTTTCATCTTTATATCATTTTGGAATCTATCTTTTGATCTTTGATCACGTTTTGGTGGTTGGCCATTCGGCCATGCCTGGACCATTATCACTTATGTATTTTCAACGGTGGAGTTTCTATACCCCCATAGATTAAGGTGTGGAGCTCTGTTGTTCTTCATGAATTAATGCAAAGTACTATTATTTTTCTATTCAACTCAAGTTTATTCTTATTCTAAGATATTCATTCGTACACAAGAACATGATGAATGTGATGATCAAGTGACACTCATCACCATTCTCACTTATGAACGCGTGCCTGACAAACACTTCTGTTCTACATGAAAACAAGCTTGAATGCATATCTCTTGGATTCCTGGTCCATGCATTTGATTGTCTCTCCTGACAACAGAGCCTTTAATTCCTTGAGATCAGAGTCTTCGTGGTATAAGCTAGAATCAATTGGCATCATTCTTGAGATCCGGAAAGACTAAACCTTGTCTGTGGTATTCCGAGTAGGATCTGGGATGGGATGACTGTGACGAGTTTCAAACTTGCGAGTGTTGGGTGTAATGACAGACATAAAAGGATCAATGGATCCTATTCCAACATGAGTGAGAATCGACAGATGATTAGCCGTGCGGTGATAGTGCATTTGGACCATTTTCACTGAGAGGACGGACGGTAGCCATTGACAACGGTGATCCCCCAACATACAGCTTGCCATGGAAAGGAGTATGAATGATTGAATGAAAACAGTAGGAAAGCAGAGACTCAGAAGCAACAAGCACCTCCATACGCTTATGTGAAATCCCACCAATGAATTACATAAGTATTTCTATCTTATTTTATATTTTATTTATATTTTAATTATCAAAACCTCATAACTAATTGAATATGCCTGACTGAGATTTACAAGATGACCATAGCTTGATTCAAGCCTACAATCTCCGTGGGATCGATCCTTACTCACATAAGGTATTACTTGGACGACCCAGTGCACTTGCTGGTTAGTTGTGCGGAGTTGTGAAAAAGAGTTGAGATTACGATTGTGCGTACCAAGTTTTTGGTGCTGTTTTAGAGATCACAATTTCGTGCACCAATATCTTTTTCCATAACCAATAATAAATCATACTTCCCTGCAATTCCTTGAGAGATGACCTGAGGTTTAAATACTTCGATTATAAATTTTATTGGGTTTTGTTACTTGTGACAACCAAAGTTTTTGTACGAAATGATTCTTTGTTTGTTTAAAAGCTATACCTACAACATGATTATTTTTATAAAATTATTTACTAGCAGAAGTCCTCTCGTCAAATCCCCCTTATATAGCAATCCAAATTCAGCCTCAAGCCTTCAAAATTTGGCCCAAAAGCACCCAGAAATCGTAACGCACGCGTTTCTTTAATGCAACCACGTGCAGGGACCTGTGCGGACGCATAGATGCGTGCCTTCCCACACTCGACTGAAAATTGACCTGTGCGTACGCACAGGTGCGTGCGTACGCACACATGGATTTTCTCGCTTGTGCGCGCGCACGCAAGGCTGTGCGCACGCACACTTTGCTGTGTGTGCTTTTCCTTGTTTTCTTCATATTTTCTCTCTTGTACATGCTTTCTTCCACTTTTTCCCATCCATTCTTGCCTCCAAGGCCTGAAATCACTCACAACCCACATCAGGGCATCGAATGACATAAAAGTGGAATTAAATTGCTCTATTATAGCACAAAATTGCATGTTTTCACATTTAGGTTCACATTAGGGATCAAACACAAAAGTATGCTATTCTGGTGCTTAAGTATGAGTTCATGTGCTAGAATCCATCCAAATTGAGTCGAAATATACCATCAAATATGGACTCATCAATTTCCTCACACTTAAACAATAGCATGTCCTCATGCTAAACCAACAAGGAAAATAATCAAGAGGGGTAATCACTTATTAAATGCAACTATCTATATGCATGCAAGTATATATATAATATCCATGCCTACATATCTATCTATAGTATCTATATGAAATTGGTGAAAACAAACAAACAAATTCTCAAGCAAGTATAGACAATTAGGGCAAAGCAAGGAAACAATTGATAAACCACTATTTTATGGTTGATATTGTGTTTAATTGTGTGGTTTTATCATGATCCTTACCCACTTATTCATTAAATTACAATGCATTTAGATTTCCTTCCTGAATTTATTACATGTTTGAAAACTGCTTCCTAAAGACTTTAATTATTTATTTCTAATTCTCCTTTATTCCATTCGATGCCGTGATCTGTGTGTTGAGTGTTTCAGACTTTACAGGGCATAAATGAGTTGGAGATTGGAAAGGAAGCGAGCAAAAATGGAAGGAACACAAGAATTTGAGGAGATAACCAGTGAGAAGTGACGCGGTCGCATAGATTACGCGACCACGCGAAGGAGAGCAAATCGCAGTGACGCGGCTGCATGGCTCACGCGGCCGCAGGGATTGGAAAAGTTCTAGCGACGCGGTAGCGTGGACGATGCGAACGCGTGGCGAGGAAAAACGCGAATGATGCGTCCGCATGGATGACGCGATCGCGTGACATGTGCGATCTGCATAATTTGCAGAATTCGTTGGGGGCGATTTTGGACCCTATTTTGACCCAGTTTTTGGCCCGGAACAGCAGACTAGAGTCAGAGAACATGCAGAAACAAATAACACATTCATTCAGAGACAGTTTTTTTAGATCTAGTTTTACTCTCTTAGGTTTTTCTCTCTAGGTTTTAGAATTTTAATTTTCAATTGGTCTTAGCATTGGAACATTGAGAAGAGTTATTCCCTCATGAAGAGTTCGTCATTCTAGTTCGTTTTCTCAACTTGGTTTTATTCTTCCATGTTCCTTGTTTTGTTCAATTTTGTTATTTGAATACTTTTATGATTAATTAATGCAATGATTATTTCTCTTTAATTCAATTTCAATTCCAATGATCATGTCTTCTTTTAATTCCCTTTCATATGCTATGGATTTATTATTTACAATGTGTGAGTAGTTTCTTTACTTGATGAGGAGTTGATTAAAAAGGAACTCTTGAGTTGGAAGGATTGAAAGAAAATTTGTAATTGGGTTAATTGTTGGATTGTTATCCTGTCACCAACGCCAATCCCTTTGAACTAAGTGGGTTGCAACTTGTGAACAGATCTAGCATCCCAACTCGTTTGACTTTCCCTTACATAGTAAAGGATAACCAAACAGAGCAACCATTAATTATAAATCAATCTTAAAATCATTCCATCCATAATAGAGATTCTAACTAATCAACTCCCAGTCAAGGCTTTTATTCATATTATTTAAATTTCCTCAATTTACATCCCAATTTACTTAGCTCAACTTCTTGGAACATCTGATTAATAAGATAGCACACTTTTTTGCAACTCGTTGGGAGACGACCTGGGACTTAAAACTCCCAGTAATTTTTAATTGAAATTCTCTGTGACATACTTTTAAATTGATAGGCAGATTTTTGGTGAGTTAAGAACTATACTTGCAACATAACCATTTTAATAATTTTTAATTCACCAGCTTCTGCGGCTCATCAATTTTTGGCGCCGTTGTCGGGGAGTTGCAATAGAGTGCCTATTTTATTAATTAGAATTTATTTATTTGCATTTTACTTTATTTTGCTACTATGAGCTGCATGTTTCTTCCGTTAAACGACGCGTTCACTTCCTGATCCGCGCTTGCTAATATTCGATCCTGAAAGTATAAGGACAATTTCACGAATAAGGCGAGAACAGCGTCGGTTAGCCCGCTCTGAGGGCGGATCTGAAAGTGAATCTGAGGAAGAAACCAGCCCCCGTTCTACTGATTCGGTTGTTTTACGCGCAGAAAACATGGCAGCTAGGAGAGTTACCATCCAGGAGGAAGGAACCCCTAATTTTACAATGCAACCGTTTCAAGCGCATCATCCAGCGGTAGCTACAGATTTTGAAATAAAGCCCGCACTGCTAAATTTGATGCCCAAGTTTCATGGCCTACCTGCTCAAGAGCCTATCAAGCACTTGAGAGATTTCCAGGCAGCCTATTCTACTGTCAGGCGTGATGGCACTGATGAAACTTCAATTTTGCTGAAAGCTTTTCCATTCTCTCTCGAGGGAAAAGTAAGAGAGTGGTACTACACTCAACCTCTAGCAAATGTATCCAACTGGGATACACTTAGAAAGGAGTTTCTGGAGAAATTCTTTCCATCTAAAGTCACTGATAAGCTAAGGAAGGATATCTCCACAATTGTTCAGGATGACAATGAGACTCTCTTTGAATACATGGAGCGCTTCAATAATCTTCTAGAAGCATGCCCCCACCATATGATCGACAAGATCGTGCTACTCAGCTATATTACACAGGGTATGAGGCCCCAAGATAAGACCATACTAGAAAGTGCCAGCAGTGGGTCTATGAAGAAGTACAAGACCACTGATGAAGCTTGGCAATTGATCAGTGATTTAGCTGAATCCACTAGGAACCACAGACAAAAGTAAGGCCGTTCAAAAGCTGTTGCAGAAGTATCTTCTAGCAGAGAGACTGCTGCTCTAACTCAAAGCATCTGTGAAATGACCAACTTGCTGAAGCAAATACAGTTGAATCAACAAGCTCAGCAAGCTCAACCTCCACCATAGCAAAACCAACAACTAGTCCCACAAAGAATTTGCGGAATCTGTACTGATTATAGCCATTACACTGATGAATACCCGCAGCTCCAACAAGAAGACAACATGGTGGCATCCACTCACAACTTCTATGACCGCCCCAACCAAGGGTACAATCAAAGTGGAAATAATAACCATGGATGGCAGGACAATTCAAATCAGAATTGGAGGGACAACAATAACAGAGGAGGCAGAGATAATCAGAAAAATCAGAGGTGGAACAATAACAATAACAGGCAGCAAAATCAACATTACAGAGCACCTCACCTGAGGCAGAACCAAGGACCATAGAACAATCAGTAGCAAACCTCTCAATTTACCTATTCTTCTTCACCTTCTACTAAAGACCTACTGCAATCTTTTGAGAAAAGACAACTGGCCATGGAAAGTAACATCATGAATAGTATTAATGCCAGTCTGGATGGTTTCACCTCTACTATGCAAGCTTTTATGACACAGCTTGGATCAGCACAAAATTCCAGTAACCAAACCTTCAAGCACCACTGGAATCCCTTCTCAACCATTACCAATCCAAAGGGAGGCATTAATGCTATCACCCTGAGGTCCGGAACCACACTGCAGGAGAGGATTCAGGAGGAACCAAGCTCGCCAGAATATGGCTCAGCTGAAGTGGTGGTAGAAATCGAAGATGTTGAAGAGGAAGAGGATATATAGGACATAGCTGAAGAAGAGATAGCTCAACCACAGGAGGAAGCACCAAAAAGCGCAGGCACCATAGAAAACACTACTCCCATTCCATTTCCACAACTTGCAAGGAAGCCCAGGAAGTAGCTGGACCCCAATCCTAAAATGGTAGACATATTCAAAAAGGTTGAGGTAACTGTTCCCCTTTTTGATGTTACTAGTATATGTTCCCGTACACTGTACGGAATAATTAATAAAAATATATAAATTTTTTTATTAAAAGAGATTAAACAAAAAATATATATAATAATTATTAATATAAATATTTTACAAAATTATAATTAAAATTAAATTTTAATTAGTTTTAATGTTAAAAATATTAAAAATAATTAGTATTTGTCTTAACTCTTAACTGATTTAGATTGGTTAAGTGATCATCTCACTCGTCTAAAGTATTAGAGTTTCGAATCCCATCTTGTGTACGTAACAACTCATTGGCTAGCGGTAGACCGTTAATAAATAGAGCTTCAATCCGTGAAAGATTAGTTCTCGACCTGCCGAGTTGGGAAATACAGTGAAAGAAAATAGTATTTGTCTTAAAGGTAGAACAATTCTCATTGATGATAGCATACTTACGGAGATTTGCCTTTGTTGAAATTTAAATGTGACAGTTTTATTTATTAGAATCATATTCATTCAAATGATGTCAAACAATATGATCAACATTGTTACCGGTTAAAATTTTATATTTTATGATATGACTTTCAAGCTTCTAAACTTATAAACTTATGTCATTGCAAAAGTTATTAGATTTATTAATATTTCTTAATAATATTACCAAAATATCGTCATTAAGTATTAGTTTATGTAAAAAGAAACTATAATAACTTTTGTTATTCAATATATAATTTATTCTATTAAAAAATGAATTATTATTTCTAGATTGGTAAATATATTTTTCTCTATTTTTATATCATTTTATTTGGCAATAATTTCTATTAAAAAAACAAATGATTACAATATCTTATAATATGATGTACAAAATAATTTTTATTTTAAAATTAATTCTGGTTAGTGAAAAAAATTCAAAATATTTTCTTACACAAATTTAAATTTAAATTTAAATTTGAATTCAAAATTGATTAATAACTCACATTTTTTAAAATTTTAATTAATAGCAAAAACAAAATTAGTTAGGTGTAAAATATTTAGCATTTAAATTTCAATTATCAAAGTTAGAAATTAATTATAACTTAATAATCGATAATATATATATATATATATATATATATATATATATATATATATATATGTATATGTATATATATTAGTACACAAATAATAATATCAAACATATAATTTAATTTTTTTTAATAGAGCTAATGTACAATTTATTAAGAATTGATTTATTGTCTAAATTTTTTTAATAAACTTTATAGTATGTGAAAATAGTGATCTTATTTTTTATTATTATTTAAAAAATTATTCATAATTTTTTAATATATAATTAACTTAATTAATTATCTTTATTATTCATTTTATACCAAAAAAATCATGTTTATATTACTTGTATATTTTTTAATACTAATAAAATATGTAGGTATTTGTACTATTATATTTATTGTCTTAGATAATGGCTTAAGTTATTTATTTCGTATGTTAAATAATATAAATTATATTTTATATATTAAATTCATCATTTATCCATATTAAGAGCAAAAAAATTATGCAATAGATCGTATGTTATAAAGATTAGTTGATTTACATATAAATTATCTTTAGAAAAATAAAGAAATAATTTATCACATATAATAATCCTTGATATATGTAGTGTCATGTATATATTAAGATGATCTATTTTAATTATGTGAGTAATTATTATTATTCACGTTTTCATTAAGATAGTAAATAATATTTAAAATTAAAAAAAAAAGATAATTAGAATTTTTTTAGTTTGATTATAAAATCTATTGTAAGTATACCTAACTTTTATATATACTAAATATAATCATATTTAATAGTATAGTATTTATTACAGCAATGACCCAAAATATTAACTCAAGTGAGTAAGATCAATTTAGGCCTATTGTTAGGATTCTAAATCTGAATTAGGTTCGTTGTCTAAAATCCCAATGCAGATAAAGTTCATGTGTCCTATCTCAAATCGGCACAAATTGAATTTCCGTTGTTAGTTAGATATAGTAATAGATACTCGTGTAGGCACAGCGGACTCCTTTTTCCGTCCTTTACTCCCGTTTAAAAAAAAATATATCCCCTGTCTTCTCTCCATCTTCGTCGCAAGTCCCCCTATTTAATTATTCCCTCGGCGAATGTCTACCCACGATCATCTATGGATATCCTCTGAAATTTTTGAAAAAAAAAACAAAAAAAACTATAATATAATAATCATAAAATAATCAATTCAATATAATTTAACACAACTCATAATATATTCATTATAAAAAATAATATTTCAAAAAAATATAAAAATATTTTCCAACATAATATAATATTTTAGGGCGAGACTAAGCGACAGAATGACGAACATAAGAGGTAAAGAAAGTGAGTTAGAGAAAGAGTAGATACAAAATCAAGGCTAAGGATGAGTCTAGAAGAAAAAAAAAGAGTTTAAATTAGAGACAGAAATTAGAATTACTAAATTTAAGATATATATATATATAACGGGTCCCTTGAAGAGGGTACATATGTCCCCATCTCAGTCTATTTCACGTGGACAGGTCTCCAACCGTAAAAATTTCACAGATCCCTATTTAATCCCAAATTGCAAGTAACTCAGTGAATATCCATTTGGCTAGTCTTATTTATCATTCTAATTGCTAGCATTTGTTAGTTCGTGACGTAAAACTACTCTAGCCACTTAGTAAATTCCTAGATAACCATATCATTCTCATAAAATCACATGTATCCTTGTTATAACAATATTAATAAAAAATAAGTGGTTAAACACTAAATGAGTTATATTTTTCATATATATAACAATGGCTAATATCACATATTATAACTTGTGAAATTATATTATAAAATATTGATAAGTTTGAACAACTTTAAAAAATAAAAAATATTAAAAAATTACTATTTGATTCATAAGATTTTATTTTTAGAAATTTGTCTATAGTCTATAATTAATAATGAAATTACATATATGCTATTTATCTTATATGTATTTTATTTTACTTGATAGAAACTTATACTTTTTTTGTATCGACAATATTAGTGACTATAGAGAGATTTTTACCTTTAAATAAAACTATAGAGAAATTAAAAACAAAATCTGTTGATATTTTTTTGATAATTCATTTAATTTTTAATTAAAATTAAAATTAGATTATATATTCAATTTATATTTGTTTGTTTATTATAATAATTATTTGTAATAGATAATATATTTAAGTATTTTTGAAAGAAATAATTTAATTTTACACAATTGAAAGATAACCATAAAATTGAATTTAAGACGTAGTGAAATATAATAAACACATTAGGAATAAAAGTTAAATAAATAATTAAAAATAAGATAAAAAAAAAAGCAACTAAAAGAAGTAGTGGGCAAGAAAGACTATACATGTCGTTGGTAAAAAATACACTGCAAGAAAAATTTAGTATAATCAATAAAGATAAAATATGAAAGACAAAAATCAAGATATGTTCCTATTAAAAAAATTTAAAAAAATATTATGAAGAAGAACTTATTAAAGTTCTAAAAAAATATTACAGAAAATTTGAAATATTAATAAACAAATTTAATAATATCCTTAAAAACTATTAATTGAAATACATAAAAAAATATATAAAATAAAATCATAAAAAATTTTGACAAAATAAAGAAATTACAAAGATTATAATAGAAGTATAAAAAAAAGACAAAGAAAGTGTAAAGTACATTTTAATTATATATATATATATATATATATATATATATATATATATATATATATATATATATATATATATATATAGGTATAAGTATTGTTTTAGTCCCCAACGTTGAGGGTCCGAATCGAAACCGTCGTAATTTTCGATTTAGAATCATCCTTAACGTTTTTTTCGTATTAAAATCGTCCCTTTAATTTTGTTTGGACAAAAATATCCTCACCACTACCAACACAATTACCTCCAACACGAACACCAACACCAACACCAACACCACAACCACCACCAGCACCACCACTAACACCACCACCACCACCACCACCACCACCACCACAACCTCAACCACAACCACAACCACCACCTCCAAACAGAAACAGAAACAACACCAAACAGAAACAGAAAGAACACCAAACAGAAGCAAGAAAGCAGAGGCGAGGCAGAGGCGGCGAGGCAAAGGCAGAGGCGGCGAGGCGGAGGCGGCGAGGCGGCGGCAGTGGCTCGCGTCTCCTCTCTCCCTCGCGATCTCCAACGGCGATGGGACCACCACGGCGACGGCGGCTCCAAGCTTCGCCGCCGCCGTCCCCCTTTCCCCTTCCCCCTCCTCCTCCCCCTCTCCATTTCCCCCCACCCCCACCCCGCGTCCTTTCCCCTTCCCCCTTCACCGCCGCCGTCTCCCTCCCCCCTTTCCCCTTCCTCCTCTGATCTCCCCTTCCCCCCACCCCCACCCTGCGTCCTTTCCCCTTCCCCCCACCCCGAACCCGCGTCCCCTTCATTTTCTTCCTCTTCTTCTTCGGCTTCTTCCACTTCCCCTCCTCTCTCTCTTCGACGCCGGCGCCGTCCCCCCTCCCCCTTCCCCTTCCCCTTCCCCCTTTCCCTCCCCTCCCCCTTCGAATACCCTTCCCCCCTCCCCCACGCGTTTTCTTTTGTTTTTTTTTTTAATTTTATAGTTTTTTATAGGGGTAGTTTAGGAATAAATTAAAAAATTTTATTAGAATGAACGATTTTAAATTTAAATACGACTTTAAGGATGATTTTAAATCAAAATATACACCAGGGACGGTTTTGATTCCGACCCTCAACGTGAGGGACCATAACAATACTTATCCCATATATATATATATATGAAAGTTTTAAATTAAATTCATTTATTTTATTTTTTTATTCATTATTTATTAAATAATTTAATATTTATTTTGGTCAAATCAAATAATTAGTATAATTGATGACAAGTCATCTTAGCCTAGTTTCACTAGCCTTTTTCTTTTGTTTTCAATTGAATTATGCACTTTCTTGAGCCATAAACAAGCCAATTGGATAGATTTTCATGTTTTCTTTGATTTAATCAACCATAGATGAATTAATGGAATTTTATGAGGTTTTATGCTATAATTGTCATATATTATGAAAGAATAAATATCTCATGATTTTGAGCATAGCTTTGATGTATTTGGTTGATTAATGATAGGTGAAGAAAGCTTGGAGAAAGGTTGAAGCAAGAAGGAATGGCTAGGAGGAAGAGAGAACAAAAAGTTTGAGCAAAAGTTTGCCTCAAACTTTAGCTCAAACTTTTGGAATAAGTGAAAATGAACCAGGGAGCAAAAAGCTGGACCAAAAGTTTGCCTCAAACTTTTGCGCAAACTTTTGGGAAAAAAGCTTGACCATAAGTTTGCCTCAAACTTTTGCGCAAACTTTTGGGAGAAAAGCTTGAGCCAACGTTTGCCTCAAACTTTTTGGCAAACGTTGGCATCACAAATCAACACCCTGGAGAGAAAAAGTTTGCGCCAACGTTTGCCTCAAACTTTTTCACAAACGTTGGCGCCATGAGTGTGCATAAGGGGGCCAACGTTTGAGCAAAAGTTTGACCCCAAACTTTGGCCCAAACGTTGGTAGCAGCAAGGATGGGGTGGCTGATATGAAAAGTTTGAGTAAAAGTTTGCCTCAAACTTTTACTCAAGCTTTCATGATTCCAAACCCGGTTCACTTCGGTTCTTCTCCAAACTCCAAGAGCAATCAACCAAGGCCTCTATCAACTCAATTCCATCAAGAGCAAAGACCCAATTGAAGGCTTGAAGACCATTTGAAGAAAGTGTATAAATAGCATAGGATTTAAGTTTTTAGAGAGCTTTTCCTTTAGTTTTGATAGAGAGTTTTCGGAGAGCTCTTGGTGTGGAGTAAATTTTAATTTCTAAGTCTCGGGGAAGGAGAATTGAATTCCCTTCCTCTTAGTTTTCTTGCTTTAAATTTTAATTACAATTGTCTTGGATCTTGGGTTGGAGAATTGAAGGAATTCTGTTTCAATCTCATCCTAAGATCTCTCTGTTTCATTTTACTACATAATTGAATTTTCATTTTGGTTAATTGCTTCTGTCTTCTACTTTCTCTGCAATTTACAATTTACAATTCCTTTGCAATTGTTCTTGTTGGATCTAGGAAGGCATTGAGATCTAGACTTGGTTATCTAGTCTCTTGGGTCCTGAGATCTGAATTATCATTTTACATTCTCTGTTTACTGCTTTCAAGCTCATTTACATTTCTATTTCAAGATCCGATTCAATCCAAGTCATCCTTTACTTCTCTATTTGTTGCAATTTTACTTTTCCTTGTTTAATTTCTGCAAATCCAATTCCCAATTCCCTTTACAATTCAAGCCATTTACATTTCTTGCACTTTAAGATTCTGCAATTTACATTTCTTGCGTTCTAAGTTTCTGCCATTTAATTTCTTGTTCTTTAAGATTCAGCACTTTAAATTTCGGTTCTCTTTAAATTCAATGCAATTTACCTATTCTCTTTACTTTCTATGCAATCTAAACTCTGCAAATCACAAATCACTCAACCAAATCTTGATTCGCTTGACTAAATCAACCACTAAACTAAAATTGCTCAATCCTTCGATCCCTGTGGGATCGACCTCACTCCTGTGAGATATTATTACTTTATGCGACCCGGTGCACTTGCCGGTGAGTTTTGTGTCGGATCGTTTTCCGCACATCAATAATTAATTATTTATACTTAATGTTATTTATCTAGTAGTATAACTGAAACATTGAAATATCAAGAATAAAACTAAAACTAAATATTAAGCATAAAATTAAAAAAATTATATTTACTATCTTATAATTTTTTTAGATAAAAATAGAAAATAATATATTTATAAATAAATAAAAATTATTATTAAAAAATGAATATCCAAATAAAACAAAAATAAACTATAACTTGTAAAAGCAATTTATAAGATTTGTTACACAAATATTAAAATGTATGAAACGTGATGTCGCTAAGTTAGCGTTTGGAAGAAAGACAAAGACTGAAAGACTGAGACTGAGAGACTGAGACTAAGACTGAAATAAGTTTCAGTATTGTGTTTGGTGTAAAGTGAGAGACAGAGACTGAAATAAGAATGAACTCTAATTTAATTTGCATAAAGAGTAAAGTTGGAATTAATTAATTGAAATTAAGATATTTTAGATATAAAATATTATTAAAACTCAATTTTGATTCTAAAAAATTTCAGTCCTCTGTCCCCACTTTTTGAAAGTACTGAAATACTGAAATTTTGGGAACATAGACTGAAATTTTAATACCAGTTTTTGGGCCAACAAACATGATATTGAGTTTCAGTCTCTTAGTCTCTGTTCTAGTACAACACAAATACAAATCATACAATATAAACAATTGTATAAAATTAGAAATAAAATCTTCAAACTCAATTAATATAACAATAAATGAAAATTTTGTTATTTTTCTACTAAACGCAAGTAGTAAATATTGGACAAAATGAAATTATATTTTTATAAATATATTTACAGATAACTAAAAAATTAAAAATAAACACACTAAACAACATATAGCATCAATGGTAAAATATAACTTAAAAAAATACTTAAATTCAAAAAGAATGTGCATGTGATGAATTATAATAAATTTATATATGAGGAGTAAAAATAAAATAAAAAATAAAAATAAAATAAAGAGAACAATTAAAAGAAGTAAAAAAAGGTAAAATAAATAATGTGTGGAACAAATAAAAAAGTATTATAATGGAAGATTAATATAATCAATGAATATAAAAGATAAAAGAGAAAAATTAAAATACGATCTCATTAAACAAATTTCAAGAAAAATTTTTTGAAGAAGAATCTATTAATCAAATTTTATAAAAATATTATAAAAAATTTAAAATTCCTTTAAATAAAATAATTCTATTAATTAAAATACATAAAAAAATAATTGATATAAAATAAAACTATAAAAAAAATTAGAAAAATTAAGATAGAAAAAACAAAAATAAAGAAATTACAAACATTACACTCGAAGTACAAAATAGAGGCAAAAAATGGATAGAAAGCACATTCTAATTATATATAATTAAAATATGTTGAGTTATTAAATTCAAGAAATTGAATTGATGACTAAAAATAATGACTAAATACAATAAATTTTGATGACTAAAAATAATAAATTAAACTAAAAAAATTAAAAAATATTATCTGAGAATATCAGAATCATAGAATATATAATATAAAAGTATATATACATTAATAACAAAATAAAATCGTAGCATATAAAATTGGAATCTTTCAATATTTTTAAATGAATTAAATGAATTCATTTAAAAATAATAAATATTCATTCACTACAATAATTAATACCTATTTTGTTTACTGGACCACAATAATAAGAGAGCAATTGAAAAATATATGTGACCAGTTTAAATAATTTATTTAAGTATCAATTAATTAATACTCGTTCTATAAATTAAATTAAATGAATTCATTTATTTCACTGTCTTATATATTATTTATTAAATTATTTAATATTTATGTAGTTTAATGAATCAAAACAAAATTTTAAATAATTTAATATCTATTCTAATTAAATTAAATATTGGATTAGTTATGATTGATGTAATTTAATGAATCAAATAAAATATTAAATGATGGAATATTATTTATTCTAATAAAATCGAATCAAATATAATTATTTAGTTATAATTTATATTTATTTCATAAGAACACATTTTAAAAATATTTATTTTTAAATAATTTTTATAAAATATTTTTTTATAATGTTTCTAGTCTATGCTTTAAGGGCACAATTAGCAGAATCCATTAAAAAATACTTAATTAGTTAATACAAATAATTAGTATACTTGATTTGGTTCAATAAATTAAAAGAAACAAATGTAAAAGGTGTAACACCCTACCATACAAAGTCTTATGCTTAAGTCATAATTCAGAGATGGCAATGTATTACGACCTCTAAAACAAAAATTTAGTACGTATAGTAGTATGAATAATTGATTATAACTAGGAGCCTTTGCAGAAAAAGGGGGTAAACAAAAACCGTAACTCGAACGGGCAACACTCCGATCGATAACGTAACGAACCGGGATAAGCTAACGCGAGATCATATATATAAAGAGTGTCAAAAACAAGAATATCAAGACTCAAAACCCGGCTGCGAAGAGAACCGGTCCGAGCATAGCAATATATACATATGATAAAATAAGGAAACCCCAAAGGGACACAAATACAGAAAACCTATTCTCCAAAAATCCCCTCTAGAAGGAGTCATCACAGTTTGTATTATTTAATGGAGATAAAAGTATCTAAACAAGATATATAACCCAAAACAGAGTCCCGAGAACAAAGGATCTTCGCTAATCCAGAAGTCTCCAGCATGCCTCAACGAGAAGCCTCGCGTCCTGCATCTGAAAACCACAAAATCCGCATGGGTGAGAACCAGAGGTCCCCAACACGGTAACAGCTTCCACATATATAATACATAATAATAGAGGGAAGCCGAAGGCAATCCTAGAACTTCCTTCTTATAATATCAAAGCTTATAAACAAGCTAAACCGTAAGTGGCAACTGACTAAAGATTCTTCAGTCTAACTAATACTTCCCTTTCCAATTCCTTCAGACCTCCCAACCACCAGCAGGAGTATAATATAGCAAACACAGTTATATCAGACAAGAGATTTACAAATAGGAACAGATAAGGCATTTAGGCAATTAGCAAGTAATATGCAGTCAAATAGGCAGTCTCAAACAATTCATGTAGTATGCTTATGATGCATGCCTGTCCCTAGTGGCTGATGATATCATCTGTCGGTTATAGAGCCAACCCGACAAGTCCTGGTAGCTAGCCATTGGACTGTCCCTCTGTCGTGCATCCCCAAGTCGAGTTATACTCATCATAAACTTGATCATAATCATGATCCATATCCATCACCCTCAATGGTGAATATTTATCCATCACCATCACTGGTGAATATTTATGGGGGCGAGCTCATCCGGGCCTTTCACAGTGCCCGGCCACACTTACGACATTGGGTTAACAGAGCTTCGAGTCTCAACCTGGAGCACATGGTGGCTAGCCATTGCTACTACCCAGGGAAACCCTCATCTCCAATGGTGGAAGTGCCAACATTCACAATTCATTCAACAGCATATATGCATTTATACTTAGCCATAAACATGGCTCCGCCGCCACACGGCATAATCCAGCCATCCGGCTCACGGTTAAATCCATAACCAGCCAATTCATTAACAATTACGGCCATTCGGCCCATGGCATAACAAGCACTTTCACCGCCATCCTCCACATCTCACATAATCATCTTTGATCCTCATGGATCATTCATTTTTCCCTTGCTTCACTCGCAAGTTACCATATTCACTAGCCCTTTTCCTCATGCTAGGCATATCATAATGATTTAAGACATAAGTGGTGAGATTGGAGGCTTAGAAGTATGAAGTTTGGCTTTTAAAACTCAAAAATCAACTTTGGGATGAAAACAGGGCCACGCGTACGCGCACTCCACGCGCACGCGTGGATGATGCTTTCTCGAAGAACGGCGCATACGCGCCAAGTGCGCCTACGTGCGAGGGGTCATTCTGCTAAAAATTTTCTAAGTTAAAAGCTGCAGAATTCACAGATTCAACCCCCAATCTTCCGACGGTCATAACTCTCTCATTTTAAATCATTTTTCACCCGTTCTTCGAACGGCATGGACATCCCGGATCCAATTTCATTTCTAAACAGAATTGGCACAAATCAAAGATCTGTAGTCCAAGTTATGTCCCGTCAAAGTATGCCCAAAAACCATATTTTCATTCAAAACCACAAAGTGCCATTTTCAAAACAAGCCACTTTCAACTCTTTTCAAAATCAATTAAAACATGCCAATTTCATCCCTTTTCTTTGAAATCAATCAAAGTGTACCAAATTCAACAACAAGCCATCCTCAACTCACGCATTGACATTTTACCAAAATTCTCAAAACTACCTCCAACCATTTTAACACTTCTCAATCAAAAGGCCAAAGGATAAACACAATATTATGTCATACATCCTACTCATCCCAATTTCTAACAATATCAATTTTCAATCAACCATCATTATACATAATCATCATACTCACCAACAATATGGCACCACCCATCAATTCAACCTCAATCATTCATCAAGCATATATCACAACATGCATTTTCTCACATATCATACAATCAAGGCATCAATATTCATAATCACACATATGATCACATCATATATCTCAACCATTCCACAACATCATCAATTCAATGCCTATCTTAGGGCCTCTAGCCTAAGTATTTCCTACCACATTACATATTAGATACGGGAAACCGAAACCATACCTTAGCCAATTTCCCAAGCTCAACCGGAGCACTTCCAAACCACTTGTCCACAAGCTCTCAAGGTATCAACACCTCCAAGAACAGATTTTATCACACAAAACCCTCTTCCAAGCTTTCCAAAATCACCAATCAAGCTCCAATATTCACATATACACAACCTAAGCCACAATCATCATACCCATACACAACATCTCAATACCCAAACCTCATAGAACAACAAATTATACTAGGGTTGAGAATCTTACCACACCCAAGGTCCAAAGAGACAAGATTAACCTTCTCCTTCAAGAGAGTTGGGTCCTATAACATCAAAGAACCCAAAATCTCAACATTTTTACTCATGAAACTCGAAATCAAGGGCTGGAATTTCGAACAGTAAAACGTGGCTTACCACAAGATTAATTGTATGGGTTTAGTAGAGCTCTCCGCGGTGAACGCGTGGCCGTAAACGGAGCGGCAATCGGAGCTCTAAATCAAAAGTTATGGTGGTTTGAAGATCAAGTGAGAGATAGAACTTGAGAGAGTGTTCTTCCCTCCATGGCCTCCATTTCAGCGTGTTTAGTGTCTCAAATGAGGAGAGAGAGTGCTGAAAACTAGGGTTTTGGTTTAGTTTAGTTGGGCCAAGGGCCCACTTTGGGTCCGGTTGGCCCGGTTTGGCCCGTTCGGTCCAATCTTGGTCCAATTTCTATAAAATTGGTACCGAAATTCTCGTCTCAATTTCCTCTATCATATTAAGCCATAAAAATAATATTTTTGGCTTTCTAGAATAAATTCTCATTTATGGGTTAATTAGCCGTTAATTAACCGGATCTTACATTCTACCCACCTAATTGGGAATTTTGCCCACAAAATTCAAATTCAAATTCAATTACCTGAGAATAAGTGCGGATAATCCGTTCGCATCTCCGACTCAAGTTCCCAAGTGTGTTCCTCAACACCGCCTCGACTCCAAGCCACTTTGACTAATGAAACCTCTTTTCCACACAACCGTTTGATACTAGTATCATCAATTCTGATTGGAGCCACTGGAAGCGTCAAATCTTCTCTTAACTGAACCGATTCGGGTTCTAACACATGGCTAGCATCAGGAGTGTACTTTCGAAGCTGCGACACGTGAAATACGTCGTGCAGGTTTGAAAGATGGGGTGGTAGAGCCACCCGATACGCCACCGGCCCAATCCTCTCCAAGATCTGAAATGGACCAATGTATCGAGGATTCAACTTCTTTGCTTTAATCGCTCTACCGACTCCTGTGGTCGGAGTAACTTTCAGGAAAACATGATCTCCTGCCTCAAATTCTAAGGGCTTCCGCCTTTGATCGGCGTAACTCTTTTGACGACTCTGCGCCGTAAGCATCCTATCTCGGATTTTCTTGACTTGTTCAGTGGTCTCAGCTATCATTTCCGGCCCCAACAAGCCTTTCTCTCCAGCTTCATACCAACATAGTGGAGATTGACATTTTCTCCCATACAAAGCCTCATACGGAGCCATTCCGATGCTCGCATGGTAACTATTATTGTATGCAAACTCTACTAACGGCATATACCGATCCCAACTCGCCGGTTGGTCCAAAACACAAGCTCTCAACATATCCTCTAGTGTTTGGATCGTCCTCTCAGATTGACCATCTGTTTGAGGATGGTACGCTGTACTCAAGCTTAATCGAGTTCCAAAAGCTTTCTAAAATGCACCCCAGAACCTCGAAGTGAAACGAGGATCTCTATCAGAGATTATAGTAGCAGGTACACCATGGAGTCTCACAATCTCCTTTATGTATAACCGAGCTAGCTCCTCAAGGGTGTAAGTCATCCGAACGGGTAAAAAGTGAGCTGACTTCGTCAGTCGGTCCACGATCACCCAGATAGCATCAAAACCAGTCCTAGTCCTTGGCAATCCTGACACAAAGTCCATTGCAATACTTTCCCACTTCCATTGCGGAACCTCTAAGGGTTGCAACATCCCAGAAGGTCTTTGATGTTCAATCTTTACCTTTTGACAAGTTAAGCACTTTGAAACATATTCCGCCACATCATTCTTCATACCCGGCCACCAAAACATCGCCTTTAAATCATGGTACATCTTAGTACTCCCCGGGTGAATGGAGAATCCGCTTTTGTGTGCCTCCTTTAAGATATCTTGCCTCAAAGTGCCAACATCCGGCACAATGATCCTACCCTTGAATCTCCATAACCCATCTTTTTCTTCCGACACTCTCCACTGTTTTCCTTGCTCGATAGCCGGTAACACCTTCCATAACGCTTCATCATTTTCATGAGCCTTTAGGAGTTCGGACTTAAAGTCACTCGAGATTTCTAATCGGCTCAAACACAAGGTTCCAGATACTTCTCGAGCACCAATTTTTAGACTCTCGAATCCCTTGAGCAACTTCTCCTCTTGAAGCATCATCCAAGACGCATATAACGACTTTCGACTTAACGCATCCGCCACTATATTCGCCTTTCCAGGATGGTAATTTAACTCAAAGTCATAGTCTTTCAACAATTCCATCCACCTCCTTTGCCTCATATTAAGCTCTTTCTGATCAAAGAGGTATTTCAAGCTCTTGTGATCGGAGAAGACTTGGAACTTAACCCCATAGAGATAATGCCTCCACACCTTCAAGGCAAACATAACCGCAGCGAGTTCCAAATCGTGCGTAGGATAACTAACTTCGTGAGGTCTCAACTGTCGTGAGGCATACGCCACCACATTATGATGCTGCATCAGCACGCACCCTAGGCCCTTTAACGATGCATCACAGTACACCTCAAAAGGCTTGTTCGGCTCAGGTAACACTAACACAGGTGCAGTGGTCAACTTTTTCTTCAATGTCTGAAAGCTCTCCTCGCACTCAGGAGTCCAAACAAACGGAGTGTCTTTGCGAGTTAACTTTGTCAACGACAAAGCTAATTGCGAAAAGCCTTTGATGAACCTTCGGTAATAGCTAGCTAAACCCAGAAAACTCCTTATCTCAGTTACTATGGTTGGTTGCTTCCAATCCATCACAGCTTCTACCTTGGTTGGATCTACGGCTATTCCCTTCTTACTCACCACGTGACCCAAAAACTTCACCTCACTCTTCCAGAACTCACACTTAGACAGTTTCGCATAGAGTTTCTTCTCCTTTAAAATCTGCAACACGGTCCGCAAGTGTTCCGCATGCTCTTCTTCAGTCTTGGAGTAAATTAGTATATCGTCAATGAAGACAACCACGAATTTATCCAGAAACGGACGGAACACTCTATTCATGTAATCCATGAATACTGCAGGAGCGTTCGTCAACCCAAAGGACATTACAGTGTACTCGTAATGACCATAACGAGTCCTGAAAGCGGTCTTAGGGATATCCTCACCCCTCACCCTTATCTGGTGATAACCGGATCGCAAATCGATCTTAGAGAAAACCCCAGCTCCTTGTAACTGGTCCATGAGATCATCAATTCTCGGCAATGGGTATTTATTCTTTATGGTGACCTTGTTCAGCTGCCCGTAATCCACACAGAGCCGCATACTTCCATCTTTCTTCTTTACCAGTAACACTGGAGCACCCCACGGGGAAACACTTGGTCGGATAAAGTTCTTACCCAACAATTCCTCTAACTGAGACTTTAGCTCGGCCATCTCTAACGGTGACATCCTATAAGGAGCACTTGAGATTGGTCCTGCCCCAGGCACCAATTCAATAGCAAACTCGACCTCTCGGTTAGGTGGAAATTCCTCAATATCATCGGGAAACACTTCCGAAAACTCACACACTACCGGAATCTGATCCAACCTTTGATCATCACCCGAAACACCCGCGGTTAACAACAGGATACCCTGACATTCGGTTCCAGAACAGTTCACCATCATTGAATTCAAGTAATAATTATTCACCACAACCGGCCCTTCTGTATCCTCCGGCATAAAGTACACCGACTTGGTAGAACAATCAAGCAGGACATGGTTTTCGGATAACCAGTCCAATCCCAAGATAAGATCAAGACCGATCATCGGTAAGCAGATTAGATTATGGACAAAATCACGCTGCTTGAACCTAAACGAAACTTTCGGGCATCCTAGTCTAGTTACCATGGCTTCATGGGTAGCATTATACACTTTTAAGTCATAACCTAAGGTTACGATCTTCAACCCTAACTCATGGGCTTTCTCAAATGCAATGAATGAATGCGATTCTCCCGAATCAAATAAAGCATTTAAAGTTTGACCAGCCATTTCACAGTTACCTCGAATGAGTGTCTCGGATCCCTCTGCACCCACAGCTGAGGTGGTGAACACCCGACCAGTCTGTTGTGCTTTCCCAGCACCTTGCTTTTGCTTCTCTGGACAACTTGCGGCTTTATGCCTCGCCTTTCCACAATTGTAGCACAAACCCCATCCGGCCTTGCATGGTACTCCCGGATGGTGACTCCCACACCTAGTACAAGCTTGATCATTCTGAGGCTGCTTCCCAAACCTTTTTCCTTGGGAGTAGTTGTTGTTGGGCCTCCTAAAAGAACCTCCCCTCTTGAAAGGCGGACCTCTAGGTGCAAAGCTCTTCCCTCGGTTCTGTAAAAATGATCCTTTGTGACTTCCTTTCTCAGCGGTTGCCCTCTTCACACACTCTTCAGCAACCCTACACTTGTTCACCAACTCGGAGAAAGTCCTAATCTCCATTGGTCCCACTGAACTGAAAATATCGCTCGGGAGTCCTCCTTCGTACTTAACACACTTCCATTCCTCATATTCCACCGGAGTCCCTTGACACATACGAGAGAATCTGAACAGCTCCTCAAACTTGTCAGTATACTCAGATACGGACATAGTACGCTGCTTCAGCTGCAACAATTCAAGCTCCTTGGCCGTCCTAGCAGAAGTCGGAAAGTACTTCTTATAGAACTCCTCTTGGAAGACATTCCAGGTGATATAATCATCACCCTGCTGCAGGAGGCGTCGGATCCCTTGCCACCAATGTGACGCTTCCCCAGTGAGCAAATAGGTAGCGAACTCTACACGCTGCCTTTCAGGTACCACCTGCGCTTGCAGTGCTCGTTCCATGGCTTGAAACCACGTATCGGCTTCAGTCGGGCTGGTAGTTCCCTTGAACTTCAGTGGATTAACCTTCAAAAAGTTCGCCAGTGTCATCGAACCCTGAACTCCACCTCCGTCATTACCATGGTTGTTCATCTGTTGACCAAGAGCCTCAGCAGTGGCTTGCATAGCAGTAGCCATGTTCTCCAACGCAGTCATAAAGTTCACCGGGTCATTAGGATTAGTCTCCGGCGCACGAGCATTCGTATGTCCTCTCCCACGGCCTCTACCGCGTCCACGAGGCGCCATCTGGTTTCTATACACACCAAACAATCAATATTAAGTTGATCAGTCTCAATATCGGAAGTCTGGTGCTTCAAAGTCCCAAATGCATGCTCATGAACGTTTATGCCAATTATATCAAGCAGATATACTAGTAGCACATAACACACACACAGAGAATGCACAGAAGCATATTCAGTCCATTCCTCAGGCTCTACAGGAACGAACTGCTCTGATACCATAATGTAACACCCTACCATACAAAGTCTTATGCTTAAGTCATAATTCAGAGATGGCAAGGTATTACGACCTCTAAAACAAAAATTTAGTACGTATAGTAGTATGAATAATTGATTAAAACTAGGAGCCTTTGTAGAAAAAGGGGGTAAACAAAAACCGTAACTCGAACGGGCAACACTCCGATCGATAACGTAACGAACCAGGATAAGCTAACGCGAGATCATATATATAAAGAGTGTCAAAAACAAGAATATCAAGACTCAAAACCCGGCTGCGAAGAGAACCAGTCCGAGCATAGCAATATATACATATGATAAAATAAGGAAACCCCAAAGGAAACCCAAAGGGACACAAATACAGAAAACCTATTCTCCAAAAATCCCCTCTAGAAGGAGTCATCACAGTTTGTATTATTTAATGGAGATAAAAGTATCTAAACAAGATATATAACCCAAAACAGAGTCCCGAGAACAAAGAATCTTCGCTAATCCAGAAGTCTCCAGCATGCTTCAACGAGAAGCCTCGCTTCCTGCATCTGAAAACCACAAAATCCGCATGGGTGAGAACCAGAGGTCCCCAGCACGGTAACAGCTTTCACATATATAATACATAATAATAGAGGAAAGCCGAAGGCAATCCTAGAACTTCCTTCAGATAATATCAAAGCTTATAAACAAGCTAAACCATAAGTGGCAACTGACTAAAGATTCTTCAGTCTAACTAATACTTCCCTTTCCAATTCCTTCAGACCTCCCAACCACCAGTAGGAGTATAATATAGCAAACAGTTATATCAGACAAGAGACTTAGAAATAGGAACAGATAAGGCATTTAGGCAATTAGCAAGTAATATGCAGTCAAATAGGCAGTCTCAAACAATTCATGTAGTATGCTTATGATGCATGCCTGTCCCTAGTGGCTGATGATATCATCTGTCGGTTATAGAGCCAACCCGACAAGTCCTGGTAGCTAGCCATTGGACTGTCCCTCTGTCGTGCATCCCCAACTCGAGTTATACTCATCATAAACTTGATCATAATCATGATCCATATCCATCACCCTCAATGGTGAATATTTATCCATCACCATCACTGGTGAATATTTATGGGGGCGAGCTCATCCGGGCCTTTCACAGTGCCCGGCCACACTTACGACATTGGGTTAACAGAGCTTCGAGTCTCAACCTGGAGCACATGGTGGCTAGCCATTGCTACTACCCAGGGAAACCCTCATCTCCAATGGTGGAAGTGCCAACATTCACAATTCATTCAACAGCATATATGCATTTATACTTAGCCATAAACATGGCTCCGCCGCCACACGGCATAATCCAGCCATCCGGCTCACGGTTAAATCCATAACCAGCCAATTCATTAACAATTACGGCCATTCGGCCCATGGCATAACAAGCACTTTCACCGCCATCCTCCACATCTCACATAATCATCTTTGATCCTCATGGATCATTCATTTTTCCCTTGCTTCACTCGCAAGTTACCATATTCACTAGCCCTTTTCCTCATGCTAGGCATATCATAATGATTTAAGACATAAGTGGTGAGATTGGAGGCTTAGAAGTATGAAGTTTGGCTTTTAAAACTTAAAAATCAACTTTGGGATGAAAACAGGGCCACGCGTACGCGCACTCCACGCGCACGCGTGGATGATGCTTTCTCGAAGAACGGCGCATACGCGCCAAGTGCGCCTACGTGCGAGGGGTCATTCTGCTAAAAATTTTCTAAGTTAAAAGCTGCAGAATTCACAGATTCAACCCCCAATCTTCCGACGGTCATAACTCTCTCATTTTAAATCATTTTTCACCCGTTCTTCGAACGGCATGGACATCCCGGATCCAATTTCATTTCTAAACAGAATTGGCACAAATCAAAGATCTGTAGTCCAAGTTATGTCCCGTCAAAGTATGCCCAAAAACCATATTTTCATTCAAAACCACAAAGTGCCATTTTCAAAACAAGCCACTTTCAACTCTTTTCAAAATCAATTAAAACATGCCAATTTTATCCCTTTTCTTTGAAATCAATCAAAGTGTACCAAATTCAACAACAAGCCATCCTCAACTCACGCATTGACATTTTACCAAAATTCTCAAAACTACCTCCAACCATTTTAACACTTCTCAATCAAAAGGCCAAAGGATAAACACAATATTATGTCATACATCCTTCTCATCCCAATTTCTAACAATATCAATTTTCAATCAACCATCATTATACATAATCATCATACTCACCAACAATATGGCACCACCCATCAATTCAACCTCAATCATTCATCAAGCATATATCACAACATGCATTTTCTCACATATCATACAATCAAGGCATCAATATTCATAATCACACATATGATCACATCATATATCTCAACCATTCCACAACATCATCAATTCAATGCCTATCTTAGGGCCTCTAGCCTAAGTATTTCCTACCACATTACATATTAGATACGGGAAACCGAAACCATACCTTAGCCAATTTCCCAAGCTCAACTGGAGCACTTCCAAACCACTTGTCCACAAGCTCTCAAGGTATCAACACCTCCAAGAACAGATTTTATCACACAAAACCCTCTTCCAAGCTTTCCAAAATCACCAATCAGGCTCCAATATTCACATATACACAACCTAAGCCACAATCATCATACCCATACACAACATCTCAATACCCAAACCTCATAGAACAACAAATTATACTAGGGTTGAGAATCTTACCACACCCAAGGTCCAAAGAGACAAGATTAACCTTCTCCTTCAAGAGAGTTGGGTCCTATAACATCAAAGAACCCAAAATCTCAACATTTTTACTCATGAAACTTGAAATCAAGGGCTGGAATTTCGAACAGTAAAACGTGGCTTACCTCAAGATTAATTGTATGGGTTTTGTAGAGCTCTCCGTGGTGAACGCATGGCTGCAAACGGAGCTCTAGATCAAAAGTTATGGTGGTTTGAAGATCAAGTGAGAGATAGAACTTGAGAGAGTGTTCTTCCCTCCATGGCCTCCATTTCAGCGTGTTTAGTGTCTCAAATGAGGAGAGAGAGTGCTGAAAACTAGGGTTTTGGTTTAGTTTAGTTGGGCCAAGGGCCCACTTTGGGTCCGGTTGGCCCGGTTTGGCCCGTTCGGTCCAATCTTGGTCCGATTTCTATAAAATTGGTACCGAAATTCTCGTCTCAATTTCCTCTATCATATTAAGCCATAAAAATAATATTTTTGGCTTTCTAGAATAAATTCTCATTTATGGGTTAATTAGCTGTTAATTAACCGGATCTTACAAAAGGAAGAGATAAAAAAAAGTGAACGAATAAAAATGTGTAGTTATCAAAAGATAATAAAAAAAAAGTGTTTTTTAGTTTTTTTTTATTTATTAATTATTAACTTATTATAATTAATTTACACCATTTATTATGTGTTATTCATCTTACAAATTAACACAATTAATTAGTTTTATTATAGATAATTAATTATAATTGATATAACTTATTTCACTATACTTTCTAAAAAAATAATTAAAAAGACACGTTTTAATTTTCTGTTAAAGTAAAATAAAATAAAGTACATAAATTGAATAGATATAAATCTGAAAATTATAAAATTTTATTAATTCAAATAAATTAGTACCATAAAACTAAATTCAATGTCTATTTAAAATAATTACCGACCTTGTATTCTTCTAATTATTAATAATTTAAATAAAATAATACCCTATAACTTATTTTTTTATTTCTTTTAAGTAATTACTAATATTTTATTTTTCTAATTATTTTCTTGTCTTATTTATCATTCATGCTTTCGATCAAATACATTAATAAACAAATTAACTAAATTAACTACCTCAATTATACTTGAACTATTCAACAATTCAACATAATCTTTTCAATTTGGGATTAACTACTAACTATAGAAAATAGAAAATTTAGAGTAATTTAGTATTATGAACATTAATTATGTATTGTGAAATAACTTAAAATCATAATGTAATTTAATTTTAAAGAAATAATCAAGCATTATTGTTAATTATGAAATAACCTAAAATTATAATACATTTTATTTTAAAGAAACAATCAATCATTAACATTAATAAATAGAAACTATCATCAAAATGATTTGATTAAAAATATGAGGAATTAATTACTATTCATTATTAATAATTATTAATAATATATCGATTATATCAAAAAATAAAAATATAATTATCCATATTTATATTATTAGAAGAATTAGCATGACAAGTAGAATTTTATCAAAAGAAAAGTAAAATTGCATATATATATATATAATGAATTTAAAAAATAAAGATTGTTAAGTAATTAAGATTTTTTTGAAATAAATAGTAAAAAAAATAAATGTTATAAACTATATTCTTTCAAAAAATAATTCTTATAGAAATAAATGTTAAATAAGACAAATTCTAAAAAATAATACAAAAATTTAATTAATTTTTTTTTTTTAAATTTCAGCCTCTCTCCTAAATACAACCTTTCAGATGTTATAGTAACGTAAGTCAAGTATGGAAGTGTGGTATATTCTCACATGCAAATTTAAAGGAGATTCTCGCTAGATTTATAGATACTTTACACATTATGTAGGGAAAGAAATCAAAGGATAACATCTATATCATCGTATACATACGGCAGATGAAATTAATTAATATTATTATAATTCCTATAATAAAAGCTTTAATTAATTAGGAGCTTTCAGTAGGTGATTAAAAGGATTTTTTTTCTCGTAATTAACATGCATGTATATGTAGCTAATTCTTAGAAGAAGGGGTAAATATATATAATAATTTATGTATCTATCTATATACTAAATTAATTTCTGACTTTGTATCAAGTAACTCATTTTAGTCTTTAAAATTAAATATCGTGCACCAAATTAATCCTAATATTTTATATTAACAATTTAATGGAAAAATCCAAAAATATCTATACGATAATACTCTAATATTTTAGCATAATGTAAATTATACTATAATTTTATATATCATATTATAACTTTAAGTCAATTCTTTAAACACATAAAGTACACATGACAAAAGAAAATATTACAAATAAAATTATAGTAAGATTATTTAAAAATACCGTAAAAAAGACACATCTCTTTTGTTAATCAAAAGTTAGAAGGAAAAAAATATACGCCTAATAATAAGCAACTAAAATAGACAAAATTTTTAAAAAATATAAAAAAATGAAATGTATAAGTAGAGATAAAAGAAAAAAAATTTAATAAATTACAAAAATTGTAGCCTAAACACAAGAGAGAGGAAGAGAAAAAGAGAAAAAAGAGAGAAGAGAGAACGAATGGGTAAAAAACACATTATGATCTCGTATAAATAGATAACATTGAAAAAAATAAACTAATTAAATTAATTCATGTATTTTGTTATCATATTTATTATTTACTAAAATAATTTGATATTTACTCCAATCAAATCAAATCAAATTAATTAATTGATATTATTTATTAGTTATAATTGACTTGCTTTATAGAATTAAAAGAAATAAATTGAGAAACACTCTTAGAAGCATGCCACGTCAACTCTATCATTAAATGTAGAAATCCGATTTTTATATAATAGAATAGATTCAGCAGGTACCTAAATATGCAAAGTTTCTAAAGGACTTATGTATCCATAAAGACAAAATTAATGAATTAGAAACTATTCCTTTAGGTAGTTCTATATCTGCTTTAATGGGAGGATTACCTGAAAAATGTAGTGATCCAGGTCCTTGCATAGTTAGTTGTACTATTGGTGGTGTAGTAATTTATGATTGCATGTGTGATTTAGGAGCATGTGTCAGTATAATGCCTTTGTCTATATATGATGTTTTGAGGCTCCCTCCCTTAAAAAGGTCGGCAGCTCGTTTTGTGTTAGCAGATAAAAGCATTATTACAGTGGCTGGAGTTGCTGAAGATGTTTTGGTGAACATTAAAGGGCTCACATTTCCCACTGATTTTTATATCTTGGAGATGCCCCACAATGATTCAGATAAGCCATCATCAATCCTACTTGGAAGACCATTCCTGAAGACATCAAAATTCAAATTGGATGCTTTTTCAGGAACATACTCCTTTGAAATAGATGGCCGCATAGTAATCTTCAATCTGAATGGAGTCATTGACAACCCCCCAGAAGATCGTTCTATCTTCCAGTGATGTCATAGACGAAAGTGTGGCTGAAATTCAAGAGGAAGAGTTTGAAGAGAGGCACACCGGACAAGGTCCAAGTGTGGGGACCTTCTTAACTGACATGGGAGCACTTTGCCATTTTCACAAGCCCCAGATAATCCAGAGCCCGCCCATGATCAAAAGTTAGAATTGAAACCTCTCCCTCCACATCTCAAATATGCTTATCTTGAGGATGAGCAGAAGTTTCCGGTTATTATTGCAAGGGAACTGACTTCTCAACAAGAAGAGTAGTTACTTGATGTACTGAGGAAGCATAAGAAGGCAATTGGGTGGAGTTTGGCAGACATAGTGGGAATCAACCCTCAAGTATGCGAGCATAGAATATTTCTAGAAGAGGGAGCAAGACCTGTCCGTCAACCCCAAAGAAGATTGAATCCCACCATCCTAGAAGTTGTCAAAAAGGAAGTGACCAGACTATTGGAAGCAGGTATCATATATCCCATTTCAGACAGTGAATGGGTAAGCCCAGTACAAGTGGTGCCCAAGAAATTTGGAGTCACTACAGTGAAGAGTGAGCATGGAGAGCTCATAGAAACTAGAGTTCAGAATGCTTGGAGAGTCTGCATTGATTACAAGCGTCTCAACCAAGCTACCCGTAAGGATCACTGCCCACTTCCATTCATTGATCAAATGCTGGATTGCCTGTCAGGTAAATCACATTATTGCTTTTTAGATGGTTACACAGGTTATTTCCAGATTCATATAGCTCTTGAAGATCAGGAAGAGAATACTTTTACATGTTCTTTTTGGGACCTATGCTTATAAGAGAATGCCCTTTAGCTTGTGCAATGCACCAGCTACCTTCCAAAGGTGCATGATGAGTCTTTTCTCTGATCTTATTGAGGACTGTATGGAAGTTTTTATGGACAATTTTAGCGTTTATGGTGATTCTTTTAGCCTTTGCTTAGATAGATTATCTCGAGTATTAGATAGATGTGTTAATACAAACCTTGTATTGAATTTCGAAAAATGCCACTTTATGGTAAAACAAGGGATTGTATTAGGACATGTGGTATCTAATAATGGTATTTCTGTAGACCCAGCAAAGGTGAATATTATTTCTAGTTTACTTTACCCCTCTTCTGTGAGGGAAGTCCGTTTGTTCCTTGGCCATGCAGGTTTCTACCGGAGATTTATTAAGGACTTTAGTAAGGTGGCACTTCCCTTATCCAGATTACTGCAGAAGGATATTGAGTTCGAGTTCAGTGAGGATTGCAAACAAGCGTTTGATAAGCTGAAGACTGCTCTAACTCAAGCCCCAATTGTGAGAGGACCAGACTGGAGCCAGTCATTTGAAATCATGTGCGATGCTTCCAACCATGCAGTAGGAGCAGCGCTGGCTCAGCGTGAAGGTAAGGATCCTTTTGTTATTGCCTATGCGTCTAAGACTTTAGACACTGCCCAGTCCAATTATACTACTACTGAGAAAGAGCTTCTTGATATTGTTTTTGCTCTGGATAAATTCCGAGCTTATTTACTTGGTACTAGAGTAGTAGCGTATTCGGACCATGCAGCTCTAAAGTATCTATTAGCTAAAAAGGAATCCAAACCAAGACTTATACGTTGGATACTGCTGTTACAAGAATTTGATTTAGAAATAAAGGATAGGAGTGGTAATCAGAATTTAGTAGCAGACCACTTGAGTCGCCTTGAACATATTAAGGATGATTCTACTCCTATAGATGATAATTTTCCTTTTGACAACCTGGAAGCAGTATCTGAGGTAACCCATTGGTATGCACCCGTTGCTAATTATTTAGTTAGCGGAACATTTCCTCCAAATTTCTCTAAACATCAAAGAGACAAGCTGAAAAGCGAGTCTAAATATTATATATGGGATGACCCATATTTATGGAGATGTGGCGCTGACCAGATAATTAGACGTTGTGTGCCTCAATCAGAATTCCATTCCATTTTAGAGGCCTGTCACTCATCTGAGAGTGGAGGACATTTTGGCCCTCAAAGAACAGCTAGAAAGATCTTAGACTGCAGATTCTGGTGGCCTACTCTTTTTAGAGACGCTGCTGTGTTTTGTAAATCTTGCCCCCCATGCCAGAAATTTGGTAATATATCCAGGAGGGATGAGATGCCTCAACAATATATGCTCTTCTGTGAAATTTTTGATGTTTGGGGCATTGACTTCATGGGTCCATTTTCAAATTCTAATGGATATTTTTATATATTGTTAGCTGTGGATTATGTTTCCAAATGGGTAGAAGCAATTCCTACCCGCACTGATGATGCTAACACTGTTGTTTCCTTTGTGAGAAACCATATTATATGTCACTTTGGATCACCACGAGCGATCGTGAGCGATCAAGGCACCCATTTTTGTAACAGGAGACTAACAGGATTGATGAAGAAGCATGGGATAATCCATAAAGTTGCAACCGCTTACCATCCCCAAACTAATGGGCAAGCCAAGGTGTCGAACAGAGAAATTAAGCGTATCTTGCAAAAGATAGTAAAGCCTCGTAAAAAAGACTGGAGCACCAGGCTACAAGATGCACTGTGGGCATACAGAACAGCATACAAGACACCCATTGGGATGAGTCCCTTCCGTTTGGTTTATGGAAAAGCTTGTCATCTCCCAGTTGAAATAGAACACAGAGCCTTCTGGGAAGTTAAGGAGTGCAACATGGGAATTGAAAACGCTGGAGCTGAAAGGAAATTGCAACTGCAGGAACTGGAGAACCTTCGCCTAGAAGCTTATGAGAACTCCAGAATATACAAGGAAAAGATGAAGGCTATGCATGATCAAAACATCAAAAAGAAAGAGTTCCAACCTGGAGATTTTGTCCTCCTTTACAAATCTCGACTAAGGCTCATGCCCGGTAAGTTGAGATCAAAATGGGAAGATCCATACAGAGTAGAGAAGGCTGAACCATATGGAGTTTATCACCTAAGCCATCCTTCAAGCTCTGAACTTATTAAGGTTAATGGACAACGCCTGAAGCTGTACCATGGTGAGAAGGTGCAGAAAAATAAGGAGCCTGAGATCTTACGCCTGGAAGATCCCCACATAGCAGCCGATTGAGCTAGTGGAGCGTCCAACTTACGGACGTTAAAGCAAAGTGCTTGGTGGGAGACAACCCATCGCGGTATGATCGTTCTTTTCTTCACTTTTAGTTTTTCTTCTTTCATAACTCTTCTCTTTATTAGTGCTTTCGTGCTCTTTCATTTACATGTCTTTATATTTTCAAAAAAAGAAAAAGGGTTTTTCGCCACGCGACGCGTCCGCGTCGCAAAGAGGATGGAGAAAACAAATAAATGAACAGAGAGTCCGGCTGGAGTCCGGCTGGAGGCGTGCCAATGGCACAAATCGACCCACACGACCGCGTCCCTGATGCGTTCGCGTCGCATGAGAGTCATGGCCTCCCACGCGACCGCGTGCCCCACGCGGCCGTGTGCCCTAAGTTTTCGACGTAAAAGGGTGCACAGTAACATTTTGTGCGAGAGTGATACTGGATTGGTGCTGGAAGCACAAATCCTTGTCACGCGACCGCGTCGCCGACGCGGCCACGTCACCCATTTTATAACGCACACTCATGCGATCGCGTGACCCACGCGATCGCGTCACCAAATTTTGGCAATTAAAATAAATCTAACAGAGAGTTGTGCTGGAGCGAGGCTGCACTCGCGCCAGCAGCGTAACATGGGTCACGCGACCGCGTGACCGACGCGATCGCGTCCTGTTACCTGACGCGCACCCACGCGAACGCGTGCCCCACGCGAACGCGTGCCCCACGCGGCCGCGTCGCATGCGCCGCACAACTCAACCTAAATTGCCAAATTATCTTATCTTTCTCTCCCCCAAATCCTAATTTTTCTTTCCCCTCCTTATTTCTTCCTTCCCCCTCTATCTCACCTCTCACTCTCTATCTCTCTCACCACCATTAACAAGGTTTTACTTTCTTCTTCCCTCTTCTCTTTTCCATCATTCTTATTATATTATATATACTTTTATTTTCTTTTTCTTTTCTTTTTCTTTTCATTTTTTTCAATGAATTTTTCATCTTCTTCTTTCCCTTTTTACACGGTGCTAGAAATTTTTTTGGTCATTATCCCTCATTATATGCTTGTGACTTGTTACAATTTATTTGACAATTATTATTATTTTTAAGGAATTGCTTGGATGTTCAATTTCATACTTTTTATATCTTACTTACCATGCATGCCATGTGTTTGTGAAAATGCCTATATAGCCCTATGCACTTTTCTACATTACTTTACTCTACTATTCAATGCTTGCTTTTCACAAATTTCCCTTATTATTTTATTAATTGAATTTAATTGTCAATACAAGCGTGATGGTTTGTTACAAAGTATTGCTTGGTCTATGCTACTCATGCCCTTTGCCAGCATGCCAATAAACACCTTGCATTCATTTTTCTTTACATGCACTAGCTATTTTCCATAGTTGGCTTCTCACACGTACTCGCGAGCATGTGATAACGTCAGCATATCTTCATGTGCATCCATCACCCCCTTTTTCTGTTTTCCTTCCTTGCTGTATATCTCTTTAAATTTAATTTTCTTTCTCTTCCCTTCTTTTAGGATGGCCACTAAGAAAGGAAAGGAGAAAGCAACTTCCAAAGCACCAGCAAGAAGAGGAACTAAAAGAGCATTAGTGGCAGAGCCTTCTTCAACCACCGTCAAGCCCTCAACAAAAAGAGTTAAGAGGATAATAAAGGTTGACGAAAAGGAGAAATCCTTTCCAGCAAAGGACACTGCGCGATTTCCCAATCGCTACTGTGAGCAGATGTTCCCTATCATGGCAGAAAGGAATTATAACAATGAATACCTTCTTATCCTCCCGTCCAATATTGCCACCTTTGTTGAGCCGCAAATTGAGCGAAGACAATGGGATTTCCTACGGAGACAGCCAAGGCAGGTCAATCTTTCTTGGGTAGTTGAGTTCTACTCCAACTTCTACATGCTAACCCTGTAGTCTGTTTATGTCCGGCAAAAGCAAGTCCCCATCACAGAAGAGGCCATTCAGCAAGCTCTAAGTCTTCCCCCTTGATAAACCCATATTTCATGAGTTCTTTTGTGCTTAATTAGAGTGATTTATTCAACTCTTCACCTACTTATTCACATTAATTGCATGGTTTTACTTTCCCTTCCTTATTATGTCATATTGTAAAAAACATGTTTCCTAAGATTTAAAATCAATTAATTTAATTACCTTTATTTCCATTCGATGCCGTGATTAGTGTGTTGAGTAGTTTCAGATTTTCTAAGGCAGAATGACTTAAAGGATGAAAAAGGAAACATACTAAAATGGAAGGAGGAAACTGGTATCTACGCGATCGCATGGATGACGCGATCACGTGCCAAGCACGAATCAGCAGCGACGCGGCCGCATGACTGACGCGACTGCGCGCCTTAAGCAGAACGCATATGACGCGGTCGTATGACTGACGCGACCGCGTGGCAAGGAAAGGCTCCAAATGACGCGACCGCGTGACCCACGCGGACGCGTGACAGGGGCTACGTATCAGAATTTACAGAATGCGCCCCCAGCGAATTCTGAAGCCCTTTTTGGCCCAAATCCAAGTACAGACAGCATAGACCAGAGGTTATAAAGTGTGGGAATGCATCCATTCAAATGAGAGCTCGCATATTTTACTTTTCAATGATTTAGATTTAGTTAAGAGGGAGATCTTCTCTCTTTCTCTTTTAGGATTTAGGATTTCTTCTTGTTTTAAGAATAACTCTGAATCCCAGGTTTAATGTTCTTTTATTTTTAGTTTTATTTATTCCAACATTTGAATTGTTTATTATAATTTGATTTATGAATTATTCCATGTCACAGACAGTTATTTGAATTAATGATATTTGAGGTATTTTCAGTTTATGATTGTTCTCTTTGATTTAAGTTATCATTGCTTCCCATCTAAGGACGTCTTTATTATTTCAGCAATTTTACTTTTTCCCCTTTTGGTTCTGGTTAAGGATTCAGTAACTCAACAGTTATTAAACTCAATATAATTGATAATCATTATCTTGCTAATTGAGCTGAACTTAAGTAATCCCAACATTTTCTTAGGATATAAATAGGATTCAAAGGCCAGATTAATTAGTCCATTGACTTTCCTTTGCCCTAGTAAAGGTTGACCAAGTGGAGTTTAGATTCAACTTTCATTATAGTTGAGAGAGATAACTAAGTTGGACATCTAATTTCCTTATCTTGCCAAAAGTTATTTTATAGTTATTATTTATTTTTAATTGCCATTTAATTCACTCGTCATTTAAATTACTTGCTTCTCACCTTCTAAACCCCGATTACAACCTTTATAACCAGTAATAAGAACATACTTTCTCGCAGTTTCTTGAGAAGATGACCCGAGGTTTGAATACTTGGTTAACAATTTTTAAGGGGTTTGTTACTTGTGACACCTAAAACGTTTGTATGAAAGGACTTTTGAAGGTTTAGAAACTATACTTGCAACGAGGATTTATCCGCAAATTTCTAGACCACGCAAAAGTTATCTCATCAAAATGGCGCCGTTGCCGGGGAACTGCTAACGTGTGCCTTATTATTGGTTATTGTAAATATTTTTCTTTTGCTTGTTTATTTATTTTTGTTTTTCCTTTTTATCTTTATTTGCTACTATGAACTCTCACCCCCCTCGCTTTGAGTTTGGTTCTAATATTGTTAAATAAAATAGAAGTTACAGCAGGAATGTGCATCAAGGTCAGACCAATCAAGGATGGATGGAACCAAGAGGATCTAATCAACCCTTTTGGTAGCAACACCCTCCGAGATATCTTGGACAAAGACCGTTCTACCGTGCATACCCAGCTGAAAGACATGGTGGACAACCTTGTAACTACCAACAAGCCCCACCCCGTGCATATGAACCATCCTTTCAACATAACCTCGAACCACCACACTCACAAGCTTCTCTTCACCATTCGCCATCATATGATCCTTCATTACCCCAATACCAATCCAATCGTTCCCAATCATCACCACTTTCCTTTGTATTATGTCCAAGTCCAGAAACCGCGAAGCAAAGGATCGCCTAAAAGAAACAGTAATTAAATTTCAAACAACCATTCAACAACTGGAGCAAGCACTAATTCAATGGGCCACTAAGCGCTCAAATATACAAGGATCAACCACAGCTCCATGTGGACAGCCCGATGAAGAGCGTAGCATGAAAGAAATACTAGAGACTCTAGTGGACAAGACAGAGAATGAATTCGTACTAGAACAAGTGGAAGAAGCTGTCATTGTTCAAGAAGAAGAGTTGGTTGAAGATCTAGGAGATGCTGAACTTCCTTGGGAATCCAGAATTGAGGAAAACTCCGTCCAAAATGCTACAGTTAATGCTAAGGAGGATACTGTACAATCTCCAAGGCAAATCGTTTACGAAGAATTAGACGGAATAATCCAAGAAGCAATTTTCCTTGATGATGATAGTCACAAGTCTAGTTCTCCTAGTGATAAACTTGCGTCCGCAAGTGAATTCTCTAAAATCGAAGAATCTTCCCCAAGTGAATATGAGGACGATGCGGAGGTAGATTTCTCTCAACCTCTAATCTACGACTCAAGTGATGAGGAAGACACCGAAGACTTTGACCAGGACACAGATACAATTGAAGATCTTTGCAAAAAAGTGGAAGAATTCACAGAAGAGCACAAGGAAACGGAACTTGCAGAACCACCAAAAACACCTATCCCAAGGCCATTACCACTTAATACAAGCTTCAAGTGGGTACAATCCTTAACTTATAATTTTACTTATTCACTTGAATATGGTTTGCTCGAAACAGATGGCCAACTTAGAGCTCTCTGCGGCTTTAAGAGTAAGAGGGAATTGGCTCGTACTCAGAGCTGGTGCACCAGGTTCAATAAGGTTCCACGCTTCACCTCGAAGTACACGGATTGGTATCATGCTCAATTGCATGGATCACGGAAAACGTTTGGTCACCACGGTGAGATTCTACTTTTTAACCCGCCCGAATGGAAACTTACAAATCAAAACGGAGGCGGATCTAAAAACACAGCTTGGGATCATGGATTATATTCTGACATTCGTCATCCCGGGAGGCTGAATATCTGTTTGAAGCTGCTCAGAAGCTGCTCAGAAGCTTTACATGCCTAGTTTGGGACCCCGGAGGCTATTGGCATTCCAAGCACTGGTGGAAATTTTTGGATGAATTTAAACATAAGCCACTATAACATGATACTCTTCCAATGTCCAACTTAAGGACTTTAACTAAAAGTGCTAGGTGGGAGACAACCCACCATGGTATGGTCGCTTCTTTCTCAATCTATTTCTTGTTTATTGTTTTCAGTTTACTTTTTATTTTATCATTAACCTGGAATCATGCATAGCATTCATGTTAATCACTGCATCCTGCATTTTTCAGTTTAAAAAAAAAAGGGTTGCACGACGCGACCGCATACCTCATGCGATCGCGTCATATCGCGAATAACACCACCCATGCGACCGCGTGACCCACGCGGCCGCATGACATATATATCGGCGTAAGGATCCAACGAACAGAAAGTTAGGCTGGAATCGTGCGGCTCTTGTGCGTTTCGCACAAATTGGCCCACGCGATTGCATGCCCCATGCGATCGCGTCACTTACCCAATACCAATCCCACGCGACCGCGTGAGCGACGCGATCGCGTCGCATGGATTGCATATCACCCCAAAAGGAGACAGAGAGTTGCGCTGAAATGGAACTGGAGTCGTGCGTTTAGCACGAATTCCAGCGACGCGATCGCGCGACCCCTCTTTCCCCCCTCTCATGCGATCGCGCGACCCACGCGATCGCATTTCCCCCCATTTTCACCCCAACCACGCGACCGCGTGCCCCATGCGGCCGCGTGGATTCGAAAATTTAAATCCCCCCAGCCCGTGAACCCTATCAGTCGCGCAGCCCCCTTCACCCCCAACCTTCTTCTCTCTCTCTGTTCTTCCTCCCCCAGCCACTGCTGGCCAGCCACCACGCCACCACCCCGACGCCGCCGCCGCTCAGACGCCACCGCTGTACCACCCCCTCCCCTTCTCTCTTCTTCTTTCTTCCTCTTTCCTCCCCTCTCCACCATAGCCACCTCCGCGAGCACCGCCCAACCACCGCCGGCCATCCAGCCGCACCCCCCTCTCCACCACCCACCCCCTTCAGCCAGCAACAACCACCGCCCTCCCTTCCCCTATCCTCTTCCTCTCTCACTAACCCTAATACCTCCCTCCGCCACTTCCCCCTCCGCCGCCACCGCGACGCCGTGCACCACCACCGCACCGGACGCTGCCGCAGCCACCTTCTTCCCTGTTCCACCCCTTCCGCTTACCAGGTTCCGCAACACGCAATCTTTTTTATCCGTTCGTCACTTTTCTGTATTTTTTATTCTGTTTATGTTCATGATTAGGATAGCTAGACTTGCATGTTGTAGTGGATTTTTAGGTTGTTAGGTAGCTTAGGCTGTGGTTAGTGGATCTAGGTCTGTTTACTTGCACTGTTCTTACTTCTGTTTTATCCTATGTGCAAATATGTTGCTGCTATAATCATGTTTCATATGCTGCTTTCTTGTATGTTGCTGCTGTTTATATTGAGTTTTTATGTTTATTTTATATCTATGTACATGCAGCTTCATTTTTTAATTCATATGAACTGATATGATTGCTGTTTATTTTCCGGGACAATCCAATTTTAGCCGGAATGCTGCCCAAATTTTTTTTAAAATTGTTTTCATTCATGTTTTGGTTTGGCATTTCTGAAATCTGTTTTACTCTACTTTACCCAAACCATTACATGAATGCTATGGCAGACTTTCTTATCCTCTTTGATTTCCTGGTTCATAACCTGTATTTGTGATTCACTGATTCCAATCTCTGATTTCTTTATTTCTATTCGAATCAGCATCACCCTGTTTTCTTTATTCGATTATGAGTACTTCTACTCTTACCTGTGAATCCTTGTTATATGGAATTTTTTCTATGCCACTTACTTTCCTAACTCACTAATTTTAATTTACTAATTTCTTTTTACCATACTAACCCTCTTGATCTCTTTTCTCATTACTTTTACTTCCTCTAACTTTCTCACTATGGCATATTGATTTTTTTCTTTCCATTTAACATTAATTCAATCACATTTCAATTGCTCATTTTCCTTATTCTATTTCTCCCTTACCGCTTTGAGCTTCCTTTGTTTAATTGCCTATTTGCTTTCCTATTTTTTTATCCATTCCTGGTTTTCTATTTTTCAGGATGTCTGCCTCACAGAGGAAAGGCAAAGGCAAGGCTACTGGCAAGCGCAAGAGAGGAGATTCCTCCCAGTCCATCATTGCTCTAATGCACGATTCCTCATGGCGGGAGAAGAACTTTACACAGCAGGAAAAAGCTGACCAGCTGCTCCCTTCGACTGATCCTATAAAATTTGCAAACCGGTACTGTGAGCTGAAGTACCCGACTTTTGCAAACTCCAGAAATCTATACCTGGAACGTACCTTGAAGATTCCAGAAGCCCTCCAGCAATACACTACTGAGCAAATCAAGCAACGGGGCTGGTTCTTTCTGGAGAGACCACTGACAGAGGTCAATGCATCTTGGGTCCGAGAATTCTATTGCAACTACTACCTTACTACCCTAGATGCAGTGAACCTGAGGGGAAAGAAAATTCTGGTCACTGAGGAGGCCATAGAGACCATTCTCCAGCTTCCAGCCAAGTCCGATCAGCCAGATGGTTTTGCACAGGCTGAGGAGGACATGGGCCAGATGCAGTTTGACTGGGACGCCGTGAAGGCACAGATAGCTCTCGACCCTGCTGTTCCTTGGGAGATGGGTCAGAACACCACTATGCCTAGAGGGATCAAGAGAGTGTACTTGAATGATGAGGCTCGGCTATGGCATCAGATCATGAGTAATTTTGTGATGCCGAGTACTCACGAGACGGAGATCCCGACTACCATGATCACCCTCCTTTGGTGTGTGCTGGAGGGTAAGGACCTTTATCTGCCACGTTTCATTCGGCACTATATGGCCAGGGTCCACATGCGCGGCACCCTCCCTTTTCCGTATCTGATTAAATAGCTAGGCCGTCGAGCTGACGTGCCATGGGAGGATGCCGATGAGAGACCACCAGTGGCAGATTGCAGGAAGATCATTCCTCACAGCAGGAACTTCCTTGCTTTGGGCTACAGACCACCACCTGTCACTGCTACTGATGAGACAGCCCCTCCGTCTGCTGGACCCTCTTCATCCACAGCTGCCACAGCTGCCCTTGCTGCCACCACTACACCTCCACCCGCCTCTGAGCTGGTTTATCGCCTCGTGCACCGTCTATTCCGCCAGCTTGATCAGATGGAGCACCGTAACAGGCGCCGGTATGAGAGATAGGAGCGCTGCAGCAGGCGACGCTATTCCCATCTGAAGCTGATGATCAGACAGGGCGCCGACATCCCCTCCGAGCCTGACACACCATCAGAGCCATCAGAGGAGGAGGAGGATGAGCACAAGGAGGAGCCTCATTCCCAGGCGGAGACTCATCAGCAGGCAGGCACAGAGCACGCCACACCACAGCAGGAGGCCCCACATCAGCTTGAGGCTGCAGATCCGAAGATCCCGCTCCAGTCAGTCCCTCCTCTACAGCAGCCAGACTCTCAGCCCACCACCGCCACAGAGACCCCAGCTACCATCCCTCCCAGTGATGACACTCCTTCACACCCGGCTTGATTGAGCATCGAGGACGATGCTTCATTTTAAGTGTGGGGAGGTCGCCATCACTGGCGTTTATTTTGGTGAACTACTACATACTTTTTCTTTTATTTTGGATATTTTTCTGTATTTTCCTCTTTTTCTTTTATTGTTATTTTTCTGAGTACTTATACATTGCTACTTGTGTATTTTACTCTATTTTCTGCATTTTGCAAATTTTGTTCATACTTTAGTTATTTAGTTCATTTTAGTTATTTAGTTTAGTTTGCAATTCTAACTTATTAGTGGATCAATTAGTATAGTTTACCCTTTTTACATAAGATAGCTTAGTTATAGCTTAGTTTAAATTGAAAAATATAAAAAGGAAGTAAGCTAGGAAATTGAACATAACAGATTTAAATCCACAAAACTTATATATAGCATTACATGATGTAGTTAAGCTGACAACATTTCATCAAGGAGGAACATTAAAACTTTAAAAGCCACCCTAAATAATTTTTTTATGAGAATAATGGGAATTTTTAACTAAACCTGTATACAATATATAAATGATATATGATGCTTGAGTTAGAGAACACATAGCCTGTGAGTCTTGAGCTTAAATTGTGTGGTTGCATTCAAACCATAATTTCATTTCTGTGTGTTACATTTCTTTTTATTCTGATGTTCTTTCCTTTGCTTTAATCTATATGTTCAATTATAGAATATAGAATAGATACATACCAAGAGAATGACTGAGGCCATCATTTGATTTTAGCTCACTCACCCCAAATTAGCCTACCTTTTACATCACCCTTGTTAGCCCCCTTGAGCCTTTTAAAAACCCCTTTATTCTATTCAGCCAAATTACTAGCCTTAAGCAGAAAAACAAAAGAAAATCCCAAGTGAATCCTTGGTTAGCTTAAGATAGAAAATTATAAATAAAGTAGAATGTGGGAAACCTTTTGGGAACATGGATGATAGAAACAAAAGGTAGAAAAGTTAAAAGGAATAAAATAAAATTTGGGAAGCATACTCATGAGGAAATCTAAGTGATTCAATTACCATGTGCATTAAAAAAAAAAGAAGAGAGAGAAAGTTATTTTTTTTCAGCATTTGAATAAAAGGGGATACAAAAGAAATTCCCCAATGCAAAATAAAAACAATGCACATGGGATAAAAATAAAAGAGTGAAACATGAGCATGTAACAATAAGTGGGATAATATGGGAGAATAGGTAAAGAAGTTTTATCTTGCTAGAAATGTATGTTAGGTGAGATCTTAGTCTAATTAAGGATTCGCTTATTAGCTCGCTTAACCCTATACATAAATCCTTACCTTTACCTTGGCCCCATTACAACCTTAATTAAAGACCTCATGACTTTTTGGTATGACTATATTCTATAATTGTTGATTGGTTAGATGAAGAACAAAGCTATAGAAATTAAGAATAAAAAGAAAGATGGAGTGAATAAACCCAATAAACACTGAGTGACTAGAGAGTAAACACAAAATCCAGTGAGGGTTCAATAACTCATCAACATATATCTGTACTTAATTTACTAATTGTTTTGCAAGTTTGTACAAAGTTTTCTTTCCCATCTCATTTGCTAAAATGCTTTATTATTTAAGGGTTGCCTATATATATACATGACTCCTTGAGAATGTGGATTAACTTGACTACATGTAAGCTTTATATATGAGTGAATAAATTAGAGTTGCATGATGCATCATTCATTTAGGTAGTTGCATTTAAATTAGGTTGCATTGCATGACATTCCATCACTTTAACCTTAATTATTTACCTTGGATTTAGCATGAGGACATGCTAGTGTTAAGTGTGGGGAGGTTGATAAACCCATATTTCATGAGTTCTTTTGTGCTTAATTAGAGTGATTTATTCAACTCTTCACCTACTTATTCACATTAATTGCATGGTTTTACTTTCCCTTCCTTATTATGTCATATTGTGAAAAACATGTTTTCTAAGCTTTAAAATCAATTAATTTAATTACCTTTATTTCCATTCGATGCCGTGATTAGTGTGTTGAGTAGTTTCAGATTTTCTAAGGCAGAATGACTTAAAGGATGAAAAAGGAAACATACTAAAATGGAAGGAGGAAGCAAAACGGAGCTTTAAGGAAACTGGTATCTACGCGATCGCATGGATGACGCGATCACGTGCCAAGCACGAATCAGCAGCGACGCGGCCGCATGACTGACGCGACCGCGCGCCTTAAGCAGAACGCATATGACGCGGTCGTATGACTGACGCGACCGCGTGGCAAGGAAAGGCTCCAAATGACGCGACCGCGTGACCCACGCGGACGCGTGACAGGGGCTACGTATCAGAATTTACAGAATGCGCCCCCAGCGAATTCTGAAGCCCTTTTTGGCCCAAATCCAAGTACAGACAGCATAAACCAGAGGTTATAAAGTGTGGGAATGCATCCATTCAAATGAGAGCTCGCATATTTTACTTTTCAATGATTTAGATTTAGTTAAGAGGGAGATCTTCTCTCTCTCTCTTTTAGGATTTAGGATTTCTTCTTGTTTTAAGAGTAACTCTGAATCCCAGGTTTAATGTTCTTTTATTTTTATTTTTATTTATTCCAACATTTGATTTGATTATTATAATTTGATTTATGAATTATTCCATGTCACAGGCAGTTATTTGAATTAATGATATTTGAGGTATTTTCAGTTTATGATTGTTCTCTTTGATTTAAGTTATCATTGCTTCCCATCTAAGGACGTCTTTATTATTTCAGCAATTTTACTTTTTCCCCTTTTGGTTCTGGTTAAGGATTCAGTAACTCAACAGTTATTAAACTCAACATAATTGATAATCATTATCTTGCTAATTGAGCTGAGCTTAAGTAATCCCAACCTTTTCTTAGGAAATAAATAGGATTCAAAGGCCAGATTAATTAGTCCATTGACTTTCCTTTGCCCTAGTAAAGGTTGACCAACTGGAGTTTAGATTCAACTTCCATTGACTTTCCTTTGCCCTAGTAAAGGTTGGACCTCTAATTTCCTTATCTTGCCAAAAGTTGTTTTATAGTTATTATTTATTTTAATTGCCATTTAATTCACTCGTCATTTAAATTACTTGCTTCTCACCTTCTAAACCCCGATTACAACCTTTATAACCAATAATAAGAACATACTTTCTCGCAGTTCCTTGAGAAGACGACCCGAGGTTTGAATACTCGGTTAACAATTTTTAAGGGGTTTGTTACTTGTGACACCCAAAACGTTTGTATGAAAGGACTTTTGAAGGTTTAGAAACTATACTTGCAACGAGGATTTATCCGCAAATTTCTAGACCACGCAAAAGTTATCTCATCACCCCTATTCCAGCTAGAATGGATGCTTTTCAAGAAGCCGCCCTTCAGCGCCAGAGATACTAATTCGACTGGGACTCCGTTCTCGGAGTCATTGCATTACCTGGCAGCCGTTGGATCTACGGATACCACCGTACCCGCCCTAAGGGAATCTTGGCTTCAGCACTTACCTTGGAGGCTCGTGTATGGGCGCAGATCATGTCCCATTACATTTTTTCGAGCACTCATGAGTCCTCCTTCACTGTGGACATGGCTGTTCTACTATGGTGCATCCTTTCATACCAACCTCTGAATATCGCAAGACATATCCGGAATGCTATGGAACACGTACAAATTGCGAGCAACTTACCTTTCCCCGCCTTGGTCTCAAATCTTGTCTCAGCAGCCGGAGTCTCCTACAGAGCTGGGGACACCAAAGCCATGCTTCCAGGGGATGATCAGTATGTCCCTAACTGGAAATACCTCAGACTCTCAGCAGCCACTACAAGCTTTCCTACTACTCCAGTTGAAGATAATGCTTCTTCGACACCACAAGCATCTACAACTGAGAAATTGCTCCAGCAGATAATCTAACGGTTGGATCGGCAAGAACAGAAAGCAAAGATGAGAGAGCGTCGTAACGAGCGCCGATTCAAACACCTCAATGAGCTACTCAAGGGACGCTTCAGAGACTCAGACACCCCGGACACCACTTCCTTTACCAGCACAGGGAGCCATGACGGCCCCGACTGTGGAGATACTGCTACCAGCCCACCCCTGTTCCTGACAGATGGCACCGAGGACGGTGCAAAGCCTTAAGTGTGGGGAGGTCGGTCAGTACCTAACTTCCGAAGGTAAATTCTCTTCTCTAGCACCGATAATTAGGATATTTTAGTTAGATTTTCTTTCCTTTATAGAATAGAATAAATTGCATAGGTTAGGATAGTTGCATGCATGTTCTACTTGATTGAAAAGACAATAAGTTTCTTTTAAAAAATCTATCTTTGGAACAAAATTTCACTAATTTTTCAAATATTCTTATGATAAATTTGCTTGAGTTGTATTTGGAACATGATATTTGAGTTAAAGAACACACAACCTGTGAAAGATTTGAGCCTTTATGAATGGTTACATTATTTAACCATAATTATTTCATTCTTGTGTGTTTGCTTCTCTACGATTGTAATCTATATTTTGTTTTATCTTATATGTCCAATAGTTATTATGTTTGCATGCTTGCACATGATTGAGGCCAATATTTGTTTAAACTCACTCATCCAAATTAAGCCTACCCTTTTCAATTACCTTTGTTAACCACTTTGAGCCTTTAATTCCCATTTGTTCGATATTTTACCACATTACTAACCTTAAGCCGAAAAACAATTGTATATCCCAATTTGAATCTTTGGTTAGCTTAAGATAGAAGTGTGTGTGCCAGTTAAGTATGGAAAATTGTGGGAACAAAAGTTGTCAAGGGAGTGTATCATAAAAATTTAAGGGGAATTTGGATACCTACTCATGTGAAAATATAAGAATGAAAAATCTATGTGCATTGATAAGCTTTATTTATTTATTAAAAAAAATAGCAAATCAATAAATAAGGGGACAAAATTACCCCAATGTTAAATTCAGAATTCAAAGATCAGTGCACATATAATAGAACCAAAATATAAGTTGATGCATGAATATGGATTGAAAAAGGGAATTCTGGGTAGCTAGGTATGAACTTTAAAGATGACATTAAGTGTATACAAGTTATGTTAGAGCTTGGGTTAATTAAAGATTCAATTTATTAGCTCACTTGACCAAATATACACCCCTACCTATACCTTAGCCCCATTACAACCTTGGAAAGACCTCATGATGTTTGCATTGGTATATTAACTATTGTTGATTGGTTAGGAGAAGAACAAAAGTTAGAAAGCATGATTAGAGAAGGATAGAGTGACCACCCTATACACTAGAGATTAGAGCATACATACATTATCAGTGAGGGTTCAATACTTGAATTTTCAAGTTTCCTGCTTTCATGAGCTATCTTCTTGCACTTTTATCCATTTTATTGTGTAATGATAAAATTAGTGGAATTTGATTTGTAATTGTTTTGAAGAGCCTATTTACTTTTGATCAAGTGGACAAGAATCATATAGTTGCATTTATTTATATATATATATATAGGTTTGCATTGCATTTCATGAGTTTCTACATGTTCATACTTATTTCCTTATCTCCTTCAATTAAGCATGAGGACATGCTAATGTTTAAGTGTGGGAAGGTTGATAAACCACTATTTTATGGTTTATATTGTGTTTAATTGTGTGGTTTTATCATGATCCTTACCCACTTATTCATTAAATTAGCATGCATTTAGATTTCCTTCCTGAATTTATTACATGTTTGAAAACTGCTTCCTAGAGACTTTAATTATTTATTTCTAATTCTCCTTTATTCCATTCGATGCCGTGATCTGTATGTTGAGTGTTTCAGACTTTACAGGGCATAAATGAGTTGGAGATTGGAAAGGAAGCTAGCAAAAATGGAAGGAACACAAGAATTTGAGGAGATAACCAGCGAGAAGTGACGCGGTCGCATGGCTTACGCGACCACGCGAAGGAGAGCAAATCGCAGTGATGTGGTCGCATGGCTCACGTGGCCGTGCGGATTGGAAAAGTTCTGGCGACGTGGTAGCATGAACGACGCGAACGCGTGGCGAGGAAAAACGCGAATAACGCGTCCGCATGGATGACGCGATCACATGACATGTGCGATCTGCATAATCTGCAGAATTCGTTGGGGGCAATTTTGGACCCTATTTTGACCCAGTTTTTGGCCCGGAACAGCAGACTAGAGTCAGAGAACATGCAGAAACAAATAACACATTCAATCAGAGACAATTTTTTTAAATATAGTTTTACTCTCTTAGGTTTTTCTCTCTAGGTTTTAGAATTTTAATTTTCAATTGGTCTTAGCATTGGAACTTTGAGAAGAGTTATTCCCTCATTAAGACTTCGTCATTCTAGTTCGTTTTCTCAACTTGGTTTTATTCTTCCATGTTTCTTGTTTTGTTCAATTTTGTTATTTGAATACTTTTATGATTAATTAATGCAAGGATTATTTCTCTTTAATTCAATTTCAATTCCAATGATCATGTCTTCTTTTAATTCCCTTTCATATGCTATGGATTTATTATTTACAATGTGTGAGTAGTTTCTTTACTTGATGGGGAGTTGATTAAAAAGGAACTCTTGAGTTGGAAGGATTGAAAGAAAATTTGTAATTGGGTTAATTGTTGGATTGTTATCCTGTCACCAACGCCAATCCCTTTGAACTAAGTGGGTTGCAACTTGTGAACAGATCTAGCATCCCAACTTATTTGACTTTCCCTTACATAGTAAAGGATAACCAAACAGAGCAACCATTAATTATAAATCAATCTTAAAATCATTCCATCCATAATAGAGATTCCAACTAATCAACTCCCAGTCAAGGCTTTTATTCATATTATTTAAATTTCCTCAATTTACATCCCAATTTACTTAGCTCAACTTCTTGGAACATCTGATTAATAAGATAGCACACTTTTCTGCAACTCGTTGGGAGACGACCTGGGACTTAAAACTCCCAGTAATTTTTAATTGAAATTCTCTGTGACATACTTTTAAATTGATAGGCAGATTTTCGGTGAGTTAAGAACTATACTTGCAATGTAACCATTTTAATAATTTTTAATTCACCAGCTTCTGCGGCTCATCAACAATCCATTGCAACCAAAATCTAAAGAATTAATTCCACTCATCGAAATAAAGTAACTTGCAAGAATGCATGATAAGAAGGGTGGAAACATAGAATTGAGTGATCGAACCCTCACTAGGTTTGTATATACTATAATCACTCGGTGTCTAGGGTCAAATCACTTAAATCTCTTCCTAATCATACTTTCAAGGAATTGCTTTTCATCTAACAATCGACAAGTAATTGATGCATGAATGCAATTATCATGAGGTCTTTGTATGGTTGTAGTGGGGTTATGGTCAAGGTGGGATAGATATGGTCAAGTGGACTAAATGGTTTGGATCCTTGATTAGTTTATGTATCACACTCAACCTATATCAATCAAATCACTAATATATGCAACCTAACAATCCCATTCTTACTTTTTTTTTCCACACATTCATGTATGACTTATCATTAACATCTCATATGCATTTCTTATTCATTTTCCTTCACTTAGGGGTAACTTTCATCCCCTTTTTATGATGATATTTTTTTTCAATCAATATGAATGCATATGGTTGTATGGTTCATACATGACTGCACTCATTTTCCAAAATTTTTCATTTAATGCGTACCCTCAAACAATCATTTCCAATCACTACCAATGTTTTCCAAGATTTCTCCCACACTTAAATGAAACACACTTCTCCAACCTAAGCTAATCAAGGATACAATCCAAGGTTATTCATGGTTTTACGCTTAGGCTTTGGATGTGGTTATAATCAAGAACAATGGGATAGATAAAGCTCAAAGGAGTTAACAAGGGTAGATGCAAGGGTGAGGCTATATGGGTGAATGAGTTTAATTCAAAAATGGCGTCTCCATCCTCGGTGTCCTCCTCACTTTATGTCTCATTCTCGAAAAGAATGAATAAAGTATAATTAGAAGTCATAGGCAAGTAGCACAAAAAGGTAAAGGAGGGAGCTATTAAGCATCTAATTGAGGAAGTTACATAGTGATGTGGAATACACACAACGGCCAGTTAAAGTGGCATCCACACAATCAAAAAGTAAAAATGAGTTCCTCAACTAAATGGCCTAAGATACAACTAAGAGATGAGCATCGATTAAAACATAAGCAAGCTTAGGCAATTGCAACAAGAGTGAATTGAATGAGGAAGTTATTGGATACTGAAGTTACGCAAGTGAAAGCGCAAGATTAATATAAAATAGCACAACCAACAATAACCAACACAATGATGAAGAAAACTGCCTATTCATCCTTAAGAATAATCAAATAATCACATGGGAAGGTGCTTGCTACAAAAAGTGACGAGTCTTGATAAGAGTCAAGTCAAGTCAACTAAAACAAATGCTAAGCATTAACAAGAAGCAAATACCTTGTGAGGTGATTATATTGACTTAAAGAACCTGATGAACAAGCAATTCCATTCAATTCACTAAATTCAATATGTACTTGTAAAAAAAATTACACCAAATAAGAGTCAAAAAGTCAATTTCTAAATCAATTTGGTGCTTAGTAACTCAAGACAATGATCAAGTACATGATTGAAATTCCAATCCAAAATAACATCATAATCATTCAAGAGTGCACAATTCTTGATTAGAATGCCAAACAAGGATATAGTCCAACACATATGGTTGCGACAACACATACGTTAAACAAAAAAGTTCATTCGTGCATTATGTCAAACACATGAAGTGTGGTGTACGTATTCACAAAATTCAAGTCAAAATTCAACAACCCATACATTAAAATTTTGAACACTTGCAATGCAGCAAATAAACAGATAATAAAGTAAACTTGAACTAAATAGCCAAAATTAAATAAAGAAACCAAAAGTTAAGCAAGAAACTAGGCAAAAAACTAGATTAAAACAAAAAAATTGAAAAGATGAAGTGTAGAAAAGAAAGGGATAGGTAACAGTGGCACTTGTGTTAGCCACTGCGAGGCTCACGGCAACAGAGTTTCACCGGAGAAGGGAAGAAAGAAAGAAGAAAAAGAAGGAAGAAAGAAGAAATACAAGAAAGAAAGAAAAGAAGAAGAGAAAAAGAAATAGAAAAGAGAGAAAGGACCTGTGCGGACGCACAAGGTCACGTGCGGACGCACAAGGTCGCGTACAGACACACGCAAGGGAGAGAGAGGGTTATGCACGCGCACAGAGGTGTGCGGGCGCTGTGGACAGCAGGTGCATCGCAACACGTGCGGATGCACAAGGTGGCGTGCGATCGCACAAAAGGAGGAAAAGGATTGGGTTCACACGCACAACCCATGCGTGCGCTGCGACCAGAGAGATTGCCATGGTCTGTGCGGGCACACCGGCACACAGAATCGTGATCTCAACACTTCTTCACAACTCTGCGTAACTAACCAGCAAGTGCACTGGGTCATCCAAGTAATACCTTACGTGAGTAAGGGTCGATCCCATGGAGATTGTCGGCTTGAAGCAAGCTATGGTCATCCTTGTAAATCTCAGTCAGGCAGATTCAAATGGTTATGAGGTTTTGATAATTAAAATATAAATAAAAACATAAAATAAAATAAAGTTACTTATGTAATTCACTGGTGGAAATTTCAGACAAGCGTATGGAGATGCTTTGTTGCTTCTGAACCTCTGCTTTCCTATTGTCTTCTTCCAACCATGCGTTACTTCCTTCCATGGCAAGCTGTAAGATCCTCTCAGTGAAAATGGTCCTCTACGGTCTCTGCACGGCTAATCAACTGTCGAATTTCTCGTCTCAGATGAAAAATACCAGGTACAGCTACCGCATGGCTAATCATCTGTCGGTTCCCGCTAGCATCGGAATAGGATCCATTGATCCTTTTGCACACTGTCACTTGTGCCCAACATTCGCAGGTTTGAAGCTCTTTACAGTCATCCCTTCCCGGATCCTACTCGGAATACCACAGACAAGGATTAGACTTTCTGGATCCCAGGAATGCTGCCAATAATTCTAGCCTATACCACAAAGATACTAATCTCACGGACTTGGTCCGTGTATTAGATATCCAAGAGAATATACTCCGGCTGTCGTCCAATGATTACATTGAACATCATGTAGACTGCTTTGTGGTTGTCAGGCACGTGATTGTCACGGGTCACCCCTTCATTCTGACTTAACTAAATTAAGTACGAGAGTATATCTTGGAGAAGAAGTAGGCGTGAATTTAATAGAAAATAGTAGTAATTGCATTAATTCATGAAGAACAGCAGAGCTCCACACCTTAATCTATGGGGTGTAGAAACTCCACCATAGAAAATACATAAGTGGAAAGAGGTCTAGGCATGGCCGAATGGCCAGCCCCCAAACCTGAACTATGGTCTCAGCTCCAAAGTATGAAAACTGGATCTAAAAGTCTCGAATACAATGGTAAAAAGTGCTATTTATACTAAACTGGTAACTTAGGCTTACAGAAAATGAGTAACTAAGTGCAGATAGTGCAGAAATCCACTTTCGGGGCCCACTTGGTGTGTGCTTGGGCTGAGCATTGAAGCTTTTTTGTGCATAGGCTGTTCTTGGAGTTAAACACCAGCTTTGGTGCTAGTTTGGGCGTTTAACTCCAATTTTGGTGCCAGTTTGGGCGTTTTACGCCAAGATGTTTTAGGCTGGCTTTGGACGCCAGTTTAGGACATCAAAGCTCGAGAAATGTATGGACTATTATATATTGCTGGAAAGCCCAAGATGTCTACTTTCCAACGCAATTGAGAGCGCGCCAATTGGGCTTATTTAGCTCCAGAAAATCCACTTCGAGTGCAGGAAGGTCAGAATCCAACAGCATCTGCAGTCCTTTTTCAGCCTCTAAATCAGATTTTTGCTCAGGTCCCTCAATTTCAGCCAGAAAATATTTAAAATCACAAAAAAAACACACAAACTCATAGTAAAGTCTAGAAATGTGATTTTTGCATAAAAACTAATAAAAGTATAATAAAAAGTAACTAAAACATACTAAAAACTATGTAAAAACAATGCCAAAAAGGGTATAAATTATCCATTCATCACGCACACAGGTATGCATTCGCACAAGTGTTTTCTCTCTTTTTTTTGATGAAAATGACCATGTGTACGTACACACAGAAAGGTGTGCGAATGCATAGAATGAAAATATTTTGGGGTGCGCGCGCATTGAAGGTGCGAGCGCTGCGAACAGAGCGTGCTACAACGTGTGTGCGGGAGCACACTGCTGTGCGTTCACACAGGAAGTGAAAAACAGGGGAAGTGTGTCTATGCATGAGGCTGTGTGCATGCACAGAAATTTGTTTCTGCAACATTTTTAAAGCCTCCTAGGCACCAACCATGATGTCAATCAAACTTTTTCAACCCCAAAACACATCATTCATCAAAAACACATGATCCAACATAAAATTCAACTAGATTCAACCTAGAAAGCAATCAACTAGGATAATCCAAGATAAAAAATTCCATAAACAAAACTAAAAGGGAGAAGGGTTGAAAGGATATTACCATGGTGGGGTATCTCCCACCTAGCACTTTGGTTTTAAGTCCTCAAGTTGGACTATTGAGTGATGCTTGTGTCAAGGTGGCTTATGCTTCCACTCATCCTTGAGTTGCCACCCATGTTTGTTCTTCAAGAATCCTCCAGGATCCCAAACAAAGGACATTAAGCTCCTAAGCAACCTCAAGCAAGAATTTGGGATCGAAAATTGTTAGTTATGGGGTTGTATGCCCGGATCCCACAATTTGGCTACTCTATCATCCTCTTGTTGATTTTTACTTGTGTCCTTGGATGAAGAACCTTCCCAAGCACCTTTGAAGCACTGAAGAACTGAAGATTGATGGTTTAGAAGTTATAATAAATACTCGTTGTAAGTATAGTTACTAAACCAAGCAATCAACCTTTCTTACAAACGTTTTGGTTGTCACAAGTAACAAACCCCTAACTAAATTGATAACCGAAGTATTCAAACGTTGGGTCGTCTTCTCAAGGAATTGCAGGGAGGTGTTCTTATTATTGGTTATGAGTCTTGTAAATTGGAGGTTTTGGAAAGAAGGAGCAAGTAATATAAGATAACAAGTCGTTAAAATAATAAATAACAAAGCTCTTGGAAAGGCATAAGAACTGGAAGTCCTATCCTGGTTATTCTTATCAATTGTGATGAGAATTGGATTTTTCTCCCACTTTGTTAACCTCTAACTATGAAGGTATGTTAAGTGGATGAATTAATTTTTATTCCTTAGATCCTAGTCTTTCCTTGAGAAAAGTTAGAGTTATTGGAACTCGAATTAATTCTTGAAGAATTCCAATTTTCTATCAACAATGAGTTTGATAACTCAAGTGTCTCCAATGACTCAACCAAAGCCAAGAGGGAAAATTCTAAATTAAATTAAAAGCATCAATATAAATAAAGCAAAGCAATCTTAAATCTGAAATACCTCAAATAATATTAACTAAGAAAATCATAACATGAATGTAGCATAAGCCAAATAGGCAACATAACTAATATAAGCATTAAAGTATCTGAAAGTAAGAGATAAATATAAAGTAAAAGAATATTGAACCTAGGATTGAGAGGCACTCCTAAAACTAAGAGAAATCTTAAATCCTAATCCTAAGAGAGAGGAGAGAACCTCTCTCTCTAAAAACTATATCTAAATCCCATGAAAAGTGAATTATGAAAAGCCTCTAAAGAATGGATGCATTCCCCTATTTTATAGCCTCTAATCTGTTTTTTCTGGGCCGAGAACTGGGTCAGAAACAGCCCAGAATTCGTTGGTTGCAAATTAAAACACGCTGATTTTTCGTCACTGCGATGCGGCCGCGTGGAGTACGTGTTTGCGTAGCCTAGCGTCAGGGCAACTATGGTTGATTATATATCAAATCGAAGCCCTGGATGTTAGCTTTCCAACGCAACTGGAACCGCGTCATTTGGACCTTTGTAGCTAAAGTTATAGCCGTTTGAGTGCGAAGAGGTCAGGCTGGACAGCTTAGCAATTCCTCCAACTTCTTGTATTCCTTCCACTTTTGCATGCTTCCTTTCCATCCTCTGAGCCATTTCTGCCCTGTAATCTCTGAAATCACTTAACACACATATCAAAGCATCTAATGGTAATAAGAGAGGATTAAACATAGGGAACTTAAGGCCAAAGAAGCATGTTTTCAATCAAAGCACATAATTAGGAAGGCAAATGTAAAACCATGCAAATAGTATGAATAAGTGGGTAAAGAGTTGATAAAATCCACTCAATTGAGCATAAGATAAACCATAAAATAGTGGTTTATCAACCTCCCCACACTTAAACAATAGCATGTCCTCATGCTAAGCTCAAGAGAAGCTATAAAGATGAAGAGGAATGGTAGATTAATATGAAATGCAACCTATCTATATGAATGCAACTACATGCAAAATGTTTCTACCTACTTAGTTAAAAGTAAAAAAAAAATCTTTCAAGAAGAAATATGAACTGGATTTCACTAATTCAAATCATGAAAATGAAGTATAAATGGACTTGCAAGAAGAAAATAGCTCATGAAAGCAGGGAACAAGGGATTGAGCATCGAACCCTCACTGGTAGTGTATACACTCTAATCACTCAAGTGTTTAAGGTTCAATTCTCTCAATTCTCTACTAAGCTTGCTTTCTAAGGCTTGCTCTTCATCTAACAATCAACATAAATTTAATGCATAGATACACATATCAAGAGGTCTTTTAAGGGTTGTAATGGGGTTAGGGTCAAGGTAGGATTGTATTTGGCCAAGTGGACTAAAATCTGAATCCTTAATTAACTTAAACTTTCCACCTAACTTAGACAATCCATGTAATCATAATACCACATCTAACTATCCATTAACTATGTTTTCCACATATTCATGCATTCTAATTTCAAGTACAGTACATATGCATTGCTTTCAACATTTACTTTGGGGCATTTTGTCCCATTTTTTCTTATTTGCTGTTTTTCTTTTTTTTTCTTTTTCTCACTTCTTTTTATATATATATATTTTTTTTCTCTTATTTTTCTCAATGCATATGATTAAATTATTGGATGCATGAATCATGTCCTAAACATTTTTTTTTCAGAAAATTCTAACATACTCAATTCTCAAACCAAATGTTTCCATTCAACTTCCCCACACTTAATTCATGAGCACTCTCATTAGTCTAAGCTAACCAAGGATTCAAATTAAGGACATTAATGTTTTTCGCTTAGAGTTAATGATGTGCTAAAGTAAAGAACAAAGGGGTATAATAGGCTCAACAATGGTTTGCATAGAATAATGAAAGGGTAAGGCCATATGGGTATGTAAGCTCAGTGAAACAAAGGCATCAATCATGTAAGTGTATGCATATATCAAACCATGGAAATATAGAATTAAGCAAGACAAAGATCAAACACACACCAAAAATAAAATATTGGTTGGTAAAATGCAACCAATTCAAATAGGCTCAAAAATCTCACAGGTTTTGTGTGTTCGAGCTCTAAACCATGTTCCAGTATAATATTTCTTCAAACAAGTGTAACATTAAATTTTATTCAATTTAGTGAAATGCTCTTAAAAGGTTTCTTGAAAAAGAAAATATTAATTCAACCAAGTGATAAAATATGCAAAAAATCAAACAAATATGCAAATGCAACAAATAATTTAACAAAGAAAATTAAACATTGGTGATAAAATATGAAGTGACTAACCCATGGAAGTCGGTATCGACCTCCCCACACTTATAGATTGCACCGTCCTTGGTGCATGCTAAGATGTGCAGGTGGACGGGCTATTCCAACTGGCGCTTTTCTCCGAAGATTTTGCAGATGTACTTGTCTGTCTCCCCATGTAAACGTCTTTCGGTTCTCTTCCTGGTGGCCATCCTGAAAGAAAAAGGGAAGAAAGGTAACCCAATAATAAAGATAAGAAAATAAATGAAGTATGGTTGGGTTAATGCCAACTGATAAGGGTCTCATTTACATGGAAGCTTCAACATGTACGTGAGAAAATAATAGAAGCACATGACATACTAGTGGTGCAAAATTTGCAACAAAGGGGAGGAGTGCGGGTAATGAAAATATCAATATAAGTTCATGTCAATGCAAATGAAGTACAAGTATCATAAAAGATTAGCATTGATTTAAATAATGTTACCCAATCAGAATAAAACAAGTCATAAGCACTAAGATAATACCAGAACATTTGAACACCAATGGTAAAATAATAAATTTAGAAAAGAAAATAAAAATATACAAAATTAAAATGCAATGAATGAAAGTATGCAAATAAATAAAATAAAATAAAAGATAAGAAGAATGAGAAGGGAAATAAATAAAGTAAGAAAGAAAGAAGAAAGAAATAAGAAAGGATAAAAAATAAGGATTTGGAAAAGAAAAATATAAGATATTTTGGCAGAGTTGGATGAGCTGTGCGGCGCAAGCGACGTGGTCGCGTGGGGCACGCGGTCGCGCGACTTGCGCTTAAACTGATTGACGTGGTCGCGTCGGTCACGTGGTCGCGTGACCCGTTTTACGCTGCTGGCACGAGGGCAGCCTCGCACTCGCACAACTCTCTGTTCAAAATCATTGAATGCCAAATATTGGGCGACGCGATCGCGTGGGGCATGCGATCGCGTGAGTGGCCAGTATAAGCATATGACGCGGACGCGTCAGTCATGCGTCCGCGTGGGAAGGATTGTGCGTTCAGCACCAATCCAGCACCACTCTAGCACAACTTTCGGCCGTGCACCCTTTTCACGTCGAATTCCAGGGCACGCAGTCGCGTGGGAGGCCAGTATTCCCATTCGACGCGGACACGTCAGCGACGCGGTCGCGTAGGACGATTTGTGCCACGGGCACGCCTCCAGCCATGCTCTCGCGTGACTCTCTGTTCGTTTTATTATTCTCTCCCAACACCTGCGACGCGGACGCGTCAATGATGCGGTCGCGTCGCGTAACATTTTTTTTTAAAAATGCAAAATGCAGAATGCAATGCTAATATGAATGTTATGCAAAACTCCAGGTTCAATAAAATAAAATAAAACTTGAAAACAAACAAAACAGACTATAATTAAAACTTAAAAAGGGACGATCATACCATGGTGGGTTGTCTCCCACCTAGAACTTTTAGTTAAAGTCCTTAAGTTGGACATTTGATGAGCTTCCTGTTATGGTGGCTTATGCTTGAACGCATCCAAGAATCTCCACCAATGTTTGTAATTCCAGCAGCCTCTGGGATCCCAAACTAGGCGCAGAAAGCCTTCAAGTAAGTTAAAGCAAGTGACAAGGCCCCAAGAGTGTTGATTGCCAGAATGAATTCCGGGGTCCCAAGTCTTGCTTTTGCACCTGTCTTCTTGTTGATCATTATTATTCCATCCGGGTAGCAAGCAATCTGGATTCCCACTAAAGCGGCCAAACAACTTCCTAGACCCATTCAGTTGAGCTTTACACCAACCTTTGCGTTTAAGCTTAAAGCCTCCAACCATAGTGAACCTTGCAGGACAATTCTTACCACTGACCATCTTCCTCTTACTCTTAATGTCACAAAGAGTTCTAAGTTGACCATCCGTCTCCAGTAGCCCATATTCAAGTGGAATTAGAAAGCTAAGGGATATGAATTTTACCCACTTGAATGTTGTGAAGGATGATGGCAACTTAGGGGGAGGGGTCTCCAATAACTTTGGCAAGGTGATTTCAAGCCCCATTCCCCTGGGCTCTTCTTTAAAAGCTTCCATCTCTTTGCAAGCTTCTTCAATTTCAACCTCTTCCTCTTGGTAGCTGTCTTCCAATTCAATCTCTTCTTCATTGTTCACCAAGAGTATGGGAGGTTGTGCATTTTCTTCTTCCATCTCCATGTCAAGTTCAATGGTAGAGGATTCAATTGCGGATATGAATTCATCAATGATTGAATCCATCTCTTGATCAACCTCTTCAAAGTCTTCAACCATGATATGTCTTGGAGGTTGTACACCCTCTTTAACATCAATTTTAAACATCTTTGAAGGAGGTTCTATGTCTTGACTTTCCCAAGGAGGTTCAGCATCTCCTAAGTCTTCAACTACTTCTTCTTCTTCAATAATTCCGGCTTCCTCCACTTGTTCCAGTACAAATTCATGCTCCTTGCTGTCTACTGGAGTTTCTAATGTTTCCTTCATACTACGTTCTTCACTAGATTGTCCACATGAAGCCATGGGGGTTCCTTGAGTGTCCGAACGTCAGGAAGCTAACTGTTTTATCGCTTGATTCAATTGGTGAAGGGTTGCATGAAATCTTTCCACTGTTTCCTTGTGACGATCCTTTGATTCTTGTTGTGCTCGGCTATCATAAGTAGGATCATAGTGCTGTTGGATTGATGGATATGGAGATGGTGAATATTGAGGTGGTGGTTCTGGGCGTGGTTCATATGGTGGTTGGTGTGGTGGATAAGGATTAGGGTTATATGGTGGTGTTTGGTGGTAAGGGGCTTGTGAGCATGGTGGTTCAAAGTTGTGTTGAGGAGATGGTTTATTGGCATATGGTAGAGCTTGCTGGTAACTACAAGGGGGTCCACCATATCTATTGTCTTGGCATGCATTGTAGGATGGTCGTTGTCCATGGTATTTTGGAAGGTGATGTTTCCGAAAGGGTTGATCAGATCCTCGTGGCTCCTTCCATCTCTGATTGTTTTGACCTCGATGCATGTCCCTGTTATAATTTCCATTCCTTGCAACAACATTGGAACCAAACTCAAAGCGAGAGGGGTGAGAACTCATAATAGTAAATAAAAATTAAAAACGAAAATAAAAACAAATTTTCAATCAAAAGGTTATTTAAATTTTGAATTTAAAAATTAAATTTTGAATTTTGAATTTTAAATTTTTGAAAATTGAAATTTGAAATTTTGAAATTTGAGTTTTAAATTTTGAATTTTTAAATTTAATAAGGAAAGAGAAAAACAATAAAATGACACCGAACTTAAAAAATTTTTAGATCAAAACAAAGAAAATAACTAAGAACAACTTGAAGGTCAAGATGAACACGAAGAACAACCTGAAGATCAAGATGAACACCAAGAACAAAATTTTTTTGAAAAAAAATTTTTATTAACTAAATAAAAACCAATAACCTCTTAAAGAAAAAGGCAAAAATAAAAACAAAAATAAAAACAAATAAACAAGCAAAAAGTAAAAATATTTACAATAACCAATAATAAGGCACACGTTTGCAATTCCCCGGCAACGGTGCCATTTTGAAGAACTGAAGATTGATGGTTTAGAAGTTATAATAAATACTCGTTGTAAGTATAGTTACTAAACCAAGCAATCAACCTTTCTTACAAATGTTTTGATTGTCACAAGTAACAAACCCCTAAATAAATTGATAACTGAAGTATTCAAACCTCGGGTCGTCTTCTCATGGAATTGTAGGGAGGTGTTCTTATTATTGGTTATGAGTCTTGTAAATTGGGGGTTTTGGAAAGAAGGAGCAAATAATGTAAGATAACAAGTCGTTAAAATAATAAATAACAAAGCTCTTGGCAAGGTATAAGAACTGGAAGTCCTATCCTGGTTATCCTTATCAATTGTGATGAGAATTGGATTTTTCTCCCACTTTGTTAATCTCTAACTATGAAGGTAAGTTAAGTGGATGAATTAATTTTTATTCCTCAGATCCTAGTCTTTTCTTGAGAAAAGTTAGAGTTATTGGAACTCGAATTAATTATTGAAGAATTCCAATTTTCCATCAAAAATGAGTTTGATAACTCAAGTGTCTCCAATGACTCAACCAAAGCCAAGAGGAAAAATTCTAAATTAAATTAAAATCATCAATATAAATAAAGCAAAGCAATCTTAAATCTGAAATACCTCAAATAATATTAACTAAGAAAATCATAACATGAATGTAGCATAAGCCAAATAGGCAGCATAACTAATATAAGCATTAAAGTATCTAAAAGTAAGAGATAAATATAAAGTAAAAGAACATTGAACCTAGGATTGAGAGGCACTCCTAAAACAAAGAGAAATCCTAAATCCTAATCCTAAGAGAGAGGAGAGAACCTCTCTCTCTAAAAACTACATCTAAATCTTATGAAAAGTGAATTATGAAAAGCCTCTCATGAAAGGATGCATTCCCCCACTTTATAGCCTCTAATCTGTGTTTTTTGGGCCGAGAACTGGGTCAGAAACAGCCCAGAATTCACTGGTTGCGAATTCAAACAAGCTGATTTTTCGTCACTGCGATGCGGCCGCGTGGAGCACGCATTTGAGTCGCCTAGCTTCAAAGCAACTATGGTATATTATATATCAAATCGAAGCCCCGGACGTTAGCTTTCCAACACAACTGGAACCGTGTCATTTGGATCTCTACAGCTAAAGTTATAGCCGTTTGAGTGCGAAGAAGTCAGGCTGGACAGCTTAGCAATTCCTCCAACTTCTTGTATTCCTTCCTCTTTTGCATGCTTCCTTTCCATCCTCTGAGCCATTCCTGCCCTGTAATCTCTGAAATCACTTAACACACATATCAAGGCATCTAATGCTAATAAGAGAGGATTAAACATAGGGAACTTAAGGCCAAAGAAGCATGTTTTCAATCAAAGCACATAATTAAGAAGGCAAATGTAAAATCATGCAAATAGTATGAATAAGTGGATAAAGAGTTGATAAAATCTACTCAATTGAGCACAAGATAAACCATAAAATAGTGGTTTATCAAGCACCCTCTTGAATCTTGGACTCCTCCAAATTGAACCTTGCACCACTTGTTCCTTGAACTTCATTGCCAACCAACATCCAATCCTTCACCATTTAACACTCCAAGAAGCACCTTAAGTTGGTAGTCAATTTCCAAAAGAGAAAATTGATATGCTCCTATGAAGCTCATGGAGAAAATTGTTACCCACTTAATTTGTCATTGGGGTGGAGTCATCCCGTTAAGCTCTTGCACAATTACTTCTACTTATTGGATGATCACCTCTTCCTCACCATTCTTTTCTAGCTCTTCTATATCCTTCTCAAGCTCAAGAGTGGAATGCTCTTCAGAATCATTGAGGGGGTTGACCAATGTGGACAAAAAATCATTAATGATGCAATCCACTTCTTGATCAAACTCCCTCAATTCTTCAATTAACTCTTCCGGTTCACTAGTTCTACCTTCCTCTACTTGTGAATCAAGCTTTAATTCCACTCCTTCAAATTGAGACTCCATGTTTCCCTCCTTACTACACTCCTTTGTTGCTCCTCTACCTTCCTCAAGGGGGGTGGCTTGAGTGATTGAGTGTAGTGAGGCCAAGCAGTTCACCGCTTCGGCTATGGTAGCAACGAACTCCCCTTGTGTCCTTCGGAACCCTTCCTGCTCTTGAAAGAATGCTTGAAGGTCTTGTTCTTCTTGGGGCAAGGGTTAGAAAACTTCATATTGAGGTGGAAAAGAAGGCTCAAAGGTTGGGAGAAGGGTTGTATAGTTGGAAGGTGTGTCATGTGGATAAGGGTATTGAGGGTGGGTATAAGGGTGTGGTTCATATAGTTCGTAACAAGGTGTATAGACATTTTGATTCCATGGAGGTGTATAGAGTGGTGCTTGAAGGTTTGGTGGTTGAGGGTTGTGTATGGGGTAGCTCTCATATCCTTGGTGATGCACGGAAAACTTGTCTCTCAACAAATTTCCCTTCGGCAAGTATACCGAATTGTCGTCAAGTAATAACTCACAAAAGAGTGAGGTCGAATCCCACAGAGATTAACGGATTAAGCAATCAATGGTCAATTGATTATCCTAGTTAGACGAATCAGATTTGAGTGATAAGCAACAAGGAAATGTAAATGGCATAAAAGTAAAGAAAGCAATAAAGTGCAGAAAAGTAAAATGGCAAGAAAAGTAAATATAAGAACTAAAAATAAAATGAACATTGGGATCAAAAGATATTGCAATCCTCCGGATCAAGTTCATTCTCATCTCTTCCTCAATCAATGCATTCATTGATCTCCTTGGATATCTTAGGTGATCGAATTACAATTCCTTGTAATTCGATCTCTCAAATCTTGATCAATAGCCAATTCCTTGGTCAATTGCTCATGAGAAAAGATGAAGTATGGTCACTGATTATACCACATGCATTTCCCAAATCAAATGTTGGAAGGATTATAGTCACATATCCATCCACACCCAATTTGGTCCAGCATGAGAAAGCATTTCTAGCATGATCTCTTCATTCCTCTTTCAAGGTTCAGAAGAGATCCAAGTATGAATAGTTTCTTTTCCAAGATAACTACCCAATTGGATGAAGATCGAAAGCTCTCTAGTAAAATCAAGAGGAAAGAAAGAAGAAGAAGAATAAGAACTACACTTAATCCATTGAATCACAATAGAGCTCTCTAACCCAATGTAAAGAGTTAGTTGATCATTGCTCTACAAAAATTAGAAAAGAAAGAAACTGCAGAAAAGTAAAGATGAAGATTCAAACTGAAATTGAAGATTCAAACTGAAATTGAAAATTCAACATTCATAAAATGAAAATTACAACTAAAAGAAAGAGAAGGAAAAGTGTGTGAGGGGAGGGAGTCCGAAGACCCCTCTTCCACCCCCCATTCCAGAATGCTTTTCAGACTTTCTCCCCTGATATTTTCAATGTAAAGACTAAGGCCTTTATATAGGCTCTCCTAAATTACAAAATGAAATTAAAAGCAAATTACAATTAAATGAAAATTCCTATTCTAGATGCTTCTTGTAGTCTTGATTGGTTGACAATTGTGGGTTTGCTTGCTTGAGCTTTGAAGTGGACTTGAGAGAGAAGTGAGTCAAGTTGAGGTCCAGGTGCTAAATTTAGTGCTAAAGTTAGCCACACTAACGCTACAAGTGTGGCGTTAGTGCTAAAGTTATTGTGGCTAACGTTGCACTTGCTGCCCAGTTGGTGTTTTTGGGGCTTAAAAGATGCCTCTATTTTGTGCTCCAATTTCATGCCCACTATAGCGTATTATATATCGTTGGAAAGCTCTGAATGTCAGCTTTCTAACGCATCTGGAATCACCTCAATTGGACCTCTGTAGCTCAAGTTATGCTCCTTTGAAGTGGACATGGTCGCTGGCATAGTTGCCAGCGTTACTGGAAAACTTGAGTGCCAATAACGCTAGCGATCAAGGCTTCATTGTTGCCAGTTTCTGGAGCTCAAAATTAGTGTCCACCCCATACTATTATATATTGTTGGAAAGCCCTGGATGTCTACTTTCCAATGCTATTGGAAGCGCATTATTTGGAGCTCTACAACTCGAGTTACACTTCTTGGAAGGTGAAGAGGTCAGCTGGCCTTAATACAGGTTGATACCATGTTCATCATTACACTTTCGGGGCAGGTTTGCTCCCTCAAATTTAGTGTCAACCATGTAGTGCCATATATTCTTGGAAAGCTCTGGAATCCTACTTTCCAATGCCACTGAAATCACCTCATTTGGAGCTTTGTGGCTCAAGTTTTGCGTGTTTGAAGAAGGCATGGTCAGGCTGCCAGGTGGGACTTTTGCCCACGTTAACTACCACGTTAACTAAGTTAACGTGGGAGTTAACGTGGCTCATAGTGGCTTGTGTGGGCTCATTCCAATGTTAGTGACAATGTTGGGTGTCACTAACATTGGCAATCACCTCCCTTCTTCACGTTATCTTCCACGTTTACTAGGTTAACGTGGGAGTTAACGTGGCTTATTGGGGCTTGTGTGGGTTCCTTCCAACGTTAGTGACAATGTTTGGTGTCACTAACGTTGTCGACCACCTTGTTTCTTCACGTTAGCTTCCACATTAACTAGGTTAACGTGGGAGTTAACGTGGCTTATTGTAACTTGGCCAACGTTAGTGATAAAGTTGAATGTCACTAACGTTGGCTTCCCCTTTACTTCTTAACGTTAGAGGCCACGTTAACTAAGTTAACGTGGCAACTAACGTGGCCACTTATGAGCTTGGTCCAACGTTAGTGAAAATGTTAAGTGTCACTAACGTTGGCTCCATTTCCTTTCTTCAAAGTTAATGCCACTAACTTTTCTCACTAACGTTGGGGCTTTCCTTCCTTCCACGTTAGTGCCCACGTTAGTGTAACTAACGTAGCCACTAACATGGCTTCTTCTCTTCTTCTTTTGGCCTGAAATCAATCAAACAAAGTTCATCAAAGTCTTGCTCTTATTCATGGGATCATGCATCATCCAATTTATCATATAATTCATGCAAAATTCTCATGAGATCATGTAAAGTGCACAATGTATGCTTGAATCAAGATGTAAGTGAATATCTACCCAAAACTAGCTTATTTTCCAAGAAAATACATGAAACTACCTTAAAAATAGTAAAGAAAAGGTCAGTGAAACTGGCCAAAATACCCTGGCATCACAACACCAAACTTAAAGCTTTCTTGTCCCTAAGCAAGTACTGGAACAAAAGAATGATGAATGGAATGCCAAGAGAAATGAGTCATTCTTGTGGAAGTCATGTCCCTGGTTTTATGGTGGTTTCATGCATAGCAACTTAGGTTCATTCCTGGCTTTCAGACCTTTATCATGTCCTAAAACACTCACTTTGATTGCATCCCATGAGACTTTTATTCATTGATCTCTTTTGTTTCTTGTCAATTCAGGGCTTATTTGTGGTCTTAGGCTAAGTGCTCTGTAAGGGGGCAACTCTTTAAAATAAGCTTTCAGCCAACACTCCCGAACCAGTTGGTTCAAGGTGCTAGGTGTTGAAACACCCCTACGGACTTACTTCCTCAAGTCTCTCCCCCATACATACACACCACAGGCACATGGTTTGTTTATTTTCTTTTCTTGAGACCTTGGTGTCCAGCACCTCTTTGGGTTATTAAATGCTCTGTAGTGAAGGTTACTATTGATAGTGGACTTTCAGCTGATAATCCCGAGTTAGTTAACCCAAGTTACCAAGTGATAAGGCACCCCTAAGAGCTTATTCATCCAAGTAGATCCCTCACACAGGAGCACCACAGACACATGCCTCAAGATTAAAACCATTGGTGCCTAGCCTTATTGCTTACTCTTTTTTTTCTTTTATTTTTTTCCACTTTTATTGTTCTTTCCCTTTTTCTTATTAGGATCTTATTATTTAGCTAGTCTCATGGGGTGTGTTCAAAGCATATGATTCAGGACAGATAGTTGTCTTCCCACCTTGTGGTTGAACCAACTTAGCTAACTTATGACCGCATCACAAACTCAGGAACTTACTCCATGGTATGAACTCTACTCTGGTCTTTTATAAAATATTCATTCTCTTTTCATTTGATTCAAAAGGGACAAGCATACTAGTAAGCAAAGTAAGGATGCAGTAATGACATTCAGACTAGAAAACACAGTCTTAATCAATAAAAAGTTTAAAAGACAGAATTGACATGCTTATTCACAAGGAGAAAGCACACATACATACAAAGAACATAGAAGACAATCATGCAAATTAAAGTGCTAGAAATAAGTAAGAGGAGAAAGGAACTTTACCACCTTGTATTTTATCTTCACTGTTGTTGCCCTTTTCCTCCTATTCTTCTCCTTCCCACACCAGACATAGAATGATTGCTTATACTCAAGCAACAATTAAAACAGTGGTGACGGGGTCCATGATGATCATGAATGTCTTAGAATGAAGTGTGAGTATGCATGTGTTTCAGCAAGCAAGGTTAAGGATACAATAAAGACACAAGAGATACAAACAGAAACATTTTGATTGCATTAATAAGTGGTGTTGGCATGGTACTTTGCATGAAAGTTAAGTGGCAACACCAAACTTAGTGTGCCACTGTCAATCTAGAATGTTGCAAGTAACCAGTGAAGATTGAAATTCAAATTGTTGCATGGCAACACCAAACTTAGAGTGCAATCATATGCCAAATTATTGAAACTAAACTAAGCAAAGCAAGGAAATGTTACCTACGGTTGGGTTGCCTCCCAACAAGCGCTCTTTTACTGTCATGAGCTTGACATGTTGTTCATGACTTTCTTCCACTTCTTCCAGTTTGTTAAGAGGAATGACCTCAAGAGGAAAGAGGAGCCAGTTAATGCCCCTTGTTTTGAGTGCCTCTCCCCAGCAAGCCTTCTTCTGTTGTTAGCTTGAGTAAACTTGCTTGTTGGGGTAGGGGTGGGATGGCTTTTGGTTGACCTTTTCTTCTTCATGAATATTGTCCTACTTTTCTTGGTCACCATCCTTTTGTTAGTGTTCATGTTGATTGCCTTTACCACCTTGATTTTAGGATTTGGGTATTGTATGATGGGTGGAGCATCCTCTTCATCAAGAACTTCTTGAATTGGTGGTTCAATGAACTCACCCTTTATGCAACTCTCTATTTCATTGGAGTGTAGGCTCCCTTGATTGACTTCCTCCCTTATTATTGACCTTTGAATGAACTCCTCTGTTTTTGGAGAGAGTGAAGTGGTCTCTCTTTGTGATCTCAGTTCTTCAATGAATTGTTCTTCAGAATAGAGTTGTGCATTCTCCCTCAATTTTTCTTCATGGTCCTTTTTTGCTATTTTCTCCTCTTCGATAATTTTTATTATTTCTTCAAGGAGGAGTTCTATCCTAGTGAGTCTCTCCTCTACTCTACTTCTTCTGAGTTCTTCAATGATGAGTTCCACCTTAGCAAGTTTATCTAAAGGAGGTTGAGTAGGTTGTAATGGTTGGGCGGGGTTGGCTTGTGAATGGAATTGGTTGTTTTGTGGTTGTGTGTTTTGAAAGTGGTATGACTCTTGTGGGTAGTGGATTGAGTTTTGTGGATGGTGAAATGAATTGTATGGATTTGGGATAGACTTTTGTGCTGAGGCATACTCAAATGATGAAGAATTTAGGCATGTAAAACTTGGAGGTGAGATTGTATAATTGAGAGGTGATGGCTCTTGATGACTGGGGTATGAATGAGTGAAATCTCTTTGATTATGATCTTCCCAGCCACAACTTGAGTAGTGATTAGTTTCACCAAAATATGGACCATTTTGTGGCTTTGGAAAGTACCCCATTTCATGTTCTTGATACTCCCACTTACCATGAGCATAGTAAAGTGAATCATTATGTGGTGGTGGAGAGTTTCCCATGAAATATGATTGACTAAAATATGATGGATGCTCCTTTCTTTCTTGCAGAAAGCTCTGTCTCAAACAATAATCACCAAAAGAAATTGGAATCTCCATTGTCACAGATGAGGAAATTCCCAGCGAGGCAATATCACAAACAGTTAGTTAGCAAAAGAAAATAAAGAAACAAAAGAAAACAAAGACAAAAGAAAAGTGTCTAATCTAGTAAATCAATCAACCGGTAGTTTGTTAATCACAATTAATCCCTGGCAACGGCGCCATAAACTTGATGCACGGAAAACTTGTCTCTCAATAAATTTCCCTTCGGCAAGTATACCGAATTGTCATCAAGTAATAACTCACAAAAGAGTGAGGTCGAATCCCACAGAGATTAACGGATTAAGCAATCAATGGTCAATTGATTATCCTAGTTAGACGAATTAGATTGCAGTGATAAGCAACAAGGAAATGTAAATGGCATAAAAGTAAAGAAAGCAATAAAGTGCAGAAAAGTAAAATGTTAAGAAAAGTAAATGTAAGAACTAAAAATAAAATGAACATTGGGATCAAGGGATATTGCAATCCTCCGGATCAAGTTTATTCTCATCTCTTCCTCAATCAATGCATTCATTGATCTCCTTGGCAATCTTAAGTGATCGAATTACAATTCTTTGTAATTCGATCTCTCAAATCTTGATCAATAGCCAATTCCTTGGTCAATTGCTCATGAGAAGAGATGAAGTATGGTCACTGATTATACCACATGCATTTCCCAAATCAAATGTTGGAAGGATTATAGTCACATATCCATCGACACCCAATTCGGTCCAGCATGAGAAAGCATTTCTAGCATGATCTCTTCATTCCTCTTTCAAGGTTCAGAAGAGATCCAAGTATGAATAGTTTCTTTTCCAAGATAACTACCCAATTGGATGAAGATCGAAAGCTCTCTAGTAAAATCAAGAGGAAAGAAAGAAGAAGAAGAATAAGAACAACACTTAATCCATTGAATCACAATAGAGCTCTCTAACCTAATGTAAAGAGTTAGTTGATCATTGCTCTACAAAAATTAGAAAAGAAAGAATGTGCAGAAAAGTAAAGATGAAGATTCAAACTGAAATTGAAAATTCAACATTCATAAAAGGAAAATTACAACTAAAAGAAAGAGAAGGAAAAGTGTGTGAGGGGAGGGAGTCCGAAGACCCCTCTTCCACCCCCCATTCCAGAATGCTTTTCAGACTTTCCCCCCCAATATTTTCAATGTAAATACTAAGGCCTTTATATAGGCTCTCCTAAATTATAAAATGAAATTAAAAGCAAATTACAATTAAATAAAAATTCTTATTCTAGATGCTTCTTGTGGTCTTGATTGGTTGACAATTGTGGGCTTGCTTGCTTGAGATTTGAAGTGAACTTGAGAGAGAAGTGAGCCAAGTTGAGGTCCAGGTGCTAAAGTTAGTGCTAAAGTTAGCCACATTAATGCTACAAGTGTGGCGTTAGTGCTAAAGTTATTGTGGCTAACGTTGCACTTGCTGCCTAGTTGGTGTTTTTGGGGCTTAAAAGATACCTCTTGTTTGTGCTCCAATTTCATGCCCACTATAGAGTATTATATATCATTGGAAAGCTCTGAATGTCAGCTTTCCAATGCAACTGGAATCACCTCAATTGGACCTCTATAGCTCAAGTTATGTTCCTTTGAAGTGGACATGGTCACTGGCATAGTTGCCAGCGTTACTGGAAAACTTGAGTGCCAATAACGCTAGCGATCAGGGCTTCATTATTGCCAGTTTCTGGAGCTCAAACTTAGTGTCCACCCCATACTATTATATATTTTTGGAAAGCCCTGGATGTCTACTTTCCAATGCTATTGGAAGCGCATCATTTGGAGCTCTACAACTCGAGTTACACTTCTTGGAAGGTGAAGAGGTCAGCTGGCCTTAATACAGGTTGATACCATGTTCATCATTGCACTTTCGGGCAGGTTTGCTCCCTCAAATTTAGTGTCAACCATGTAGTGCGATATATTCTTGGAAAGCTCTGGAATCCTACTTTCCAATGCCACTAGAATCACCTCATTTGGAGCTTTGTGGCTCAAGTTATGCGTGTTTGAAGAAGGCATAGTCAGGCTGCCAGGTGGGACTTTTGCCCACGTTAACTATCACGTTAACTAAGTTAACGTGGGAGTTAACGTGGCTCATAGTGGCTTGTGTGGGCTCATTCCAATGTTAGTGACAATGTTGGGTGTCACTAATGTTGGCAATCACCTCCCTTCTTCACGTTAGCTTCCACGTTAACTAGGTTAACGTGGGAGTTAACGTGGCTTATTGGGGCTTGTGTGGGTTCCTTCCAACGTTAGTGACAATGTTTGGTGTCACTAACGTTGTCGACCACCTTGTTTCTTCACGTTAGCTTCCACGTTAACTAGGTTAACGTGGGAGTTAACGTGGCTTATTGTGACTTGGCCAACGTTAGTGATAAAGTTGAATGTCACTAACGTTGGCTTCCCCTTTACTTCTTAACGTTAGAGGCCACGTTAACTAAGTTAACGTGACAACTAACGTGGCCACTTATGAGCTTGGTCCAACGTTAGTGATAATGTTAAGTGTCACTAACGTTGGCTCCATTTCCTTTCTTCAAAGTTAATGCCACTAACTTTTCTCACTAACGTTGGGGCTTTCCTTCCTTCCACGTTAGTGCCCACGTTAGTGTAACTAACGTAGCCACTAACGTGGCTTCTTCTCTTCTTCTTTTGGCCTGAAATCAATCAAACCAAGTGCATCAAAGTCTTGCTCTTAATCATGAGATCATGCATCATCCAATTTATCATATAATTCATGCAAAATTCTCATGAGATCATGTAAAGTGCATAATGTATGCTTGAATCAAGATGTAAGTGAATATCTACCCAAAACTAGCATATTTTCCAAGAAAATGCATGAAACTACCTTAAAAACAGTAAAGAAAAGGTCAGTGAAACTGGCCAAAATGCCCTGGCATCACTTGGGCTTGATATTTACATTGGGAAGAGTTTGGCTTGTTGTAGTATAACGGAGGTGTTTGCCATGAGTGTTGCCCATACGCAATTGGTTCCTCCCTTAATTGATTCTCCCACTCCATGAAGCCATCCCAACTTGAATTCGTCATACCCTACAAAATACTCACAACCAAACTCCAAGGAACAAGGGTGATAGCTCATAGAGAAAGTAGAAAATAAAAACAAAAGACATTAACAAACAAGAAAAACAAACACCTAAATATAAACAAAAATAACCAAACAACCAAAAAGTAAGATATTCACACTATCAACATATTTACAACAACCAAAAGATAGCACTCAATTGAATCCCTGACAACGGCGCCAACTTTGACGAGGAAGAATTTTGTTGTATGGTTCAGAATTAATCAAAACAAGAATCAATTCGTTAGTAGCATAGTCCAAACCAACAACGAATTCTCTCAATCAAATGTTTTAAATTCAAATTATAATAACCGAGATCAAGAGTACTTCAACCTCGGGTCGTTCTCCCTAGGACGCAATTGTAAGTGTTTCTCTTTCGGTTGTGAGGAAAAGGGGGTTTTCAAGCAAGAAATAAAAGATTAAAAGAACGAAGCAATAAAAAAACCAAGAAATATCCAAAATCGATGTAAAAACAAGTAGAGAGAAATAAGATCAAAACTTAGTGAAAATGCTATAAATGCAATAAAAGAGCCTTGACTTGGGAATGAGGATCCAAGGAATCCTATCATCGCCATAACCACAACTATGGTAATTATGATGAGTCAATCTCGCCTAGTCAACCCCAACCATCGAGGAGTAAGTCAAGCAAGCATAATTGACCTTAATTCATTAGTCCTAGCTTACTTACCAAACTAGTGGATCAAAGGCTAGCGTCAATGGAAACAAGAGTCAACTAACTACCCAAGAATTACCACTAAATGTCGGACATTATGACTCTAGTATCCTAGGAACTCAAACCACAAGCCAAGGTGGGAAAATCTACTCAAAATCCATAATTGGCATTTTCACAAACACCTTGTGTGCATGAAAGTAAAGCATGGAAAATTGTAAAGAAAAATAGAAAGCTATAACCAATTGTGCACAAAATCAACAATAAACATCCAAATAAGCATAAAGAAAGCATGAAACATTAAATTCATTAATCAAAATTTCAAGAACTCAGAGTTGCAATTATAAACAAAGTACTTGAACCAAAGGAAATGTAAATAAAGACAATGTACTTAAAGAGGAATTAAAGAGTACTTACAATTAAAGGAACAGAATCCAAAGTCAATCTTGCTATAAAATGCTACAATTGAAATTGCATAAACCCTAGGAGAGCAATGCTACACTACTCCTACTCCTACTCCTTTGGAAGCTTCCTAATACTAAGAAAAACTAAATTAAAACCTAATAAAAAGCTCCCTTTCATATGTGTTGAATCCCCTTATATAGCACTCCAAATTCAGCCTCAACCCTTCAAAATTTGGCCCAAAAGCACCCAGAAATCGTAAGGCACGTGTTTCTTTAATGCAACAACGTGCAGGGACCTGTGCAGACGCACAGATGCGTGCGTCCGCACACTCGGCTGAAAATTGACCATTGCATATGCACAGGTGCGTGCGTACGCACACATAGATTTTCTCGCTTGTGCACGTGCACGCAAGGCTGTGCGCACGCATACTTCGCTGTGTGTGCTTTTCCTTGTCTTCTTCATGTTTTCTCCCTTGTCCATGCTTTCTTCCACTTTTGCCCGTCCATTCTTGCCTCCAAGGCCTAAAATCACTCACAACCCACATCACGGCATCGAATGACATAAAAATGGAATTAAATTGCTCTATTAAAGCACAAAATCGTATGTTTTCACATTTAGGTTCACATTAGGGATCAAACACAAAAGTATGCTATTCTGGTGCTTAAGTGTGAGTTCATATGCTAGAATCCATCCAAATTGAGTCAACATATACCATCAAATATGGACTCATCAATCATCAATTTTACAAATTATTTTCAATAAAATGTTCAAATCCAAAAATTAGAAATAATATACTTAATATCTTTATTTTCCAAAATAGTAGTATCATTATTTTAAAATATTAATTATTTAGTCCAAATCATATAAAAATCCTTATTATTTTACAACTACCAACTTTACAATTTAAATATATAAAATAACTCAATAATTGTAAAATTAGATGAAATCTTAATTTAAATAGCCCAAACTCATTATTTTTGGATTTCTAGAACTTTAAGTTGTAAATAGAAATTAATCCATAATTATAGAGTTTGGATGAAAACCTTAATTTATTTCAAATTCAATTAATCAAAACTACCTTTAATTACCTTCCATAAGATAATTTATGAAATTAAAACTATAAATAAATATATGGTCTGAGATTAGTTCAAAATAGGACTTTTCAAAAGTCTTGGGTCTTAAACAGGAAAGTAAACGACATGAATGTAAAGTACAAGAAAATAAAGTGCTTGAAATATAAATTGCTAGAAATTAAAGATTGAAAATATTAGGGATTGGAGATGCTGATCTCTCTTGACTCAATGAACCTCTTCTTCCTCTTATTCAAGCAATGTTTAAATCTATGGCGGATCATAAATTATTGAGTCCAAATTCCTTCGTTACTCAATTTCTCAAATCATGATCAAATGCCAATTCCTTGATCTAATGTTCATGAAATGAGGTGAAGCACAATGTCTAATCCCAAGCCACACAACTCATAAGACCCCAATTTTAAAGTGATTATATGTCACGTATCAACTTTGGATCAAAATCAAACTCATTGTGAGAAGAGAGCTTCAAACTGAATTGCTATGATTCCTCTCCCAAGGTTCCCATAGAATTCTAATAGATCCAATTCCTCTTCCGATGGAATTGAATCTTTGAAGCACAAAAGCTCTCTCTTAGATAAACAAAACACAATTTCTAATCTCATACCACAAAACTCCAAAGATCCCAATATTAGAGATGTTACATGTCATAATACCAATTCTAAATTAAGATCAAATTCATTATGCAAAGAGAGTTCAAACTGAATTGCTATGATTCCTTTCCCAAGGCTCACATAAAATTATAATAGATCCAATTGGATCTTTGAAAAATAGAACTCTCTCCTATGTATGATGATAGAATCAAAAAGAGAAGAAGAAATAAACATCAATTCAATTAAAATGCAAACAGAGCTCCTTTTCCAAATGCAGAAATTAAAGACTCATAATACTTACAAGAGTGATATGGAAGAAATAGAAGAGAAGTGAAGTATGGAAGGGAGGGGTCCGAAGACCCACTCCCAGTGGTGTGTGCCCAAGATGTGTGTGTGTGTGTGTGTGTCCCTCTGAATTCCTCCTTTTTCATGAAACTAAGGCCTATATATAGGCTATCCTAAATTACAAACTTAAATGAAATTGAAAACAAATTACAATCAAACAAAAATTAACTATTCTAGATGCTTCTTGTGGCCTTGATTAGTTGGAAATTGTGGCTTGAATGAGGGTTGGAGTGGGCCTGGTTGAAGGTTGGTGGATGCAGGGAGAAGTTGGCATGTGGTTCAAGTGCCACATTGGTTGGCACGCCCAATAGAAATTGCTCCCTGGAGTGTGACCCACATTGCACCGCTAAAAGGATGGAGTTTTTTGGGCCCAAAATTGAACATTCAATATAGTGTATTATATATTTTTGGAAAGCCTTGGATGTCAGCTTTCTAATGCCGCTGAAAGCGCCTCATTTAGACCTCTGTAGCTCAAGTTATACTCTTTTGAAGGTGAAATGGTCAGTCTATCAAAATGCCCCAGCGTGCCACGCCCACTGGCACACCTACCACATGCCCAGCTTGCAAGTTTGGCCTGCCACACCTTCAAACATGCCATATCACATGCCCAGCTTTTAAGATTCAGCGTGCCACACCACTTCACATGCCATAGCGCACGCCGATTTTGTAACACTGAAAGAATAGTCATTTTGTCCTTCAGATTCAATGTCCACTATGAAGTGTTATATATTGTTGGAAATCTCTAGATGTCATCTTTCTAACGTCACTAAATTTGCATCATTTGGACCTCTAAATCTCAAGTTATATGCCTTTGAAGATGAAGAGGTCAGGCTGGCATTTCTGTAGAGACATGTTGTGCTCCTTGTGCTTTCGGGGTAAGTTTCAACCTCATATCCAATGTCCATTATAAAGTGCTATATGGTTGAAAGGCTCTAGAAGTCAACTTTCTAATGGCACTGGAAGCAACTCAACTGGAGCTTTATAGCTCATGATATCCTTGATAGAATGGGGAGATGTCAGCTGGTGTCACTGCAGCGGCATGCTGTGCTCACCTTATGTTTTTGGGGTGAATTTCTTCCTTAACTCCAATGTCCACTATAAAGTGTTATATATGATTGGAAAGCTTTGGAAGTCAACTTTTGAATGACACTGAATCCACCTCATTTGGAGCTTTGTAGCTCAAGTTATGTTCCTTTGAATGTGCAAAGGTCAGGCTGGCGTGTGACCCAGCGTGCCACGCCTTCGTACACGCCCAGAGTGCACTCCAGGATGAGAGTTTGCATCTCTAGGAAGTTGGCCTGGTGTGCCATACCCAGGCACGCCTGTGGACATTCCAGTATAGAGGGCTTGGCCTTCAAACACACTAGTGGACACGCCTAAAATGCTGGACCAAGATTACTTCTCTAGAACTCAACCCTGCCGTGCCACACCCAGGCACACCCATGAACACGCTAGTATAGATGGCTTGGAGTGCCACGCCAGGGAAACGCTGATGAGAGAGACTTTTGCGTGGTCTAGAAATTTGCGGATAAATCCTCGTTGCAAGTGTAGTTTCTAAACCTTCAAAAGTCCTTTCATACAAACGTTTTGGTTGTCACAAGTAACAAACCCCTAAATAAATTGATAACCGAAGTATTTAAACCTCGGGTCATCTTCTCAAGGAACTGCAGGGAAGTATGTTCTTATTATTGGCTATGGAGATTGCAAATTGGGGTTTTGAGAAAGAGGAGCAAGTAATTTAGGTGGCAATTAAAGTAAATGAAGAACAAGTAATTTAAATAGCAAGTGAACTAAATAAATGACTGTAAATAGACTTTTGGCAAGGTATGAAAAATTAGAGGTCCTATCCTCACTATCCTTATAAATGATGATAATAATTGAATCTTCATTCCACTTTGTTAGCCTTTACTAAGATAAAGGAAGGTCAAGGGATTAATTGGATTGATCTTCGGATCCTATTTTAATTTCTAAGAAAAGATTGGGATTCTTGAAGTTCAATTCAATTAACAAAGATAACAATTATCAAGCATGTTTGAGTTTGATAACTCCTGAGTTACTGATTTCTTAACTAAAACCAAAAGGAGAAAAGTAAATCTACTGGAATAAGAATGTCTTCAGATTGGGAATAATTGTAACTAATAAATAAAAGAAAGCAATATTAACTGAAATACCTCAAATAACATTAATCCAAAATAATAATCTGTAATATGGAAGAATTCATAAATTAAATTGCCAAAGTAAATAATCAACTAAAGTAATGAATAAAAGTAAAAGAGAAGCTTAAAGTAAAGGAATATTAAACCTGGGATCGAGAGTCACTCCCAAACTAAGAGAAATCCTAAATCCTAATCCTAAAAGAGAGAGAGAGAATCTCCCTTTAAACTAAATCTAAATCATGAAAACTAAAACTAAAGTCGTCTCCCTATGAATGGATGCATTCCCTCACTTCACAACCTCTGGTCTATGCCTTCTGGACTTGGATTTGGGCCAAAAAGGGCTTCAGAAATCGCTAGGAGCGTTTTCTGCAATTTTTGGTGCGTGGCCTCTGTCACGCGTCCGCGTGGGTCACGCGGTCGCGTCATTCGGAGCTTTTCTTGTCACACGGTCGCGTCAGTCATGCAGCCGCGTCATATGTGTTTTGCTTAAGGCGCGCGGTCGCGTCAGTCATGTGGCCGCGTCGCTGTTGATTCGCGCTTGGCATGCGTCCGCGTCGCCCATGCGATCGCATGGATGCCAGTTTCTTTAGAAACTCCGTTTTGTGCTTTCATTCCGTTTTTGTATGTTTCCTTTCCATCCTTTAAGTCATTCCTGCCTTAGAAGATCTGAAACTACTCAACACACTAGTCACGGCATTGAATGGAATTAAAGGTAATTAAAATAATTAGTTTTAAAGCATAGGAAACATGTTTTTCACATACATCACATAATGATGAAGGGAAAGTAAAACTATGCAATTAATATGAATAAGTGGGTGAAGGATTGAATAAATCACTCAAACTAAGCACAAAATATATCATAAAATATGGGTTTATCAAGCTCCCCACACTTAAACAATAGCATATCATCATGCTAAATCCAAGTTGAAAAGTAAGGTTAAAGTGATGGAATGTCATGTAATGCAATCTAATCTAAATGCAACTACCTAAATGAATGATGCATCATGCAATTCTAATTTTTATTCACTTGTATATAAAGCTTGCATGTAGTTAAATTAACTTACATTCTCGAGGAATCATATATATATATATATATATATATAGCCAAGCCTTAGATAGTGATAAAGTGCCTTTACAATTGAAATGGGAGAGAAAAGTATTTTATAAACTTGCAAGACAATTAATAATTTAAACAGGGATAAGTGTTAATGAGCTATTGAACCCTCACTGGATTTTGTGTTTACTCTCTAATCACTCAGTGTTTATTGGGTTAATCACTCTATTCTTCTTTTTATTCTTACTTTCTATAACTTTGTTCTTCATCTAACCAATCAACAATCATAAAATATAGTCATACCAAAAATCATGAGGTCTTTAAGTAAGGTTGTAATGGGGCCAAGGTAAAGGTAAGGGTATATGTATAAGGCTAGGTGAGCTAATAAGTGAATCCTTAATTAGACTAAGATCTCACCTAACATACATACTTTCTAAATCAAAGCTTCTTTACCTATTTTCCATATTTTCTCACTTTTGATGTTACATGCTCATATCTCAATATTTATTTTTATCCCATGTGCATTGCTTTATTTCACAATTGGGGAATTCTTTTTGTGTCCCCTTTATTCATAACACTTTTTTTTTTGCACATGGTAATTCAATTATTTTGATTTTACATGAGCATGCTTCCCAAAACTTTTATGTTGAGTTATTTTAATTCTTTTCTACCCTTTTGTTTTTATCATCCATGTTCCCAATAGGTTTTCCCACATTTAAACTATACATAATTTTCTATCTTAAGCTAACCAAGGATACAACTTGGGATTTTATTTGTTTTTCTGCTTAAGGCTAGTAATGTGGCTAATAGAATAAAAGGGGATTTAAAGGCTCAAGGGGGCTAACAAGGGTGATGTATAGGGTAGGCTATTTTGGGATAAGTGAGCTAAAATCAAATAATGGCCTCAATCACTCTCTTGGTATGTATTTCTATTCTATAATCAGACATATAGATTCAAACAAAGTAAAGAACACCAGAATAAACAAGAAGGGTGGAACACACAGGAATAAAATATTATGGTTTGAATGTAACCATACAAATAAGCTCAAAACTCACAGGTTGTGTGTTCTCTAGCTCAAAAATCATTTATCAGTTATGTATGTCATGCAGGTTTAGTTAAAAATTCCCATTATTCTCAATGTAAAACATAAGGTGGCCTTAAAGTTCTAGTGTTTCTCCTTGATGAAATGTTGTTTAATTAACTAACATGTAATGCTATATATACAAGGTGTGGGTTGTTTTGATTCTGTTAAAGTCTCTAGTTTACTTCCTTTTTCTTTTCAATCTATTCCGAGTTATCTTATGCTAAAAAGGGTAAACTATACTAATCAATCCACAATTTCTATAACTAATAAGTTAGAATTGCAACTAAACTATATGGCTAAAATATGAACTAAAGTGCAACATGTAGAAAATAGAGTAAAAACACATAAAAACAACAATGTATAAGTACTGAAAAAATGAAAATAAAAATAAAGAGAAAATACAGAAAAAGTAGAAAAATAGAAAGAGTATGTAGTGGTTCACCAAAAATATACGCCAGAGATGGCGACCTGTAACGACCCAATTTCTGGTACGTCATGATCATACTAGAAACTGAGTGCTACCAACTTGTCTTCCTAATTATTATTTATTATTTATCATATGAGCCTGATTCGTTGTTAAAAACGTAGTTAATTTGCGAGGTACTTTTTTTTAAACGCTTGGATTAATAAACAGAATCATTAATAATCAAGTCACAAATGATAACAGATAATACAGTTATAAACAACCACACAGAACTACATCACAAGTAGTTGACAATATTCGGTGATCCAGCCTTTGTTAGAGTATAGAATTTTAGTTAGAACACCCCTAGATATAGCTAAATAATAACTATATACATATATATACATAAAATATCCCAGGTCCTAACCTGTTCAAGAAGTCCCTAAGCTGGCACCCAGGCTAACCTAGACTCTATACTCACCTAGTCCCTCTAAACTACTAAAGCGAGGGAAAGTACGTTCTAGGTCTTCAAAACTCAAGTCAGGTGGAACGTCATCAAAAGGTGGAAGGTCGTCTACTACTCCTCTGCATGATCATATGTTATCAGAGAGCGTCTCTCAAGTATTTCATCGAGTGGCCATAAAACAGCAACATTGTACGGAGGACATAGGCTAAAGTTTATAGATAAACAGGGTGCAGACGTTGGCTGGCCTCACAATATATACATATAAACAAGTAACAGAGTTCACTCTAGACTCAGAAGACTACCTAGAGCAGAATCTTCTTTGCAGAACTGTCATCAGCAAACTACGGAAGGGTACTCATGCTTCCATCTAAAGGGGGAAAGGAGAGAGAAGGGGTAAGAACTGGGGAGTTCTTAGTAGGGTCGGGGTTATTAGTTAAGTTCATTAATTCTATGTTGTTTAGAAGACTATTAGCAGAATACAAAGAAGTAGTAATTAGAAAACACAGATAAGTAGAGAAGATAGAGAAAACAGATAGCAGAACACAAACAGAAGAATACAAGAAAATAACACAAGCGCAGAGAATGGAATACAAACAAGGAAAGCATACATTCATACCACAATCATAACAAAGGAAATGCGCAACCAAGTATGATGCATGTCTAGCTCTAGCGCAGGTAATAAGCTCATCTGTCGGTTTTTACCCGCTCCCGACGTAACCCGAAGCAGCTGAAACGGGTATGGTTTTCCAGTCAGCATAGGTATAGTTCTCACTAACCGACATATGCGTCATATCCTCTGTAAGCAAACTCTGCCTTACAGGTGGCGGCATTCCAGCCGTGTATTAAATAATATTCTCTGTAAGCAATCCTTGCCTTACAGGTGCGGCATTCTAGCCGTGTATGAATTAATATCCTCTGCAAGTGATCCCAGGTCATCAGTTGCAGCTACAGCTCGCAATAGCTGTGTAACACTGGAGAACGTTCTATGGTCGTACCACTATCTATCTGACTGCCTTCACGCAGCAGATCATTACATAATCATTCTCATTATCATCATTCATTATCATTCTCATTATTCATCATCATTTCCACATTCTTATGCAGTACCTCTTTCTTTCTCTGTTCAATCATACTGTACAAACTTTACATCTTTCACTTTTACAATATCCTGGCTCAAACCATTTCTCTTTATCATATTATTCTTTTCTCTTTGTATCTCTTTACTTTACTCTGGTTACTCTGTGCTCTGTGTTACTTTATTCTGCTCTGATTTCTCTGTTTAACATGTGTATTTAAAGCTTATGTAAATTTCGGTATGAATAGTTAGCCTGTCCCAGGTATAGGTTCATTAAGTATATACTAAAATAGTTTAACTTTTCATATAACACCTAACCCTAGTCGCAACTCAAGTACTAACTAAGTTGCCCTAGTCCGTTCACTAGTCTCTGTCTGTTTTTCTGTCATTAAAATTTTACAGACTTTTTCTTTGGTTTTTATCTTTTCTTTAACTTTTTATCTTTTCTTTATCTTTGCCTCACTATCATGTTATTACCACTCCCTAAGTGTTTGATGAAGGTAATTATGAGATTCTGCACTTAAAGTTGTCTTTCTAAAGCTTTTACAGAAAACTGCCTTTTTCGTATTATTTTATTATTTTTATTAAAATATTATTTTTAATTAAATATTATTATTTAATATTTTATTATTATTTATTATTTTAATACTAAATTTTCGAAAATTAACTTACTTTTACTTTTAACCTTTAAAATTCACTTTTTACCACCCGTAACTTTTAATATTTCCACTTTTACCACCCTAACTTCCAGAAATTACCATATAACCCCTTAAACACCAAAAATTTTACTTCCTTGCCCTTTCTAAGATCTAAAAGGTGTTATTCAATTTTCTTCACCACACTCAAAGTGTTCTTCGTGTTCTTCGTATATTCTTCAAATTCTTTCTCTATTTTTACCCGTTTTTCAGTCTTTTCAGCAACCGATTTTTACCAAAATTCAAAATAAATTTCCAGCCAGTAAAACCCCATCTTTCTACATGATTTTAACACAAATTGAACCTCAATTTAAGCTCTAGGGTTTCGTTTTCCAGCAGCCACAAGAACACACATTCATAGCTTGAATTTCATCAAATTTCATCAAATTTTCACCAAAATTTCAACAAGAATTACTCATACAAACAATCAATTTCAAGCACAGCCAAACCATATCATAATCACACAACTCAAACAAAATCAATCAAGATTAAATTCGTCAATCCCTACCTGGTTTTGCTGCTCCTAATTCAATTAAACTTTCAGGTGGTCCTTAAGCATTTTTTCCTCCTAAATCACATCAAGAAAACACATATTAAAGCATGTTTCCTTGAAACCAAATCAAAAGAGAGATGCTGCAGCCAACTCACCTTGATTCCAGCCTTGATAATTCATATGATCATGTAAAGAAAGAAGAGAGGATTATTTTGGTCGGATTGGAATTTTGATTTGAGTTTTAGTTCAGCAGAAATCAAGCTTTGAAGATTTGGAACTAAGAACTTTTCACTCTTTTTCTCTCTACCTATTTTCGGCCACAAAGTGAAAATGAGCCAGCCTTGGGGGTTTTGGGGGTGTAGGGTGAGTTGTGATTGGTTGTCTTGGAGGTGGATTAAAATAATATTAAAATATCTCAGGTGTATAACTACTAAAACTAGATGTATCGGAACACTTGCAAAAACATCTCTAAAAATTATTTTCTGAGCTACCAGCATAAATGACACTAGTAACATATTTATTATGAGAATAAGACATGTCTAATGAGGCCTTAGCATTGCTAAAGTCATCAGAGAGTGCTGGTGCTAAGCTGCACTAGTAAACCGTAAACCCAGTTAAACTGATTTTCCTGTTTTCTACTAAAACTGACCAGGTAACCTTATAATATCATTCAAAAAGCTTCTAATACTAATATAATTATAATATTATCCTATTATCTCTCTCTTCTCATGAATCAAGTCCGGTTCATCAAACAGAGACTATTTACGAAAATCAGAATCAAAACTGCCAACCGATACAGTTCAAAAACTAGGTTCTTCGTGACTGCGTTATCGAGCATGCCTCTAAAGAGGTTTTGGCTTAAAGATGACATAATGACAATGAGTATCGAGATACTTGTTGATATAGAAGAGGTGTTCTCTTTACTGATCTTTCGGAGAAATCCGTGCCTTTAGAAAAGATCTCGCGTACTCAAAAATCAGGGTTGTTACATGACCTCCCCACACTTAAAATGTAGCATCGTCCCCGATGCTCACTCAAGCAGGGTGTGAAGGGGTGTCATCACTGGAAGGGTGGGTAGCTGGGGTCTCTGTGGTGGTGATCTGAGGGTCTGACTGCTGTGGAGGAGGTGCTGACTGAAGAGGGATCTCAGGGTCTACAGCCTGAATCAGGGGTGGAGCCTCCTGATGTGATGCTTCCTGCTGGGTGCCTGCCTGCTCTGCCTCGCTCTGCGGATGGGTCTCTACCTCGGGATCATCCGCCTCCTCCTCAGATGCCTTGGATGGTGTGTCAGGCTCGGAGGGGATGTCGCCAGAACGTATCATCAGCTTCAGGTGCTCATAGCGTCGCTTGTTGCGACGCTCCATCTGGTCAATCCGTCGAAACAGGCGGTGCACTAGATGATAGATGGGCTCTGGGGCAGGTGGAGGTGCAGTGGTGGTAGCAGGGGTAGCTGTGGAAGAAGAGGGGGGCCGGCAAATACTGTGGCTGTGTCAGCAGTAGCAGTGAGGAAAGGAGGTCTGTAGCCCAAAGCCAGAAAGTTCCTGCTGTGAGGGATAATCTTCTTGCATTCTGCAGCAGGTGGCTTTTCATCAGCATCCTCCCAAGGCACGTCAGCTCGACGGCCTAGCTGTGTAATCAAATAAGAAAAGGGAAGAGTGTCTCGGACGTGGACCCTGGCCATATAGTACCAGATAAAGCATGGCAGGTACAGGTCCTTACCCCCCATCACACACTAAAGGAGAGTGACCATAGCGACTGGTATCTCAGTCTCATGAGTACTCGGTATAATGAAGTTATTAAGAATCTGATGCCATAGCCGAGCCTCATCATTCAAGTAGATCCGCTTGATTCCCTTTGGCATGGTGGTGTTCTGACCCATAATCCAAGGAACTGTCGAGTCAAGGGCTATCCGGGCCTTGACTGCATCCCAATCAAATCGCATAAAGCGCATGTCTTCCTCAGCTTTCTGATAACTATCCAACTGATCAGTCTTAGGCAGAAGCTTCAAAACATCTTCAATGGCCTCTTCAGTAACCAGAATCTGCTTCCCTCTGAGGTTCACTGCATCTAGGGAAGTCTTGAAGTAATTGCAGTAGAATTCTCTAACCCAAGATGTATTGACCTCAGTCAGCGGTCTTTCCAGGAAGAACCAGCCTCTTTGTTTGATCTGGTCAGAGGTGTATTGCTGGAGTTCTTCTGGGATCTTCAGAGTCCTCTCCAGGTATAGGTTCCTGGAGGTTGCAAACACCGGATACCTCAGCTCACAGTATCGGTTTGCAAACTTTACTGGATCAGTAGCAGGGATTAACTGGTCGGCCTTCTCCTGCGGGGTAAAATTTTTCTCCCGCAAGGAGGCATCATGCATGAGATCTATGATAGACATAGAGGCTTCTCCTCTTTTCTGTTTGCCAGTTGTTGCCTTTTCTTTCCCTTTTCTGTGGGAGTTCGACATCCTGAAAAACAGAATTCAAGGATATAATAAAAATAGGAAAACAAGGAGGCAATTAACAAAAGAAGAACATAGTGGTAAAGGAGCAGGAGAGTAATGAATATAAGCTAAGTAAATGTGCATTAAGGATTGAATAGGAGTTAAAAGTTCGAAAAGAAGAATTTACAATCCAAAATGGAATAGAATTCATGTGAAATAGAAAAATAAACATCATGCCTTGGTTAGAGTGTTAAGAGAAAGTGAAAGAAAATCCGAAAAGAAGTTTTTCAAAGGTTAGGTTAGTTAGAATTGAAAAAGAGTTTAGGAAGGGAAAATTAGTGAGTTAGTAGAAGTGGGTTAAAGTAAGTGGCATAATGAAAATATTCCAAGTAACAAGTATTCACAGTTAGAAGCGAGAAGTAACTCATATCCAAACAGGTAAAACAGTTTGATGATAATTCAAATAGATATAGAGAAAGCAGAAATTGGAATCAAACATCAAAAATGCAGTGTAGGAACTAGGAAATCAAAAAGGATAAGAAAACTTGCCCGGGCATTCATGAATAGTTTGGTTAAAGCAGAGTAAAATAGATTTCAAAATGGCAAAACCAAAATATGAATGGAAATATTTTACAGAAATTTGGACAACATTCCGGCTAAAATTGGATTGTCCCAGAAAAAGAAACAGCAGCCAAATAGTTCATATGAATCAAAATTAAAGCTGTACTTACATATAAGGAATATAAACAAGAAAATTCAGAGTAAAGAGCATCATGAAACAAGAAATTATAGCATATGAACAAAACTAACAGCACACAGCATCAACAGAATTGCGAAAATAATGAAACAAGAAACAAGAATAGTGCAATTGAACAGACCTAAATCCACTAACCACATCCTAGGCTACCTAACATCGTAAAATCCACTACAACATGCATATCTAACTAGCCTAAAGATGAACAATAACAGAAAAAAATAGGAACTAATGACGAAAGGATAAAAGGGTGGCGTTCGGCGGAACCTGGTAGGCGAACTAGGGAGAGTAGGCAGAAAGGTGGCTGGGGGTGGTGGTGACGGCGTCTGGCGCGGCGCGGCGGCGGTGATGCTGTTCAGAGGGGCAGGGAGAGAAAGTAGGGGTAATGGGGGTAGGGGGAAGAGGGGAACGGGTGGGTGGCGGATGGGGGCGCGGATGGGATGGGGTGATGGCGGTGGGTGGTAATCGTGGAAGGGGGCAGTGGCGTTGGAGGGAGGGAAGAGAAGGAAGAAGAAGAAAGAAGGGGGAAGGAGGAAGGGGGGTGGATGGCGGGAGGTTCTGGGTGGTCGGCGGTGGTCGGTGGTGGCGTGGTGTGGCTGGGTGGTGGTGGTTGGATTGGAGGAGAAGAGACGGAGAAGAAAGGCTTGGGGGGGCGCGACTGGTAGGGTTCGCGTGGCTGGGGGGTTATAAATTTGAATCCACGCGGCCGCGTGGGGACGCGGTCGCATGGCTGGAGCGAAAAAAGGGTGTGACGTGATCGCGTCCTGGAGGGCAAAAAGAGTAAATGACGCGATCGCCTGGGGCATGCGATCGCGTCGCTGGAATTTGTGCTAAACGCACAAATCCAGCGTCGTTTCAACGCAACTCTCTGTCTCCTTTTGGGGTGTGGTGCAATCCATGCGACGCGATCGCGTGGGATTGGTATTGTGCAAGTGACGCGATCGCGTGGGTCAATTGTGCAAAACGCACAATGGCCGCACGATTCCAGCCTAACTTTCTGGACGTTGGATCTTTACGCCGATCTCCAGGTCACGCAGCCGCGTGGGTGACGCAGTCGCATGGGTAATGTTTTACACCGTTTGACGTGATCGCATGGATGATGTGGTCACGTGGAGCACCTTCTCTTCTTTTTTTTTTTTACTGAAGTATGCAGAATGCAATGATTAATATGAATGCGATGCAAAATTCCAGGTTCAATATTATAAAATAAAATAAAACTTGAAAACAAACACAACGAAGTAAAAATTGAAAAATGAATGATCATACCATGGTGGGTTGTCTCCCACCTAGCACTTTTAGTTAAAGTCCTTAAGTTGGACATTGGATGAGCTTCCTATTATGGTGGCTTATGCTTAAATTCATCCAGAAATCTCCACCAATGCTTGGAATGCCAATAGCCTCCGGGGTCCCAAACTAGGCACGTGAAGCTTCTGAGCAGCTTCAAACAAATTCTCAGACTCCCGGGGTGACGAATGTCAGCATAGATTCCAGGATCCCAAACTTTGCTTTTAAATCCGCCTTCGTCTTGATCTAAACTTTTCCATCTGGGCGGTTTAGAGATTAGATTCTCACCAGGATAACCAAACATTTTTCGAGATCTATCCGGTTGATCATGATGCCAATCCGTGCACTTCATGTTGAAGCATGGAACCTTATTGAACCTTGTGCACCAGCTCTGAGTACGAGCCATTTCCCTTTTACTCTTAAAGCCACAAAGAGCTCTAAGCTGGCCATCTGTTTCAAGCAAACCATATTCAAGTGGAAAAATACAGTTAAAAGTTAAGGATTGTAACCACTTGAAGCTTGTATTGGGTGGTAATGGCCATGGGGTAGGTGGTTCCAGTGGTTCTGTGAGTTCTACTCCCTTGTGCTCTTCTGTGAAATTCTCCACTTCTTTGCAAGACTCTTCAAGTGTTTCCATGTCCTGATCAAAGCCATCTATGTCCTCCTCATCACTTGTGTCATAGACTGGAGGTTGAGAGAAATTTACCTCCGTATCATCTTCGTATTCGCTTGGAGAAGATTCTTCGATCTCAGAGAATTCACTTGCGGATGCAAGTTCATTATCATCATCAAGAAAACTTGCTACTTGGATTATTCTGTCTAGTTCTTCAGGAAATACCTGCCTTGGGGATTGCGCACAATCCTCCTTAGCATCAACTGAACATCCTTGACAGAATTTTCCACAACTCTGGCTTCCCATGGAAGTTCAGCGTCTCCTAAGTCTTCAACCAACTCTTCTTCTTCAATAATGACAGCTTCTTCTACTTGTTCCAGTACGAAGCCATGCTCTGTCTTGTCCACTGGAGTTTCTAGTATTTTCTTCATGCTACGCTCTTCATTAGACTGTCCACATGGGGCTGTGGAAGGTCCTTGAATGTTCGAATGTCTAGAAGATAATTGACTTATTGATTGCTCCAGTTGATGAAGGGTTGTTTGAAGTCGATTTACTGTTTCCTTGAGGCGAAGCTCTGATTCTCGGGGTGATAGATTTGAATATGGCACAGGGGGAAGTGGTGGTGTTTGGGAGTGATTGGATTGGAGCTAGGGTAAATGAGGATCATGTGGTGGTGAATGGTGAAAAGAAGCTTGTGAGCGTGGTGGTTTGAAGTTATGATGAGAGGATGGCCTATACGAACGTGGTGGGGCTTGTTGGTAGTTACAAGGCTGTCCACCATGTCTATTTGCTTGGTATGCATTATAGAATTGTCTTTGTCCATGATATCTTGGAGGGTGTTGTTGCCTAAAGGGTTGATCAAATCCTCTTGGCTCCATCCATCTTTGATTGCTCTGACCTTGATGCATATTCTTGTTATAACTTTCATTCCTTTCAATAACATTATAACCAAACTCAAAGCGAAAGGGGTGAGAATTCATAGTAGCTGATGAAAATATAAGGCACACAATTGCAGCTCCCCTGCAACGGCGCCATTTTGATGAGAGAGACTTTTGCGTGGTCTAGAAATTTGCGGATAAATCCTCGTTGCAAGTATAGTTTCTAAACCTTCAAAAGTCCTTTCACACAAACGTTTTGGTTGTCACATGTAACAAACCCCTAAATAAATTAATAACCGAAGTATTTAAACCTCGGGACATCTTCTCAAGGAACTGCAGGGAAGTATATTCTTATTATTGGCTATGGAGATTGTAAATTGGGGTTTTGAGAATGAGGAGCAAGTAATTTAGGTGGCAATTAAAGTAAATAAAGAACAAGTAATTTAAATAGAAAGTGAAATAAATAAATGACTGTAAATAGACTTTTGGCAAGGTATGAGAAATTAGAGGTCCTATCCTGACTATCCTTATCAATGATGATAATAATTGAATCTTCATTCCACTTTGTTAGCCTTTACTAAGATAAAGGAAGGTCAATGGATTGATTGGATTGATCTTCGGATCCTATTTTATTTTCTAAGAAAAGATTGGGATTCTTGAAGTTCAATTCAATTAACAAAGATAATAATTATCAAGCATGTTTGAGTTTGATAACTCCTGAGTTACTGATTTCTTAACCAAAACCAAAAGGAGAAAAGTAAATCTACTGGAATAAGAATGTCTTCAGATTGGGAATAATTGTAACTAATAAATAAAATAAAGCAATATTAACTGAAATACCTCAAATAACATTAATCCAAAATAATAATCTGTAACATGGAAGAATTCATAAATTAAATTGCCAAAGTAAATAATCAACTAAAGTAATGAATAAAAGTAAAAGAGAAGCTTAAAGTAAAGGAACATTAAACCTGGGATCGAGAGTCACTCCCAAACTAAGAGAAATCTTAAATCCTAATCCTAAAAGAGAGAGAGAGAATCTCCCTCCAAACTAAATCTAAATCATGAAAACTAAAACTAAAGTCATCTCCCTATGAATGGATGCATTCCCTCATTTCATAACCTCTGGTCTATGCCTTCTGGACTTGGATTTGGGCCAAAAAGGGCTTCAGAAATCGCTGGGAGCATTTTCTGCAATTTCTGGTGCGTGGCCTCTGTCACGCGTCCGCGTGGGTCACGCGGTCGCGTCATTCGGAGCTTTTCTTGTCACGCGTTCGCGTCAGTCATGCGGCCGCGTCATATGTGTTTTGCTTAAGGCACGCGGTCGCGTCAGTCATGCGGCCGCGTCGCCCATGTGATCGCGTGGATGCTAGTTTCTTTAGAAACTCCGTTTTGTGCTTTCCTTCCATTTTTGTATGTTTCCTTTCCATCCTTTAAGTCATTCCTGCGTTAGAAGATCTGAAACTACTCAACACACTAGTCACGACATCGAATGGAATTAAAGGTAATTAAAATAATTAGTTTTAAAGCATAGGAAACATGTTTTTCACATACATCACATAATGAGGAAGGGAAAGTAAAACTATGCAATTAATATGAATAAATGGGTGAAGGATTGAATAAATCACTCAAACTAAGCACAAAATATATCATAAAATATGGGTTTATCACACGCTCAGGAGACGCCAGCTTCCTTTGCTTGTTTTGTGCTTTTTGCTTCTTTTTCCACCATTTTCTACAAAATTAATCAATTCAAAGAGATCAAAGTAATATATGTCTTAAGCACCAAAACACTCTATAATTAAGCATTATAAATTGATTTCTTACATGAAAAACTATAGAAAAACACATCATGATGTACATGCATCAGCTTTTCTTTTTGCTAAGGTTATCTCATATGAGTATAGATATTGATTGTTAGCCACCATCTCAATGAGCTCATCAGCTTCTTCAGGTGTCTTTTTCATATTAATGGAGCCACCTGCAGAATGATCCAGGGACATCTTGGCCATGTCGAAGAGCCCATCATATAATATATCCAGCTTGACCCAATTAAGGAACATCTCAATAGGGAATTTTCTGAGAATTGACTTGTATCTTCCCTAGGCATTATAGAGGGATTCACCCTCTTCCTGCCTAAAGGTCTGAGTATCTCTTCGTAGTCTAGTCAACCTCATTGGGGGAAAATACTTATTCAGAAACTTGTTGACTACCTTACTCTAGGTGTTCAGGCTCTCCTTGCATTGGACATCCAATCAATCCTTTGCTTGATCTCTCATAGTAAATGGAAAGAGAAGCAGCCTGTAGATGTTAGGATCTACTTCATTGGTTCTTACCGTGTCACAGATCTGCAGGAAGTCAGAGATGAATTTATTGGGGTCTTCTTGAGGGTGTCCATGGAACTGACAACTTTGCTATACTAAAGTGATCATTGTGGGTTGAGCTCAAAATTGTAGGCTCTAATAGGAGGCATACTAATGCTCCTTCCATAGAAGTCAGGAGTGGGAGCTGTGTAAGATCCCAAAGTTCCTCTGGGTTCTGGACTCTCATTTGAATCCATAATGAGCTTTTCCTACTCCTGTATATGCAAAAAAGGAACAAAGAAAGGTGGGAGTCTCTATGTCAAAGTCTAGAGAGCTCCCAGTGAGTTATTCTAAAAGAAATAAAATAAGCTAAAGTAAGCAATTAACAAAAAAATTCGAAACAACAATGCAAGAATTTACCTAAAATTTTTGAAAATTAGAAAGAAAGGGTCTTAAATTTATTTTTTTCGAAATTCAAAAATTAAGAGAGAAAAACTAACGAGACACCAAACTTAAAATTTGAAAGTAAATAAATAAAAAAATTAATTAAAAAAAATTCGAGAATTAAGAAAAAGAAAAATAAGATAAAGATCGAAAATCAAGAAAGATAAACAAGATAGGATTCAAAAATTAAAAAGGAAATTAATTATACCAAAAAGAAAATCACTAATGGGCTACCAAACTTAAAATCAAAAATTAAATAAAATTAAAATGACTAAAACAAAGAAATTTGAAAATAAGGGAGAGATAGCAAAGATAACAATCAAAAAATAAGAAAATAAAAAAATTATTTCAAAAATAAAAAAAGAAAGATAATTAAACAAAAACTAATAAAAATACCTAATCTAAGCAACAAGACAACAGGTAGTTGTCAATCACGAACAATCCCTAGCAACGGCGCCAAAAACATGGTGCGTGAAAATTAAACTCCCATAACTTTACCGGCAAGTGCACCGGGTCATCCAAATAATACCTCAGGTGAGTGAGGGTCGATCCCACGAGGATTGTTGGATTAAGCAAGCAGTAGTTATCTTGCTGGGCTTAGTCAGGTAAACAGTAAAGAGAGTTGTTGGTGAAAACGCATAAGACAAATAAATAAGAAACGCAATAAAAGATTGGTGAGAAATCAATATAGGAAAATAGTTAATGTCTCAAAGATGTTTATCTTTCTGGATTAAAACTTCTTACTAACTATTTTAACAATAAACGATTCATTCTATGGCAAACTGTAAGTGATTAAACCCTAATTCCTTAGCAATTTAATCTCCTCTGATCCTCATCAAACGCCATGGTCAGTGGTCATTCAATTCGAATTAGAGCGTGAAGTTCAGAAAACTATTTTATACCACAAAGGCCCTAATCACCCCAGATCCCGGCTGAACAGATATTCCCATGTCCCCAACGAGTTGTGGATTAGTCGTCTAGGAGGTGTGTTCTTAAGCTGTAGTTCAAGCGACCTTGGTCAGAGTATCACAGACACTCATGTAGAAAAAGGGCCATACTTCCGTTCCACCCAATTTCATTAGATTAATAATGAGATACACCTTCGAATTGAATCAAACATACATTAAAATAGAAAAGTAGTAATATTAATCCATAGAAATAAACAGAGCTCCTAACCTTAACGAGTAGATTTAGTTGCGCATAACTTTACAAAGAAAACAGGTTTCTGAAAAGATGCGGGTGAAGAAGATCTGATGTTTTTGAACCTAAGTGATCTCCTCCTTAAATACTAACCTAATAATAAATGCTAAACCTAAAAGATATTATTTTAAATTAAAAATTACAAAGATAAAATAAGATAAGCCTAAGAAGTGCTAAAATCCACTTGGAGGCCCAATTGGTGAGTGAAACGAGCTGCTTGCTGGCGTTCAGCGTCAGGATTGGGTGTTGAATGCCAGAGAAGGGCAGTGCGTTCTGGTCCTTTGCCCCTTGGCTGGCGTTGAACGCTAGTTTGGGCGTTCAGCAACCAGGGGGGAGCTAACAGCATTTTTCATCCTTACTCCAGGCTTCTCTAAACTGCTACAAATATCACCTAAAACCATAAAAACACAAGAATAACTCAAAGTAGCATCCAAAAGTGAATTTTTCACTAAAACATAATAAAACTTAATAAAATATAAATAAAAATAGCATAAAAACAACTAGAAAAAGGGTATAAGATGCTCACGCATCACTTTCAAAAGCGTGGCTTAAGGCTTTAAAATGCATCATAAGCTTCAAAGCATACCCAAAATTTCCTCTTTACTTCTTTTGAGCTTGTTTTGTGCTTTTTGTCTATTTTTTCTATTATGTTCTAAAAAACATTCATCAACTTAAAGGGGTCAAAGCAATATACAAAAAAAGTTTCAAGGAATCTCTGCAAGCTCAATGATCATCACTATTGCTCTAATCAAGGCACATGCGTTAGTTCTTCTCTCCCTAAGCAACTAGTCATCGCATTTGATATTTTCTTTTCACTATTCTTTATTGTTTTGTTTAAGGTTGTATATGTGTTCATGGAGTGAGTTTGGTGTGTTACACTAAATTTGCATCCTACTGGGTACTTGGTCTAGTTCACAAAGATTATATCACACTAAGTTTGGTGTTCTCACACCAAGTTTGGTGTTTCCATATTCACCATGCAAATACAATAACAACCTCATTATTTTACTTTATTTTGGCTTCCAATTGATTTTATTTTGATTTGGTTTCTTTTAAAAGAATAAGCCTCTGCATTAATTGAATTCTTTCACTTGATAATCCTGTTTCCATCACCATTACTTTTTCTTTTCGTTGATACTTTAGGACAAGTACTCATTCTAAGTTTGGTGTTGGAGGCTATGATCTACATATCCTAAAAGGTGATGAAGAAGAAGATGATGAAGAGAAAGGCAGCGAGAACTAAGGTTGTTTCCTTTGTTTTTAATAATATGCATGTGTTTCATTTTATTCTATCTTATATAATGCATTTAAAATTTTTACTTGTCAATTACATATCATATCTTGCCCATCACAACCCACAATTAATTGTGCTTGCTCCTGAATGTGAGTAATGAGTCATGTGCTAGTAAAAAAAGGACTAATCATAAAAGAGCATGACAAATTGAGTTTGGGAAGCCAAACTAACTAGGAGTGTTCAACATGATCTGAGCCACATTGCTTGATGCTTTAGTCTAGAAGACTATTATGGGATCTTTACACTTGAAAAAACCTTAAAGAAGCAACAATATAAGAAATAATAAGTAAGAAAAAAGGGGTTATAAGAGAAACCAAAGGCTTTGGGTACCATTAACTAAGGCAATTGAAAGAAAAATAAGCTCAAAGAGCATCCTAGTTAAGTGCTTGTGGTACTTATGTATCAAGCCAAAAGCTTGAAAACAAAGCATTTAGAAGTCATGGTTAAACTCAAGGGGCAAAGCACCCCCATAAAATGAGAAACCAATGGCTTTGAGCACCAATGATGGGAAAGAATGAAAGAAGAATAAGCCCAAAGAGCTTCCCAACTATGTGCTTGTGGTGTTTCTGTGTCGATCAAAAGCTTGAGACAAAACATTTAGAGTGACAGCTAAGCTCAAGGTGCAAAGCACTGATAAACCCCATATTTAGGGTTTATCTTGTATTGAATTTATGAAATTTTATGACCTTTTACCCACATTTATTCAATGAAATAGCATGGTTTCACGGTTGTCTCCTTATTTGTGCTTAGATGTGAAAACATGCTTTCTAGATCCTTAATTGTTTAATCTTGAATCACCTTTGATTCCACTAGATGCCTTGATTTGTTTGTTAAATGATTTCAGGTTGAAAAGGCTAGGAATGGATCAAAAGAGTGAAGTGAAGAGAAAAGCATGCAAAATGGAGAACACATGAAAAAAGCCAAAGATTTGAGAAACATCATCCACGCGCACGTGCACACTACGTGCACGCGTGGATCGCGAAATCTTCAGGGACGCGCACATGCACTGTACGCGTACACGTCGGTGGGCGCACGTGATTTTTAACTAGAAAACATGCCCAATGATTTCTGAGAAGCTGTGGGGCCTAGTTGCAACCAACTTTGGTGCCAAAAATGCTTTAAAGGACCAAGGATTGAAGGGAACTGACAACTTTCATTCTTTTGTTCACTCACTCACATTAGGATTAGTTTAGAGTTAGTTTTAGAGAGAGGATTAGGTTTAGTTCTTGGATCTAGGGTTTAATTCATGCTTTCTTCCACTTCTTCTTCTTAATTCTTTGTTGTTGCAATCATCATTCTTTCATTCTTTTGTTGTAATTTCCTTTATGTTGGGTGAAGAGGAGGGAAAATGGGAGTTGGGGGGATTGGATGAGAAGGAAGAAGAACGTTGGGGAAGAGAAGGGAAAGGTGTGCGAATACACTAGGGCATTTGTGTATAAGGGTTGGAATTTTCAAATTCATGCGTACGCATGAACGACCATGTGTATGCATGATTAGGGCAAGTTTAGGTGTCATGCGTATGCGCAGACCACGTGTAACACCCTATCTTTTAGCACCTCATGATCACAGTAAAAAGTTCGGGTGTTACCTACCTCCACTTCTTTAATTTTATACTATATTTATTTAAGACTGGGCCTTCGTGGATACGAACCAAAAGTTTAATCAAGAAAACGAAGAGTTTGTACTTTAAACCATTTAATCACAAAGGTATATATTCACAAAGCATTATATACAAAGACTTATTCAAAGATCCTCAAATACAAGTCCTACCTTAGAAAAAAACCAAAACAATAAACAACTTGGGAAAAATAAAATCTAAGACTAAACCAAATAAAGAAAATACAAATAAATATACATAAAACTCTGTAGATGGGTTGTGGCTCCGCACCAAAGATTGCTGAACATGTCGCTGGAAAAGAAAATCTGTAGAGGGTGAGAACATCGTCCTCGTAGTTCTCAGTAGGGAAAGGGAATGCTGTAAAAGTAATGAATAAAATGTGAATAATAAACTTTACTCAGTAAAACTATTTTTATCAAAACCTTTGAAAATACTTTTTAATTTTTACCTTCTTTAAGTTTCTGAACTTAACCAAGTCTCAATCACGACATTAGCTCTTAATCACCTCAATACACAAATTAATAGTACAAGAGACCAAATTGAACAGATAAACAAGGCACAATAAGACAAATAGCACAATCATAGAGAAATAAAATAAGTAAACACAACCAAATGCAAATGCGCAAACAATATGATGCATGTCTGTCCTAAACAGGCCATGAGCTCATGTGTCGGTTGTCTACTCACAACCTGAAGTTACTCAGAGCGAACCCTGAATATGGTTTCTCTACTGTGTCGGTTAGGCACATTGGTACCATCTTGGGCAAACCCATGTCAATCAAGACACCTTGGCATCACGGGTTATCCATGTTAGTTAGGCCAAATCACATGAATGTCGCTAGCTTTTCTATGTGCATCACAGTAAGAAACATGCTATCAGTTAGGCAGACATTCCCGTATTGGCAACCTTAGGTTATCAGTCAGGTGGGCACTCCCGCATTGGCAATCGGCACAAAGCCCAATCAAACGACCAATTCTCAATTATCTTTTTCATTCATAGTTTCTCATTTCGTTTCTTTTTGTTATACCTCCACATCACCAAATAATAATCACCTCTCTGCATCACCACATAATCATTCACACCTCCGCATCACCATATTATTATTCACACCTCCGCATCACCCGAAAGATACACCTTCAGTCATTTATCAATTGCAACCTCAAAAACATTTAGTTAAGAATAAAAATTCCTTTTTTTAATTAACTGAATTCAAATCATAATTTAAAACAAAATCTTTTCTCAATAAATTGAACTTAAAAAATAATACTTTTCTTAATAAATCAAAATCAAATAATATGATTCTTAAATCAAATTTTCTTTTAAATACTGCTTTAAGTAGAGCATCAGAGTTTTATAGACATTTCTGTAGCATTTCTTCTAAGATCCGGGCTTTGCCACCCTTCAAGGGTCTCAACCAAACCATTTCTCAACCATTGTGAATATCAAATCCTTTTTCAATAATCAAACAGTTTTCAAAATCATTTTCAATAATCAAAACGTTTCCTTTAAAACTAAGTCACTTTCTATTTCAATAAGAATTAACCCTCTTTCAAATCTTTTGCAATTGAAACCAAAGGAAATTTACCCCTTCATTCAATCTTTACAAAACCCCTCTAACCATATTCATTTAACATTTAATATTAACTAAAATCACCTTTTTGTATATTTTTACAAGAACTCGGACAGAACCTCCCCTTAGAATTAGGCTTCACCACCCTTACAGGCTCCCTCACTTACTCAATAGTCAATCTACCTTAATTTGGTTTAATAACCAATTTTAATTTCAATCTCAGTTTATCCAAATTCACTTCAACAATGAACACAATAATATCCAGTCAAATTAGCATATCCAGTAAGCAACAATTTCTAAATCAACTTGCAACAGAGCCCATCATCATCAAATAAATCTCAAATCAACAACATAACCAAGACATCAACATAACCAGACATTCCAGCATCAATCATAGCCTCAACTCAAACTCAATTCATAAAACTCAATTCATATTTTAATTTAATAAGCAACACCAAATTTATCACCACTCACAAGCGCAGCCCCTATTGTGCTGGGTTTAACTTTAAACGAACCATAGCCAGTTTCGAGTGTGTTTTTCCCCAATTTAAAGGAGTTCTCTAACTCCTTTAATAGTTTGTGATGCACCCTCAACGGCGAGATGTGCATCAGTCCACCAAAACCTAATTCCCAAACAATCGCTTTCTTTGCCTCGCTCATATTTTCAAAATTTTCACTCAATAATCTGGTGGCACACTTCAAGTCTTTGGTTTGCTGTAAAAAAAGCAAAATTAGAGTCATTTAAATAACATATGTTTCTATTAGGAAAAACTGATTTGTTCTAAGACATATATTTGTGCTTACATTGTATTTTTTCTACCTTGGTTCTTGGTTGCCATTTTTACTGCAATGAAAAAGAGATACTGTCAATAGATAAAAAAATACACCCAAATATCAAAGATATACACCCAAATATCAGTCAGATACACCCAAATATTAGCCACATACACCCAAGTCCAGTCCTATAAACATTTTTTTTACAATTAAACGAAATTAAACGAGTTCAAAATCATATCCAACTTAACCAAACATGCATAAAATGACACTACAAGGTCAAGCACAATTTGAACAGTACCAGTTAGACTTCAGTAATCCTAATATATATATATATATATATATATCAGTCCCATACACCTCTACATTTTTTTATTACATAACATTATATGAGTTCAGAAAGATATTTAAGTTGAAAATGCCACTAAAAGCAACAGTCGCATTCCAAGTCCGACATATACACCAAAAAATCTGCCATATACACCCAAAAATCACTTAGAAGAGGAAGAGTCTTTCATGTAAAAATACAAAAACCTACTTAAAAAACATGTAAACATGCACAAAATATGTACCAAAATAGATTAAAACACACGTTAAAGTATTCACTAGAAGTACTTAGAATAGCGTAAACGAAGAACAGTTTTATTAGAAGAGTAATATGAGATCTAAACCAAGAACAGTGAAACAGAGAGAGAAATACTGACGATATAGTGCTTCGATTTCGAAATTAGAAATAGAAATGTGAAAAACCTAGAAAAATAGTAAAACAGTACCTTGAATAATGTTTGTTCATTCTTTTTGGTATTTTTTGCTGGAGATTTCTATGTTTTCTACTTGATTTCTTCTAATTTTTGCGAGGAGTTGGAAGGTTTCTTCATAATTGCAGTTGGTTTGGAATGTGGTTTGAATCTCGACAGTTTGGGTATTGATTGAGGAAGAAGAGGAAGAGTCTGTCATAATGAGCGCACTTTGGAAAAACGAACAGTGATTAAGGCGCGTGTGTTTACGCTCGATTGTAGAGGAGTGTAATGTGCGTGTCTTTTTGTTGGGCTTAGGCCAACTTATATAACTTGTAAGCCAAAAAGGCTTGTATGTGTAGCAGGCCTGATTAAGTATGTGATATTCAATTATATGTTTAGACTCGAATCTAACTAATTCAGTTTATGATAAGTGTATTATTAAGTAATCGAATAATAAATCCTACAAATTGCATTAATGTGTGTTATTTAATATTTGTAAATCGAGCTAAAATGTACAGTAAAATCCTAATAAACATATTACAAGGTCTTTAGATTATGTCGTTGACACAACGAACTATATTAATTGGATCATAATATTCACCGTTCTCGTAACGGAAAAATAATGCTTATCATTACATCACCATCTTCCTATCAGAATACTACTTTCGATACTTTAAATACAAAATCACTATATACATTAGTATTTCAGCAATTCTTCCTTCTCTTATCTAATTTTTGACTACGAAGAACAACCAAGTTTCCAGCTGATATACATACATTAGTTACATTGTCCTGCAATTCGAATATTGATTCTAGTCTAGTGTAAAATCCGGGCTACACCTGGGGTTCAAATATTGATTCATTATAAAAATTTATTAGTGCATATCTATTAATATTAATAATTATTTTTAATTTTAAAAAGTTTTTGTGAATAAAAATTTATTATCCAATATATATGATTGTTTCAGCCTATATTTATAGAGGTCGAATAATCTTTTTATTTTTATAACTCGTATTAACATCTATTAAAAAAAAGTTGTATGCTAAGATCCATTTCATTGATTTTTTTTTTAATGAATTAGACACTATCATTGTAAAAACCAACTAAATTGAAAAAGTAATATAAAAAATATATAAATTATATCCTATTAATAAGGTACACTTCAACGTCATTTTAACTAACATTAGTTAAAAGTATTTATTTTTTTAATATCTAATAAAAAATATCCCAACATAAATTATATGACATCAATCTAATATTTAATCATAATTTTGTAAAATCACATTTATACCAATATCTTTTGTCTATAAGTACTTTTACATATAATGAATTAGTATTATTTCTAACTTTCACTTTATGCCACACTAAATAAGTAAATAGTATCTCGATATGAGTTGTTACATATTTGCATAAGGTTATTGACCTCTTTGCATAGCAATTAGAGCATCATACGTTAAATAAATACAAATACTAACACGAAAAGAAAAAAATTATTTACGAAGAACTAAATTCCAATTCAATTTGTACTTAAAAGTTAAAATAAAAATTCTATTATTTCCCAAAAGTAAAATTACTATCATAAAACTATTTTTGTTGACAATTTGTACTAACGTGATACAACTCTACAAATTTGCACATATTTTTCTTAAAATTAAATAGTTTTAATAAATAAAATTGTTTAAGTGGACCCATATGCATACATGCGCTGCTTAAATTTTTATGGCTTAATTTTATTTTTATGTGTTTTTATATAACTTTTTAAAATTTTGATTCACTATATATTAGGAATTTAATAGTAGATTCGAATTTTTATTCATTATATAATAAAAGAATAGTATAATTTAGCAAATATATAAATTATATACTTAAACATATTTCAAGATTTCAAAAGAATATAAGCATTAAATTTATGAATATTTTAAAAGGATTATTAAGTTGGACAATTTGATATTCATATCTAACTTTTTTATAAAATTAACTTATTCAAACAATTTAATTAGATTAAGAAAAGAAAGAATTCAAGAGTCAAGAGAGAGACCAAAATCAAACCATAATTATGTCTACTTGAAGAAAATTAGAATCTTATTTTTTTATCTTTTATTGAATTATGGAAAAACTTTGTTCTTTATGTTATTATGCAAAAACCGATTATAAATTTAAGAATTTGGATCCTTTTAATTTTGAATTTTTACTTTAGAGGATAAAGTGTGATCTCTTACCATTGAATATTTTCTGTCTCATATTTTCTCTTGGTCCCACTTATTAAATAAATAATGAGAGATCACACTTTACCCTCTAAAGTGAAATTCAAAATTTAGAGGATCCAAATCCTAAATTTAAATACCTATATTTTTTTTATTTGTTTGTCCCAATAAGTTAATTAAATAAAAATATTTTAGATTTGACTAAAAATCAAATAGGCATTATACTTAGAACAATTAATGAACAATAGGATGCACAAATATAACATTTTACATGCTATAATGGTTAAGAACTTAAGATTAAGGTAAACACTAAAATGGTTATATATGCAAGATTAACTCTGAACTTACTAAGTTTTTTAATTTCTACTACTCTATTCTCATTATACAGTGAAGTTTTAAAAAATAAAGATGATAGATATTTTTAGTGTAGTATAAATTTATTAATATATTTTTTTTAATGTCATCAAACTTATTACAACTTCAGGAATAAAACTCACACTTATTAATGAAATAAAAAATAAAAAAAATATTATGGAATCCAACAATGATAATATAAATTTTTTATTTTAGATAATTCCATCAACCACATTATTTTCATTATAGATGAGTCATGGACTTAATATAATCAGGTTACATAACCAACACTTAAAAACAAAATTAAAAACAAAGGTACTCTACTTGCACTAATTTTTTCCATTTCTCTCTAATATTGCCATTGCTAAAAAAATACAATTAGATAAAAAAGGTAATGGATATTTGGATGAAAGCAAAAAGTGTAACCGTCAAAATATAATTACATTTAATAGATTAATATTCCAATGTCCCAATTACATTTAGGTAAAATAGTAACAGCACCATCTTAAAAGTGAGTTCTAAAACAGCACCACCACCTTCGTAAGAGAATACAAAACTCTATCTCATTTCCCTCTTGAAACCACCACATTCTGAGATCTCAATTAGAAGGTATCTATTTGATACAAAATCATTCATGAGCTTCTCTTTTAAAAAAACAAAAAAATGATACAAAGTTATTTCATTATTCTAACAATTTTATATTTCTATTCAAAATAAATCCAATGTAAAAAAAAGTACTTTCTTGTGACACTAAACAAACTGAAATCTTGAAACACATAAGGAATAAGGATGTTTAGTAGTGCATCTCAAAGAGTAAGAATGTCATATCATATCATAAAATTTGTTGCACCCTCCCAGGAACACCACCTACCAACAAAATTCTAGAAAATACAATATTTATAGGCAACTCCAATGTTAATATGCGAAACTCTAAAGCTCGTGCCTTAATAATAGTCCAGAATCGAACTTCAAAATCATCAAATCTACTTAATTCACATATGCAGTTTAAAGCTTATAATAGAAAAATTTAAAGTCCTTAAAATAATAAATAGACATCATTTTATTTCGCAAAGCAAGTTAAGAAATTCAAACATACACACATGTAGAAACTAAATAAAGTAACACCTCATTTAAATCACTAAAGAAGTCGCCTTAAATTATTTCATGAGCAATTCTTTTTATCAAACTAGGCATTTTCTTATCTACCGTCTAATTCTTTTTTTTTTCTTTTTTAAATCTAATTTAAAGGATATTGTTTGTTACATTGAAACTGTCTAGCCAAAATTTTTTTCCCGAGACAATGACAGTTCACTTTCATAATTGATAGTACCGCCAAATGAAAAAAGAATTAATTATTATTTACTCTCAACAGAGCCTGTTAATCATGAACCAATGCAACTTAAAAATATGAAAAATTTTAATAGGCAAACCATTGCATAAAAGAACTGGAGTCACAAATACAACTTGAAAAGCAAACAAAAACTTACATTATCATTGTTATATCCATGGATAGAAAACCACTAATATGACAACCATTAACCACCATTGATATATCTTTGAAAATATTTGCATACATTCAGAAAATGTTTATTATAGCAATAAAAGAAAAAAAAGACACAGTACTTAAAAGGAGGGGGGGTTAGTTTCCCTCTTCATCAAAAAAAATAAAATAGATCATGAAATCCGAATGTTCGCATACATTCATCAAATGTGCATTTTCGCCTTGATTTCTTACACAATACATTTAAGTCTATTTATATTAGCTACTAATAAAGCATGAAGTTAAAAACCACAATTTCATATGTCAAATGAAAATATAGTGAGAGTTACAAAAATAGTGTATTCTTGTAGGTAAATAACCTAAACTGAAATCATGGGTTAAATAAGTAATGAATGAGCAAGGTAGAATGATCATGACAATAGCAATTTATAAAAAATAAAACACCACAGTCATAATTCATAAATGATTATGACATAGCAATTTTCAATTTAGAGCATAAAATTCTCTCTCCAATTTTATTAATAGAATCTAACTACAACTCCAAATAACACTACCATTAATAATCTAGTTTCTTCAGATCCAATAGAATATAAGTAACGAAGGCAATGTGGCTACACATTTCTAACTCCGTTTTAGTAATGTAAAATCATAAACTGATGATCTTAAGTCGTAAGTCCCATATATTAGTTAATTCTTATTAACTACCCACGCATTCATTAACTAACTTCTTAATTGTTAGAACAAATAAAGCAAAATTCAAAAAGTTTATAGGAATTTAATCAAGCATGTAACATGCAAAGAAGAAAGTTTAAAAACAAATATATTCTTGAGGATTCCATCACACAAATCAATATCACAGAAAATATATGATGTGATAAAGTATATTATCACCAGATCGGTTTGTTAGAATAACAAATAAAAGAAAATGTGTATCAAGAGTATAGACACAAAGTTAAAGCTAAAGTTCTTTAGAATATTCCAATTTAAAAAATGAACGAAAAAAAGTGAAGCTTGGAAATGATTCCATAATGGCACCAACTAAGGACAATTAAAACATTGTTATGATCCTAACAGAAGCAAGGTACTTTACTAAGAAAGAAACATCATATATAAATGAATCACAGTATCACACTCAACATTACATTTACAGTACTCATATTGCACAAATGACACTCCATTTATTCATACAAAGTTTACAAACAATCATGGAAAAAGAAATATAAACACAATCAAACAACTCCTCAACTCAAGATATGCATACACCTCTGAACAACACTTTATGTTTAGGAAAGAAAAAAGCTATAGACTCTGAGAAAAATCATTATTGTTATAAATAGCTTTGACTAAATTCCTTTAAATTATAAAAACACCCAACTTCAAGACCAGTAGAATTTCCAAGAGAAGCAACTCTAACTTCAAGAGCAGTAGCATATCTAACTTTCTCCTATTGCTCTTGGACTCCTAATATACATTATAAATTCATTATAATTATGGTTAATTTTATTCAGTCTAGCAGTTACATAGTGCAAACATATAAAATAGAAAGAATTACTCATCTTACAATGAGGTTTTCATATATACCAATCTTAAAATCACAATTAAACCATCTCATCAAAATATGACATGATTAAGCTTAAGTTAAAAAACAAACTGGTCCATGTTCAGCGAATTTTTTACACAAAAACATAAACCTTCAAGATATGATAATCAAACACTTTAACATTGTAATTTGGATTTTTATATACCCAAACAGAAAGAACAAAGAAAACATCATAATTTAAGCCGCACCTAGGATAAAGTCTTATAGTTTCCTACTTCAGACAGCTTCCATGTCCTTGCACAACCTTCTCCGCCACACTCAATGGTTGAATTCTTATTAGAGCCTGAAAAGAAAAAACAATCCTCAAATACACACAAAACATCAATCCACCAGCCCCAAAACGAATAGTGAAAAAGTGAAAACAGAATTATTGATTACATATTGTCTAAATAACTATTAATTGATTAGATTTTCTATTAAATCTTTAGATTAATAATTTAGTTATATAAATTACCAAGTCATATAATAAACAAAAGAGAGAATAACATACCTCTAATCTTGGAGAAGAGATTGCAGACTATTTTTTTAGGAGCATCAAGAAGGACAGTTACCACAAAAATGATGATAAAGTTATCACTAAAGAGAGCCAAGAGTATGTAAAGTGGCAATGCTACAGCTTGTCAAAATAGTTCAAAAATGACAAAATACAAATTATCACCACATTGAAAATCATGTTTAAATTTTAAAAAACTAAGATAGAAGAGAGGTCAATGCAACAACTTTGCAGTAGTAAAGGGGGAGAATTTGAGCAATGTGAAAATAAGAATTAGCCAAACAATATTCAGATAAAATCAATAACTATAAAAATGTGGTAGATTTTGGAGAGAAAAAAATTAGCACACATTCACAAAATTAGTGAATATATTTCCATCAAATTAGTGAATTGAGAAAACTAAAATGATTGTTTCATTTTTCCTTTTCTATAATAACTTGTATGTTACTTACGGTTTAAGTAAGGTAATGCTAAGACAAATCCAAAATAATAAACTACTGTGATACCAAGCTTGTCTCCATTTGATATCCAGTAGAAGTTTGGGTCAAAGTCTAAAGCATGATCACTTAAGAACCCGCCCTTCCTACTATGGTAGTGTGTCCATCTTTAATCTATCAATGAGAAATAGAAAATTTATGATTCAAATATACTTAAATTTTTCAAGACTAAGTGACCAATCATGGCTCACTATACAATTGTAATATTCACCTCTCTTCCACTTCCATTCCCCTTCCTCCACTCCTTTTTATAATAAGTCACAAAACAGTTTAGTAAAGATACGACATTTTTAACAATACCTGAAATTGTCATTGATAAGAAGTATTTTTGTATGGCTAGAAATTTTACACAAAATAATTCCCATTGATAGTATAGTTCCCAACCAACTAACAGTACTCAAACCAAATTTAAAAGATATTGGTTGTCACAAGTACAAACCCCAATAAAAATTAACCGAAGTATTTAAACCGTGGGTCGTCTCACAAGGAATTACAATGAAGTGTTCAATTATTGAGATCAAATTGACCACATAGGGTTCTCAAATCACCAATTTAATGAGATCCAATGACTCAAGGTCACTCAATTCCTTTAGCCTATGCCAAGAGTCAAGAAAACTACCCAAAAACTAGTGAAAACATTCTATCAAACATCTAGTGTGCAATAAAAGTAAACATCACAAAATGTAAGAATTAATGGAACTCATAACTAACACAAGCAAGAAATCAACAATAGCAATTAAGATAAACATAAAAAGGGCATGGAAACATAAAATTGCATTAAAAGAAAAGTAAATCCAACAAGAGTTCATCAAAGTAAAAATGGCAAAATAAGGAAATTAACAAGGAAAACTAAAAGAATTGAGACAATAGAACAACAAAAGATAAAGAAAATTGAAATAAAAACAAGAATTAAAAGTGAATCTAAGAGAATTTAACCTAAACTACCCTAAATTCTAGAGTGAAGGGAGAGCTTCTCTCTCTAGAATTCTACCTACAACATGATGAAAACTCTACTATGACTACTTGGTTCATTTCCCCTTCAATTCTTAGGTTCAATAGAATCAGAAATGAGTTTGATTGGGCCCAAAATGCCTCAGAAATCACTGGCCACGTGTAACACCCTAACTACCAAAGCTTACGCCTCCGGCTGCGCAACTCTGATAGCTCGGATATTACGACGACTTTTATACTATTTAATACTAAAATATGAGCCTGTTTAAAACTTAAACCGTGGAACCGCTCCCAAAAATACTTTCGTTCGATGACGTACATTCACAGAATATCATACAACTTACAAAAGTTCATAAAGAGTACATCCATATATATACACATATATATATAAATAATATTACAAGCATTAGACAATACAATTCCTATCCCTCTTACAGAATATCTCAAGATAAAGGCGAGGGTACAAATAATAGTCTAAAGCAATATAGAGCATTTCAACAACAACTAAATAAACTCTTCGTGACTTCTGCGCCCATATCCTGAAAGGGGAAAAATGTAGGGGGGTGAGAACATCATCCTCGAAAGGGTTCTCAGTAGAGAGTTTTTGGGAATTACTGTAATAGGATACGTGAAGATAATCGCACCAGCGATTCATAACCGTCTCATGCCTCTTTTCAAAAACAACGGTTTACAATGAAAGTAAAGCCGGAAATCTTTTCAGAAAGAAAAACCGTTCAATTCTCAAAAACTCAAAAGCCTTTCAAAACGGTTTATCTATGCGAAACCAAAATAGCCTTTCATAATTTTATTCCAAACCAGAAACACAAAACCAAAATCAACCATCAGTTAATCTCTTTCCAACCACGGCCCTAGGCCCAAACAATCCAACTAACAACCAATCACCACAATCCAACAGAGTCCCAGATGCAAACACAGATAGGAAGTTCAAGCACAAACAAACAGTTATTACAAGTAGAACAGTTAGCAATTAATCACATAGGCAAACCAAGTATAATATGCACACCCAACCAATGTCACACAAATGCATATGATGCATGCCTGTCCCTAGTGGCTGATGATATCATCTGTCGGTTATAGAGCCAACCCGACAAGTCCTGGTAGCTAACCATTGGACTGTCCCTCTGTCGTGCATCCCCAACTCGAGTTATACTCATCATAAACTTGATCATAATCATGATCCATATCCATCACCCTCACTGGTGAATATTTATCCATCACCATCACTGGTGAATATTTATGGGGGCGAGCTCATCCGGGCCTTTCACAGTGCCCGGCCACACTTACGACATAGGGTCAACAGAGTATCAAGTCTCAACCTGGAGCACGTGGTGGCTAGCCACTGCTACTACCCAGGGAAACTCGTATCTCAGATAGTGGAAGTGCAAAATCACAATTATCAATATCTCAGCATATATGCATTCATTCTCAGCCATGGATCAACATCCATCTTAGCCATCCAGCTCACGGTTCAATCCAGAACCAGCCAATATTGATAAATCATACACAGCCATTCCGGCTCACGGTTCAATCCAGAACCAGCCAATATTCATAAATCATACATAGCCATTCAGGCTCACGATAAAACAGCACTTCCACATTCAAAATCATCAAATTCATGAAATCGGCATTTAAGCCATAAATCACTTTCTCAATTCATTTCACTTTGAAATCAAGTTTCAACTCTTTTCAGCCTTGGCTTTAAAGATCTCATTTCTCAAATCATCTAAGGCTCATAAGCCACTTTTACCCAAGGTAAATTCCCCTTTTAAAAACAATGCCACTCTCGGCATCTTCTTTCCACAACTTCCATAATCATGGTAAGTTAAAAGCCTCTTTGAGATATTCAAAATCACCCATCCAACAATGGGATTTTATAATAAAAGTTTCTCGGCAGAGTCCCAAGTCTTTAGGGGAGAATAACATAACTCATTTCGCCAAATTCATTTAAAATCATTAAAACATTGGCTTTCTGATTTCAGTAATAAAATAGGATCTAAGCCAAACCGAGTCACGTAATCATTTACTTCTTTCAAAGCCGTTTCCTTTACCTAGGTAAAACCAGCTTCAACCCCCATGATAAATTCTAAAGCATTTCGACTGTTCAAAATTGTTTTAGTCTTGCAAAAGTTCAGAATTCAAGGAGCACTTAAAACTTTTCTCAAACATTTCAAAATGAAACTTGTCAATAGACATTCAGGTTCTTTCAAAGCCATTGAAACTTCTTTAATTGAAACCCCCAAGTCAAATTCAAAGGCATAAACCCTTTTCACGTTCAAACAGCTTTAAAACACAAGTTTCACCTAAATAACTTTCTCTTGAAAGAGATACAATGCCTTTCTTAAGAAGCAAGACTAAATTACAATTTCCCCTTTTACTAACTCATTTCAAAATCATGAATCATCCTTTTCTTGATAATTCAAATAAAATAGTAGAAGTCTTTAACTCATCATTCTCCAAACAACATTTCAATAAAGACTCGGATTTTATAGAAATTTTGGCAGTACCTCCCCTAAAACTTGGACTTTGCCACCCGGTTCGGGTCCCAACTAAACCATTCCACAATCCTTTTCAACAGCCCAAAATCCAAAATCAGTTCAAGGCAAGCCAAATCCAACAACCATCTCAATTCCATATTCCAAGAAAACCGTTTCAAAAATCAAATCATTATCAGCCGAATAAACTCATTTCTAAAGTTTCAAAGAAACGGTTCAGCAATAGTCATTTATCAAACCAGATCATTAAAGCAAGCCAAGCTGAATTCAAGAGTGTATTCTATTTTTTTCACATTCTCAAGAAAGTCCATTCAACTCAAATCGATTTCCAACGAATTAAACTCGATCTCAAAGCTTTAAAAGAATCAATTTCAAAAGCATTTCGTTTCACAGGGCCACACAACAGTCGAGTTAAACCAACACCCATAATCATACAAAACAACCAAACAATACATAGGACTGATACAATCACCAAATACACATCCTCACATCAGTACCCATATGTAATAATTCCAATATACAAAATATAGTTTTCGGAAAGCGCCCCTACCTCAAAACGCAATTCCATAATCCAAACGTCTCATAGAGTCCTTTCCGCCTCGACCCGAACTGACGGCAACCAAAACCTCAGATCCAAGCCACTTTCGCAACAGTCTTAACAACTCTAATCGCAACATACAACAACCGAAACTCAATCTTATAGCAATTAACGCCATAAACCTCAGCGTGAGATTACAGAACAGTAACGAAAGGGCTTTCAAATCGAAACGCTTATCGAACCGAAGAAGAAATGGCTGAACCGAAATGGCGGCGGTCTCCGAACCAGTTCAACGGCAGCCCGGCAGCCACCTCAAGCGGCTGCGGCGACAAATTTCGATCACGACATCTGAAACCAACACGCAGCGACTATAGTATTCCCGGAATTCAAAAAGGACAGAAACCACAATTAAAACCCTTACCAGCAAACTCTTCCAGCAGCGGCATCTGGGTCTCAAGTGGGAGAAGCTCAGCCCGGAGCTCCGTCGGTAATCCCGGAAGTTACAGCGGCCCAAATCATGGTGACTCAGCCTGCTCCTCTTCCTATAGTGATTCCCGTAACAACATCACACGCCAAAAGGGGTAGGGAATGGCAGAGCTCAACCACGGTGAAGTAGGGCGGTACAATGGCGGCCAAGCACAGTCCTCCAAACGGTAGTGATGCGGCCACAACTCCTCTTCTCCGTGTTCGTCGGCGACAGGGAAGCACAAAGGCAGCACCTTCTCTTTCTCAGCGGACCAAAACAACGGAGGCAGAAGGACTCATCTTGCTTCTCCAGCTCGCGTCTTCCCCCTCTTGCCGGTAACAGCAACGCGGCTCGAGGCCCATGGACGGCGGCGACGGGACCCAAGTTATGCCCCTCTTTGACGCGTTCATCTCTCCTCCCTTAGCTTAGGTCACGAACAGAGAAGATCCATGGTGATGATGGCACAGCGACGCGGCAACGTGAGCTTGCAGCAGCGATGCCCAGGTGCGGCGGCGATGGCGCATGACAGCACCCCTTCCTCCTCTTTCCTCGCGCCAGCTTCGACGGATTGACAGTGGCGGAGGCGGCGCAAGTCCTCTCTCTTCTTCGCGATTTATGGCATCGGGGAGGGCAGCTTCTGCGGTGGCGCCAGGGAGTGACGACAGTGCGCGAAGCTTCTCCAACGACGGCAACGACGCGACGGCGCGGTGGCGCGGCGACGGCAACACGATGAGCTTCCTTTCGCCTCTCCTCTGCCACAACTCAGTCTCCATCTCCCTCTCTGCCTCAGTTTCTCTCTTTCATGGAAATCAAGGAGAATTGCGTGTATTGCCGCTGCTGTTAGAAGGGAAGGCTGCAGCAGCTATGGGGAAACCGGGTCGGGTTAGGGTTTCATTTCAAAAATTAGGGTTATGGGCATTTTAGTAATTGCAAATGAAATTGGGGATAATATAGTAATTGAAACCCAAATTAACTCCAACACTAATCATATAGGAAAATACTATTTGCTCATCAACTTTACAAATTATTTTCAATAAAATGCCCAAATCAAATAATTAGAGATGATATAGTTAAATCCTTTATTTTCCCAAAATAGCAGTATTACTATTTTAAAATATTAATTATTTAATCCAAACCATATGAAAACCCTTATTATTTCACAACTATCAACTTTATACTTTAAATATAGAAAATAATCCAATAATTACAAAATTGGATAATAATCATAAATTATCTCAAGTTCAATAAATCAAAACTTGCCTTAATTATCTTTAATAAAATGATTTCTGAAATTAAGGCTGTAAATAACTATATGATTTGAAACTTGATCATAAAAAGACTTTTCAAAGGTTCTGGGTCTTACATTCTACCCACCTTATAAAAATTTTCGCCCTCAAAAATTGATACAGAATGAAAGTAATTCCATAATAGTTCACCCTTGAACACATTTAAAGAAGAAGCAAAAATATCTCAAAATATAATCATATATATGATTTTCAAATACTTTGATTATCATAAGCATAAGGATGCGAAGGTAGGAGTGTAACTGCCAGGCAAACGTTACAAGATAGGCTCAATGCAAAAGCTGACATGGGTCAATCATGTGATAGTAAGGCAAGGCATCAAGGCTATCAAACAGGATGGGGTTAAAACGACGTGCTCAACATCCACACACTAATCTCACACCAACCTCAAAGCTTTAACTTTCCAACTCCATCAAGCACTTTACAAACCCCAAATTTGATCACAAGCCTGACAACCACAAACCCGTTCGCAAGGAACAAAATGCTCACAACTCATAACGTTGCACACCTACCGCTTCAACTTCCGCATACACATATAACGTCTTAAAGAACTAACGCATCGCGTTACTACGTCTACAAGTCACACGTGATATCAAAATAATTCTCGAGTCTACTCAGAAGAATACGAGATCTTAGAAAGGAGAGACAAATGTCAAAGACAATACTCATAGATTTGAAAGAATATATCCAATTCCAGAAAAACAAGGATGTTCAAGCAATGAAGTTTGCTAGACACAATTCAATTGACAACTTCAAAGATAACCCTTAGATCAAAGAAGTTCAATAGGATCAATAAGAAGAAAATCAGCGCATCAGTTTAAAACAAACTCAAGCTGAGTCGAGGAAGCATGAGGTTTACAGAAGAGAAAATTTCAAACCCAAGACAAAGCTCACAGATCTCAAGAGCACGATTAAAATACTTCCGAATACTTTGTTCATAAAAGAATCGAAAACTTGCGGAAAAATCATTTCGCAGTCTGGAAGAAAGTCAAGTAATAAACATTCTTCAAGAGAGTAACAAAAGCATAAACGTGACTTTGCTATAATACAACTTCATGTTGAAACAGATCATGTAGAATTTTAAAAACAAGGTGCACACAAGTTTGGCTAAAAGCTAAAACATTTCCTCAAATATTTTAGAAAGATAAATAGGTGCACAGCTTAACCAAAGGCAATCATAAAACTCAGAAAAGAAATCAAACGCTTGTTCAAAAATTTCCATAGCTCATATTCAAACAAGCGTGTATAAAATCATGGCAAAGACGAAGGAGAAAATTAAACTCTCTTTAGAAAGGAAATTCCGAGGTAAAAATTTGCTTACAATCTGGTAAGGAAATAGGCGGTGCGTTACAAACAAACCAATTTCCACTAAACAAGGGAGCTTTTCCAAAACCTCATTTAAAAATGGCGCATGCCAACTTTAAATTAATTTCGTCAAAATTGGGCAATGGTTTCAATCTCAATCAAGCAACAGAAAATAAATTCCGTTTAATATTTCTTCAAAGAGAATTCAAAATTCTTTTAAAAGGTTCAAAACAAGACTCCAAAAGTGTTCTTGAAATCACCATCTCAGAAGAACATTCAAGAAGTTTAAGATGTACTAAAAAGGAGTCAAGCCTTGCAAGAAAGGATCTTAAACCAAGGTAGCCCAAACAAGATTCACTAGGCATGAGTCATCAAACAAGCTTTCAATTGATCCAAAAGAATACAAAAGTCATAGGAAAAGACAACTCAATCATTTGTAATTTCTCAATGATAAATCTTTGACTAAAAACTCTTGTAGAAATAATGGAAGAATAAATAATGCACTAAATTGAAACGAATCAAACTGACTCACATAAGGATGAGATCCACAAGAGAGGACAAACCAAGATCAATGGTAATGTTTTCAAGATGTAAAAGATTAGTTAAAGACAGAGTCACGTATGACATTCATAGAGGTGAAAAGCTTAAGAGAGAACTTAGTTCGTTCATAAGAAGAAAGCTATGAGTCCAACATTTTCAAAAGAACAACAATGGCATAAACCATGTAGTATGCTAAATCAAACTCAAATCAAAATGAATTAAGTAAAGTTTATCAAACGAAACTCAACCGGGATAAAAGCGAGAAATCCCCTTTCTTTCCAGAATTTCGAAAAACACCCCAAATACATAATCAAACAAAGATGTACATTGGAACTATAGTAAAATTACTAGAGAGTCAATTTACTTTTAAAGTAAGTGCAATTCCATGAACCGGTAAAAACACAGGCAAGGTATTAAAATAGAGAGTTGCTAAACTGTATAAATAATTCCAAAGTCTCATTTATAGAAAAGTATATATCTAATCAACAGCAATTTATAAAATCTCAAAATTGGCTGTGATCACTGTCCAGTAAGAGAAAAACTGAATCAACAATTTCTCAAAGAATGGAATCAGAACCCGGAGTTAAAAGTCACAGCACATTAAGACAAGTTCAAGGCTATATCAAAGAATACTTGAATCAGGAAGAACTCAAATAGAGAAAGACAGAGGCAACAAGGATTCCAAACAAGCATATGCAATTGAGATCAAACAAGAATGCATATGAATAGAGAAATAGAGTGAAAACATCAAATTACTTTTCGAAAGGAGTAGTAAACAAGAACTTCAAGTTAGGACATGAAAGAACAAGTCGACTCGAATGAAATTCAAGACACATAACTGAATAGCCTCGAGAAATAGTTTCTAGTGTTCTCAAAACCCGCGATTCGCTTTACTCAAAACTCGGATTTCATCTATGATAACCCACTAGTGCTTTCATATACATAATTCACTAGTATTAAGCCGGCCAAACTTAATACCAAGAATTATGCAATGCAAGACTAACAGCGTTAATCAATAGATCGTCATGTGCATAAAGCTCTAATTCTCGTTATTCAACAAGGCCTAATACATGACAAACGCTCAGAGTATGCAATTGAAGCATAGTCAGTCCATTCCTCAGGCTCTACAGGAAGAACTGCTCTGATACCATAATGTAACACCCTAACTAACAAAACTTACACTTCCGGCTGCGCAACTCTGATAGCTCGGATATTACGACGACTTTTATACTATTTAATACTAAAATATGAGCCTGTTTAAAACTTAAATCGTGAAACCGCTCCCAAAAATACTTTCGTTCGATGACGTACATTCACAGAATATCATACAACTTACAAAAGTTCATAAAGAGTACATCCATATATATACACATATATATATAAATAATATTACAAGCATTAGACAATACAATTCCTATCCCTCTTACAGAATATCTCAAGATAAAGGCGAGGGTACAAATAATAGTCTAAAGAAATATAGAGCATTTCAACAACAACTAAATAAACCCTTCGTGACTTCTGCGCCCATATCCTGAAAGGGGAAAAATGTAGGGGGGTGAGAACATCATCCTCGAAAGGGTTCTCAGTAGAGGGTTTTTGGGAATGACTGTAGTAGGATACGTGAAGATAATCGCACCAGCGATTCATAACCGTCTCATGCCTCTTTTCAAAAACAACGGTTTACAATGAAAGTAAAGCCGGAAATCTTTTCGGAAAGAAGAACCGTTCAATTCTCAAAAACTCAAAAGCCTTTCAAAACGGTTTATCTATGCGAAACCAAAATAGCCTTTCATAATTTTATTCCAAACCAGAAACACAAAACCAAAATCAACCATCAGTTAATCTCTTTCCAACCACGGCCCTAGGCCCAAACAATCCAACCAACAACCAATCACCACAATCCAACAGAGTCCCAGATGCAAACACAGATAGGAAGTTCAAGCACAAACAAACAGTTATTACAAGTAGAACAGTTAGCAATTAATCACATAGGCAAACCAAGTATAATATGCACACCCAACCAATGTCACACAAATGCATATGATGCATGCCTGTCCCTAGTGGCTGATGATATCATCTGTCGGTTATAGAGCCAACCCGACAAGTCCTGGTAGCTAACCATTGGACTGTCCCTCTGTCGTGCATCCCCAACTCGAGTTATACTCATCATAAACTTGATCATAATCATGATCCATATCCATCACCCTCACTGGTGAATATTTATCCATCACCATCACTGGTGAATATTTATGGGGGCGAGCTCATCCGGGCCTTTCACAGTGCCCGGCCACACTTACGATATAGGGTCAACAGAGTATCAAGTCTCAACCTGGAGCACGTGGTGGCTAGCCACTGCTACTACCCAGGGAAACTCGTATCTCAGATAGTGGAAGTGCAAAATCACAATTATCAATATCTCAGCATATATGCATTCATTCTCAGCCATGGATCAACATCCATCTTAGCCATCCAGCTCACGGTTCAATCCAGAACCAGCCAATATTGATAAATCATACACAGCCATTCCGGCTCACGGTTCAATCCAGAACCAGCCAATATTCATAAATCATACACAGCCATTCAGGCTCACGATAAAACAGCACTTCCACATTCAAAATCATCAAATTCATGAAATCGGCATTTAAGCCATAAATCACTTTCTCAATTCATTTCACTTTGAAATCAAGTTTCAACTCTTTTCAGCCTTGGCTTTAAAGATCTCATTTCTCAAATCATCTAAGGCTCATAAGCCACTTTTACCCAAGGTAAAATCCCCTTTTAAAAACAATGCCACTCTCGGCATCCTCTTTCCACAACTTCCATAATCATGGTAAGTTAAAAGCCTCTTTGAGATATTCAAAATCACCCATCCAACAATGGGATTTTATAATAAAAGTTTCTCGGTAGAGTCCCAAGTCTTTAGGGGAGAATAACATAACTCATTTCGCCAAATTCATTTAAAATCATTAAAACATTGGCTTTCCGATTTGAGTAATAAAATAGGATCTAAGCCAAACCGAGTCACGTAATCATTTACTTCTTTCAAAGCCGTTTCCTTTACCTAGGTAAAACCAGCTTCAACCCCCATGATAAATTCTAAAGCATTTCGACTGTTCAAAATTGTTTTAGTCTTGCAAAAGTTCAGAATTCAAGGAGCACTTAAAACCTTTCTCAAACATTTCAAAATGAAACTTGTCAATAGACATTCAGGTTCTTTCAAAGCCATTGAAACTTCTTTAATTGAAACCCCCAAGTCAAATTCAAAGGCATAAACCCTTTTCACGTTCAAACAGCTTTAAAACACAAGTTTCACCTAAATAACTTTCTCTTGAAAGAGATACAATGCCGTTCTTAAGAAGCAAGACTAAATTACAATTTCCCCTTTTACTAACTCATTTCAAAATCATGAATCATCCTTTTCTTGATAATTCAAATAAAATAGTAGAAGTCTTTAACTCATCATTCTCCAAACAACATTTCAATAAAGACTCGGATTTTATAGAAATTTCGGCAGCACCTCCCCTAAAACTTGGACTTTGCCACCCGGTTCGGGTCCCAACTAAACCGTTCCACAATCCTTTTCAACAGCCCAAAATCCAAAATCAGTTCAAGGCAAGCCAAATCCAACAACCATCTCAATTCCATATTCCAAGAAAACCGTTTCAAAAATCAAATCATTATCAGCCGAATAAACTCATTTCTAAAGTTTCAAAGAAACGGTTCAACAATAGTCATTTATCAAACCAGATCATTAAAGCAAGCCAAGCTGAATTCAAGAGTGTATTCTATTTTTTTCACATTCTCAAGAAAGTCCATTCAACTCAAATCGATTTCCAACGAATTAAACTCGATCTCAAAGCTTTAAAAGAATCAATTTCAAAAGCATTTCGTTTCACAGGGCCACACAACAGTCGAGTTAAACCAACACCCATAATCATACAAAACAACCAAACAATACATAGGACTGATACAATCACCAAATACACATCCTCACATCAGTACCCATATGTAATAATTCCAATATACAAAATATAGTTTTCGGAAAGCGCCCCTACCTCAAAACGCAATTCCATAATCCAAACGTCTCATAGAGTCCTTTCCGCCTCGACCCGAACTGACGGCAACCAAAACCTCAGCTCCAACCCACTTTCGCAACAGTCTTAACAACTCTAATCGCAACATACAACAACCGAAACTCAATCTTATAGCAATTAACGCCATAAACCTCAGCGTGAGATTACAGAACAGTAACGAAAGGGCTTTCAAATCGAAACGCTTACCGAACCGAAGAAGAAACGGCTGAACCGAAATGGCGGCGGTCTCCGAAGCAGTTCAACGGCAGCCCAGCAGCCACCTCAAGCGGCTGCGGCGACAAATTCCGATCACGACATCTGAAACCAACACGCAGCGACTATAGTATTCCCAGAATTCAAAAAGGATAGAAACCACAATTAAAACCCTTACCGGCAAACTCTTCCAGCAGTGGCAGCAGGGTCTCAAGTGGGAGAAGCTCAGCCCAGAGCTCCGTCGGTGATCCCGGAAGTCACAGCGACCCAAATCATGGTGACTCAGCCTGCTCCTCTTCCTATAGCGATTCCCGTAACAACATCACACGCCAAAAGGGGTAGGGAATGGCAGAGCTCAGCCACGGTGAAGTAGGGTGGTACAACGGCGGCCAAGCACAGTCCTCCAAACGGTAGTGATGCGGCCACAGCTCCTCTTCTCCGTGTTCGTCGGCGACAGGGAAGCACAAAGGCAGCACCTTCTCTTTCTCAGCGGACCAAAACAACGGAGGCAGAAGGACTCATCTTGCTTCTCCAGCTCGTGTCTTCCCCCTCTTGCCGGTAACAGCAACGCGGCTCGAGGCCCATGGACGGCGGCGACGGGACCCAACTTATGCCCCTCTTCGACACGTTCATCTCTCCTCCCTTAGCTTAGGTCACGAACAGAGAAGATCCTTGGTGATGATGGCACAGCGACGCGGCAACGTGAGCTTGCAGCAGCGATGCCCAGGTGCGGCGGTGACGGCGCACGACAGCGCCCCTTCCTCCTCTTTCCTCGCGCCAGCTTCGACGGATTGACAGTGGCGGAGGCGGCGCGAGTCCTCTCTCTTCTTCGCGATTTATGGCATCGGGGAGGGCGGCTTCTGCGTTGGCGCCAGGGAGTGACGGTAGTGCGCGAAGCTTCTCCAACGACGGCAATGACGCGACGGCGCGGTGGCGCGGCGACGGCAACACGATGAGCTTCCTTCCGCCTCTCCTCTGCCGCAACTCAGTCTCCATCTCCCTCTCTGCCTCAGTTTCTTTCTTTCATGGAAATCAAGGAGAATTGCGTGTATTGCCGCTGCTGTTAGAAGGGAAGGCTGCAGCAGCTATGGGGAAACCGGGTCGGGTTAGGGTTTTTAAGGTTAGGGTTTCATTTCAAAAATTAGGGTTATGGGCATTTTAGTAATTGCAAATGAAATTGGGGATAATATAGTAATTGAAACCCAAATTAACTCCAACACTAATCATATAGGAAAATACTATTTGCTCATCAACTTTACAAATTATTTTCAATAAAATGCCCAAATCAAATAATTAGAGATGATATAGTTAAATCCTTTATTTTCCCAAAATAGCAGTATTACTATTTTAAAATATTAATTATTTAATCCAAACCATATGAAAACCCTTATTATTTCACAACTATCAACTTTATACTTTAAATATAGAAAATAATCCAATAATTATAAAATTGGATAATAATCATAAATTATCTCAAGTTCAATAAATCAAAACTTGCCTTAATTATCTTTAATAAAATTATTTCTGAAATTAAGGCTGTAAATAACTATATGATTTGAAACTTGATCATAAAAAGACTTTTCAAAGGTTCTGGGTCTTACACCACGAGTTGCTCAAAATGGCCCACGCTGATCCTGCGACGCACATGCATGGGCAACGCGTGAGTGTCGCCTAACTTCCTGTTAACTTTGACAAATTTTATATCATTTTGAAGCCCCGGATGTTAGCTTTCCAACGCAATAAAAACCGCCTCATTTGGACCTCTGTAGTTCAAGTTATGATCGTTTTAGTGCAAAGAGGTCAGGATTGACAGCTTAGCGATTCTTTCGTTTCTTCATGAGTTCTCCATTTTTACATGCTTTTTCTTCATTCCTTCAATCCAATCCTTACCTTCTAAACCTGAAATCACTTAACAAATATATCAGGGCATCTAATGGAATTAAAGTGGATTAAATTTATCAATTTTTGGGCCTAAAAAGCATGTTTTCACTCTTAAGCACAATTTAAGGAGAATTTTCAAAACCATGCTATTTCATTGAATAAATATGAGAAAAGTTGATAAAATCTCCTAAATTAAGCACAAGATAAACCACAAAATTGGAGTTTATCAAACCTCTCCACACTTAAACCAAGCATGTCCTTATGCTAAGAATAAAGAAGGACAAGAAAAGGGGGTATGAACATTTATTTAATGCAATCTATTTACATGAATGCAACTAAATACAAAATGCTTCTACCTACTTGGTTAAAAATGAATCAATCTCCAAGAACACATATGCACATGTAGGGCTAACATAGTATAATGATTCATAAATCCTACCAATTCAATTACAAAAATTGAAGTTCAAATAGACTTGCAAGAAGAAAGCTCATGAAAGCTGGGAACAAGGAATTGAGCATCGAACCCTCACCGGAAGTGTATCCGCTCTAGTCTCTCAAGTGTATAGGGTTGATTCACTCAATTCTCTTCTAATCATGCTTTCCATGATTTGTTTTTCATCTAACAATCAATAATTATTCAATGCATTCATACAATCATCATGAGGACTTATTCATGGTTGTAACGGGGCTAGGGTAAAGGTAAGGATGCATATAGTCAAGTGAGCTTGAAATTTGAATCTTTGATTAACCTAAACTCTCACCAAACACATATAACAACCTATACAATTCTAATACAATGCCTAGCTACCCATGATTCCCACTTTTTTTTTCACATACTCATCCATTCTCTTTAATTCACATTCCATATGCATTGTTATTGTTACTTTACTTTGGGAGCATTTTTGTCCCCTTTTTATTGCTTTTTTTTTCCTATTTTTTTCTTTATTTTTCTAAATTTTTTTTCACATTTTTTTTTCACAAAAAAGTACATACAAACGTATCAATGCATATGGTTTTACATATTCAATGCATAAGCACATACCTAATCCCATAATTTTTAACAAAAAAATAAAATACACTTTTACCTCAACCAATGTCCCAAGTTTCCCATACCCAAATGATACACACTGTCACTAGCCTAAGCTAATCAAAGATCCAAATTAAGGGACATTTATTATTTTTCACTTAGGGGTAGTGATGTGCTAAAATTAAGAACAAAAGGGATTAAATAGGCTCAAAATTGGCTAACAATGGTTGATGAAAGGTAGGCTATTTGGGTAAGTGATCTAAATGAAATGATGGCCTCAATCATATAAATGCATGTATACAAGGAATAATGGACATATAGAATCAAAAAATCAAAGATTACAATCATAGAAAGAGAATAATGCACACAAGAATGAAAATAAGTGGTTATATGATGTAACCACACAATTGGGCTCAAAACTTACATGCTTGTGTTCTTAGCTCAAAAACCATGTTCCAAAATAAATTCTTCAACCAAGTTTAACAAAAATTTTTTCCAAATTGGTAGGGTGCCCTAAAAACAGTTTCTTGGAAAAGAAATCATCACCCTAACCAAGTAGTCCTAACATAAAAGAAGTGGTGAAATATGTACAAATTCTAATATGCACCGTATCATGCAATGCGACAACTAATTAATAAAGAACATTAAGAATTGGTGTTGAAAAAGGAAACTGTTACCCATGGAGATCGGTCGGACGACCCCCACACTTAAAGATTGCACCGTCCTCGGTGCATGCAAAGAAGGGCAAGGTGGACGGGTTGCGACAACTGATGAGCTTCTTCAAAGGGTTGTGTGGATGAACTTGTTTGTTGCCCCATTTAGAAGCTTTCCCTTTTCCTCTTTTGGTGGCCAACCTAAAATGAAAGAAAAAGAAAGAAAATTAAGCCTACAACAAAGATATCAAAGCAATAGAACATAGGTAGGGGCTAATGCCAAATAAGAGTATGGTTCTCACTACATGTTAGCTATGCATGTAAGTGAGAGAGCAATATAGGCAAAGGGCATATCGTCTAATACTTGATGCAAGAGGAGAGTCAAAGTATAAGTGAATAACATGAAGAGCATGTTGAGCATCAAGTTCAAACAAGAAAGAGTGGGTCATGAAAGACAATAGATGTTCATATCAATGCACAAAGGATGCAAGAGTCATCAAAGATTAAGCATTGACTTAGAAATTTCATCACCCAACAATATCAAACATGTCAAGAAGCACCAAGATTAACCAAGAAATTCTCAACAATTGAGTAAGAGAATTCAACACCATTATTAAAATAAGAAACTTAGAAAGGAAAAGAAGAACAAGCTATAAGAACAACATTAAAATGCAATGAATAAAAGTATGCAAATGTAATAAACAAAAGAAAATGAAAGATGAGAAAAATAAAAATTGAAATTTTATTTATTTATTTATTTATTATATATATATATATATATATATATATATATATATATATATTTGAAAAGAGAAAAGTAAGAAAGAAAGAAGAGAGAAGAAGAAAGATAGAAAGAAAGAATAAGAAAAGAAAAAGGAAGAAGAAAGAAAGGAGAAAGGAGAAGAAACAAGGTGCGAGGCGACGCTGCTTATGCGTTGGTCCAGATTATGATTTTCGCACAAAACCAACACAATTCCCGTGCAGCTCTCTGGTTTTTATACCAGGAGTCCTCATATGGCATACGACGCATAAGCGTGGGGTGACCTCTTTTTTTTTTTAAAGAAGCCTAAAATAGAATTTAACACTCTCCTAACCTATAAACATTCTAAATCACCCAAAATTCAAATTTAACAACAAATCTTTTGGTTTTTGAAAAATTTTCAAATATAAAACAAATAAAACTTACACTTCAAGCAAAATATAATTCAACAACAACTAACCTACAACTTAAGGCACAAATCTAATCAAACAAACCAACAACCAAAACACTAAAACAACAATATGCAAAGAAGAAAACTACCAAACAATGGCAACCCAATTCATTCATTGATTATATATAGAAGAGAATGGAAAGAGTTTACCATGGTGGGGTGTCTCCCACCTAGCACTTTTATTATTGTCCTTAAGTTGGACAATTGGGAGGCTCCTTGTCAAGGTGGCTTGTACTTGAATTCTTCTTGGAACTCCCACCAATGCTTGGTTCTCCATTGTGCTCCAAGATTTCCAATGAGTTGCACCAAGTCTTGATAGAGTCCTTCACAAGCTTGGAGCTCCCATAGTTGATCTTCATATATTCTTGGATCCCAAATCTTCTTTCTACTCCCATCTTCAAGTTGATCATCATGATTCCACTTGGGTGGTAGTTGATCCGAATTCTCATTTGAGCACCCAAACATTCTCCTAGGCCCAAGCACTTTAGCTCTACACCAACTGTTGCTCCTAAACCTTGAGCCTCCAACCTTGATGAGCCTAACATCAAACTTCCAACCACTACACAACTCTCTCTTACTCCTCAATCCACAAAGAGCTCTAAGTTGTCCATCATTTTCAATCCAACCATATTCAAGTGAGAAAGTAAAGCTTAGGGATAAGAGTTTTATCCACTTGAATATTGTGTAGGATGGTGACTTAGGAAGGGATATCTTCAATGGTTTTGCAAGTGTCATTCCCTTATGCTCTTCCTCGACTACCTCCACCTCTTTGCAAGCTTCTTCAATTTCAACCTCTTCCTCTTGGTAGCTCTTTTCCAATTCAATCTCTTCTCCATTGCTTACCGAGGGCATGGGAGGTTGTGCATCTTCTTCGTTCTTTGATCTCAATGTCAAGTCCAATAGGAGAGGATTCAATTGTAGATAGGAACTCCTCAATGATTGGATCCATCTCTTGATCAATCTCATCAAAGTCTTCAATCATGATATGCTTTGGAAGTTGTACACCCTCCTCAACATCAAATATAAGCTCATTGGGAAAAGGTTCAACAACTTCCACAAGATCATCAACAATATCACTTGGTGTGGACGTGTTCTCAGGCATGATATGCTTTGCTTGTTGCATGAGTCCCATGAATCCAAGGTGGCTTTAATTTTGGCAAGGTTAGCGATGATATCTTCGTACGTCTTTTGGGCTTCCTCTTGCTCTTTTTGACGGACGATTGCTTGAGGCCGGTCCATTGCTTCCTTGAAGCGATCCATTGGCTCTTGTTCCACTTGACTAACATATGTAGGATCATATTGCTCTTAGACCAATGGATATGGATATTCTTCCATGGAGGGTTGTGGTTGAAAGGGGAATTCATTTTGTGGTTGAAAGTTATCATACATGGGAGGTGATTCATCTTGGTAAGAATAGTGAGGTGGTGGTTCTTGAGGGTATTGGTGATGGAATTGGGGTGGTTCTACATATGGTTCATATGGTTCACAACGTGGTTGGTATGGTGGCTAAGGATTAGGGTCATATGGAGGTAGTTGGTGGTATGGAGCTTGTGAGTATGGATGTTGAGGACTATATTGAGGGAAGGGGTCATATGTATGTGGTGGTTATGGTTGACAATCACAATGAGGGTCACAACATACATTAGATTGGTATGCATTAGGAGTTGGATTGTACCCATAAGAAACCGGAGGAGGTTGTTGCCAAGAAGGTTGTCCATAAGCTTGAGGCTCCTCCCACCTTTGATTTCCAAATTCTTGATCCACATCCTCATTGAAGCTTCCATTTCCTACAACATAGTTGTAACCACACTCATAGCCAAAAGGGTGAGAATTCATGATGGCAAATAAAAACAAAGGCTAACAAAAATAAGCAACAAGTCCTAAACCTAACAAAAACTAACAAACAAGCAAAAGACAAACATATTCACATATGCACAATAGCCAATAATATAACACCATAGCAATTCCCCGGCAACGGCGCCAAAAATTTGATAAGAAGTATTTTCGTATGGTTAGGAATTTCACACAAAATAATTCCGATTGATAGTATAGTTCCCAACCAACTAACAATACTTAAACCAAATTTAAAAGATATTGGTTGTCACAAGTATAAACCCCAATGAAAATTAACCGAAGTATTTAAACCTCGGGTCATCTCACAAGGAATTGCAATGAAGTGCTCAATTATTGGCTATGAAGATGCAAGGGGGTTTAATTTTTTATAAGGGCAAGGAAATATAAAAGAAAGTAAGTAAATAACAAGAACTAATAAAATAAAGGAAAGAACTCTGGGCTAGACATAAGTAATTGAGATCACCATCCTTGTGAACAAACCATATATTGACAATTATGAGAGACCAACCCATTAAGTCTACCTCTATGCTTGAAGTAAGTATAATGTCTACCTCTAAGCATTAAGTACATCAAATAGGCTTGATCAACATCAACCATAAGTCCCAACCTAGCTATTAATTAGCTTAATAGTAGGTTAGTGTCAATGGACACCAAAATGACCACATAAGGTTCTCCAATCACTAATTCAATGAGACACAATGACTCAAGGTCACTCAATTCCCTTAGCCTAGGCCAAGAGTCAAGAAAAATACCCAAAAACTAGTGAAAACATTCTATTAAAAACCTAGTGTGTAGTAAAAGTAAACATCATAAAATGTAAGAATTAATGGAACTCATAACTAACACAAGAAAGAAATCAACAATAGCAATTAAGATAAATCTAAAAAGGGCATGGAAACATAAGATTGCATTAAAAGAAAAGTAAATTCAACAAGAGTTCATCAAAGTGAAAATGGAAAAATAAGGAAATTAACAAGGAAAACTAAAAGAATTGAGACAATAGAATAACAAAAGATAAAGAGAATTAAAATAAAAACAAGAATTAAAAGTGAATCTAAGAGAATTTAACCTAAACTACCCTAAATTCTAGAGAGAAGGGAGAGCTTCTCTCTCTAGAATTCTACCTACAACATGATGAAAACTCCACTATGACTACTTGGCTCATTCCCCCTTCAATCCTTGGGTTCAATATCATCAGAAATGATCATGCGATGCACACGCATAAGTGACGCGGCGCGTCACCTAACCGCCTGGAAACTATGGAAACTTTTATATCATTTTGAATCCCCGGATGTTAGCTTTCCAACGCAATTAGTACCACCTCATTTGGACCTCTTTAGCTCAAGTTATGATCGATTTAGTATGAAGAGCTCAGGATTGACAGCTTAGCGATTCTTTCATTTCTTTATCAGTTCTCCATTTTTACATGCTTTTTCTTCATTCCTTCAATCCAATCTTTGCCTTCTAAACATGAAAACACTTAACAAATATATCAAGGAATGGAATGGGATTAAAGTGGATTAAATTTATCAATTTTTGGGCCTAAGAAGAATGTTTTCACTCTTAAGCACAATTTAAGGAGAATTTACAAAATCATGCTATTTCATTGAATAAATGTAAGAAAAGTTGATAAAATACCCTAAATTAAGCACAAGATAAACCACAAAATTAGGGTTTATTAGTCATCTCAAAAACATTCCACTTTTGTGCCTTTTTTGCTGCCAATATTCCTAAATGGTTTTGGGCTATAGACATGGTTGCAACATCAACATTGTTGCTGCCAGTCATCATATTTTTAACCGTTAAAGAGACATTTAAGTAAATTTGATATCAAAGTAAATATAAAAAATTTTGAGATAGTATCTAAAATCAACAATAACTAATTAGAAACAAAATTAGGGGAATATATAGTATACCCGATATTTGCAACCCATCATTCACCATGGCGATTTCATAGCTCCATTGGCAGCATCTTTAGTTTCTGCATTATGCCCAACTCTATGAAGAAAAGATTAAAAGAATACATCTATTAATGCAAAAACTAAAAATCTTTTATATATCTCATAAAATTCACATTAGAGTCCACCAAAACAGTGTGAAAAACCAATTAAATTTGAAAGGTGGAAATGTGTCTTTGAGATGGAACCTAAAGAGTCATTAAAGCAAATTAGGAAATCATATTGGTATTTCTACCCAAATAAAGGATATGCGGACATTTGTATCCAACCTAAGTTCTTGAAATGTATTACGCTTGATGTTATCATGTTCTTCAAAGACCAGAAATATAAAGGGTCATTAAAGTGGGACCAGATATATTTTTTTTCTTAACTTGATGATCTTTATTGCTCCAAAATTATCTCTTATAGAATTTCCAAACCAAATTATTTTTTCTCAAATCAATTCTAGCTGATAAATTAAGAACTTGAAACATCTCTTATAGATTTATATTGTTATATGTGAAGTGTTAGTGATGAGAGGATTGACGTTCCAAATGAAATAATTCCTAACAATATGATGGTGAGTGCAAATCCAGAGCACATAAATATATTTTAGTGTTGAATCCAGTTAGTTAAAATGAAATGAATATAACATACAAATATTTATTCTTTCTTCCCTATATGTTATAGATTAAGGTCTGCTGATTACAGGCATCAAACCCAAATAAATAGAATAATTTAGAGTATTAAAGAGGGTAGCAAAAAGTATAACAAAATTTAATCAAAATCCAAAAATGTAATGATAGAATAATACCTCTATTTGGTACAGTACTGTTGGGAGCTTGTCTTTGTGTCTCCCGTTTTTTGTTGCATCATTCCATAGGTGTCATTAGCGATGACAGGAAATTGTTACCAACTCCACCATTGCGGTGGATGCAGCTCTGCGGATCCAATAGCGGCAGTGGCCTCAATTACTGTCGTTGCCTCATGAAAGTATATTCATGACCCATGAATACAATTGACACACATAAAATTCAACTCAAATTACGAATAGATCTAATGTACATACACTGGATTTAAAAGCCAAAAGTAAACCTCAATTCTGACTACTCTAGAATAGAACTATAACTTTCATCCACTCCAAGGTAAATCTACAATATAGGCCAAGATGTCAAAGTTAATTCAAAAGATAAGTGATAGGTAAAAAGTCAAGATGCAAGGCTATTCCTTCGTTGCAATATTATAAATCAATACTTGATCATTGCAATATTATGCGTGTATACGTGATCTGTAGGAGAACAAATTTTGACCAAATGAAGAACAAATTTAAAAGATGAAAAAATGTTCAGCTACACTAATTTTAAATTAGTTGTACAATACAAATACAAAATCATGAAAAAATTATCTCACAAATTTTTTTTTTGCATTACTTAATTATCTTCATTGCTCCTAAATTATCTCTTATGGAAATTCCAAAACCCAAATCTTTTTTACTGAAATCAATTCCAGCTGATAAATTAAGAACTCGAAACATCTTTCGAGAAATTTACATTGGCATATGTGAAGTGTTAGTGATAAGAGGATTGGTGTGCTAAGTGAAAGAATTCCTAACAATATAATGGTGGGTGCAAATCTAGAACACATAAATATATTTTAGTGTTGGATCCAATTAGTTAAAATAAAATGGATATAACATACAAATGTTTATTCTTTCTTCTCTATATATATTATAGAATAAGGGCTGCTGATTACAGGCATCAAACTCAAATAAATAGAAAAATCAAGAGTATTAAAAAGGATAGCAAAAAGTTATAACAAAATTTAATCAAAACCCAAAAATAAAATGATAAAATACCTATGTCTGCTATAGTTCTTTGGGAGTTTTGATATGCTTCATTTTCAACTGCATCTAATTGGACAGAGTAAGCTGAGTTTCCATCAGTCTAACGGAAAACAACACATCATAAATCAGATTAAAAAAACAAATGGAAAACAACGAAAATTTAAATTCTTGTACTGATAAACATGATGATAGTAACTTGAAATTTTTTTTAACACAATCCAAACACTCTTACTGTAACACCCTAACAACCAAAGCTCACACTTCCGGCTACGCGACTCTGATAGCTCGGATATTACGACGACACTTATACTATTTAATACTAAAATATGAGCCTGTTTGAAACTTTAAACCACAATACCGCTCCCAAAAAGTACTTTTGTTCGATAACATACAACGTACGTCCATACATACCATACAACTTACAGAAACTCATAAAGAGTACATCCATATATATACACATACATATATATAAATAATATTACAGACATTAACCAATACAATTCCTATCCCTCTTACAGATTATATCAAGATAAAGGCGAGGGTACAATAAACTATAACTAAAACAATATATTTCACAAGCCGCACAACAATTCAGCCAAACAAGCATCCTTAACCATTCGAGACAATCAAATAACACACAAGGCAGATACAATCACCAAATACCAATTGTCTCATATTAGTATCCATATGTAATAATTCCAATACATAAAACATAGTTTTTGGAAAGCGCCCCTACCTCAAAACGTAACTCCATAACCCAAACGCCTCACAGAGTCCTTTTTATCCTCAACTCGAAATCACCGGCAACCAAAACCTCGGCTCTACTTGTTACCCTCAAAATTAGTAATAGCTACAAGCGGCATAAGCAAACCAGATTCTAACTCCTAACACAATAATACCGCAAGACCTTAATATACATAACAAGACATTAACGCGGAGGTTTCGAAACGTAAAATACTCACTGAATTAACAAAACAGCCGCAGCTCCATATCAACCTGGTAGCGGCTCCGTCAGCCGCCTCAAGCAGCAGCGGCAATATAAGACTCCGACAACCGTGACTGCACAACAACGTCATGACGATAAAGACCCATGAATAGAAAGGAATGAAGACCAAATGCAAGGACCCTTACCGGCAGTGGTTTTCCGGTGGCTAAGCTGCATTCTCCGGCAGCAGAAACGGTAAAAGCCTCGGCGGTGGTTTTAGCAGCGGTGGTAAGAACAGCAACCCAGGGGTGACGGCGACGCGGCTCCACCACCAGTGACCGAGGAGCGTGACAGAGGCGTTTCCCCCACTCAATGGCGTCCTCTCCTTCAAACCGAATCGGGGCAGACCTCCAGTAGTGGCGAGGCAGCAGCTTCGAACAGCAAGCCACGGTGATGGAAGACTTCGGCGATGGTGGAAGGGCAGCAGAGGACCCGCGATGGCGGAGGCACTACTGCAGAACAAGATCGCCCTTACGCCGATCTCTCTCTCTCTCCTATTCGAGCTTCTCTCTTCGGCCCTCCGTGGATGACGAGGACTCAGATTCCCCGGTGAGGAGGACGACGGCGCGAGCATCACAACGGCGACGGCGAGCTAGTCTGCGACGAGGAGGACGGCCAAAGCCCCACGCTCAGCCTCTCCCTCTCTCCGACGCTACCCTCTGCGAACATCCTCTTGTCGCGGAACGGCGGCAGCAGTGCGGATGGCCACTCGTAGGGCCGGTAACGGCGACGCGACGGTAGTGATGAAGCCTGACGCGCCGGCGCGGCCTCCTTTCTCCTCTCCTCTTCTTCTCCTTCGGACATCGTGCGCCGTGGGTGTTGTGCTTCTGATTCCCCCTTATCTTCTTTTCTATTTTTGTTTTCCTTTTCCATCATGGAAAAGAAATGCTGCTGCTGAGTTAGGAAGAAGGGGGTTTCGGCTGCAGCTGGGGCATGGGGAAAACAATGGGTTACCGGGTCATGGGTTAGGGTTTTAGAGTTAGGAGTAAATTGGTAATTTCACTTAAAATTGGGAATAATATAGTAATTGAAACCCAAATGAAATCCAACACTAATTATATATAGAAAATACTATTTGCTCACTAATTTCACAAATTATTTTCAATAAAATGCCCAAATCTAAAAATTTGAAATAGTATACTTAATTTCTTCATTTTCCAAAATAGCAGTAATAATATTTAAAATATTATTTATCTAATCCAAATCATATAAAATCCTTATTATTTCATAACTATCAACCTTATACTTTAAATATAGAAAATAATCCAATAATTATAAAATTGGATAATAATCATAACTTATCTCAAATCCAATAAATCAAAACTTGCCTTAGTTATCTTTAATAAAATAACCCCTGAAATTAAGGCTATAAATAACTGTAGGATTTGAGACTTGATCATAATAAGACTTTTCAAATATTCTGGGTCTTAAACTTACCTTAAAAAATTCACTTCTTAGCTGATTTTACCTACGATCATTTGAAAGAGAAAAAAATTAAACCTACAATCAATTACTGAAAATAAAATAAATTATAATAATCTTTTATTTTTGGACTTTATTATTAATCCACCCATTGATACAATCTAAGGATGTTTCTTTGCTTTTTCTGTAGATAACCCTAGGGCAGTGGTGTCAACTTACTACAGTTGTAAAGCAAGCATTAGCAACATGTTAGAAGTTTGAGGCTTTAGATACCATTAACATACCAATTTATTTAGATTAGATCCCTTCGGCTTTTCTACAAACTATAGAATCCGTCCTATTTTATCAATTTTCATCAGCCCATAGTATGATGCACGACTGTAGAAAAGACAACAGCAATCAACTTCAAATGCAAAAAAAGTATATAAAAAAAGAAAGTGAAATTTAGGGTTCTGCAGATCCAACAGTTTTATTCTTACATCAGTTTTATTCATACATTTTAGCATTTAATATATCATGTAAAAGCTTTGTAGACCATGACGAACCTGAGCCTTTACTTTTCTTTTTTCATTTTTTTCTCTCCCTTCAGTCCAACGAACTTCTTATCTGGCAGCGTATCCAGCAGCGGTGGTGGCCTCTATCACTGCCGTCGTCACTAAATAATGGAGCCTCCTTCCTCTTCTTCTATCACCGATCTGTTTAATTTCACTCTCTTTCATTTGATTCAGTGGCAAAGTTGTAGCCTCTCACCGCCGTCGCTGCCACCTCGCCGCCTCCTCTTCTCCTTCTTCATCGTGCTTTTCCTCTTCATCATCATGTTCTCTTCTTTGCTTCGATGAGAACGTGGGAGGAGACCTTGGTGTAAGAGAGGAGAGATTGAGAAAAAAAGTGTAGAAAACTCAGCAGCCATCAGAGTGAGTAAAGGAGAAAGGGATTAGGGGAGAGAAATAAATGAATTTTTGAAATTTGATTTCTTAATTTGAATTTGATTTCTCGCCTCATCCGCATGATAAAAACTGGTGGACAACCCAGTGTGAACTGCATGCAGTAAAGAATGAAAGAACCAAAAGTTATGAAAACAGATAACTGATTTTTTTATTACTTTTTGTACTCTTCATGGTTAATTTCAAGGTTTCTGCTGTGCCATTTGGCTGCCAACTGTCATGCAATAAAACTTAACACTTGTCTTGTGTAAGAACCGCAACTAATTAACAGTCTAATTAGATAATCTATTTGCCCAAATTAGGTTCTGAATAATTAGAGTGAGAATTAGGGGATTTAAATATGATTTTTTGACTCAGTGGCTTTTTCTGAGTCAGAAAATGTGTTTTCTGAGAAAAACTGTGAAAACTGTGAACCGGTGGTTGAACTAGTCGAACCGGTTCAAGTTTATCCGATACTGTGTGAGAAAAATTTAAAACAGTCAAAAACGTTAGAAAAATATTAGAAGTCAAAAACCGGGTGTTAATTTTAAAGGTTTGGCCCAAAAGTGGGCCAAACGGGCTAAAAACGCTAACAGGTTGGATTAGGCCCAAGTTGGGCCTAAGTCCAACACTATATAAGTCTCTTTAAGTGGCCAATTCAGCCACTTTAAAACCACACAACCAGCAGCAACGTGAAAAGAGAGAAGAGAGGTAAGGTTCCAAAAAATTCACTATTCATCATCTTCTTCTTAGAGCCATATCTCACTCTTCGGAGCTCCGATTTGTGTGCCGTCAGTTGCCACACGAAGCACTCGCCGAGCTCTTCGATTTCATTCAAACAAAGTGGTAAGGGATTTCAAGTTTCTTTCCCAGTTCCCCCTTCCATGACAGATTCGGTTTTTGGCTATGGTGAATGAATGGGTTTTGTCTTAATCAACTATGGGTAAGGTAAGATCACCCTTATCCTTTGTGAAATTGAATAATTAAGAACCCTAGGTACTAATTTATTGCACATTAATGTGTATAGCTTGGAATATTGATGGTTGATGCTTACTGGAGATTAATTGATGGCTTGATTGAGTTTGAGAACTTGTGGAAGCTTAGTTGAGGTCAATTTGGTGATTTTAGCACATATTAGGAATCAGCCAAGGTATGGTTTCGGTTTCCTCTATGTAGTATATAATATTCATAGACTCTTAGGCTAGTGACCTATAGGATAGGTTTGAAATAAAATGATTGTTGATATGTTGAATGTTGATGTATGATAGTTATTGATGAGTTGATGAATGTTGTGTTCAATTATTACGATTTACAATGATAAGATGATGTTGAATGATTGTATGGATTGGAAGTTGGTTTATTATGATATCTGTAGTGTTAAGATTGATGAAAGGGTAAGTTTGAATGTGGTTTGATCATAGGTGTTAAATAGTTGATGTTGAAGTTGAGAGTAATGAAATCAGAAGAAGAATGTGGTAAGGTTGGTGTATTATGATACAACACGTTAATTTTGATGAAAAGTGGAGTTTTGAATGGTTTGGAATGTGTATGGTAAGAAATTGTAGGAATTGTGAAGTTTGGTAAAATTGGTTTTTTGGTGAAATTTGTTTGATCATAACTTATGCCTCAGTTTTCTAAAATTGATGAGATTTGTTTAGAATTAAAGATCTTTGAAAACCCTTTAAATTGATATAAAATTTGTAAAATTTGGAATTTTGTAGAGGAAGTTATGATCATTCAAGATTAGTGTTAAAAATCTAAAATTCTGCTAAGTTGCAGAAAATTATGATTTCTGATATGTGCGCATGCACAGCCTTGTGTGGACACACAACCCTGCGAAAGTTTTGATCTGTGTGGACGTACACACCTGTGCGCAAGCACAGGCAGGGAAATACATTCTGTTTGCAGCGCTAACACAGCTTGTGCACGCACATATCTAAGGATAAATTGCAACCTGTGCGTCTTCACACACCTGTGCGCACGCACACCCCTGTGCGTACGCACACATTTTAAAACTCTCCAGAGCGTGTGCGTGCACACTCGTGTGCGGCCGCACACGCCCTGTTTCTCAAATTTTACTTTGTTTTCAACTATTCCACCTTCCCAACAAGGTTGTAAGCCTCTCTATTACCATTTTAGGACTATTGGGCCTAGTTTTATACCTTTAAAACATTGGGAAAAAATGTAGGGATTTTAGATGATGTTATTTGTAAACTTAGAAAATGGAGGCCTAGGTTTCTGGCGTGCTGAGGATGGTTGGACGTTATGTGATGAATGGCTGAGGTATGAGATAAGAATTGAGGAACCATTGTGTAACACCCTAACTACCAAAGCTCGCACTTCCAGCTGTGCGACTCTGATAGTTCGGACATTACGACCACACTTATATTAATTAATACTAAAATATGAGCCTGTTTAAAACTTTAAACCGCAATACTACTCCCAAAGATACTTTCGTTCGATAACGTACATCCATAAATACCATTCAACTTACAACAACTCATAAAGAGTACATCCATATATATACATAAATATATATAAATAATATTACAAACATAATCCAATACAATTCCTATCCCTCTTACAGATTATATCAAGATAAAGGCGAGGGTGCAGTAAACCATAACTAAAACAATACAGAGCATCACAACAACAATTAAATAAGCTCTTCGTAACTTCTGCGCCCATATCCTGAAAGGGGAAAAATGTAGGGGGGTGAGAACATCATCCTCGAAAGGGTTCTCAGTAGAGGGTTTTTGGGAATTACTGTAATAGGATACATGAAGATAAATCGTACCAGTGATTAATAACCGTCTTATGCCTCTTTTCAAAAACAACGGTTTACAATAAAAATAAAGGCGGAAATCTTTTCTGAAAGAGGAACCATTCAATTCTCAAAAACTCAAAAGCCTTTCAAAACGGTTTACCTATGCTGAAACAAAATAGCCTTTCATATTTTATTCCAAACTAGAAACACAAAACCGAAATCAACCATCGGTTCATCTCATTCCAACCACGGCCCTAGGCCCAAACAATCCAACCATCAACCAATCACCACAATCCAACAGAGTCTCAGTAGCAAACATAAATAGGGAGATGCAAGCACAAACAAACAGTTATTGCAAGTAGAACAATTAGCAATTAATCACATAGGCAAACCAAGTATAGTATGCACACCCAAACAATGTCACATAGATGCATATGATGCATGCCTGTCCCTAGTGGCTGATGATATCATCTGTCGGTTATATAGCCAACCCGACACGTCCTGGTAGCTTACCATGGACAGAAACACCCATCGCGGAGCAAGTAGGTTTGAGCTACAACCCCATTGCTACTACCCGCTCAACCCAGAGCCAGTGGAATAACCACTATTGCAGCTACTACCCAGGCGGGTGTTTAACAGCTCAACCTGGAGCGAGTGGAATCACCACTACTACCGCTACTACCCAGGCGTCACAGTCTCTGACCTGGAGCAAGTGGGACGAACCACAACCCTTGCTACTACCCAGGTATCTCAAGCATATATTCATTCAGTCCCAATCATGGATCAACATCCATCTCAGCTATCCGGCTTAAATTCATAATTCATAGTCAGCCATACGGCCCATAACTCATTCGGCAATCAACCGTAAATCAATATCATACATAACCATTTCGGCTCACGGTTCAATCCAGAACCAGCCAATATTCATAATCATACACAGCCATTCCGGCCCATGACAAAACAGCACTTCCACCATTCGACATCATCAAATTCGTAAAACCGGCATTTTAGCCACAAATCACTTTTCTCAAGCCATTTCACTTTGAAATCAAACTTCAACTCTTTTTAGCCTTGGCTTTTAGAAATCTCGTTTCTCAAATCATCTCAGGCTCATAAGCCAAATTTACTCAAAGTGAGTTCCCTTTTTAAAACAAAGCCGCTCTTGGCATCCTCTTTCCGAAACCTCCAAAACTATGGAAAGTTAAAGATTCATTTTGGGAACATTCAAAATCACCCATCCCACAATGGGATTTTATAACAAAGTTTCTCGGCAGAGTCCCAAGTCTTTAGGGGAGAATAGCATAACTCATTTCGCCGAATTCATTTAAAATCATTAAAACCTTGGCTTTCCGATTTGAGTAATAAAATAGGATCTAAGCCAAACCGAGTCACGTAATCATTTACTTCTTTCAAAGCCGTTTCCTTTACTTAGGCAAAACCAGCTTCAACCCCCATGATAAATTCTAAAGCGTTTCAACTGTTCAAAATTGTTTTAGTCTTGCAAAAGTTCAGAGTTCAAAGAGTACTTAAAACCTTTCTCAAAATAAAACTAGTCAATAGACATTCAGGTTCTTTCAAAGTCATTGAAACTTCTTTAATTGAAACCCCCAAGTCAAATTCAAAGGCATAAACCCTTTTCGCATTCAAATATCTTTAAAACACAAGTTTCATCTAAATAACTTTCTCTTGAAAGAGATACAATGCCTTTCTTAAGAAGCAAGACTAAATCACAATTTCCTCTTTACTAACTCATTTCGAAAGCATGAATCATCCTTTTCTTGATAATTCAAATAAAATAGCAGAAGTCTTTAACTCATCATTTTCCAGACAACATTTCAATAAAGACTCGGATTTTATAGAAATTTCGGCAGCACCTCCCCTAAAACTTGGACTTTTGCCACCCGGTTCGGGTCCCAACTAAACCGTTTCTCATTCCTTTTCAACAGCTCAAAACCAGAAATCAATTCAAAAGCAAGATAAATCCAATAGTTGCCTCAATGGCATACCTCAAGGAAACCATTTCAAAAATCAACTCAATATCAACCGATTTAACTCATTTATAAAGCTTTAAAGAATCGGTTCAGCAATAAATCATTTATCAAAACCAGAGCAATTAAAGCAACCCAGGCTGGATTTCAAGAGCATTCTATCTTTCACATCATCAAAATAATTGACTCAATTCAAACCAATCCTCAACGGATTAAACTCATTTCAAATATTTAAAGAATCAACTTCAAACATTACATTTCACAAGCCACACAACAATTCAGCCAAGCCAACATCCATAATCGTTCGGGTCAATCAAATAATACATTAGGCAGATACAATCACTAATTACACCATATCTCACATCAGTATCCATATGTAATAATTCCAATAATAAACTGTAGCTTTCGGAAAGCGCCCCTACCTCAAAACACAAATTCCATAACTCAAACGCGTCACAGAGTCCTTTCCGCCTCAACCCGAAATCAACAATCAAAATCCCGGTTCTGCGTGTCTTTCTCAATAGTAGAAACAGCCTCAACGACACAAGTAAACTCGGGTTCTAACTCCTAGAACCATCAACATCACAATTACTTTATTACACAGAACAGAACACTAACGCATAGCTCTCGAAACAGGAATACTTACTGAAACTAAGAAAGAACGGCTGAACTGAACCGCAGTGCCCTCTGAATCGGTTGGGCGGTAGCCCCGGCAATCAGCCCCAAGCAGTAGCGGCGATCTGAACCACACGCAGCGACGATGAAGTTCCAGGAAACTCAACAGAAGGGAAACTCAACTTAAAAGCCTTACCGGCAATGGAGCTCGGTGGCGGCAGCGGCGTTCCCGGCGGTTGAGGCTCGGCCAGAAGCTCCGACGACACAGCAGTAGTGATGTTTTCCGGTGGCAGAGGCTTACTGGCGCACCCATGAGCGGCGATAAGGTTCCCAACAGCAGCTGGGCTTCACGGCGGCAGAGTAAGCACAACTGGCAACGGCGCGGCTGGAGGTCACGGCGCGTACGGCGGCAACGCGGAAGGACTCCGATGCGGTTGTTGGACCTCAGCTCGGCCTCAGATCCGTTCTCTCCTTCGCGCATCTCCCTTTCTCTCAGCCTGGCTCGGTGACTCGCGGATGGACCGAATGATGGCGGCACGGGGACGGTGGCGCGACGGCGAGACGCGGATCGACGGCAGGGCGCGGCGGCACATTCTGTTCTCTCTTCCCTTGCGTGAAAGCCCTCAAGGCGTGGCACGGCGGCGCGGCAAGATGGGAAGGCAGCGTTGAGCAGGACGACGGCGCGATGTCGGCGGTGAGACTAGCACGCCAGCGCGAGTCTTCCCTTCCTTCTCCCTTATTCCGCGGCCCCTTCCCCTTACCCCCATTCTTCTTTCTTTTTTCGTTCTTTCAGAGAGAAAGGAAGCTTTGTGTGTGTGTGCTGCCGCTGCTGGGTGTTTGGGGGGAAGGTTTGGTGGCTGTTAGGATTAGAGATTAGGGTTTCATGTTTTTGAAACTTAGGGTTAATGGTATTTTGGTAATTTCACATAAAATTGGGAATAATATAATAATTGAAACCCAAATTAAATCCAATACTAATTATATATAGAAAATTCTATTTGCTCATCAATTTCACAAATTATTTTCAATAAAATGTCCAAATCAAAAAATTAGAAATAATATAATTAATTTCTCTATTTTCCAAAATAGCAATATCAATATATTAAAATATTGATTATTTAGTCCATATCATATAAAATCCTTATTATTTCATAACTATCAACTTTATAATGCAAATATAGGAAATAACCCAATAATTATAAGATTAGATAATAAATCCTAATTATTTCAAATTTAATTAATCAAAACTTGCTCTAAATTTCTTTAATAAAGAAATTTCTGAAATTAAAGCTGTGGAAGTACTGAATTTGAAATTAGCTAATAATAGCCCTTTTTCAAAAGTTCTGGGTCTTACATCCTACCCACCTTATAAAAAAATTTTCGCCCTCGAAAATTGATGCAAAACGAACGAATTTCTCATAACAGTTCACCCTTGAACACATTTAAGGAAGAAGCAAAAATATCTCAACATATAAACATATATACGGCTTTCAAATACTTGGATGGTCGTATGCATAAAGATACAAAGGCAGGAGTGTGATTGTAAAGCAAACGTTACAAGGTAGGCTCAATGCAAAAGATAACATGGGTCAATCATGTGATAGTAGGGCAAGGCAACAAAGGCTATAAAATAGGATGGAGTTAAAATGATGTGCTCAATATCCGCACACTAATCTTATATCAACCTCAAGGTTTCAACTTTCCAACTCCATCAACCACTTTACAATTCCATACTCGATCACAAGTCTGACAATCACAAACCTGTTCGCAAGGAATAAAACGCCCACAACTCATACGTTGCACACCTACCGCTTCAACTTCCGTATACACATATCACGTCTTAAAGAACTAACGCATCGCGTTACTACATCTACAAGTCGCACGTGATATCAAAACAATTCTCGAGTCTACTTAGAAGAATACGAGATCTTAGAAAGGAGAGACAAATGTCAAAGACAATACTCATAGATTTGAAAGAATATATCCAATTCCAGATAAACAAGGATGTTCAAGCAATGAAGTTTGCTAGACACGATTCAATTGACAACTTCAAAGATAACCCTTAGATCAAAGAAGTTCAATAGGATAAATAAGAAGAAAACCAGCGCATCGGTTTGAAACAAACTCAAGATGAGTCGAGGAAGCATGAGGTTTACAGAAGAGAATATTTCAAACCCAAGACAAAGCTCACAGAACTCAAGAGCACGATTAAAAGTTCTTCCGAATACATTATTCATAAAGGAACCAAAACTTGCGGAAAAACCACTTCGCAGTCTAAAAGAAAGGTTAAGTAACAACATCCTTCAAGAGAGTAACAAAAGCATAATCGTGGCTTTACTTCAATACAATTTCATGTTGAAGTAAATCATGTAGAGTCTTAAAAAAAATAAAATGACACAAGTTTCGCTAAGAGCTAAAATATTTCCTCAAATATTTCCTCAAATATTTTAGAAAGATAATTAGGTGCACAACTTAACCAAAAGTAATTCATAAAACTCGGAAGAGAAATCAAATGCTTGTTCAAAATTCCCAAAGCCCATATTCAAACAAGCGTGTATAACATTTATAGCGGGGACAAAAGAGGAAGTTAAACTCTCTTTAGAAAAGAAGTTTCGAGGTAAAATTTTACTTATAAATTGGTAAGAAAACAAGTGGTGCGTTACAAACGGACAGGTTTCCACTAACCAAGGAAGATTCTCAAAACTTCATTTAAAATAGCGCATGTCAACTTTAAATCATCTTTGTCAAAATTAAACAATGGTTTCAATTATAACCAAGCAACTGAAAAATAAGTTCGATTTGGAACTTCTTCAAAGAGAATTCAATCTGCTTTATAAAATTCAAAACAAGATTCCAAAAGTATACTTGAAATCACCATGTCATAACGATATTCAAGAAGATTAGGATGTACTTGAAAAGGAGTCAAGCCATACAAGAAAAGATCTTAAATCAAAGTAGTTTAAACAAGATCTACTAGTCGTGAGACATCCAACAAGTTTTAAATTGATCCAAAAGAATACAAAAGTCGTAGAAAAAGGCAACTCAATCATTTGTAATTTCTCAAGGATAAATCTTTGACTAAAAACTCTCGTAGAGATAATGAGAGAATAAACAATGCACTAACTTGAAACGAATCAAACTGACTCACTTAAGGATAAGATTCACAAGAGAAGACAAACCAAGATCAATGATAATGTTCACAAGATGCAAAAGATTAGTTAAAAACAGAATCACGTATGACATTCATAGAGGTGAAAAGCTTAAGAAGGAGCGAGTCTGATCACAAGGAGAAAGCTATGAGTCCAACATTTTCAAAAGAATAACAAGGGCATAAACCATGCAGTATGCTAAATCAAACTCAAATCAAAATGAATTAAGTGAAGTTTACCAAACGAAACTCAACCTAAGTAAAAGCGAAAAATTCTTTCTTTCCGGGATCTTGAAGAATAACCAAATACATAATCAAATGAAGATGTTCATTGGAACTATAGTAAAATTATTAGAAAGTCAATTTACTTTTAAAGTAAATGCAATTTCATAAACCAGTAAAAGTACAGGCGAGGCATTAGAAATAAATAATTGTTAAACTGTATAAGTAGTCTCGAAGTTTCACATATGGATAAGTGTATATCTAGTCAACAGCAATTTTTATAAAAATCTCAAAATTAGCTGTAATCACTGTCAAATAAGAGGAAAACTGAATCAACAAGTTCTCTAAGAATGAACACGGAACGCAGAGTTAAAAGTCACAGCACATTAAGACAAGTTCAAGACTATATCAAAGAATACTTGAATCAAGAAGAACTCAAACAGAGGAAGATAGATGCATCAAGGATTCCAAACAAGCATATGCAACTGAGGTCAAACAAGAATGCATATGAATAGAGAAATAGAGTGGAAACATCAAATTACTTTTCAAGAGGAGTAGCAAACAAGAACTTCAAGTTAGGGTATGAAGAACAGGTCGACTCGAACAAAATCCAAGATACACAACTGAATAGCCTCGAGAAATAGTTTCTAACGTTCCCAAACCAGCGATTCGCTTCACTCAAAAGTCGTATATCATCTATGATAACCCATTAGTGCTTTCATATACAAAATTCACTAGTATTAAGCCGGCCAAACTTAATACCAAGAATCATGCAATGCAAGACTAACAGCGTTAATCAATAGACCGTCATGTGCATAAAGCTCTAATCCTCGTCATTCGACAAGACCTAATACATGACAAACACTCAGTGTATGCAATTGAAGCATAGTCAGTTCATTCCTCAGGCTCTACAGGAAGAACTGCTCTGATACCATAACGTAACACCCTAACTACCAAAGCTCGAACTTCCGGCTGTGCGACTCTGATAGATCGGACATTACGACGACACTTATATTAATTAATACTAAAATATGAGCCTGTTTAAAACTTTAAACCGCAATACCGCTCCCAAAGATACTTTCGTTCGATAACGTACATCCATAAATACCATTCAACTTACAACAACTCATAAAGAGTACATCCATATATATACGTAAATATATATAAATAATATTACAAACATAATCCAATACAATTCCTATCCCTCTTACAGATTATATCAAGATAAAGGCGAGGGTGCAGTAAACCATAACTAAAACAATACAGAGCATCACAACAACAATTAAATAAGCTCTTCGTAACTTCTGCGCCCATATCGTGAAAGGGGAAAACTGTAGGGGGGTGAGAACATCATCCTCGAAAGGGTTCTCAGTAGAGGGTTTTTGGGAATTACTGTAATAGGATACACGAAGATAAACCGTACTAGTGATTAATAACCGTCTTATGCCTCTTTTCAAAAACAACGGTTTACAATAAAAATAAAGTCGGAAATCTTTTCTGAAAGAGGAACCATTCAATTCTCAAAAACTCAAAAGCCTTTCAAAACGGTTTACCTATGCTGAAACAAAATAGCCTTTCATATTTTATTCCAAACCAGAAACACAAAACCGAAATCAACCATCGGTTCATCTCGTTCCAACCACGGCCCTAGGCCCAAACAATCCAACCATCAACCAATCACCACAATCCAACAGAGTCTCAGTAGCAAACACAAATAGGGAGATGCAAGCACAAACAAACAGTTATTGCAAGTAGAACAATTAGCAATTAATCACATAAGCAAACCAAGTATAGTATGCACACCCAAACAATGTCACATAGATGCATATGATGCATGCCTGTCCCTAGTGGCTGATGATATCATCTGTCAGTTATATAGCCAACCCGACACGTCCTGGTAGCTAACCATGGACAGAAACACCCATCGCGGAGCAAGTAGGTTTGAGCTACAACCCCATTGCTACTACCCGCTCAACCCAGAGCCAGTGGAATAACAACTACTGTGGCTACTACCTAGGCGGGTATTTAACAGCTCAACCTGGAGCGAGTGGAATCACCACTACTACCGCTACTACCCAGGCGTCACAGTCTCTGACCTCGAGCAAGTGGGACGAACCACAACCCTTGCTACTACCCAGGTATCTCAAGCATATATTCGTTCAGTCCCAGTCATGGATCAACATCCATCTCAGCTATCCGGCTTAAATTCATAATTCATAGTCAGCCATACCGCCCATAACTCATTCGGCAATCAGCCATAAATCAATATCATACATAACCATTTCGGCTCACGGTTCAATCCAGAACCAGCCAATATTCATAATCATACACAGCCATTCCGGCGCATAACAAAACAGCACTTCCACCATTCGACATCATCAAATTCATAAAACCGGCATTTTAGCCACAAATCACTTTTCTCAAGCCATTTCACTTTGAAATCAAACTTCAACTCTTTTTAGCCTTGGCTTTTAGAAATCTCGTTTCTCAAATCATCTCAGGCTCATAAGCCAAATTTACTCAAAGTGAGTTCCCTTTTTAAAACAAAGCCGCTCTTGGCATCCTCTTTCCGAAACTTCCAAAACTATGGAAAGTTAAAGATTCATTTTGGGAACATTCAAAATCACCCATCCCACAATGGGATTTTATAACAAAGTTTTTCGGCAGAGTCCCAAGTCTTTAGGGGAGAATAGCATAACTCATTTTGCCGAATTCATTTAAAATCATTAAAACCTAGGCTTTCCGATTTGAGTAATAAAATAGGATCTAAGCCAAACCGAGTCACATAATCATTTACTTCTTTCAAAGTCGTTTCCTTTACTTAGGCAAAACCAGCTTCAACCCCCATGATAAATTTTAAAGCGTTTCAACTGTTCAAAATTGTTTTAGTCTTGCAAAAGTTTAGAGTTCAAAGAGTACTTAAAACCTTTCTCAAAACATTTCAAAATAAAACTTGTCAATAGACATTCAGGTTCTTTCAAAGTCATTAAAACTTCTTTAATTGAAATCCCCAAGTCAAATTTCAAGGCATAAACCCTTTTCGCATTCAAACAGCTTTAAAACACAAGTTTTATCTAAATAACTTTCTCTTGAAAGAGATACAATGCCTTTCTTAAGAAGCAAGACTAAATCACAATTTCCTCTTTACTAACTCATTTTGAAAGCATGAATCATCCTTTTCTTGATAATTCAAATAAAATAGCAGAAGTCTTTAACTCATCATTTTCCAGACAACATTTCAATAAAGACTCGGATTTTATAGAAATTTCGGCAGCACCTCCCCTAAAACTTGGACTTTTGCCACCCGGTTCGGGTCCCAACTAAACCGTTTCTCATTCCTTTTAAACAGCTCAAAACCAGAAATCAATTCAAAAGCAAGCTAAATCCAACAGTCGCCTCAATGGCATATCTCAAGGAAACCATTTCAAAAATCAACTCAATATCAACCGATTTAACTCATTTATAAAGCTTTAAAGAATCGGTTCAGCAATAAATCATTTATCAAAACCAGAGCAATTAAAGCAACCCAGGCTGGATTTCAAGAGCATTCTATCTTTCACATCATCAAAATAATTGACTCAATTCAAACCAATCCTCAACGGATTAAACTCATTTCAAATATTTAAAGAATCAACTTCAGATATTTCATTTCACAAGCCACACAATAATTCAGCCAAGCCAACATCCAAAATCGTTCGAGTCAATCAAATAATACATAAGGCAGATACAATCACTAATTATACCATATCTCACATCAGTATCCATATGTAATAATTCCAATAATAAACTGTAGTTTTCGGAAAGCGCCCCTACCTCAAAACGCAAATTCCATAACTCAAACGCGTCACAGAGTCCTTTCCGCCTCAACCCGAAATCAACAATCAAAATCCCGGTTCCGCGTGTCTTTCTCAATAGTAGAAACAGCCTCAACGCCACAAGTAAACTCGGGTTCTAACTCCTAGAACCATCAACATCACAATTACTTTATTACACGGAACAGAACACTAATGCAGAGCTCTCGAAACAGGAATACTTTCTAAAACTAAGAAAGAACGGCTGAACCGAACCGCAGTGCCCTCTGAATCAGTTGGGCGGTAGCCCCGGCAGTCAGCCCAAGCAGCAGCGGCGATCTGAACCACACGCAGCGACGATGAAGTTCCAGGAAACTCAACAGAAGGGAAACTCAACTTAAAAGCCTTACCGGCAATGGAGCTCGGTGGCGGCAGCGGCGTTCCCGGTGGTTGAGGCTCGGCCAGAAGCTCCGGCGACACAACAGCAGTGATGTTTTCCGGTGGCAGAGTCTTACTGGCGCACCTCATGAGCAGCGATAAGGTTCCCAACAGCAGTTGGGCTTCACGGCGGCAGAGTAAGCACAACTGGCAACGGCGCGGCTGGAGGTCACGGCGCGTACGGCGGCAACGCGGAAGGACTCTGATGCGGTGGTTGGACCTCAGCTCGGCCTCAGATCCGTTCTCTCCTTCGCGCGACTCCCTTTCTCTCAGCTTGGCTCAGCGACTCACGGATGGACCGAATGATGGCGGCACGGGGACGGTGGCGCGACGGCGAGACGCGGGTCGACGGCAGGGCGCGGCGGCATATTATGTTCTCTCTTCCCTTGCGTGACAGCCCTCAAGACGTGGCACGGCGGCGCGGCAAGATGGGACGGCAGCGCTGAGCAGGACGACGGCGCGATGGCGGCGTTGAGACTAGCACACCAGCGCGAGTCTTCCCCTCCTTCTCCCTTATTCCACGGCCCCTTGCCCTTACCCCCATTCTTCTTTCTTTTTTCGTTCTTTCAGAGAGAAAGGAAGCTTTGTGTGTGTGTGCTGCCGCTACTGGGTGTTTGGGGGGAAGGTTCGGTGGCTGTTAGGATTAGAGATTAGGGTTTCATGTTTTTGAAACTTAGGGTTAATGGTATTTTGGTAATTTCACATAAAATTGGGAATAATATAATAATTGAAACCTAAATTAAATCCAATACTAATTATATATAGAAAATACTATTTGCTCATCAATTTCACAAATTATTTTCAATAAAATGTCCAAATCTAAAATTTAGAAATAATATAATTAATTTCTCTATTTTCCAAAATAGCAATATCAATATATTAAAATATTGATTATTTAGTCCATATCATATAAAATCCTTATTATTTTATAACTATTAACTTTATAATGCAAATATAGGAAATAACCCAATAATTATAAGATTGGATAATAAATCCTAATTATTTCAAATTCAATTAATCAAAACTTGCTCTAAATTTCTTTAATAAAGAAATTTCTCAAATTAAAGCTGTGGAAGTACTGAATTTGAAATTAGCTAATAATAGCCCTTTTTCAAAAGTTCTGGGTCTTACATCCTACCCACCTTATAAAAAAATTTTCGCCCTCGAAAATTGATGCAAAACGAACGAATTTCTCATAACAGTTCACCCTTGAACACATTTAAGGAAGAAGCAAAAATATCTCAACATATAAACATATATACGGCTTTCAAATACTTGGATGGTCGTATGCATAAAGATACAAAGGCAGGAGTGTGATTGTAAAGCAAACGTTACAAGGTCTGTGGCAAGAGTATCCCGCTCGCATCCCTTCGGATCATTAGAGCGTGTAGGCACCGGTACCTGGAAAATGATCCGAGCATTATATCTCAGGGGTTCCCATATGAGAATTTTGAAGGGCGACGTCTCCATGGAGATGTGTCGGGTTGGCAGTTGAACCGACAATGTGATATCACAGCCAATAGGGCAGGAATTCATCATATGTATTTTCTATCTCTTTGTATGCTTTGACTACCTGTAATGGCTTGCCTATTTGTATAACATGCCTATTTGCTATTTGAATTATTTGACTTACATGCCAATACTTATGATTTACTTGCATTGTATACTATCTGTGTTTTCTACTGGGATTGAGGAGGTTTGGAAGGCGGTGGCGATGGAATCACTTGGAGGATCGGTTGGTGAAGGCTGTGGGACAGCGGTGTTTGGTTAGAGTAGAAATTCCCTAAGATAGAGTACCCTGTTTATTTATGCTAAGGTTTCATATAATTATGCTTATTTGTTTTAAAATGCTTTAAGTTTGAACTTTTGTGATGGATATGAAGTCTAGGATTGCCTTTGGCGTCCTGGGGTCTTATATCCTACATCACTGGGCACTGTTACGATACTGAGAACTTCCGATTCTCATACTATATTTCTGTTGTGTTTTTTAGATGCAGGTTGCAACCCACCTCGGTGAGTTATCTGGTTGGTGACAGGAGCGAAGGATCCGGATATCTCTCGAGTCTTTTTGGCTAATTTTTGAATATGTCTCTTACTTTTGTATCTTGCTTTGCCTAGAGGCTTGTGTATTGAGAAATCAAAACTTGTATAAGCTATTTTTACTGTCTGATTCTGTATATCCGTATATGGCTAGCTGGCTTAAACTCCGCGAGTCGCGGCTAGTTTCTTATGATATTATATACTTATATTTTGTTATACTATATCTATTTCTTGTGTCTTAAGTTAGAAGCTTCGTTAGTACATTTTGCGCTTTTCAAATCCTAATTTTGAGCTATATCCTTCATCGGACTTCTAGATTATACTATTCTTTCTATATATATATATTATATGCATGAGCTTAGAACTGTCGTAATCTCTGATTAACCTTTGCTTTTCGACGCGAGGTAAAGCTTAGGCTAATTAGGGTGTTACATCGAGCAAATAAAGTGCCACTTGTCGAGTAACAAACCATAAACTGCTCTCCTATTATATATAGAGAGATATACACAAGTAATATAATAATTTTTACAAAATATTTGAGGTAGAATAATAATTTAAAATTTAAATATAATATTGTAAAGATTATTTATAAAACACATAAAATTTTATTTATCAACATATCATTGAGTTCAAATAATTATTTTTAATTTAAATTATAAAATGAATCTAATAATCACATTTTATAAAATACAATTTTAAACCTGAAGTATTAATTACTTAAATTAAATTATGTGACCTTTTATTATTTTTCTATCACAATTTTAATTTCAATAAAATAACTAATTAAAATAAAAAATTGTACATAAATATTAATTAACTTAAACTTAAAGTATTTATAAAAATTAATTTAATTATTTCTAATAAATTAATCTCTAAGAGCTCAAATTAATAAAAAAAACTACAATTTTATTCATAACAGAAATTTTTTAAATTAAATTTTATAATACTTCCATTACTGAATTCTAATTTAAAATTATATGAAATAACCAATTATAAATTTTACACAAGAATATTAATTAACTTAACTCTACATATTAATAGAACTAATTTAATTCCTCTTAATTGATTAATTTATAAAATAAAGAGTTCAAATTAATAATAAGTCATAGCTTGTTCATAATAGAAATGACTTAAATTAAACTATACAAATTTTTTTCTTATTTTTCAATTATTAAAATTATGCAAAATATTCAATTATAATAAAATTACATAAGAATCTTAATTGATTTAAAATAAAATTATCTCCGAATCTATTTAACTATTTCTAATAGAATAATTTTTAAAATTATAAAGTTTAAACTTAATAAGATAAAATCACAATTTATTCATATTTAAATTTTAAAAAATACGGGATGTTACAGATACGCTCGTATATGGGCAAGTACACCGAATTGCTCCATGTAATACCACAATGAGTGGATATTGTTTCTACTACGATTAATGGATTAAATTAAGCAACGTCTAATTGAACCTCTAATTAGACCAATTAAACATTGGCAAGAAGATTGTGAATCATGAAATAGAATAGCAAAGAACAGTGAAGAAGAGTGTTTGCTTGTGAATGAGAGAATGTTTTTGATTTTGGAAAAGTAATCAGTGAATGAGATGTTAAAGGTTTCAGAGATATTAACTTTTAGAACACATAATGCTTATGTTTTCTTACTTTGACTCATGCAAAAATATTTTCACGGAAAATCATATATAACCAAATTCCAATTCATTGTTAATTCAATTTCTCTTAACTTAATTAATCGCTAATTCCTTTGTCAACTAATTAAGAGAAGAGATTAAGCAAGGTTTCAATTTAAAGCCGCATAGCTTTCAAAATACTATTCCTAGTCAAGTTAAAAATCATGAAAAAGAGTTTCTAGCTAATTCTAATATTAAATTTTGCAAAGTAATAACATAATCCAAGATAGAATTAGAGTATTTTTCAATACTTCTAACCGTTAAAGATGAAGAACGAAAGTAGAAGAGCATGAATCAAAATAAAGAAAACACTTACATTACGAATCCACAAAATCAAACAGAGCTGATAACCCTTAGCAAGAGAGGTTTAGTTACTCATGACAATCTAAAACTAATGAGAAGTTGAATGAATCTAGTTATAAGATCCTTCGGATCTAGGGATCCTAAATTATCTGATCACTGACTCCTGGATGATTGATAAATCTCAATTTTGTGGTTTATCTTGTGCTTATTTCAGGGTATTCTATCACCTTTTCCCATATTTATTCAATGAAATAGCATGGTTTTGTAATTCTCCCCTAAATTATGCTTAAATATGAAAACATGCTTTTTAGGCCCTTAAATTGGTGATTTTAGTTCACTTTAATTCCATTCGATGCCTTGATGTGTTTGTTGAGTGATCTCAGGTTCAATGATCCCTTGTGAACTCTATGTTCACTTACTTATATCCTAACTCTAACCTAGAATTCAAATTCAGAAACAAAATTTAATCTTATCTTTTGAAGGATAAGAGATAAAAAAATTCAAATCTAATCTAAAACTAAATCCTAACAACCAAATCTTGTCTTTCTAGAAGAAGATAACGCTAACTAATCATTTGAATCTTGAATCGTCGGTTGAATTTATAGTTTCCTAGGAGTGGACATTGGACTTGGTATGGCTTCATGGATTAGCACTGGGCTTTTATGGGTACTGGATCCCCGGGAGTTAGAAAATCACTTGAAGTCAGGCTCCATGCTTAGAAGCTGGGCGCCCGATGTGTTGAAATTAGATAGCATCGGGCGCCACTTCTCAAAGTTGGTTGCCGACCCATTTTGGCCCTTCCAGGTCTACGAATGCCCCGGCTTGGAGGGGTGAAGTTGGGGACCCAATTGGACACTGGCCTTGGAGGTTTGGGCACCCAGATACTATTCCTAGAGCTGTGCGCTAGGCTTGCTCCTACTAGCACTGGGCTTAGATCCTTGAAGCCTGGCGCCAACTTCTTTTCCTAGTGTGCTTTGTGTTTTCTTATTGATTTTATTCTAATTACTTTAAAAATAAATCCTAAAAACACAATCATTTTAAAACAAATCTAAGCATATGATTAGTCATAAAAACTTCAATAAAAACATAAATACTTTGGATTAAACCTAAAAAATTTTTTCAAAAAGAAGCCTAAAATCTATTAAAGATGCCTAGGCATCTATTGACTTAAGAATTTAACTAACTTAATTGATGATGACAAACATAATTTTTATTGGGTTAACTACCCAATTAGTTTTGATTATGCTTGATTAGTGTTGCAAGTCAAAGAAATATTGTTGGAACAGCCCAATAGGATGGAAATCAATCCAGAAACTTAGTGGGCTATAAAGCACTAAAAGCCCAAAGTTGTTAAGCAAATAAATCACTTAGGCTGAATAAGAAGAAAGCCAACCCAAGCCCGTGTTGCTCACCCAAGTTGGTATGCTCCAAAGCCAACGTTCATTTCTCCTTTGGTCAATCTCTGAGAAATCAGAGAGAGAGCTTCGTTCCTAACTCATTTTATCAAAGAAGAAAGAAACAGAAAGCTTAATCAAAGGAAGTAAAGGTCTAATCACCCAAATCAAACCCATCTAAGCCAAGTCAAAAGTTAAAGGTGATTTATTTCTATTTGCATGCAATTTACTTTCTTCACTCCTTCTTGATGGGTGGATAAATGCCGGTTAAAAATTTCTGAAAAATATTTTTTAAAACAGCGTTGCAAGTACATCCTTAATTGGCGAAATTTCCACTATCAATTTCAAATTTGTCACAATTAATAATAAATAACCAGGAGTAGAATCCCGGGTCGTTTCCCTAAGAGTTGACACAAGATGCAAATTATTGGTTAGGATTTTCTTGAATATTTTTTGAAATTGAGAACGGAAAAATAAATAGCTAGAAATTAAAGCGATGGATAACTAGCAAGAGTTGATAATTAATCAAAATAAAAGGCCTTGGTTAGGGGAGAGAATTGGAATTTCTATCCTTGTTGTCTTTCCCAAGTGTAATAACAAAGGTTCATTGCTCCCACTTAGTTATCCTCTAGCAATTGAAGGAAAGTCGAGTGGGCATCACTAACTCTAGCTCACAAGTCCTAGTCACATCATGGGGAAGGACTTGAGTTGGTGAGATTTGAGCTAGCCAGTAACTTCCAATTATAGATTAATAATAGGGTATAACATCACAAAGGGTTCCAATTACTCAACCCCCACCCAAGTTGGAAAATTTACTCCATTAACATGAATGCCATTTTTACAAACACATGGTGGGTGTAAATAAAAGACATGATAATTATGAGAAATTAATTAAATCAAAATTAGCACCAACAATAATTAACAATGATCAAACAAGCAATAAAAATAAACATAAAAATAATTCAATGCATTAATAAAATTCAAGAGTAACAAGATCTAGACATGAATTCAATAACCAAATGGAAAAGAGTAATAAGGGAATTAAAGAAGAAAGTAGAAATAAAATGATGAGGAATGAAGGTAGCAGCCGCTCTCTCAAGATCCAATTCAAATAAAAATAAGAATGCCAAAACCCTAGAGTGAAATAGGAGTTTCTCTCACTAGAGTTCAAAACTAATAAAAAAACTAAAGTGAAAAGTGAAATGTCTCCCATCTCAGCTCCATCCCAGCCTCTAGTCTGCATTTTTGGCTTGAAACTGGGTCCAAATTTGCCCAGAAATTGCCTCCAGCGAGTTTTGTTAATTGCAGCACATGACGCTCGTCACGCGTACGCGTCAGCCACGCATACGCGTCGTCGAACCTTGCACCTGGCCACACGTACGCGTCATCCACGCGTGCGTGTCGCTACTAGATTCTGAAATCCTTAATTCCTTGTGTTCCTTCCACTTTTGCATGTTTCTCTTCCATCCTCTAAGCCATTCCTACCGAATAAAACTTGAAAACAATTAACACACATATCACGACATCAAATGGTAATAAGAGAGGATTAAAATTAGAAATTTTAAGGCCAAGGAAGCATGTTTTCAATTATAGCATGAAATTAGGAAGAAAACTTAAAAACATGCAATTTACATGAATAAGTGTGAGAATAGTTGACAAAACCCACTCAATTCAGTCTAAAATATATCATAAAATAGTGGTTTATCACTTCTCCCATTCTCTGCTACTCCAGTATGAGTGATACACTTGAGTGAAAAGCCTAGAGTAATTTCAGTTTTTTTTAGGTTGTTTCTATTGTTTTGTGTCTTGTACTTGTGAGGTACCCCTTTCTAAGTTGGGTTAGCACTTAGAGTGGAAAGTTAGGTATTAGCATAACCAAGTCAAGTTAGGATAGAACTTAAGAGGGAAAGGATTGTGTCAATCCTGTGAAATTGGTGTATGTAATACTTTAACTATAGTGAAAATTCCACCACTGTTGTAGTTGAGACTGGATGTAGGTTGCATTGCACAAGGCAACTGAACCAGGATACATGCTGGTGTCATTCTTCTTCTCTTTCTTTATGTTCTATTTTCTAACATTTATGAGACAAAACGAAATTGTCTCATAAAGTTTTCGCTACATAGTTCAAACAGAATCTAAGTGAAAGCTTATAAGTAAAGGCTCATTTCATTAATGTAAAAGGAGGTCAAAGATTCAACTCCCCTTCTCTAAGCCTTCTACAACCTTCGATTGGTATCTAGAGCCTAGGTCTCAAGAATCAAGCGTCACTGATAAACCCTATTTTTAGGGTTTATCTTGTACAGATTTTGAGGGTTTTATCGATGTTATTTCACACTTATTCATAAATAATGCATGGTTTTGTGTTCCCTTCCCGATTTTGCTTCATGGATGAAAACATGCCTCTTTTACACTAAATATGCCATATTTGAATCCTCTTCTATTACCATTCGATACCGTGATCTGGGTGTTAAGCGATTTCAGAGTTTTTAGGGCAAGGATGGCTTAGAAGGGAGGAAGGAAGCATGCATGAATGGAAGGAGCATGGAAAATGAAGCTTTGGAGCTTGAGCAGCGACGCGCACGCGTACCTTGCGCGTACTCGTAGATGCGCGCTATTAGATCGGTGCGAGGAAGCCAAAGCTAGAAGCCGGCGCATTCACGTGGCTTAGCCAGAACCTCATGGACGCGCACGTGTGCTTGGCGCTTGTGCGTGGATCGTGAAAACCCTAGGGAGGCGCACGAATGCTGTACCCGTACGCGTCAGTGCCCGCACGTGATTTTTAAGTGAAAACGTGCCCAACGAGTTCACAGAAGTTGTGGGCTCCAATTGGAACTGATTTTGGTGCCAAAACCCATAAGAAGACCAAGGGATGAGGGGATTCTGATTGATTCACTCATTTTTATATATTTTCTAGTTAGTTTTTGGAAGTTACATTTTGTAGAGAGAGAAACTCTAGCTTGTCTCTAGGGTTTTGCTTCTCAAATTGGAATTCTCTTGCATCCATTTGTGAGATCTACTATCAATTCAATTCTACATTGCTACAAATTGTAGATCTAGATTCTCCTACTCTCAATTTAGTTCTTGTTGTTCAAGTTACTTATGGATCTTAGCTTTTGGATGTTGTTACTTCTATTTCCATTAATACATTGAGGTAATTTCATGTTCCTAGTTGTCAATTGTTGATTGTTGTTAATCTCTTGTAGTGTATATCTTTGATTGCAAGTTGGTGCACGAATTGTAAATCACACTTTCCACAACTCGTACCACTAACCAGCAAGTGCACTGGGTCGTCCAAGTAATACCTTACGTGAGTAAGGGTCGAATCCCACAGAGATTGTTGGCTTGAAGCAATCTATGGTTATTTTGTAATTCTTAGTCAGGATATCAATTATATTATCAGTTTGGATTGCGAAAAATAAAAGAGCATGAATTAGATACTTGTTATGCAATAATGGAGAATATGTTGGAGTTTTGGAGATGCTTTGTCTTCTGAATCTCTGCTTTCTCCCTGTCTTCTTCTTCATGCACGCAAGGTTCTTCCTATGGCAAGCTGTGTGTTGGTGGATCACCGTTGTCAATGGCTACCATCTGTCCTCTCAGTGAAAATGGTCCAGGTGCGCTGTCACCGCACGGCTAATCATCTGTCGGTTCTCACTCATGCTGGAATAGGATCCATTGATCCTTTTGCGTCTGTCACTACGCCCAACCCTTGTGAGTTTGAATCTCGTCATAGTCATTCAATCCCTGAATCCTACTTGGAATACCACAGACAAGGTTTAGACTTTCTGGATTCTCAAGAATGCTGCCAATGGATTCTAGCTTATACCACGAAGATTCTGATTAAGGAATCCAAGAGATACTCATTCAATCAAAGGTAGAACGGAGGTGGTTGTCAGGCATGCGTTCATAGGTAGAGAATGGTGATGAGTGTCCCAGATCATCACATCCATCATATTGAAGTGCGAATGAACATCTTAGATAGAAACAAGCGTGTTTGAATAGAAAACAGAAATAATTGCATTAATTCATTGAGACACAGTAGAGCTCCTCACCCCCAACAATGGAGTTTAGATACTCATGCCGTCAAAGAGTACAAAGTTCAGATCTAAAGTGTCATGAGGTGCAAAGTAAACCTCTAAAAGTTGTTTAAATACCAAACTAGAAACCTAGGTTTACAGAAAATGAATAAACTAAGATAGATGGTGCAGAAATCCACTTCTGGGACCCACTTGGTGTGTGTTGGGGCTGAGACTTAAGCTTTACACGTGCCTAGGCTGTTTCTGGAGTTAAACGCCAGGTTGTAACCTGTTTCTGGCGTTTAACTCCAATTTGTTACCTGTTTCTGGCGTTTAACGCCAGACTGCAACATGGAACTAGCGTTGGACGCCAGTTTACATAATCTATCCTTGAGGAAAGTATGGACTATTATATATTGCTGGAAATCCCTGGATGTCTACTTTCTAACGCAATTGAGAGCGCACCAATTGGACTTCTGTAGCTCCAGAAAATCCATTCCGAGTGTATTGAGGTCAGAATCCAACAGCATCAGCAGTCCTTTTTCAGCCTGAATCAGATTTTTGCTCAGCTCCCTCAATTCCAGCCAGAAAATACCTGAAATGTCAGAAAAACACACAAACTCATAGTAAAGTCCAGAAATATGAATTTTGCCTAGAAACTAATGAAAATATACTAAAAACTAACTAAAGCATACTAAAAACTACATGAAATTAACCCCAAAAAGTGTATAAAATATCCGCTCATCACAAGTTTACTCTCAATTTTACAATGCCTTTCTTTCTTGCTCTCCAAGTGTTTGAGAAAATGCCAACTTTAACTATGGAGTAGATTTTTCATACTTGGCTTAGGGGTTGAGATATTGGAGATACTTGAATTATCAATGTCCTTTGTTGATTATCAATTGAAGATTGCTAATTGGTTTGAATGTCACTAAAGCTAGACTTCCCTAGGGTTAGACTAGGACTTGTGAACTCAAATTGATTACTTTCACTTGACTTTCCTTAATACTAGAGGTTAACTAAGTGAAGCAATAAGTATTTGTGATCACAATTGATAGAGATGATGATGATGGGAAGTCCAATCCTCACTTCTAGCCAAGAACTTTATATTGCTTGATTCTCATTCATACTATTGGCTTGTTCCTCTCTTGTATGAAACTCCAAACACCACTACACTTTTTAACCAACAATGTACATGTTGGAGCACTCCTAGGGAGAACGACTCAGGAGTCATACTCTCGGTTATTGATTTTAGATTGTTTGATGTGGCGTGTCGGTTTAGACTATACTACGATTGGATTTATTGATAAATTCTACACCAGCATAAATTCTCTCATCAAAATGGCGTCGTTGCCGGGGAGTGCACATGAGTGCCATGATTGTTGGTTAGTGTAGATGTGTAAATATGTACATACTTGCATTTTGCTTGATTGTTTGTGTTAGTTAGAATTACTCTTTGTTTAGTACACTTCATTGTCATGAGCTCACTATCTCTTCCCTTGAATGACGTATTCTTTACCCGATCCGAGCTTAGCTAGATTTGATCCGGAAATAGAAAGAACTTTACTTCATCTTAGACAAGCTCGGAGATGGTTAGCCTTTGGAGGTGGTGAAAAGCTTTCTGCCAATTCAATTACCATATCCGAAGTTGATTCCGAATCGTCATTCGAAGAAGGCACTGTTTACTCTTCCATAGATACCACTAATAACTCTTCTATTGATCTAGGTACGGACACCATGGCCGCCCCAAGGCGAGTCACTCTCAAGGAAGCCAGTGCTCCGGATTTTGTTCTTCAACCTACTCACATTCGTCATCCAGACTTGAATACTAATTTTGAGCTTAAAACCTCTTTAATCAATCTTCTTCCCAAGTATCAAGAACTTCCCGCCCAAGATCTTATTAGACACCTTAAGGACTTCCAAGGTGTATGCTCCACTACTAGGCGGAAAAGCTCTAGTGAAGTTGCGGTTTGGTTGTTTACTTTTCCTTTCTCTCGTGAAAGGAGAGCTAAGGAGTGGTTCTACTCTTTGCCAAGTGAGATTGTTGGTGATTGGGACTTGCTTAGAAGAGAGTTGTTAGACAAATTCTTTCCTACGGCGGTGATCGATAAGTTGTGGAAAGAAATTTCATGCATTGTCCAAGGTGAATTGGAAACACTACATGAATATTCGGAGCGGTTCCGAAAGCTTCTTGACTCATGCCCTAACCATATGATTGACACTCTTATGTTAATTAGCTATTTTTGTCAAGGAATGAAACCACAAGACAAGATCCTCCTAGATGCTTCAAGCAATGGTTCTTTGACAAAATATAGGACGGCGGAGGAGGCATGGCAATTGATCTCGGATTTGGCCGAGTCCACCTTGCATGCTAGACAAAGAAGCAATCACCCTAGAGTCGTTAATGAAGTTTCTTCTAGCGGTGAAACCGCCACCCTTACCAAAACCTTGTGCGAGATGACAAGCATTCTAAAGAAACTCTAAATAAATCAACAACAACCTCCATTTCATCAATAACAACCTCTACCATCTCCTCAACACCAACAAAGTCAATAATTGGTCCCCCAAAGAGTATGCAGTATTTGTTCTTACTACTCCCACTACACGGATGAATGACCAAGTCTCCAAGAAGATAATACCTTGGCAGCTACCCATAATTTTTATGACCGCCCTAGTCAAGGATACTATTCACAAAGGGGCAATTTCAACCAAGGGTACACCCAACAAGGAGGCAATTACAACCAAGGGAGCAACAACTTTAATCAAGGTTGGAGAGATAATTCCAACCAAGGTTGGTAGGACAATTATCAACAAGGGGGTAGGGACAATGGAGGAACCCAAAGATGGAACACCAAAAATTCACAAAACCGATACTCACAAAACCCTCTACATCAACAACCAAACCAAGGAAGAAACTACCAAACCTACCTACTGATGTGTGAGCATCTTTCCTATCTTTTCTTAGTAAATTTGCATTCAATTTGTTGAGTTTAATCAAAAATTAATTATCTTTTAACCACTATGAATGCTACTTTGAGTCGTGTGCAATTTTGTTTATTTTAGGTAGCATTTGGTTGGATTTGATGGAGTTTCCGTAGAAAAAGAGAAGAATGCTATATAGGGCAGGAATGGCTTAGAGGATAGAGAGGAAGCTTGCACAAATGGAAAGAGCGACGCGTGCGCGTGATTTGGAGATTTGCACAGCGATGCGTGCGCATACCTGACGCGTACGCGTGACTGACGCGTACGCGTGACATGCGCCACGTGCAGAAAATGAAGAAAACGCTGATTATTTAATTAATTCTGATTTAAACTTTATTTTTATTTTAAAATAGGAAAAGATATTATTTTAGTTTTAGAAAATAGATTTTAAATTAATTAGGATTAGATATAAAAGAGGAAAGAAACATCTCTTCTGGGGATTCCAACATTATTCCACCTCAGCCCAATTTACAATTTACGAGAATCCTAGTTTTCACTCTTTTCCATGAGCAACTAAACCTCCACCGTTAAGGTTTGGAGCTCTGTCTATTTGTATGGATTGATTCTATTGTTTTTGTATTTTAATTCATGTACTGATTTATAATTTAAGAATTGTTTTCAGTCTTTATCTTATGAATTTGGGTGGAACGGAAGTATGACCCTCTTTCTAATTGAGTTCTTGTATAACTTTGAAAAGCTCTTTACTTGAACAACAGCTTGAAAATAATTTCTCCTAAATTCTAATTATCTAGACTTAACTGGATACGTGACATATAATCCTCTTATATTTGGATAATTAGGATTTTTGTGGCATAATAACTAGAATTAAACTTCACCCCCTAATTGGAATTAATTGACCAAGTAATTGGCGGTTGATGAAAGTTAGAGGAGACTAGAAAGGTCTAAGGAATTAGGGTCTAGTCACATATAGTTTGCCATGAATTAAATCTTGCTTGATTAAAATAAATTAATAAGAAAAGTCAATCCGGAAAATAGATAACTCTTAAGCCTTAACTGCCTTCTCCATATTGTTTTTCCAACTTATTTACTTGCCTGTGTTCTGATTTTGTGAATTTACTGTTTAATGCTTTTGAACTCTCAAACACTATTTTCTGCTTGTCTAACTAAGTAAATTAATCAACCATTGTTGCTTAGTCCCTCAATCCTCGTGGGATAGACCCTCACTCACCTGAGGTATTGATGACAACTCATCTTAGGCTAGTTTCACAAGCCTATTTCATTAGTTTTTATTTGGTTTTTATGCATTGTTAGGCAACAAATAAGTGTTTGAGTGATAATTTCATGCTTGTCTTGATTCAATCAAACATTGCTAATTTTATGCATTTTCATTAGATTTCTTGCAAGATTTAGTTAATAATATGAATGATGCAAGATTTGATGATTATGCCAAGGCTTTAATGTATCTGTTTGGTTGATGATAGGTGAAAAGATGAAGGAAAAGAAGCAGAAGGAACAAAATAAGCTCAAAGGAAGAATTTTGGACATATTTTTGAAGTTTGAGCACGTTTGGAGCCTTAGGCCACGCTTTTAAAAGCGTGGCCCATGATTTACCAAGGAAGAAGTGCTCTCAGGCCAAGAACGCGACGTTCACAAGTGATGCACATGCGTACAAGGCACTTATGCGCAAATGATGATTTTGCAAACCACAAGTACGCATACATGGCGCGTCCGCGTGCATCGAGGAATAGCGTTCACCCACAACGAATGCTACGTTCAGTCTGAGTGAACGCCTGTGATAATTTCAGAGTGGGATTTGAATTTAGTCATCGACGAGCATGGATACATGCCGCGCACGCCTCGATGTAATGATAGTCGTGGATTGGCGCACACGCGTACAAGACGCTGGAGCGCAGAAGTGACATTTTGCCATCCATGCGCATGCGCACAAGGCGCACAAGCGTGGGAGGAACGTTCGTTGCACGAACACTACGTTCGTTTTGTGAATGCTGCAAGGGACGCGTTCGCACAAGTGACGCGTACGCATCGATGAGCCAAAACACCAGGGACGCGCAAGCGTACAGCACGCATACGCGTGGGTGCCTGAACACTCCGTTCTCTAAATGAACGCTACACTCTCCTGAAAGCTACATTTCTGGCTCAATTAATTCCAATTCAAGCCCATTGAAGCTCCAAAGCAAGCAGACCCCATTGAACATCACTCAAAGGCACAAGGATCATCTAGAATAGGAATTTTGCATTTAATTGTAATTTGTTTTCAATTTCAATTTCATTTTTATTTTGTAAAGCCTATATAAAGGCATCAGTTTCATTGTAAAAGACACATCACACAGTAGGAGTAGGATTAGAATAGGAAGCTCAGGCTGGAGGATTAGAGACTCCAGATCTCTCTTGGAGGATTAGAGACTCCAGAGAGCTTAGTATAATTGATACACTTTTACATTTCAATTATACTGAATTCAGTTTATGCAATTTCATCTTCTGCAACTCTGCTACAATTTCTTTTTCTATAATTTTAACATTCTTTCCTCTGTAATTTACATTTGAGTTTGCTGTGAGCTTGATTTACATTTCCTTAAAATTTACATCTTCTGTAATTGTTCTGAATTCTGATCTACGACTTCATTTAATTTCCTAGCACCCAATTCCCTTTACATTTTCTGCAATCTACATTTCTTGCTCTTTAAGGTTCTGTCAATTTACTTCCTGCAAGTTAGATCTGATGCAATTTACTTTCCTTGTCATTTAAGCTTCACTGCAATTTACATTCTTCACTTTATATTTCCTGCAATTTACATTCAGTTGTCAAATTTTCACCAAATTCATCACTGTCTGCTTGACTAAACTAATCACCCACTAAAGTTGCTTGATCCATCAATCCCTGTGGGATTGACCTCACTCCTATGAGTTATTACTACTTGATGCGACCCGGTACACTTGCCGGTGAGTTTTGTGTGGAAATCTAATTTTCACCCATCAAGTTTTTGGCACAGTTGCCGGGGATTGATATAGATCGACAGTGATTAAGTGGGTGAGAAGTATAGATTAAGCATTTTTCTTGGTTTTTGTTCTTTTAATTTTCCATTTTCTGCTGAAACCAAGGTGTTTGTGTTATTGCCTCACTAAGAAATTCTTCTCTGTGACATGAATTTCAATTTTCATTGGTGTTGTGTTTTACAAAATTCAAATGGAGTTTAACTCACCTTATGATCAAACAAATTTTATGGGATATTACCCACCATCACCAATTGACTATTCTAATGGTGGCTGGGAGTATCACCAAGAAAATACAAATTCTGAGCACTCCAATCAATGGAGATATGCTTCAGAACCACAAGATGAGCAAGAGAATCATATGGGATATTTCCCACCACCACAAAATGATTCAAGTCATTATTCTAATGGTGGCTGGGAGTATCACCAAAAATTAACACATTCTGAGCAACCCAATCAATGGGGATATGCCTCAGAAAATGATCAAGACAATTTCATGAAATATTGCCCACCACCACAAGATGATTCAGGTCATTATACTAATGGTGGGTGGGAGTATCAACAAGGAATGAAAGAGTATGAACACCTCCTAGAGCCACAAGATGACTCGTACTGCTATAACAACCACTCATATTGTGACTGGGAGGGACAAAATCAAACGGGTCTTGATGATCCATACTTTGTTCATCAAGAGACGTCTTCACTGGAGTGCACTTTCAATAAATTCATGCAAGATTGTCCCCCAATGCCACAAGATGATCCATACTGTGATGAATTCCACAATTCTTCAAGTTGTGATTGGGAGGATCAAAATCAGAGAGCATTCAATGTGTCATACTCTATTAATCAAGAGCCATCATCACTTGAGCAAACCTTCAATGTATTCATGGAAATTTGTCAAACCTCACCTCCCAGTTTTTCATCTAAAAATTCTTCATCACTTAACTATCCCTTGACACAAAATCTCTTCCAAAACTCACAGTCCACACAAACTTCCATGAACCAAAGTGAAAGAGAGAAACTCTCGCGCGATCTAGAATTTTCACAAATAAATTTCCGTTGTAAGTATAGCTTCTAGACCGACAAGAATTCCTTTCTTACAAAAGTTTTGTTTGTCACTTAAGCAAACCCGACCGAGTATTTAAACCTCAGGTCGTCTTCTCAAGGAATTGCAGGGAGGTATGATTTATTATTAGCTATGGAAAAGGTAGAATTTTGTTTTGGGTTTTTAAAATAAGGAACAAGTAATGTAAAATAACAAGTCGTTAAAATAATAACTAATAAAGCTCTTGGCAAGGTATGAGAATTGGAAGTCCTATCCTAGTTATCCTTATCGATGGTGATGAGAATTGAGTTTTAATCCCACTTAGTTAACCTCTACTAAAGCAAAGGAAAGTCAAGTGGACTAATTAGTTTGATCCTCAAGTCCTAGTCGATCCCTGTGGGAAGACTAGCTTTAGAGCGATCAAGATCAATTAGTAATCTGCCAATTTCAACCACTGCTGAGTTTGACAACTCAAGTGTTACCAATTACTTAACCAAAGCCAAAAGGAAGAAAATATCTAAATTAAATTAAAAATATCATAAATAGAATAAAGCAATCATAAATCTGAAATACCTCAAATTACGTTTAAACATAAATTCAAGTCTAACATGGAAAGGTTTATAAGCTAAATTGAAAAGATAATTATCAATTAAAGTAATAAAATAAAAGTAGAAAAATAAATTAAAGGAACATTGAACCTGTGATGAAGAAGAAATAATTCTAAATCCTAAAACTAAATCTTAAGAGAGAGGAGAGAGCCTCTCTCTCTCTCAAAAACTACATCTAAAAAACGAAAAGTGAATAATGGAAGACATCCCGTTGAATGGATGGATTCCCCCACTTTATAGCTTCTAATCTGTGTTTTCTGGGCCAAAAACTGGGTTAAAAACAGCCCAAGAATCTCCCCCAGCATATTCTGGTACGTACAGGTCGCGGGAAAATGACGCGGAAGCGTCGTCCACGCGTTTGTGTGGATTGCGTTTCTGCGAGGTCATGCGTCCGCGTGATCCACGCGTTCATGTCGCCTGACTTCAGGGTAGCTATGGCAAATTATATATCGTTGCGAAGCACTAGATGTTAGATTTCCAACACAACTAAAACCGCATCATTTGGACCTCTGTAGCTCAAGTTAAAACCGTTTGAGTGCGAAGAGGTCAGGCTGGACAGCTTAGCAATTTCTTCAACTTCTTGTATTCCTTCCACTTTTGCATGCTTCCTTTCCATCCTCTGAGTCATTCCTACCCTGTAATCTCTGAAATCAATTAACACACATATCAAGGCATTGAATAGTAATAAGAGAGGATTAATATTAGCAAATATAAGTCCAAAGAAGCAAGTTTTCAATCATAGCACAAAATTAGGAAGGAGAATGTAAAACATGCATTTTGTATGAACAAGTGTATGAAAGATTGATAAAATCCACTCAATTGAGCACAAGATAAACCATAAAATAGTATTTTATCATAAAGCCTTTCAAATCTTGAGACCATGTTATAAACCCATATTTTATGACATATTTTATGCTTAATTTGAGTGATTTATTCAATCCTTCACTCACTTATTCATATTAATTGCATGGTTTTACTTTCCCTTCCTTATTATGTGATGTATGTGAAAAACATGTTTCCTATGCTTTAATATTAATTATCTTAATTACCTTTTTCCATTCGATGCCGTGATTAGTGTGTTGAGTAGTTTCAGATCTTCTAAGGTAGGAATGATTTAAAGGATGGAAAGGAAACATACAAAAATGGAAGGAAAGCACAAAACGAAGCTTCTGAAGAAACTAGCATCCACGCGATCGCATGAACGAAGCGATCGCGTGCCAAGCGCGAATCAGCAGCGACGCGGCCGCATGACTGACGCGACCGCGTGGCAAGGAAATGCTCCAAATGACGCGACCGCGTGACCCACGCGTACGCGTGACAGAGGCCACGCACCAGAAATTGCAGAAAATGCTCATAGCAAATTCTGAAGCCCTTTTTGGCCCAAATCCAAGTCCAGAAGGCATAGACCAGAGGTTACAAAGTGAGGGAACGCATCCATTCAGGGAGAGCTCGCCAATTTTCACTTTCTATGATTTAGATTTAGTTTGAGAGAGGTTCTCTCCTCTCTCTTTTAGGATTAGGATTAGGATTTAGGACTTCTCTTAGTTTGTAAGAGTGACGCTCGATCCAGGTTTAATATTTACTTTAATGCTTTTATTCGTAACTATAAATGTTGCCAACTTGACTTATGAACCCTTTCCATGTTATGACTTGAATTAATGATTATTTGAGGTATTTCAGTTATTGATTGCTTTCTCCTTAATTTGTGTTACCATTTCTTTCCATCTAAGGACATTTTTATTCCAACAATTTTACTTTTTCCCTTTTGGTCTTGGTTAAGAAATCAGTAACTCAACATTATTAAACTCTACATAATTGATAATCGTTATCTTGCTAATTGAACTGAACTTCAATAATCCCAACTTTTTCTTAGGAAATAAATAGGATTCGAAGGTCAAACTAATTAGTCCCTTGACTTTCCTTTACTTTAGTAAAGGTTAACTGATACATGCGAAATTGTTACTCTGAAGTTGTAAAATTTGTTGTTCGTTCTCTCCCTGGCAATGGTGCCAATAACTAGTGCACAATACCATGGTCCAAACAAAACTTCACAATTTCGCACAACTAACCAGCAAGTGCACTGGGTCGTCCAAGTAATAAAACCTTACGTGAGTAAAGGTCGATCCCACAGAGATTGTCAGCTTGAAGCAAGCTATGGTCACCTTGTAAATCTCAGTCAGGCGGATATCAAATGGTTATAGTATTTTTGAATAATAATAATAAATAAATAGAAAATAAAGATAGAAATACTTATGTATATCATTGGTGAGAATTTTAGATAAGCGTATAGAGATGCTTTCGTTCCTCTGACTCTCTGCTTTCCTGCTGTCTTCATCCAATCAGTCTTACTCCTTTCCATGGAAAGCTTTCTGTAAGGGCATCACCGTTGTCAATGGCTACATCCCATCCTCTTGTGAAAAAGGTCCAAATGCTCTGTCACGGCACGGCTAATCATCTGAGGTTCTCGATCATACTGGAATAGGATTCACCCTCCTTTTGCGTCTGTCACTACGCCCAGCACTCGCGAGTTTGAAGTTCGTCACAGCCATCCCTTCCCAGATCCTACTCGGAATACCACAGACAAGGTTTAGACTTTTCGGATCTCAGGAATGGTCATCCATGGGTTCTAACTTAAACCATGAAGATACTAATAACTCGGATTCAGTCCCCTGTATTAGATATCTAAGAGATACTCATTCTAGCTTTGTTGCATGTAGAACAGAAGTGTTTGTCAGGCACGCATTCATAAGTGAGAATGATGATGAGCGTCACATAATCATCACATTCATCATGTTCTTGGGTGCGAATGGATATCTTAGAAGCGGAATAAGTTGAATTGAATAGAAAACAGTAGTACCTTGCATTAATTCATGAGGAACACCAGAGCTCCACACCTTAATCTATGGAGTGTAGAAACTCTACCGTTGAAAATACATAAGTGAAAGGTTCAGGTATGGCCGAGAGGCCAGCCCCCAAAACGTGATCACAGGATTAAAAATACAATCCAGGATGATCCGAAGATGGTTCCAACGAAGTTAGAAGTTAGAAGCGCGCCATTTTGGGTTCTGTAGCTCCAGAAAATCCACTTTGAGTGCAGGGAGGTTAGAATCCAACAGCATCAGCGGTCCTTCTTCAACCTCTGAATCTGATTTTTGCTCAAGTCCCTCAATTTCAGCCATAAAATACCTGAAATCACAGAAAAACACACAAACTCATAGTAAAGTCCAGAAATGTGAATTTAACATAAAAACTAATGAAAACATCCCTAAAACTAACTAGATCCTACTAAAAACATACTAAAAACAATGCCAAAAAGCGTATAAATTATCCGCTCATCACAACACCAAACTTAAATTGTTGCTTGTCCCCAAGCAACTGAAAATCATATAGGATAAAAAGAAGAGAATATACTATAAATTCCAAACTATCAATGAAACATAGCTCCAATTAGATGAGCGGGACTTGTAGCTTTTTGCCTCTTGAATAGTTTTGGCATCTCACTTTATCCATTGAGGTTCAGAATGATTGGTATCTATAGGAACTCAGAGTTCAGATAGTGTTATTGATTCTCCTAGTTCAGTATGTTGATTCTTGAACATAGCTACTTTATGAGTCTTGGCCGTGGCCCTAAGCACTTTGTTTCCCAGTATTACCACCGGATACATAAATGCCACAGACACATAACTGGGTAAACCTTTTCAGATTGTGACTCAGCTTTGCTAAAGTCCCCAATTAGAGGTGTCCAGGGTTCTTAAGCACACTCTTCTTTTGCTTTGGACCTTGACTTTAACCGCTCAGTCTCAAGTTTTCACTTGACACCTTCACACCACAAGCACATGGTTAGGGACAGCTTGTTTTAGCCGCTTAGGCCAGGATTTTATTCCTTTAGGCCCTCCTATCTACTGATGCTCAAAGCCTTGGGATCCTTTTTATTTGCCTTTTGGTTTTAAGGGTTATTGGCTTTTTGCTCTTGCCTTTTGGTTTTAAGAGCTTTTGGCTTTTTCTGCTTGCTTTTTCTCTCTTTTTTTTTTCTATTTTTTTTCGCTATTTTTTTTCTTCTTTTTTTCTTCTGCAAGCTTTGTTCTTTGCTGCTTTTTCTTGCTTCAAGAATCATTTTTAAGATTTTTCAGATTATCAAATAACATGTCTCTTTGTCATCATTCTTTCAAGAGCCAACATATTTAACATTCATAAACAACAACTTCAAAAGACATATGCACTGTTCAAGCATTCATTCAGAAAACAAGAAGCATTGTCACCACATCAATATAATTAAACTAAGTTCAAGGATAAATTCGAAACTCATGTACTTCTTGTTCTTTTGAATTAAAGCATTTTTCATTTAAGAGGGGTGATGGATTCATAGGACATTCATATCTTAAAGACAAAGTTACTAAATACTAATGATCATGTAGTAAGACACAAACTTAGATAAGCATTTAACATAGAAAACGAAAAATAGAGAATGTAAGAACAAGAAATGAGTCCACCTTAGTGATGGTGGCGTTTCCTTCTTAAGGAACCAATGATGTCCTTGAGCTCTTCTATGTCTCTTCCTTGTCTTTGTTGCTCCTCCCTCATTGCTCTTTGATCTTCTCTAATTTCATGAAGGATGATGGAGTGCTCTTGATGTTCCACCCTTAGTTGTCCCATGTTAGAACTTAATTCTCCTAGGGAGGTGTTGATTTGCTCCCAAAAATTCTGTGGAGGAAAGTGCATCCCTTGAGGTATCTCAGGGATTTCTTGATGGTGAGCTTCCTCATGTGTTTTTTGAGCTCCATGAATAGGCTCTCTTGTTTGCTCCATCCTTTTCTAAGTGATGGGCTTGTAAGATGAATCTTTCTATCTCTCATGGCTCAGAGGTGGAAGCAATTGCCTTCCCTTTTCTTTTTCTTGAGGTTTCTCTGGCCTTAGGTGCCATTAATGGTAATGGAAAAACAAAAAGCTTATGCTTTTACCACACCAAACTTAGAATATTGCTCGCCCTCGAGCAAGAAAAGAAAGAATAAATGAAGAAGAAGAACAAAATATGGAGGAGAGGAGGGAGAGGTGTATTCGGCCAAGAAGGGGAAGAGAGGGTTGTGTTGTGTGAAAATGAAGAAGAGTGGAGGCCTTTATATAGGGAAGGGAGGGGGGTTAATTTCGGCCATATAGGGTGGGTTTGGGTGGGAAATTGATTTTGAATTTTGAAGGTAGGTGGAGTTTATGAGGTAGGTTTGTGGGGAAGAGTAGATGGATGTGAGTGGTGAAGTGGTGATAGGGAAGAGAGATTGAGGTGATTGGTGAAGAGTTTTGGGGAAGAGTGTTTATTGGGAAGAGAGGATGAACATTGAGAAGAGGGAAGAGAGTGAGTGGAGGTAGGTGGGGATCTTGTGGGGTCCACAGATGCTGAGTTGATCCTGTGGGGTCCACAGATCCTGAGGTGTCAAGGAATTGCATCCCTGCACCAATTAGGCATGTAAAATGCCTTTGTATGCAATTCTGGCATTTAAACGCCGAATTGATGCTTGTTCTGGGCGTTCAGCGCCCAGATGCTTGTTTCTGGCCAGCGCCAGCTCTTGCTCAGTGTGCATTTCTGGCGTCTGAATGCCAGGATGCTGCTTGTTTCTGGCGTTCAACGCCAGATCCATGCTCTGTTCTGGCGTTGAACGCTAGCCAGATGCTCCTTACTGGCGTTTAAACGCCAGTAAGTCCTTCCTCCAGGGTGTGATTTTTCTTCTGCTATTTTTGATTCTGTTTTTGATTTTTCTTTTTATTTTGTGACTCCACATGATCATGAACCTAATAAAACATGAAATAACAATAAAAATAAAGTTAGATAAATAAAAATTGGGTTGCCTCCCAATAAGAGCTTCTTTAATGTCAATAGCTTGACAATGGGCTCTCATGGAGCCTCACAGATGTTCAGAGCATTGTTGAGACTCCCCAACACCAAACTTAGAGTTTGGATATGGGAGTTCAACACCAAACTTAGAGTTTGGTTGTGGCCTCCCAACACCAAACTTAGAGTTTGACTGTGGGGGCTCTGGTTGACTCTGTTTTGAGAGAAGCTTATTGTGCCTCTTTTCCATGTTTACAGAAGGATGTCCTTGAGTTTTAAACTCGGAGTCCTCATTCAATTGAAGGACTAGTTCACCTCTGTTAACATCAGTCACAGCTCTTGCTGTGGCTAGGAAGGGTCTTCCAAGGATGATGGATTCATCCTCATCCTTCCTAGTATCTAGGATTATGAAATCAGCAGGGATGTAAAGGCCTTCAACCTTTACTAATATGTCCTCTACTTGTCCATAAGCCTGTTTTCTGGAATTGTCTGCCATTTCTAATGAGATTTTAGCAGCTTGTACCTCAAAGATTCCCAGTCTCTCCATTACAGAGAGTGTCATGAGGTTTATTCCTGACCCCAGGTCACATAGAGCCTTCTCAACGGTTATGGTTTCTATGGTACAAGGTATTAGGAACTTTCCAGGATCCTGTTTCTTCTGAGGCAATCTCAGTTGATCCAATGCTTTTAGTTCATTGGTGAACAGGGGAGGTTCATCTCCCCAAGTCTCATTACCAAATAAATTGGCATTCAGCTTCATAATTGCACCAAGGAACTTGGCAACTTGTTCTTCAGTGACATCCACATTCTCTTCAGAAGAATAATACTCATCAGAACTCATGAATGGCATAAGGAGGTTCAATGGAATCTCTATGGTCTCTAGATGAGTCTTAGATTCCTTTGGTTCCTCAGGGGGAAACTCCTTATTGATCATTGGACGTCCCAGGAGGTCTTCCTCACTGGGATTCACGTCCTCCCCTTCCTCTTTGGATTCGGCCATGATGGTTATATCAATGGCCTTGCACTCTCCTTTTGGATTTTCTTTTGTATTGCTTGGGAGAGTACTAGGAGGGATTTCAGTGATCCTTTTACTCAGCTGGCCCACTTGTGCTTCCAAATTTCTAATGGAGGACCTTGTTTCATTCATGAAACTCACAGTGGCCTTAGATAGATCAGAGACTAAGTTTGCTAAATTAGAGGTATTTTGTTCAGAGTTCTCTGTCTGTTGCTGAGTGGATGATGGAAAAGGCTTGCTATTGCTAAACCTGCTTCTTCCACCATTATTAAAGCCTTGTTGAGGCTTTTGTTGATCCTTCCATGAGAGATTTGGGTGATTTCTCCATGAGGGATTATAGGTATTTCCATATGGTTCACCCATGTAATTCACCTCTGCTATTGCAGGATTTTCAGGATCATAAGCTTCTTCTTCAGAAGATGCCTCTTGAGTACTGTTGGATGCAGCTTGCATTCCATTCAGACTCTAAGAAATCATATTGACTTGCTGAATCAATATTTTGTTCTGAGCCAATATGGCATTCAGAGTATCAATTTCAAGAACTCCCTTCTTCTGAGGCGTCCCATTACTCACAGGATTCCTCTCAGAAGTGTACATAAACTGGTTATTAGCAACCATGTCAATGAGTTCTTGAGCTTTTGCAGGCGTTTTCTTTAGGTGAATGGATCCACCTGCAGAAGTATCTAATGACATCTTAGCTAATTCAGATAGACCATCATAGAATATATCCAGGATGGTCCATTATGAAAGCATGTCAAAAGGACACTTTTTGGTCAGTTCCTTGTATCTCTCCCAAGCTTCATAGAGGGATTCACCTTCTTTCTGTCTGAAGGTTTGAACATCCACTCTAAGCTTACTCAGCTTTTGAGGAGGAAAGAACTTGGCTAAGAAAGCCTTGACCAGCTTATCCCAAGAGTTCAGGCTATCTTTAGGTTGAGAATCCAACCATATTCTAGCTCTGTCTCTTACAGCAAAAGGGAAAAGCATGAGCCTGTAGACTTCAGGATCTACTCCATTAGTCTTAACAATATCACAGATCTGCAAGAATTCAGTTAAGAACTGAAAAGGATCTTCAGATGGAAGTCCATGAAACTTGAAGTTTTGTTGCATCAGAGAAACTAATTGAGGTTTCAGCTCAAAATTGTTTGCTCCAATGGTAGGGATGGAGATGCTTCTTCCATGTAAATTGGAATTAGGTGCAGTAAAGTCACCAAGCATCCTCCTTGCATTATTATTATTTTCGGCTGCCGTATCCTCTTCTTGTTCGAAAATTTCTGTAAGGTTATCTCTGGATTATTGTATTTTAGCTTCTCTTAGTTTCCTCTTCAGAGTCCTTTCAGGTTCAGGGTCTGCTTCAACAAGAATATTCTTGTCCTTGCTCCTGCTCATATGAAAAAGAGGGAACAGAAAAATAATAATAATAGGGATCCTTTTTGCCCAAGTATAGAGGTTCCCATGTGTGAGTAGAAGAAGAAAAGAATGTAGTGTGAAGAAGGGAAGAAGGGAAAATTCGAACACAGATGGAAGAGGCGTTCGAATTTTGGGTGAAGAGAAGTGTTAGTAGATGAATAAATAAATAGAAGGAGATGAGAGAGAAAGAGGATTTTCGAAAATTATTTTTGAAAAATGGTTAGTGATTTTCGAAAATTAAAAGAAGAAATAAGTTAAAATTAAAATTTGAAACAATTAGTTAATTAAAAAGAATTTTTGAAAAAGAGGGAGGGATTTTCGAAAATCAGAGAGAGAGAGTTAGTTAGGTAGTTTTGAAAGAGATAAGAAACAAACAAAAAGTTAGTTAGTTAGTTGAAACAAATTTGAAAATCAATTTTGAAAAGATGAGAAGATAAGAAGTTAGAGAAGATATTTTAAAATCAAATTTTTGGAAAAGATATGTTTTAAAAAGATATGATAGAAAAGATATGATTAAAATTAGTTTTGAAAAAGATTTGATTTTTTTTAAATCACAATTAATGACTTGATTCACAAGAAATCACAAGATATGATTCTAGAACTTAAAGTTTGAATCTTTCTTAACAAGCAAGTAACAAACTTGAAATTTTTGAATCAAAACATTAATTGTTGATGATATTTTCGAAAATTATGAGATAAAATTAAGAAAAAGATTTTTGAAAAATATTTTTAAAAATTTTCGAAAATGAATGAGAAAAATGAAAAAGATTTGATTTTTGAAAAAGATTTTGAAAAGATAAGATTTTTAAATTGAAAATTTGATTTGACTCATAAGAAACAACTAAATTTTAAAAAGTTTTGAAAAATTCAATCCAAATTTTCGAAATTTATGAGAGAAAAAAGGAAAGATATTTTTTTTTTGACTTTTGAATTTTTAATGATGAAAGAGAAAAACATGAAAAATGATGCAATGCATGAAAGTTATGGATCAAAACAATGAATGCATGCAAGAATGCTATGAATGTCAAGATGAACACCAAGAACACTTTGAAGATCATGATGAACATCAAGAACATATTTTTGAAAAATTTTCAATGCAAAGAAAATATGCAAGACACCAAACTTAGAAATCTTTCATGTTCAGACACTATGAATGCAAAAATGCACATGAAAAACAAGAAAAGACACAAAACAAGAAAATATGAAGATCAAACAAGAAGACTGGCCAGGAACAACTTGAAGATCATGAAGAACACTATGAATGCATGAATGCATGAATTTTTGAAAAATGCAGAGAATTTTTAGAAAATATGCAATTGACACCAAACTTGAAATTGACTCAAGACTCAAACAAGAAACACAAAATATTTTTGATTTTTATGATTTTATGATTTTTTTTTGGATTTTTTGAAAATTAATGTGAAAAAGAAAAATAAGGATTCCAAAATTTTTACTGTGAATTCCAGGAATCTTGCATTCTTAGTCTAAAGCTCCAATCTGAGGGTTAGACATGGCTTAATAGCCAGTCAAGCTTTAGAATGTAAATCAGGTGGATCAGGAATAGCAGCAGGTGGATTAGCAACAACTAGCTTGCTCTTGATAATGTTGGGTTGGAAGCCCCAGTCCAAATGAATTTAGACATGACTTTACAGCCAGTCAGGCTTCAACATGCTTCATGAAACACTAGAATTCATTCTTAAAAAATTTTAGAATAATTTTCGAAAACAGATGAGAAATTTTTGAAAGACTTTTTAAAAATTTTTTTTTTTGAATATAAAAAAAAAAGAAAATTACCTAATCTGAGCAACAAGATGAACCGTCAGTTGTCCAAACTCGAACAATCCTCGGCAACAGTGCCAAAAACTTGATACATGCGAAATTGTTACTCTGAGGTTGTAAAATTTGTTGTTCGTTCTCTCCCTGGCAATGGCGCCAATAACTGGTGCACAATACCATGGTCCAAACATAACTTCACAACTTCGCACAACTAACCAGCAAGTGCACTGGGTCGTCCAAGTAATAAAACCTTACGTGAGTAAGGGTCGATCCCACGGAGATTGTCGGCTTGAAGCAAGCTATGGTCACCTTGTAAATCTCAGTCAGGCGGATATCAAATGGTTATAGTATTTTCGAATAATAATAATAAATAAATAGAAAATAAAGATAGAAATACTTATGTATATCATTGGTGAGAATTTCAGATAAGCGTATAGAGATGCTTTCGTTCCTCTGACTCTCTGTTTTCCTGCTGTCTTCATCCAATCAGTCTTACTCCTTTCCATGGCAAGCTTTCTGTAAGGGCATCACCGTTGTCAATGGCTACATCCCATCCTCTTGTGAAAAAGGTCCAAATGCTCTGTCACGGCACGAATAATCATCTGAGGTTCTCGATCATACTGGAATAGGATTCACCCTTGTTTTGCGTCTGTCACTATGCCCAGCACTCGCGGGTTTGAAGTTCGTCACAGCCATCCCTTCCCAGATCCTACTCGGAATACCACAGACAAGGTTTATACTTTTCGGATCTCAAGAATGGTCATCCATGGGTTCTAACTTATACCACGAAGATACTAATAATTCGGACTCGGTCCCCTGTATTAGATATTTAAGAGATACTCATTCTAGCTTGGTTGCATGTAGAACGGAAGTGTTTGTCAGGCACGCGTTCATAAGTGAGAATGATGATGAGCGTCACATAATCATCACATTCATCATGTTCTTGGGTGCGAATGGATATCTTAGAAGTGGAATAAGTTGAATTGAATAGAAAACAGTAGTACTTTGCATTAATTCATGAGGAACAGCAGAGCTCCACACCTTAATCTATAGAGTGTAGAAACTCTACCATTGAAAATACATAAGTGAAAGGTTCAGGCATGGCCGAGAGGCCAGCCCCCAAAACGTGATCACAGGATTAAAAATACAATCCAGGATGATCCGAAGATGGTTCCAAAGATGTCTAATACAATAGTAAAAAGTCCTATTTATACTAAACTAGTTACTAGGGTTTACAGAAGTAAGTAATTAATGCATAAATCCACTTCCGGGGCCCACTTGGTGTGTGCTTGGGCTGAGCTTGAAGTTTACACGTGCAGAGGCTTCTTCTGGAGTTGAACGCCAAGTTGTAACGTGTTTTTGGCGTTCAACTCTGGTTCGTGACGTGTTTCTGGCGTTTAACTCCAGACTGCAGCGTAGAACTGGCGTTCAACGCCCTTTTGCGTTCAAAGCTCTGGATGTCTACCTTCCAACGCAATTGGAAGCGCGCCATTTTGAGTTCTGTAGCTCCAGAAAATCCACTTTGAGTGCAGGGAGGTCAGAATCCAACAGCATCAATGGTCCTTCTTCAACCTCTGAATCTGATTTTTGCTCAAGTCCCTCAATTTCAGCCAGAAAATACCTGAAATCACAGAAAAACACACAAACTCATAGTAAAGTCCAGAAATTTGAATTTAACATAAAAACTAATGAAAACATCCCTAAAAGTAACTACATCATACTAAAAACATACTAAAAATAATGCCAAAAAGCGTATAAATTATCCGCTCATCATTAACTAAGTGGAATTTAGATTCAACTTTCATTATTGTTGAGAGAGATAACTAAGTTAGACTTCTAATTTCTCTTACCTTGCCAAAAGATTGCTTTGTAGTATTTATTTATTTTAATTGCCATTTAAATTATTTGTCATATCCACTCTTCACTCTCAACCCCGATTTTACAACCTCCATAACCAATAATAAGAACGTACTTCCCTGCAGTTCCTTGAGAAGACGACCCGAGGTTTGAATACTCGGTTAACAATTTTTAAGGTGTTTGTTACTTGTGACAACCAAAATGTTTGTACGAAGGGATTTTTGTTGGTTTAGAGACTATATCTACAACGCGACTGTTTTTTATGAACTTCTTTACTGGCAAAAATCCTAACGTCACCATGCTTGAAAGATATGAGGGGGAGGCACAGATATCCTAGAACGAATAAGAGAACTCCTTCAAAAACATGGAAGTGCTGGTAAACCAAATGTTAAGTGCAAGGGAGGAGGTGGAAGAGCAAAGTGAAGAGGCTCTTAAACTAAGTAAAACCCCACCTCCTGATTTCTCATGTCATAATTTTCCATTACTTGAAAATACCTCAACACAAAACTCCTTCCATGTCCCTCAAAACAACTTCACCATAACACATCCATGTCCACAAAATCACTCTCAGTCTGCATCTCTTGAGCCAGCAGTTAAAGATTCCCTTCAAAAGTCTAGAAAATTATTGGAAAGACAAGAACAACTCCTGGAAGAATAAACACAATTCTGGACAGAGCAAGAATTCCTCTTCAAGAAAATAGAGGGGCATTTAGAGCAAAGAAGGACATGTTCAGGATTGACAAATGGTGAGGGTGAAGAAAAATCTGTGAGTGAAGAAGAGGAGGAAGAGATCCCTGTATCGAGTGAAACTTCAAGGGAGAATGAGGTGGTGGAGGTATATGAGCCAAGGATTCCATATCCACAGAGGCAAATTGAAGTGGCAAAGGAACATGAAGATTCCCTTCCAAATGATTTAATGGAAAATCATGAAGAAGAAATGGAGGAAGATAATCAAGGAAGTCCACACTTAATTGAAGCAGGAAGTTGCATAGAAGAAGGGCTCATGGAACTACCAATGCAAGAAGCTCTTGACGAAGAGAACACTCCCAACCAACACACAACCACCAAGTCCTGATATCCAAGATGTGAAGGCAACTAACAACAACACCAAAGAGAGGATTGTAACCAAGCTACCATTGAGCATATCAAGGAAGAAGGAGAGGTTAACCACAAGCAATCCAACCCCTGGACCACCAGCAAGAAAGCTAAATCAAGCAATTAACAAAAGGAAGCTTGCTGGGAAGAGGCCAAGAAGGGGGCACTGACGGACTCCTCTCTACCTTTGAGGTCATTTCTCTTGACAAACTGGAAGAAGAGGAAGAAATTCAACAGCTACAGGTCAGTAGTTTTTCCTTTCTTAGTTATTTCAATAAAGGAGTTGAGTAGATCTTTCTGTATTGCAAAGAGTTAAGTTTGGTGTTGCACACCAAAATAATTAAGGGGTGAATGTTGGATGCTATGTTTGGTGTTCCACCAAAAAAAAAATTTTAAGGACACATTTCACCCTCAGCATGACTAGTATCATCTCCAAACAATCAGAAAAACTACTTAATAATTGTTATATTTCTAGTTCATAGTTGTTTTCTAGTTCATAGTTTACTTTCCTAATAAAAAGTACTTGATGTTTCATGCATGCATTCATTCTACTGCATATAGAAGTAGGCAAGAAACTAAGTGTAGTGTTTTCACACCAACTTAGGTTCAGAGAATCACAAGCATACATGCATGCTAACTATTTTTCAAATGCTTGGAGAACAAGCAACTTTCAAAATCTTTTGTAGAAAGTCATTTTGATCTCTTGGAAGGAAAGATATATCATCATCTGGAGGAACAAAGGAAGGACATGGAACCCAACAATGATGATTACATAGAGGAAACAAATGGACTCCAAGAGGTTGTATTGCTCTCTGACTGACTTTAGCTTAAACATGCTAATTGAAAGTGCAAATGTCCCCTGTTGAGTAATGTCTTATTAGATTTATTTACTGTCTGTTTGTTTTCATACTGTTATAGCTTGCTAGTCTAAGTGCTTGATTTATTTTCATCTTACTTGAATTATATATTTTGTCCCTCATGCTTGAATAAAAGAAAAATAACTGTGAAATAGAGAAAGAGTAAAAGTCTAGTATGATATGAGACAGGATGAGGGTTTTGTGGTGGTATGTGCTGGTTTATTAGTTGATTCATGAATAAGGCTGAATATTGGCATGACTGTGTGATATGAACTTGAATTGCATTTCATGAGACTTGACAAATGAAAAAGGTCCAAAATAAAAGAAAGAAAATGCAAGAGAAAGAAACAAAAAGAAATAAACAAGGCTGGGCACCAATGGTTGGAAATTTTGATAAATGCTTGTGATGTTCTTGTACAAAGATAAGCTTGGATAACTAGGTTCGAAGGGGTGCTTCATCACCCGGAAACTTGGGTTAACTAACCTGCCAACCGAAAGTCCACCATCAAGAGCTACTTTGAAACAAAGCATTTAGTAACCCAAAGAGGTGCTGGGCATCAATTTCCAAAGAACAAATCAAGCTAAATGCCTGTGATGTGTGTCTGCTAAGGAGAGGCTTGAGCAAGTAAGCCCATAGGGGTGTTTCAACACTTAGCATCTTGAACCAACTGGGGTGGGAATGCTGGCTGAAAGCTTACTCTAAAAAGCTGCCTTACCACATAGCATTAAGTCTCAGCAAGCAATAAATCTCAGCCAAGAAAGAGAACAAGAAAAACTAAGGACCAAGCAATAACAAGTCTCATTTTTTATGTAATTCAAGTAAGGATCCAGAGGAGTGTTGATGTCTCAGTCACTGAATAAAAATCTATAAGATACCATGCATGAAAAACCATTAATCAGTATTCAATGTCTTCCAATAAAGGGCTTAGACACTTCTCTGCTTCCATTAATTTTCCTTATGCTTTACTGCTTGCTTGGGGACAAGCAAGATTTAAGTTTGGGGTTGTGATGACAAGTCATCTTAGGCTAGTTTCACAAGCCTATTTCATTAGTTTTTATTTGGTTTTTATACATTTTTAGGCAACAAATAAGTGTTTGAGTGATAATTTTATGCTTGTCTTGATTCAATCAAACATTTCTAATTTTATGCATTTTTATTAGATTTCTTGCAAGATTTAGTTGATAATATGAATGATGCAAGATTTGATGATTATGCCAAGGCTTTGATGTATCTGTTTGGTTGATGGTAGGTGAAAAGATGAAGGAAAAGAAGCAGAAGGCACAAAATAAGCTCAAAGGAATAATTTTAGACATATTTTTGAAGTTTGAGCACGTTTGGAGCCTTAGGTCACGCTTTTAAAAGCGTGGCCCATGACTTACCAAGGAAGAAGCGCTCTCAGGCCAAGAACGCTACGTTCACAAGTGACGCGCATGCGTACAAGGCACTTACGCGCAAATGATGATTTTCCAAACCACGAGTACGTATACATGGCACGTCCGCGTGCATCGAGGAACAGCGTTGATAAACCCATATTTCATGAGCTATTTTGTGCTTAGTTTGAGTGATTTATTCAATCCTTCACCCACTTATTCATATTAATTGTATGGTTTTACTTTCCCTTCCTTATTATGTGATGTATGTGAAAAACATGTTTCCTAAGCTTTAATATTAATTATTTTAATTACCTTTATTTTCATTCGATGCCGTGATTAGTGTGTTGAGTAGTTTCAGATTTTCTAAGGCAGAATGACTTAATCTACGCGATCGCATGGACGAAGCGATCGCGTGCCAAGCGCGAATCAGCAGCGACGCGGCCGCATGACTGACGCGACCGCGCGCCTTAAGCAGAACGCACATGACGCGGTCGCATGACTGACGCGACCGCGTGACAGAGGCCACGCACCAGAAATTGTAGAAAACGCTCGTAGCGAATTCTAAAGCCCTTTTTGGCCCAAATCCAAGTCCAGAAGGCATAGACCAGAGGTTATGAAGTGGGGGAATGCATCCATTCAGGGAGAGCTTGCAAATTTTCACTTTCCATGATTTAGATTTAGTTTGAGAGAGGTTCTCTCCTCTCTCTCTTAAGATTAGGATTTAGGATTTAGGACTTCTCTTAGTTTGTAAGAGTGACTCTCGATCCAGGTTTAATATTTACTTTAATGCTTTTATTCGTACCTATAAATGTTGCCAACTTGACTTATGAACCCTTTCCATGTTATGATTTGAATTAATGATTATTTGAGGTATTTTAGTTATTGATTGATTTCTCCTTAATTTGTGTTACCATTGTTTCCAATCTGAAGATATTCTATTCCAGCAATTTACTTTTTCCCTTTTGGTCTTGGTTAAGAAATCAGTAACTCAACATTATTAAACTCAGCATAATTGATAATCGTTATCTTGCTAATTGAACTGAACTTCAATAATCCCAACTTTTTCTTAGGAAATAAATAGGATTCGAAGGTCAAACTAATTAGTCCCTTGACTTTTCTTTGCTTTAGTAAAGGTTAAATAAGTGGAATTTAGATTCAACTTTCATTATTGTTGAGAGAGATAACTAAGTTGGACTTCCAATTTCTCTTACCTTGCCAAAAGTTGCTTTACATTATTTATTTATTTTAATTGCCATTCACTTTACTTGTCATTCAATTCACTTGCTTCTCACCTTCTAAGCCCCGATTACAACCTTTATAGCTAATAATAAGAACATACTTCCTTGCAGTTCCTTGAGAAGACGACCCGAGGTTTGAATACTCGGTTAATAATTTTTAAGGGGTTTGTTACTTGTTACAACCAAAACATTTGTATGAAAGCACTTTTGAAGGTTTAGTAACTATACTTGCAACGAGAATTTATCCGCAAATTTCTAGACCACGCAAAAGTCCTCTCATCAAAATGGCGCCGTTGCTGGGGAAATGCTAATGTGTGCCTTATTATTGGTTATTGTAAATATTTTTCTTTTGCTTGTTTCTTTATTTTTGTTTTCCCTTTTTATCTTTATTTGCTATGATGAACTCTCACCCCTCTCGCTTTGAGTTTGGTTCTAACGTTGTTGAAGGAAATAGAAGTTACAGCTGGAATATGCATCAAGGTCAGACCAATCAAGGTTGGATAGAGCCAAGAGGATCTAATCAACCCTTTAGGCAGCAACACCCTCCGAGATATCCTGGACACAGACCATTCTACCATGCATACCCAGCTGAAAGATATGGTGGACAACCTTGTAACTACCAACAAGCCCCACCCCGTGCATATAAACCATCCTTTCAACATAACCTCGAACCACTACACTCACAAGATTCTCTTCACCATTCGCCACCATATGATCCTTTCTTACCCCAGTACCAATCCAATCACTCCCAACCACCACCACTTCTCTATGTATCATGCCCAAGTCTGGCAACCCGAGAAGCAGAGGTTCGCCTAACGGAAATAGTAAATAAATTTCAAACAACCATTCGACAACTAGAGCAAGTAGTAATTCAATGGGTTTATAGGCACTCAAATACACAAGGATCAGCCACAGCCCCATGTGAACAGTCTAACGAAGAACGTAGCATGAAGGAAATACCAGAAACTCCAGTGGACAAGACAGAGAATGAATTTGTACTAGAACAAGTAGAAGAAGCTGTCATTGTTCAAGAAGAAGAGTTGGTTGAAGATCTAGGAGATGCTGAACCTCCATGGAAATCCAGAACTGAGATTTTTCTTTGCCAATTATCTTTTGCCGCTTTGATTTTTCTATGTTTATTTGCCTATTTGCTTCCCTATTTTTATCCATATCCTGGTTTTCCATTTTTCAGGACTGCCTCACAGAGGAAAGGTAAAGGCAAGGCTACTGGCAGGCGTAAGAGAGGAGATTCCTCCCAGTCCATCATTACCGTCATACATGATTCCTTATGGCGGGAGAAGAACTTTACACAGCAGGAAAAAGCTGACCAGCTGCTCCCTGCAAATGATCCAACAAAATTTGCAAACCGGTACTGTGAGCTGAAGTACCCAGCTTTTGCAAACTCCAGGAATCTATACCTGGAGAGAACTCTGAAGATTTCAGAAGCACTCTAACAGTACAACACTGAGCAAATCAAGCAGAGAGGCTGGTTCTTTCTAGAGAGAACACTGACAGAGGTCAATACATCTTGGGTCCGGGAATTCTATTGCAACTACTACATTACCACCATAGATGCAGTGAACCTGAGAGGAAAACAAATTCTAGTCACTGAGGAGGCCTTAGAGGACATTCTCCAGCTCCCAGCCAAGTCCGATCAGCCTGATGGTTATTCAAAGGCTGAAGAGGACATGCGCCAGATGCAGTTTGATTGGGATACTGTAAGGGAACGGATAGCTCTCGACCCGACTATTCCTTGGGAGATGGGTCAGGACACTGTAACAACCCTGATTTTCGAGTACATGAGATCTTTTCTGAAAGTACGAATTTCTCCGGAAGATCAGTAAAGGGAATACCTCTGTTATATCATCAAGCATCTCAATCCTCATTATCATTATGTCATCCTTAAGCTAGAACCTCCTCTGAGGCAAGCTCGATAATGCAATCGGGAAGAATCTAGTTTTTGAACCGCATCGGTTGGCAGTTTTGATTCTGATTTTCGTAAATAATCTCTGTTTGATGAACCGGACTCGATTCATGAGAGAAGAGATATAATATTATAATATTATTATTATATTAGTATTATAACATGCTTGAACGATATTATAAGGTTACCTGGTCTATTTTAGTTAAAAATAGGAAATCGGTTTAACCGGGTTCACAGTTTACTAGTGCAGCTTAGCACCAGCACTCTCTGATGACTTTAGCAATGCTAAGGCCTCATTATACATGTTCTATTATCATAATAAATATGTTACTAGTGTCATTTATGCTAGTAGCTCAGAAAATAATTTTTAGAGATGGTTTTACGAGTGTTCTGATACACCTAGTTTTAGTAGTTGTACACCAGAGATATTTTAATATTATTTTAATCCACCTCCAAGCCAACCAATCACAACTCACCTTACACCCCCAAGACCTCCAAGGCTGTCTCATTTCATCATTTTGGCCAAAATTGAAAGGAGAGAAAAGAGAGAAAACTTCATGAACACTTAATCTTCAAAGCTTGATTTCTTCTAAACTAAAACTCAAATCAAAACTCGGATTTCACCAAAATGATCCTCTCTTCTTCCTCTACATAACCATGTAACTTATCAAGGATGGAAATAAGGTGAGATGGCTGTCTCCCTCCCATTTCAATTCAGTTTTCAAGGAAAACCATGCAAAACATGTGTTTTCTTGATGTTCTTCCTTAGGAATCATGCTTAACTTGACTTGAGGGCCAAGAAATGTGAATTTCCAGCAAGTCTAAGATGAGATATCGCTTCCTAACATACTGAGTGAGATTTGGTCAGTTGAGAGTTTTTGGATTTAAAGTTGTTCTTGATGTGATTTAGGAGGAAAAAGTGCTTAAGGACCACCTGAAAGTTTAACCGAATTAGGAGCAGCAAAACCAGGTAGGGATTGACAAATTTAATCTTGATTGATTGTGTTTGAGTTGTGTGATTATGATATAGTTTGGCTATGCTTGAAATTGATGATTTACATGAGTGATTCTTGTTGAAATTTTGGTGAAAATTTGATGAAATTTGATGATATTCAACTTTGAAATTATGTTCTTTATGGGTGCTGGAAAAACGAACCCTAGAGCTTAAATTGAGGTTCAATTTGTGTTAAAATCATGTAGAAAAGATGGGCTTTTAGTGGCTGGGAATTTATTTTGAATTTTGGTAAAAATCGGTTGCTGAAAAGACTAAAAAACGGGTAAAAACAGAGAAAGAATCTGAAGAATTTATGAAGAACATGAAGAACACTTTGAGTGTGGTGAAGAACAATGAAGAACACCTTTTTGATTCATAAAAGGGCAAGGAAGTAATTAATTTGGTGTTTGAGGGGTTATATGGTAATTTATGGAAGTTAGGGTGGTAAAAGTAGAAATATTAAAAGTTACGGGTGGTAAAAAGTGAATTTTAAAGGTTAAAAGTAAAAGTAAGTTAATTTTCGAAAATTTAGTATTAAAATAATAAAAGATAATAAAATATTAAATAATAATATTTAATTAAAAATAATATTTTAATAAAAATAATAAAATAATGCGAAAAAGGAAGTTTTCTGTAAAAGCTTTAGAAAGACAACTTTAAGGGCAGAATCTCATAATTACCTTCATAAAACACTTAGGGAGTGGTAATAACATGATAGTGAGGCAAAGATAAAGAAAAGATAAAAAGTTAAAGAAAAGATAAAAACCAAAGAAAAGTCTGTAAAGTTTTAATAACAGAAAAACAGACAGAGATTAGTGAACGAACTAATGCAATATAGTTAGTCCTTGAGTTGCGACTAGGGTTAGGTATTATATGAAAAGTTAAACTGTTTCAGTATAGACTTAATGAACCTATACTTGGGACAGGCATACTATTCATACCGAATTTTACATACGCTTTAAATGCATACGTTAAGCAGAAAAATCAGAGCAGACAGAGAATAGAATAACCAGAGAAAACTAAAGAGATACAGAGAAAAGAGTAATCAAAGCAGAGTAGAAAGACAAAGTGAAAAGAGTAATATGATAAAGAGAAATTGTTTGAGCCAAGATATTGTGAAAGTGAAAGATGTAAAGTTTGTATAGTATGACTGAATAGAGAAAGAAAGAAGTACTGCATAAGAATGTGAAAGTGATGATGAATAATGAGAATGATATTGAATGATGATAATGAGAAAAGAGTAATATAACAAAGAGAATAGAGGAGAAGAGTATAAAAATAAAGAGTTAAGACTTGTGGCATGATATTCTATTACATGTTCATCTGATGCTTTTCTATTGGCCCTAGAGGTCCTGTAGGCCCAAGTTCACCTACAGTAAGTTGTTATTCCTGTAGGCCAAAGTTCACCTGCAGTGAATATCAATTGTGTATCTCAGGGTGTTGCTCCTGTAGGCCGAAGTTCACCTACAGAGAGTTGTGATACCTGTAAGCCAAAGTTCACTTACAGGGGCGCTATTTCTGTAAGCCGAAGTTCACTTACAGAGGTGCTATTTCTGTAGGCCGAAGTTCACCTACAGAAAGTTGTTGTGATTAAACCATTTCTGTAAGCCGAAGCTCACTTACAGAGGTGTTATTTCTGTAGGCCGAAGTTCACCTACAGAAAGTTGTTGTGTTGTGTTTAGACTATTCCTCTAAGCCGAAGTTCACTTACAGGAGTGCTATTTCTATAGGCCGAAGTTCACCTACAGAAAATAAGCCATATCTAGGACTAGTTCCTAGGTAATGTCGGGCTGTAGGGTGTAAACCGACACGTGAGCTCATGGCCTGCATAGGACAGACATGCATCATACTTGGTTGCGCACTTTAACCTAAATACTATGTACGAGACTCCTGTTGTGTGGCTACTTCATGAGGTACCAGAGAGACGTCATATGGCAACGTCTGATCGTGCAGAGGAATAGCAGATGATGATCTATCTTTTGATGACGTTCTACCTGACTTGAGTTGTGAAGACCTAGAACGTACTTTCCCTCGCTTTAGTAGTTTAGAGGGACTAGGTGAGTATAGAGTCTAGGATAGCCTGGGCGCCAGCTTAGGGACTTCTTAAACAGGTCAGGGCCTAGGATGTTGTATGTATATATATGTATACAGTTATTATCTAGCTATATCTAGGGGTGTTCTAACTAAAAGTCTATACTCTAATTAAGCCTGAATCACTGAATGTTGTTGACTACCTGTGATATATTTATGTGTGGTTGTTTATAACTGTTTTATCTGTTATCAGTTCTGAATTGATTATGAATGATTCTGTTTATTAATTCAAACGTTTTCATAAAAAAAAAGTACCTCGCAAACAAACTACGCTTTTAACAACGAATCAGGCTCATATAATAAACAATAGATAATAATTAGGATGACAAATTGGTAGCACTCAGTTTCCGGTATGTCCTAGGCGTACTGAAAATCGGAACGTTACAATTTGGTATCAGAGCAGTTCGTTCCCAGTAGAGCCTGGGGAGTGGACTGACTATGCTTCGTTGCATACTCTGCTTGTGTGTCTCATGCTGTTAAGGTATCTTCAAGATACATTTGGCATGAATGTCTATGAGTGCTTATTTTGGGAATGTTCGTGCCTAACTTGAAATATTTAGACTGATCACCTTAATATTGATTGTTTGGTGCGGATAAGACCTCAATGACTATGAATAGGCATGGTTTAATCGAGTTCCGAACGACAAATTCGTGTGAGGCACAACTATTCTTATAGCTGTTATGATCTCCATGGCCATGTGATGAACAGATTTTTGACGGTTTAGAATTTCACAAATAAAATCTCGTTGAAGTATAGTCTCTAAACCAACAATAATCCTTTCATGCAAAAATTTGTTTGTCACAAGTACAAACCCCTAAAATCTATAAACCGAAGTATTTAAACCTCGGGTCGTCTCTCAAAGGACTTGCAGGGTAGTGTTCTTGTTATTGGTTATGGACTTGTTTATTTTGGGGTTTTGGATGAGGAATGTGAATAGTAAATGGTAGGAAAACTTTATTCACAAAATGGTCTTGGCAAGGTTTGGTTGTCAAGGGTCTTCATCATTATCACTAGCCACAAGTATGGTAGTTGCAAGGATTAATCCCACTTAGTCATCCTTAAATCGATTAACAAAGGAAAGTCAAGTGAGTTATATCAATCCTAGTCCATAAGTCCTAGCTTTCCACTAATTGGATTAATGAAGGCTAGAGTTAATGGCTATCAACTATCAATCAATTGGACACTAGTGACTCAAGAAATCCTAAGTTACCTTCTCAAGCCAAGAACATAAAATTCTAGTCTAACATTCTTCCAAGCATTTAATCAAACACTTGGAAGGCACAAAAGAAAAGTATAGTCAATCACAACAAGAATGAATTCTAACTACAATTGAATGTAAAGAATTAACAACAACAATCAAGGAAATCACAATTATCATGAATTACCTCAAATTGCATTATTGAAAGAAAATAGAGAGAACAAGAGTATCTCAATTACAAAACCTAGAAACAAAATAAGAGAAATTACAACAAGAGAATAGGGATAGAGAGAAGAACCAAAGTGTGGCAATCATCAATTGAAGGTAGAAGTAGAAGGAGACTTGAATTAAACCTAGAACTATGAGATCCTAATCTAACCCTAATTCCTAATCCTAATTCTAGAGAGAAGGGAGAGCTTCTCTCTCTAACTCTAACTATTTCTAAAACTAAACTATGACTAATGATTAAAGTATATTGATCCCCTTTCAATCCTTGGCTTAAATAGCATCAGAAATGAGTTGGATTGGGTCCACAAGGCTTCTAAAATCGCTGGCCACGTGTTGCATTAAGTGAGTCATGTGCCACCAACGGCGCGTCCGCGTACTGTGCGCGTGCGCGCCTCTATGCGTGATGCAACTATGGCAAATCTTATATCGTTTCGAAGCTCCGGATGTTAGCTTTCCAACCCAACTGAAACCGCATCATTTGGACTTCTGTAGCTCAAGTTATGGTCAATTAAGTGCAAAGAGGTCAGGCTTGACAGCTTTTTGGTTCCATCATTTCTTCATGAGTTCTCAAACTTTACATGCTTTTTCTTCATTCTCTTAATCCAATCTTTGCCTCCTAGATCTGAAATCACTTAACAAACATATCAAGGCATCTAATAGAATCAAGGTGAATTAAATTTAGCTATTTTAAGTCCTAAAAAGCATGTTTTCACTCTTAAGCACAATTAAGGGAGAAGTTATAAAACCATGCTATTTCATTGAATAAATGTGGGTAAAAGTTGATAAAATCCCCAAAAATCAATACAAGATAAACCCTTCAAATGGGGTTTGTCAACCTCCCCACACTTAATCCAAGCATGTCCTCATGCTTAAGCCAAAAGAGAAACAAAGGGTATCAACATTTATTCCATGTAAATGAACTATATGCAACCTAAACTATACGCAACTAAATGCAAAATGGTTGTACCTACTTGGTTAAAAATAAATCAATCCTCCAAGTCATACGTGCACAAGTAGGGCCAAGATCATATAACGATTCATGAATCCTTCCAATTCGAATATCAAAATGAAGTTCAAGTAGACTTGCGAGAAGAACGCTCATGAAAGCCGGGAATCAAGGAATTGAGCATCGAACCCTCACCGAAAGTGTTTGCACTCTAGTCGCTCGGTGTTTGGGGTTGATTCTCTCAATTCTCCCCTAATCATGCTTTCCAAGATTTGTTTTTCTTCTAACAATCAACAATTATTCAATGCATGCATACATGTATCATGAGGTCTTTTCTTTAGGTTGTAATGGGGCTAGGGTCAAGGTAGGATCATATATGGCTAGTGGACTTAGGATTTGAATCTTTGATTAACTTAAACTTTCCCACCTAACCTATATAATGACCTATACAATTAAGTACTAATCTAACTACCCATTCCTCACTTTTTCACATACTCATGCATTTTCTTTTCATTTCACAACACTTATGCATTGATTCTTATTGAGCTTCACTTTGGGACATTTTGTCCCCTTTATTGCTCTTCTTTTTTTCTTTCTTTTTCTATATACATTTTTTTCTTTTCTTTTCTTTTTTTCTTTTTCACTTTTATTTCTTTTTCTTTTCATTTTTTCTTTTTCTTTCAAACTATATACAAGAACATCAATGCATAAGGTCTATACATTTAATCAATACATGAATATGTACCAATTCCCCAATATAAAAATACAAAACACAAACATCCTTTTATCCCAACCAATGTCCCAAAGTTTTCCCACTCTTGGATGACACTCACACTCACTAGCCTAAGCCAATCAAAGATCCAAATAAAGGACATTCATTGTTTTCCGCTTCAAGGCTTGTAATGTGCTAAAATAAGAACAAGTGGGTTAAGCGTAGGCTCAAAATCGGCTAACAAAGGAGAGTAAAAGGTAAGGCTATTTGGATAAGTGAGCTAATAAAATGATGGCCTCAATCATATATATGCATGAGTACAAGGAATAATGGGACATATAGATTCAAACAAATCAAAGATTACAATCATAGAAAGAGAACAATTACACGCAAGAAGGAAAATAAGTGGTTATAAGATGTAACCACACCATTAGGCTCAAATCTCACAAGCTTGTGTTCTTAGCTCAAAACCATGTTCCAAAATAAATTCTTTCAAGCAAGTTCAACAAAAATTTTCAAATTGGTAGGGTGCCCTAAAAACATAGTTTTTTTTTTTTTTTTTTTGGAAAAGAAATCATCACCATAACCAAGTAGTCCTAATATGAAAGAAGTGGTAAGAATATGTACAAATTCTAACTAACATGCAACCTATCATGCAATGTAATAGCTACTCTAACAAAGAAAAATAAAAAAAAATTTGGTGTTGAAAAGGAAATTGTTACCCATGGAGATCGGTCGAATGACCTCCCCACACTTGAAGATTGCACCGTCCTCGGTGCATGCAAAGAAGAGCAAGGTGGATGGGTTGCTACAATTGATGAGCTTCTTCGAAAGGTTGTGCGGATGAACTTGTTTGTTACCCCATTTGAAGCTTTTCCATTCCTTTCCTTCTTGGTGGCCAGCCTAAAAGGAGAGAAAAAGAAAGAAAATTAAGCCTACAACAAAGATATCAAAGTAAATAGAACATAGGCGGGGGCTAATGCCAAATAAGAGTATGATTCTCTACTACATGGTAGCTACAACATGTGAGTGAGAAATCAATATAAGCAAAAGGCATATCAACTGATACTTGATGCAAGAGTAAAGTTAAAGCATGGCGAGTATATTGAGCATCATGATCAAATAAGAATTGACACAAACAAGATTAGTGATACGCATGAAAGCATTTGATTCTATCCTAACTCAATGATGAAGCGGTACAAGAAAAAAACAAAGGGTAATGAATTAGGAAGGACTAAAGCACTATCTTGTGTGTTGACAAATATTACAATTAATGTAACAAGTCATGAAGCACCAAAACAAATGCAAGAAATTCTCAACAATTTAGTGAGAGAATTCAACACCATTATTAAAATGAGAAATTTAGAAAATAAAATGAGAACGAATAGAATTAAAATGCAAAGAATAAAAGTATGCAAATGTAATAGACAAAAGGGAATGGAAGAAGAGAAAAAAAATTTTTTTTTTATATTTTTAATTTTTTTTAGTATTTTATTTATTTATTTATTTATTATATTTTTTTTTATTATTAAAAAAATTTTTTTTCTTTTTTTTTATTTATATTAAAAGAGAAAAGAAAAAAAAATCTTTCAAGAGAGGAAGAAGAAAAAAAAATGAGAAAGAAAGAAGAAGAGAAGAGGAAAGAAGGAGAAAGGAGGAAGGAGAAAAGCAGGGTGCAAATCCGCGCGCGCGCGCACAGCGCGCTCACGCGTGGATGCAGCAGGGACGATCCTCGCGCGCGCGCACAACGCGCTTACGCGTGGATGAGCTTGTGCTCCCAGCACAATGCTGGCACAAAGCGCGCACAACTCTCTGGTTTTTGTACTAGAAGTTGCAGAAGTGCAATCCGCGCGCGCGCGCACAGCGTGCTAGCGCGCCGATGCCCTTTTTTTTTTTTTGCCCAAAAAGCAGAAAAAATGCCCAAGAGCTTCCTATAATGTCCAAAACTCTTCTTTATTCAATCAAATATCAAACAATTCACAAAAATGCAATTTGATTTTAGGATTTATTCATCTACTACTAATGAATACAACATACTAACAACCAATCTTTACAAACAAATCAATATGAAATGAAAATCTACCTACAATGGCAACTCAAATCACTTATTAAACAAAACTAAAAGAGGATGGAAAGAGTTTACCATGGTGGGGTGTCTCCCACCTAGCACTTTTAGTTTAAGTCCTTAAGTTGGACATTTTGAGGAGCTTATTGTCATGGTGGCTTATGTTTGTACTCATCCTTGAATCTCCAAGGATCTTTGCCTCTCAATTGGTTGACAGAATATCCAACCGTCTTCACCAAGCTTGGGCAAAGTTCAACCCAAGATATGAGTCCCCATAGTTGGTCTTCATTCAGCGAGCCGGGGTCCCATATCTTATCTTCGCACCCCTCTTCAATTTGATCTTCATACTTTTTCTTTCCGGGTGGTTGACATATAGAATTCTCTTTAGCACACCTAGCCTTCCGTCGAGACCCATGCAAAGTGGTATTCTTCCAATCATCGTTCCTATACCTTGAAGCTTTGACCTTAATGAGCCTAATTCCCAACTCGCAACCACTACACAACTCATTCTTGCTTTTAATTCCACAAAGAGCTCTAAGTTGTCCATCCGTTTCAATCAAACCATATTCAAGCGAGAAAGTAAAGCTTATGGATAAGAATTTTACCCACTTGAATGTTGTGTTGGATGGTGACTCGGGAAGGGAGACCTCCCCACACTTAGACAATGCAAGGTCTACTTCCTTGTGCTCTTCTTTGTGTATTTCCACCTCTTTGCGAGCTTCCTTGATTTCAACCTTTCCCCTTTTATCACATAGCTTGGTGTTGTCTTCAAGAACTTTGATTTCTTGCCTAATGGGAGGTGGTTCAATTTTGGATAGAAATTCATTGATGAATAGATCCATTTCTTGGTCAACCTCTTCATATTCTTCAATTTTGATATACACCATACCAACGTTTTCCTCTTGGTAGCTCTCTTTCTCATTGCTCACCAAGGGTCTGGGAGGTTGTGCACACTCTTTTATACTTTCAACTCCATGTCCAATGGGAGAGGATTCCATTGTAGAGAGAAATGCATTCATGATTGAATCCATCTCTTGATAAGCCTCTTCCAAGTCTCCAACGATGATATGCCTTGGGGGTTGCGCACCTTCTTCAACTTCAATATCAAGCTCCTTGGAAGAGTGCTCCATGAGACTACATTCCCTTGGACTTTCAACATCTCCTAAATCTTCACCCACTTCTTCCTTTTCTTCAATGATTATAGGTTCCTCTAGTTGCTCCAATACAAAATTTGACTCCTCTTTCTCCACCGAATTTTCCAATTTCTCCTTCATACTTTGCTCTTCTTTTGACTTTTCACATGTGGTCACGGAAGTACCTTGAGTATTCAAGCATTGGTGGGCTAAAGTGTGCACCACCTTGGTCAAATTGGTCACAAACTCAAGTGTATCCCGCTTCATGGCTTCTTGTCCTTGGAGTAACAAAGTGAGAAGATCGTCTATTGGGGCTTGGGGTGAATAGGAAGGTTCATTATTTTGGAGGGAGGGTTCATGGTAGGAAGGTGGTTCTTCTTGGTAAAGGTATGGAGATGATGAGTATTGAGGTGGTTCTTGGGAGTAATCTTGATATGGTTGTGGTGATTCTAGAGGTTCTTGCTCATAATGGCCATAAAAATATGGTATGGATGATTGGTTATATGATGGATATGGATCATAGGGTGGTGCTTGGTGATGAAAGGCTTGTGAGAATGGTTGAGGTTCATGTTGAGGATGAGATTCATAGGCATATGATGGTGGTTGTTGAGTGTCACAAAAAGAATCGTCATAGCCGCTAAGTTGGCATGCATTAGGATGGAAATTATACCTATAAGTATCCAGAGGTTGTTGCCAATAGGAGTGATCAATTCCTTGAGGCTCTTCCCATCTTTGTTGGTTCCATCCATGGTACATGTTGCCATTAAAGTCCACATTTCCTACAACGCACTTAGAACCAAACTCAAAGCCAAAGTGGTGAGAATTCATAATGAGAGAACAAAATAAAACTAACAAAAATTAAGAAACAACAAAAGATAAACCTATTCACAATATTCACATATGTACAATAACCAATAACACAACACCATTGCAAATCCCCGGCAACGGCGCCATTTTGATGAACATATTTTTGACGGTTTAGAATTTCACAAATAAAATCTCGTTGAAGTATAGTCTCTAAACCAACAATAATCCTTTCATGCAAAAATTTGTTTGTCACAAGTACAAACCCCTAAAATCTATAAACCGAAGTATTTAAACCTCGGGTCGTCTCTCAAAGGACTTGCAGGGTAGTGTTCTTGTTATTGGTTATGGACTTGTTTATTTTGGGGTTTTGGATGAGGAATGTGAATAGTAAATGGTAGGAAAACTTTATTCACAAAATGGTCTTGGCAAGGTTTGGTTGTCAAGGGTCTTCATCATTATCACTAGCCACAAGTATGGTAGTTGCAAGGATTAATCCCACTTAGTCATCCTTAAATCGATTAACAAAGGAAAGTCAAGTGAGTTATATCAATCCTAGTCCATAAGTCCTAGCTTTCCACTAATTGGATTAATGAAGGCTAGAGTTAATGGCTATCAACTATCAATCAATTGGACACTAGTGACTCAAGAAATCCTAAGTTACCTTCTCAAGCCAAGAACATAAAATTCTAGTCTAACATTCTTCCAAGCATTTAATCAAACACTTGGAAGGCACAAAAGAAAAGTATAGTCAATCACAACAAGAATGAATTCTAACGACAATTGAATGTAAAAAATTAACAACAACAATCAAGGAAATCACAATTATCATGAATTACCTCAAATTGCATTATTGAAAGAAAATAGAGAGAACAAGAGTATCTCAATTACAAAACCTAGAAACAAAATAAGAGAAATTACAACAAGAGAATAGGGATAGAGAGAAGAACCAAAGTGTGGCAATCATCAATTGAAGGTAGAAGTAGAAGGAGACTTGAATTAAACCTAGAACTATGAGATCCTAATCTAACCCTAATTCCTAATCCTAATTCTAGAGAGAAGGGAGAGCTTCTCTCTCTAACTCTAACTATTTCTAAAAGTAAACTATGACTAATGATTAAAGTATATTGATCCCCCTTCAATCCTTGGCTTAAATAGCATCAGAAATGAGTTGGATTGGGCCCACAAGGCTTCTAAAATCGCTGGCCACGTGTTGCATTAAGTGAGTCATGTGCCACCAACGGCGCGTCCGCATACTGTGCGCATGCGCGCCTCTATGCGCGATGCAACTATGGCAAATCTTATATCGTTTCGAAGCCCTGGATGTTAGCTTTCCAACCCAACTGGAACCGCATCATTTGGACCTCTGTAGCTCAAGTTATGGTCAATTAAGTGCGAAGAGGTCAGGCTTGACAGCTTTTTGGTTCCATCATTTCTTCATGAGTTCTCAAACTTTACATGCTTTTTCTTCATTCTCTTAATCCAATCTTTGCCTCCTAAATCTGAAATCACTTAACAAACATATCAAGGCATCTAATAGAATCAAGGTGAATTAAATTTAGCTATTTTAAGTCCTAAAAAGCATGTTTTCACTCTTAAGCACAATTAAGGGAGAAGTTATAAAACCATGCTATTTCATTGAATAAATGTGGGTAAAAGTTGATAAAATCCCCAAAAATCAATACAAGATAAACCCTACAAATGGGGTTTGTCACCATGGCTATGTGATATTTAGATGCTGTAAGGAACGAACTGATATCTTCGTCAGGATGACTTGAAGGAAATAGACTGCTTGAAGATGGATTCTTACATGCGGCTGAAATTTTGAGGACAAAATTTTCTTTTAGGAGGGTAGAATGTAACAACCCTGATTTTCGAGTACATGAGATCTTTTCTGAAAGTACGGATTTCTCCGGAAGATCAGTAAAGGGAACACCTCTGTTATATCATCAAGCATCTCAATCCTCATTATCATTATGTCATCCTTAAGCTAGAACCTCCTCTGAGGCAAGCTCGATAATGCAATCGGGAAGAACCTAGTTTTTGAACCGTATCGGTTGGCAGTTTTGATTCTGATTTTCGTAAATAGTCTCTGTTTGATGAACCGGACTCGATTCATGAGAGAAGAGATATAATATTATAATATTATTATTATATTAGTATTAGAACATGCTTGAATGATATTATAAGGTTACCTGGTCTGTTTTAGTTAAAAATACGAAATCGGTTTAACCGGGTTCACAGTTTACTAGCAATTTAGCAACTTAGCACCAGCACTCTCTGATGACTTTAGCAATGCTAAGGCCTCATTATACATGTTCTATTCTCATAATAAATATGTTACTAGTGTCATTTATGCTAGTAGCTCAGAAAATAATTTTTAGAGATGTTTTTACGAGTGTTCTGATACACCTAGTTTTAGTAGTTGTACACCAGAGATATTTTAATATTATTTTAATCCACCTCCAAGCCAACCAATCACAACTCACCTTACACCCCCAAGACCTCCAAGGCTGTCTCATTTCATCATTTTGGCCGAAATTGAAAGGAGAGAAAAGAGAGAAAACTTCATGAACACTTAATCTTCAAAGCTTGATTTCTTCTGAACCAAAACTCAAATCAAAACTCGGATTTCACCAAAATGATCCTCTCTTCTTCCTCTACATAACCATGTAACTTATCAAGGATGGAAATAAGGTGAGATGGCTGTCTCCCTCCCATTTCAATTCGGTTTTCAAGGAAAACCATGCAAAACATGTGTTTTCTTGATGTTCTTCCTTAGGAATCATGCTTAACTTGACTTGAGGGCCAAGAAACGTGAATTTCCAAAAAGTCTAAGGTGAGATATCTCTTTCTAAAATACTGAGTGAGACTTGGTCAGTTGAGAGTTTTTGGATTTAAAGTTATTCTTGATGTGATTTAGGAGGAAAAAGTGCTTAAGGACCACCTGAAAGTTTAACCGAATTAGGAGCAGCAAAACCAGGTAGGGATTGATGAATTTAATTTTGATTGATTGTGTTTGAGTTGTGTGATTATGATATGGTTTGGCTGTGCTTGAAATTGATGATTTACATGAGTGATTCTTGTTGAAATTTTGGTGAAAATTTGATGAAATTTGATGATATTCAACTTTGAAATTATGTTCTTTATGGCTGCTGGCAAAATGAACCCTAGAGCTTAAATTGAGGTTCAATTTGTGTTAAAATCATGTAGAAAAGATGGGGTTTTAGTGGCTGGGAATTTATTTTGAATTTTGGTAAAAATCAGTTGCTGAAAAGATTGAAAAACAGGTAAAAACAGAGAAAGAATCTGAAGAATTTATGAAGAACATGAAGAACACTTTGAGTGTGGTGAAGAACAATGAAGAACACCTTTTTGATTCATAAAAGGGCAATGAAGTAATTAATTTGGTGTTTGAGGGGTTATATGGTAATTTATGGAAGTTAGGGTGGTAAAAGTAGAAATATTAAAAGTTACGGGTGGTAAAAAGTGAATTTTAAAGGTTAAAAGTAAAAGTAAGTTAATTTTCGAAAATTTAGTATTAAAATAATAAATAATAATAAAATATTAAATAATAATATTTAGTTAAAAATAATATTTTAATAAAAATAATAAAATAATGCGAAAAAGGTACTTTTCTGTAAAAGTTTTAGAAAGACAACTTTAAAGGCAGAATCTCATAATTACCTTCATAAAATACTTAGGGAGTGGTAATAACATGATAGTGAGGCAAAGATAAAGAAAAGATAAAAAGTTAAAGAAAAGATAAAAACCAAAGAGAAGTCTGTAAAGTTTTAATAATAGAAAAACAGACAGAGATTAGTGAACGAACTAATGCAATATAGTTAGTCATTGAGTTGCGACTAGGGTTAGGTATTATATGAAAAGTTAAACTATTTCAGTATAGACTTAATGAACCTATACTTGGGACAGGCATACTATTCATACCGAAATTTACATAAACTTTAAATGCATACGTTAAGCAGAAAAATCAGAGCAGAGTAAAGAAACATAGAGAACAGAGTAACCAGAGAAAAGTAAAGAGATACAGAGAAAAGAGTAATCAAAGCAGAGTAAAAAGACAAAGTGAAAAGAGTAATATGATAAAGAGAAATGGTTTGAGCCAAGATATTGTGAAAGTGAAAGATGTAAAGTTTGTATAGTATGATTGAATAGAGAAAGAAAGAAGTACTGCATAAGAATGTGAAAGTGATGATGAATAACGAGAATGATATTGAATGATGATAATGAGAAAAGAGTAATATAACAAAGAGAATAGAGGATAAGAGTATAAAAATAAAGAGTTAAGCCTTGTGGCATGATATTCTATTACATGTTCATCTGATGCTTTTCTATTGGCCCTAGAGGTCCTGTAGGCCCAAGTTCACCTACAGTAAGTTGTTATTCCTGTAGGCCGAAGTTCACCTGTAGTGAATATCAATTGTGTATCTCAGGGTGTTGCTCCTGTAGGCCGAAGTTCACCTACAGAGAGTTGTGATACCTGTAAGCCGAAGTTCACTTACAGGGGCGCTATTTCTGTAAGCCGAAGGTCACTTACAAAGGTGCTATTTCTGTAGGCCGAAGTTCACCTACAGAAAGTTGTTGTGATTAAACCATTTCTGTAAGACGAAGTTCACTTACAGAGGTGTTATTTCTGTAGGCCGAAGTTCACCTACAAAAAGTTGTTGTGTTGTGTTTAGACTATTCCTGTAAGCCGAAGTTCACTTACGGGAGTGCTATTTCTGTAGGCCGAAGTTCACCTACAGAAAATAAGCCATATCTAGGACTAGTTCCTAGCTAATGTCGGGCTGCAGGGTGTAAACCGACACGTGAGCTCATGGCCTGCATAGGACAGACATGCATCATACTTGGTTGCGCACTTTAACCTAAATACTATGTACGAGACTCCTGTTGTGTGGGTACTTGATGAGGTACCAGAGAGACGTCATATGGCAACGTCTGATCGTGCAGAGGAATAGCAGATGATGATCTATCTTTTGATGACGTTCCACCTGACTTGAGTTGTGAAGACCTAGAACGTACTTTCCCTCGCTTTAGTAGTTTAGAGGGACTAGGTGAGTATAGAGTCTAAGCTAGCCTGGACGCCAGCTTAGGGACTTCTTGAACAGGTCAGGGCCTAGGATGTTGTATGTATATATATGTATACAGTTATTATCTAGCTATATCTAGGGGTGTTCTAACTAAAAGTCTATACTCTAATAAAGCCTGAATCACTGAATGTTGTTGACTACCTGTGATATATTTATGTGTGGTTGTTTATAATTGTTTTATCTGTTATCAGTTCTGAATTGATTATGAATGATTCTGTTTATTAATTCAAACGTTTTCAAAAAAAAAAGTACCTCGCAAACTAACTACGCTTTTAACAACGAATCAGGCTCATATAATAAACAATAGATAATAATTAGGATGACAAATTGGTAGCACTCAATTTCCGGTATGTCCTAGGCGTACTGAAAATTGGGTCATTACATACACCACCATGCCTAGAGGGATCAAGAGGGCATACTTAAATGATGAGGCTCGCTTATGGCACCAGATCTTGAGTAATTATGTGATGCCGAGTACTCACGAGACGGAGATCCCAGCTGCTATGATCACCCTCCTATGGTGTGTGCTGGAGGGTAAGGACCTTTATCTACCACGCTTTATCCGGCATTTTATGGCCAGGGTCCATGTCCGAGGCACCCTCCCTTTTCCATACCTGGTTACACAGCTAGGCCGTCGAGCTGACGTGCCATGGGAGGATGCCGATGAGAGACCACCAGCGGCGGACTGCAGGAAGATCATTCCTCACAGCAGGAACTTACTAGCTTTGGGCTACAGACCACCACCCTTCACTGCTACTGATGAGACAGCCCCACCATCTGCTGGACCCTCTTCATCCACAGTTGCCCTTGCTGCCCCTGCTGCCACCACTGCACCTCCACCTGCCTCTGAGCCCGTATACCACCTCGTGCACCGCCTATTCCGACAGCTTGATCAGATGGAGCGCCGTAACCGGCGCCGGTCTGAGAGATTGGAGCGTCGCAGCCAGCGACGCTATTCGCATCTGAAGCTGATGATCCAACAGGGTGGTGACATCCCCTCTGAGCCCGACACACCATCAGAGCCATTAGAGGAGGAGGAGGATGAGCACGAGGAGGAGACTCACTTCTAGGAGGAGACCCATCAGCAGGCTGCCCCACATCAGGAGGTTATGCATCAGATAGAGGCTGCAGATCCGGAGATCCTGATCCAGTCAGCACCGCCTCTACAGCAGCCAGACCCTCAGCCCACCACCACCACAGAGCCTCCAGCTACCATCCCTACCAGTGATGACACCCCTTCACACCCGGCTTGACTGAGCATCAGGGACGATGCTTCATTTTAAGTGTGGGGAGGTCACCATCTCTGGCGTTTTATTTTGGTGAACCACTACATCTCTTTTTCTTTTATTTTGGATATTTTTCTGTATTTTTCTTTTTTTTTTTTCTGAGTATTTATACATTGCTGCTTTTATGTATTTTTACTCTATTTCTGCATTTTTCATTTTTAGTTCATATTTTTAGTTATTTAGTTTAGTTTGCAATTCTGACTTATTAGTGGATTAATTAGTATAGTTTACCCTTTTTAGCATAAGATAGCATAGTTAAATTGAAAAATATAAAAAGGAAGTAAGCTAGGAAATTGAACATAACAGATTTAAATCCATAAACCTTGTATATATAGCATTACATCATATAGTTAAGCTGACAACATTTCATCAAGGAGGAACATTAAAACTTTAAAGGCTACCCTAAATAATTTTTTTTTATGAGAATAATGGGAATTTTTAACTAAACCTGCATAACATATATGAAGGATATATGATGCTTGAGTTAGAGAACACACAGCCTGTGAGTATTGAGCTTAATTATATGGTTGCATTCAAACCATAATTTCATTTCTGTGTGTTTCATTTCTTTTTATTCTGATGTTCTTTACTTTGCTTTAATCTATATGTCCAATTATAGAATATAGATACATACCAAAAGAATGATTAAGGCCATCATTTGATTTTAGCTCACTTACCCCAAAATAACCTACCTTTCACATCACCCTTGTTAGCCCCCTTGAGCCTTTAAAATCCCCTTTATTCTATTTTAGCCACACTACTAGCTTTAAGCAGAAAAATAAAATAAAATCCCAAGTTGAATCCTTGGTTAGCTTAAGATAGAAAATTATGAATAGATTAAAATGTGGGAAACCTATTGGGAACATGGATGATAGAAACAAAAGGTAGAAAAGTTGAAAGAAATAAAATAATTCAGAAAATTTGGGAAGCATGCTCATGAGAAATCAAAGTGATCAATTACCATGTGCATTAAAAAAAAAGTTATTTTCAGCATTTAATAAAAGGGAATACAAAAGAATTCCCCAATGCAAAATAAAAGCAATGCACATGGGATAAAAACAAAAATTGAAACATGAGCATGTGACAACAAGTGGGATAATATGGGAGAATTGGTAAAGAAGCTTATTCTACTAAATATGTATGTTAGGTGAGATCTTAGTCTAATTAAGGATTCACTTATTAGCTCACTTAGCTTTATACATATATCCTTACCTTTACCTTGACCCCATTACAACCTTAATTAAAGACCTCATGACTTTTGGTATGACTGTACTCTATAATTGTTGATTGGTTAGATGAAGAACAAAGTTATAGAAAGTAAGAATAAAAAGAAAAGTAGAGTGAATAAATCCAATAAACACTGAATGACTAGAGGGTAAACACAAAATCCAGTGAGGGTTCAATAACTCATCAACATATATCTATGCTTAATTTACTAATTGTTTTGCAAGTTTGTACAATATTTTTTTATTTCCCATCTCATTTGCTAAAATGCTTTATTATTTAAGGGATAGCTATATATATATATATATATATATATGACTCCTTGAGAATGTGAATTAATTTGACTACATGTAAGCTTTATATATGAGTGGATAAATCGGAATTGCATGACTCAATTAGGTAGATGCATTTAGAATAGGTTGCATTGCATAACATTCCACCACTTTAACCTTACCTTATTCTTTGCCTTGGATTTAGCATGAGGACATGCTATTGTTTAAGTGTGGGGAGGTTGATAAACCCATATTTCATGAGTTATTTTGTGCTTAGTTTGAGTGATTTATTTAATCCTTCACCCACTTATTCATATTAATTGCATGGTTTTACTTTCCCTTCCTTATTATGTGATGTATGTGAAAAACATGTTTCCTAAGCTTTAATATTAATTATTTTAATTACCTTTATTTCCATTCGATGCCGTGATTAGTGTGTTGAGTAGTTTCAGATTTTCTAAGGCAGAATGACTTAAAGGATGGAAAAGGAAACATACAAAAATGAAAGGAAAGCACAAAACGGAACTTCTGAAGAAACTGGCATCTACGCGATCGCATGGACGAAGCGATCGCGTGCCAAGCACGAATCAGCAGCGACGCGGCCGCATGATTGACGCGACCGCGCGCCTTAAGCAGAACGCACATGACGCGGTCGCATGACTGACGAGACCGCGTTGCAAGGAAATGCTCCAAATGACGTGACCGCGTGACCCACGCGGACACGTGACAGAGGCCACGCACCAGAAATTTGAGAAAACTCTCATAGCAAATTCTGAAGCCCTTTTTGGTCCAAATCCAAGTCCAGAAGGCATAGTCCAGAGGTTATGAAGTGGGAGAATGCATCGATTCAGGGAGAGCTCGCCAATTTTCACTTTCCATGATTTAGATTTAGTTTGAGAGAGATTCTCTCCTCTCTCTCTTAGGATTAGGATTTAGGATTTAGGAGTTCTCTTAGTTTGTAAGAGTGACTCTCGATCCAGGTTTAATATTTACTTTAATGCTTTTATTCGTACCTATAAATGTTGCCAACTTGACTTATGAACCCTTTCCATGTTATGATTTGAATTAATGATTATTTGAGGTATTTCAGTTATTGATTGATTTCTCCTTAATTTGTGTTACCATTGTTTCCAATCTGAAGATATTCTATTCCAGCAATTTACTTTTTCCCTTTTGGTCTTGGTTAAGAAATCAGTAACTCAACATTATTAAACTCAGCATAATTGATAATCGTTATCTTGCTAATTGAACTGAACTTCAATAATCCCAACTTTTTCTTAGGAAATAAATAGGATTCGAAGGTCAAACTAATTAGTCCCTTGACTTTTCTTTGCTTTAGTAAAGGTTAACTAAGTGGAATTTAGATTCAACTTTCATTATTGTTGAGAGAGATAACTAAGTTGGACTTCCAATTTCTCTTACCTTGCCAAAAGTTGCTTTACATTATTTATTTATTTTAATTGCCATTCACTTTACTTGTCATTCAATTCACTTGCTTCTCACCTTCTAAGCCCCGATTACAACCTTTATAGCTAATAATAAGAACATACTTCCTTGCAGTTCCTTGAGAAGACGACCCGAGGTTTGAATACTCGGTTAACAATTTTTAAGGGGTTTGTTACTTGTGACAACCAAAACATTTGTATGAAAGGACTTTTGAAGGTTTAGAAACTATACTTGCAATGAGGATTTATCCGCATATTTCTAGACAACGAAAAAGTCCTCTCATCAAGCGTTCACCCACAACGAATGCTACGTTCAGTCTGAGTGAACGCTTGTGATAATTTCAGAGTGGGATTTTAATTTAGTCATCGACGCGCATGCGTACATGCCGCGCACGTGTTGATGTAATGATAGTGGTAGATTGGTTCACACGCGTACAAGACGCTGGAGCGCAGAAGTGACATTTCTGGCTCAATTAAATCTAATTAAAGCCCATTGAAGCTCCAAAGCAAGCAGAGCCCATTGATCATCACTCAAAGGCACAAGGATCATCTCGAACAGGAATTTTGCATTTAATTGTAATTTGTTTTCAATTTCAATGTCATTTTCATTTTGTAAAGCCTATATAAAGACATTAGTTTCATTGTAAAAGACACATCACATAGTAGGAGTAGGATTAGAATAGGAAGCTCAGGCTAGAGAATTAGAGACTCCAGATCTCTCTTGGAGGATTAGAGACTCCAGAGAGCTTAGTATAGTTGATACAACTTTTACATTTTAGTTATATTGAATATAGTTTATGCAATTTCATCTTTTGCAACTTTGCTACAATTTCCTTTTCTGCAATTTTAACATTCTGTTCCTCTGCAATTTACATTTGAATTTGCTGTGAGCTTGATTTACATTTTCTGCAAATTTACATCTTCTGCAATTGTTCTGAATTCTGATCTACAGCTTCATTTAATTTCCCATCACCCAATTCCCTTTACATTTCCTGCAATCTATATTTCTTGCTCTTTAAGGTTCTGTCAATTTACTTCCTGCAAGTTAGATCTGATGCAATTTACTTTCCATGTCATTTAAGCTTCACTGTAATTTATATTCTGCACTTTATATTTCCAGCAATTTACATTTAGTTGTCCAATTTTCACCAAATTCATCACTGTCTGCTTGACTAAACTGATAACCCACTAAAGTTGCTTGATCCATCAATCCCTGTGGGATCAACCTCACTCTTGTGAGTTATTACTACTTGATGCGACCCGGTACACTGACTGATGAGTTTTCTGTGTAAATCTAATTTTCACACATCATGTATTACTTGGTACGACCTGGTGCACTTGTTGGTTAGTTTGTGGTTATAAATTCCACACCACTTACCACCTCATAGGCAACCACCTCAACCCAACCAATCAGAAGCACCTCAAATCACCTATCCTTCCCCTTCCTCCAATCAAGACGAGACACTCCGGTCCATACTTCAAGGGGAAAAAGAACTCTAAAACACACTTACCTCTAGCCTTACCGGCCTTACTTCTACCCTCCAAGCCCTCATTGCTCGCATGGAACCACCGTCTAACTCCACTCCTCAAGCTTCAAGTTCTAGTGCCATACCCTCTCAACTTCTATCCAACCCCAAAGGTTGCATCAATGCCATAACCTTGAGGTCCGGAACTCAATTGAAAGAGAGGAGTTCAAAGGCACCTAGCCCAATGACAGTTACTCAAGAGGAGGATGTGGTTGAGATAGACGGAATTGAAGAGGAGGATGAAACACAAGAGGTAGTTGAAGAAGAAGTCCCTCAACCAAGGAGTGAAGTCTCTAGAGATGAGCAAGTCTTGGAGGAAGTTGCTCAACCAATTCCATTTCCGACAATCGCAAGAAAGACCAAGAAGCGTGTAGAGCTTGACCCTAAAATAGTTGAGATGTTCAAAAAAGTTGAAGTAACTATCCCTCTCTTTAATGCTATCCATCAAGTGCCTAAATATGCAAAGTTTCTTAAGGATTTGTGTATGAACAAAGATAGAATCCATGAGTTAGAAACCATTCCATTGGGGAGTTATATTTCGGCCTTAATGGGAGCAATACTGGAAAAGTGTAGTGATCCGGGCCCTTGCCTAGTCTCTTGCACCATAGATGGAGTTCAATTCATTGATTGTATATGTGATCTTGGTGCATGCGTTAGAATTATGCCTCTTTCCGTTTATCATATATTGAAGCTCCCACCGCTGAAGCGGTCGGCGGCTAGGTTTGTCTTGGCGGATGTAACAACCCTAGTTTTTGAAATTCAAATAATTAGTTATGTGTGATTTATTTTATTTGTTCATAATTTTATTTTAAGAAAATAATTTTACTAAAGGTAATTAAATGGAGTTCCATGATAACTGAAGTTTAAATTAATTAGAATCCTTATATAATCTTTATTAGATATTTGGTATGATTGAAATTATAATTTTGATAATTGAACAATAAGAAGAATTGTATAATTAATTTAAATAAATTCTATTTTGATTGAATTATGTTATTAATTTGAACTCTCATAAATTATTTTATTAGAAATGATTAGATTGATATTTATAAATACTTTAAGTATAAGTCAATTAATATTTGTGTACAATTTTTATTATAATTAGTTATTTTATAAATTGAAATTAAAGTTTTGGTAATAGAAAAATAATGAAAAGTGATATCATTTAATTTGAAGAATTAATATTTTTAGCTTAAACTACATTTTATAAAATGTGATTAATATGTTCATTTTATAATGTAAATTAGAAATAATTGATTGAACTTAGCAATATGTTGATAAATAATGTTCCTAAATATTTTTAATAGAGTATATTTGATTTTAAAATTACTCTACCCTCCAATTTTATCAAAATATCTATTCATATTTGTCCATATTCTTTTATAAAATTCCTAATTTCTTAACCTAATTCCCAAATTAAATCAGAAACCCTAATTCCCAAATTTGGAAACATAACCCTAATTTTCCCCCTTTTCCCCAGCCCTGAAGCACGTAGCCCCCACCCCCTTTTCTTCCTAAACACAATACACACACAAAACGGAGAAAGAAACGCAGAGATGGAGAGGAAGAAGAGAAGGAGAAGGGTGTGGCACCGCTGGCTGGGTACCGCCGCCGTCCATCTCATCATTGCGCCGTGCACGTCGAGCCCGTCCCGTCGCTGACATCGCCGAAAGGAGAGCGACCACCATGAGGAGCCACTGCCGTCCTTGCTCGTCATCTCCCTTGGAGCTGTCGCCGTCGAGGACCAGCGGAGAGAGAGAACGTGCGACGTTCAGGAAGGAGGACATTAGTCAGTGACGCAAGGAGGAGTGCGACCCATTGCATGAAGTTGTGCCACCGTGCCTTCTGTCGCCGTCTTGCCTTGGTGCCGTCGAAGGAGCCGCCGCTGGAGGAGGAGGGTTCGCTGGATTCTGCTATCACCAACATCGCGGAATACACGTAGAGTAGAGGAAGAAAGGATCTTCACCGCGCCAGGTTGTCGTGCTGTGATCAGAAGCTGTTGCCGTCAGAAAGCCCATCTGCGGTGAGAGAGAGAGTTCACGAAGGTTGGAACCATTGTCCTTTTCTCAGCCACTGTTTCTACTACTGTTTACGTTGGTTCAGCCATTACCGCCATTGGAGCTGCCAGAGCCACTTTGGTTGCTGCCTAGGAAACAAAATGAGTGTTGGAATTGCTAACGGAGCTGCTGTGTTTGGCAATTTTCGTGAGTTTTGACATTGAGGTAGGGGATTTATTTCAAAATTAACAGTTTTAACTTATGAATACCAATGAGGTTTAGTGAGTAATTGCGAATAATTCATAAATATGATTAATTGATAGGAATAAGCTTGGTTTGAGGTTGTGAAATTTGGATTAAGTTTGGTATTGAGATGATATTCTGGTGTTTCAATTAGTTTATTGAGTTTAGGTTATGGCTGTGAATGTCACTGGGATTTGTTATTGTGAGTAATTAATTTGACAAGGTTAATTTTGGTTAATGGTGTGACTGATATTGGTTTTCTAATTTTGATGGATTTATTGAAAATTCTGATCTATGTGACATTGCTGAATTGGTTGAAATGTGGCTGTGAATGGTGATTCATTTGATAATACTTGTTAAATTGAAATTTGATGAGTTAACTATTGAAAAGTTTTCGTACTGATAATTGATGAACCGAGTTGGATTTCTGTTTGGTTTGGGATTATTGTAATGATGGTTTGAGTTGTGGCTATATTTTGATTATTAAGAATAAGCGTTTGTTGTTGATTTTAATAATCTAATATGTCAGAATGGCTGTGAAATTGACTTGTGACTGGTTGGAATTGGTTTTGATGCTTGTTAATGTTGATTCGTGATTAATTAGAGTTATGTTTGAGAATTGCTAAAAGATTGAAGTTTGATTACCGAATTATTCTCTTGAAATATGACTTTTAAAACAAAATAGTTACTTTGTTAACAAGTAAATGACTTTAAATTATGGAAGGCTGATTTTTGGGATTACTGGTTGACTGAGTTTAATTTTGAAAGGATTCTATGATATGTTAAAAATAGTTATAAATTGATGAGATGGAAGTGGGATAGACGGATTATGTGGAAATTACGGATTATGATTTAATTGTTGATTATTGCGAATTATGAATTTCTGATTGATTGAGAATCTCCTGTTGTGATAATTGATGAGAAATGTTTGATGAGATGTTGAAAAGAGGGAACTCGTAAGGGTGGCTAGGTTCGAATTTTAGGGGAGGTGCTGTCAAAATTTTATAAAATCTGAGGTTTTGTCTGAGATGTTGTTTTAAAAGAGTAGGATTTGGAAAATTATATTATTTGGTATTTATTTACTAAGAAAAGAAATAAATTATGTTTTTTAGTTTTATTCATTGAAAAAAATATTATGTTTAAGCTGGATTTATTACAAAAAAGATTCCGTTTTGAGTTGATTTATCAAGAATAGAAAGAATTATGTTTTTAGTTTAATTTAATATGAAAAGAGTTATGTTTTAGGTTTGAAATAAAGGATTATCTTTTTAGAAGTTTGGTGAAATAATAATATTTGAATTTGAATAGTAAAGAGAGATGATTTTTGAATATTTGGGAAGTTAGTAAACTTGAGAAAGAGTTTTACTTGATTACTTCTAATGAGAGGTTATGTTTTGAAAGGTGTTTAATGAAATTAAAATAAATGATTTTCTTGAGTCTTTTGATAGAGAACTAAACTGAAAAATAGTTTTAAAATTGGCTTAACTAAAGATTGCCAAAGCAGAGATTATGAACTGAATTGATGATTAAGATTTTTATGAACGAATACTTGAGAAAGTTAAGAAAGGTTTTAGAAAATGTGTTAAGGATTTAAAGGAAAAAAAGAGAATGGAGAATTGATATACGGAGTGTTGAGATTTAGAAAGAATAGTAAATAAATGATAAAAGGCTGGAAAACCCCACGAACTGTTAGTTGTTTAACTACGGGGAAGACCCACGAGTTGATGATTTGTTAAATTCGGGAAGTACCCACGAACTGAATGATCATTGATCTCGGGAAAACCTATAAATTTTTATTTGTTTTAAATGCGGGAAAACCTACGAATTGATAATCATTGATTACGAGAATAACCCACTAACTGTTATATGTTGATCTCGGGTATAACCCACGAACTGAGGGTCATTGTATTGTTGCGTATTGATCTCGGGTATAACCCACGAACTGAGGATCATGTTTGTTGTTGTATGTTGATCTCGGGGAAACCCACGAACTGAGGATCATTGTTTTGTTTGTGAATTAATCTCGGGGACGCCCATGAACAGAGGATCACTGTTTCCCCTTGTGCGTATATTATGGGGTCGGGCTTTGCGCCGACTGTCGGTAGTCACGAAGTAGTGGTATTCTTACCACCGACACATATGCACTAAGGACACAAAGGGAAGTCATATCTGGGACTTATTCCTAGGTAATGTCGGGATGCAGGCTGTAAACCGACATGTGAGCTCATGGCCTGCTTAGGACAGACATGCATCATATTGGTTGTGCATTTATATTTGGTTGTGTTTGCTTGTATTACTTCTCTGTGATTGTGTTGTTTGTTTTATTGTGATTTGTTTGTGTGTTGAATTGAGTTTCTTACTTGTGCTAATAGTCTGTGAATGGATAGAGATGGTTAATAACTGTTTGTTGTGACTGCGAATCAATTATGTGGCTAAAAGATATTTAATATGACAAATTTTATGATTGAGATCTGTTTTGGGTTTAGGAATTTAAAGAAAGTAATTATTTATCTAAAGTAATATTAAAAAGTATTTCAAAGGGTTTGGCAAAGATGGTTTATTAAGCAAAGTTAATTATTTGCATGTTGACGAATAGGATTTTTGCTAGTAAAGAATTTTAATAAAACAGTCGCGTTGTAGATATAGTTACTAAACCAACAGAAATCCCTTCGTACAAACGTTTTGGTTGTCATGAGTAACAAACCCTTTTATAAATTGATAACCGAAGTCTTCAAACCTCGGGTCGTCTTCTCAAGGAATTGCAGGGAGGTGTGTTCTTATTATTGGTTGAGTCTTGTAAATTAGGGGTTTTAGAAAGTAAGGGAGCAGTATGTTGCATAAGAAGAATAAAATAAATAAATAACTGTAAAATAAACTCTTGGCAAGGTATGAGAAATTGGAGGTCCTATCCTAGTTATCCTTATCAGGTGTGAAGAGAATTGGGTTTTAATCCCACTTGGTCAGCCTTTACTAAGCAAAGGAAGGTTGAGTGGACTGATTGGCTTAATTCTCAAGTCCTAGTCAACTCCTGTGGAGAGACTAGCCTTAGAGCAATCCTAGCTCAAGCAGAATCTGCCAATTTCAATCACTTACTGAGTTTGATAACTCAAGTATTACCAATCATTTGACCAAAGCCAAAAGGGAGAAAAAAATATCTAAATTAAATTGAAAGCAATCTTAAACAGAGAAAAGAAATCATAAATTTGAAATACCTCAAATAACATTAATTAAGAAAATTATATGTAACATGGAAGAGTTCATAAATTAAATTGGAAAAATAAATAAAAATAAAGAACCTGGGATTGAGAGCCACTCCTAAAACTAAGAGAAATCCTAAATCCTAATCCTAAGAGAGGAGAGAACCTCTCTCTCTAAAAACTACATCTACTCCTAAAATTATGAATATGAGAGCATGATTATGAATGGATGCATTCCCCCACTTTATAGCCTCTAATCTGTGTTTTCTGGGCCACAAACTGGGTCGAAAACAGCCCAGAATTCGCTGGTTGCGAATTCAAACACGCTGATTTTCGTCACTGCGATGCGGCCGCATGGGTCACGCGGTCGCGTCACCTAGCGTCAGGGAAACTATGGCATATTATATATGAAATCAAAGCCCCGGACGTTAGATTTCCAACGCAACTAGAACCGCGTCGTTTGGACCTCTGTAGCTAAAGTTATAGTCGTTTGAGTGCAAAAAGGTCAGGCTAGACAGCTTAGCAATTTCTCCAGCTTCTTGTATTCCTTCCACTTTTGCATACTTCCTTTCCATCTTCTGAGCCATTCCTGCCCTATAATCTCTAAAATCACTTAACACACATATCAAGGCATCTAATGGTGATAAGAGAGGATTAATATTAGAAATTATAAGTCCAAAGAAGCATGTTTTCAATCAAAGCACATAATTAGGAAAGCAAATGTAAAACCATGCAAATAGTATGAATAAGTGGGTAAAGAGTTGATAGAAACCACTCAAATGAGCACAAGATAAACCATGAAATAGAGGTTTATCACATGTTAATCATTACTTTTACGGCATTCCCATTTCCTACTGAGAACGTGTGGTTTGTTCTCACCCCAAAATCTTCCACCCTTTCAGTGACACAGGTTCGAAGACTCGGTTTGAAGCTGCGGGTGATTATAGAATTTACTTATGAGTTAAGTTACTTTCATAGAGTTCCCTCGTCCTTATTACCTTAGTTTTTATTTTATATAGAGGGATAGGAGTTGTACCTGAGTTTTATTTAAATTCTTTTGTATATTATTATTTAATATTACTAATTATGTGATTATTATTACTTTGAAATGTTTGATACATGATTTTGATAATAAAAACAAATTTTTTCTAGAATTTTCTATAAAACTGAATCGCGATATTGAACTAAAGGCTCAATAGTAAATAGTTAATAAAGGAAAACAGGTTAGTAACGCCTTACTTTCGGTACGATCATGACGTTCTGGAAGTTGGGTCGTTACAGCGGACAAGAGTATCATAACTGTTACGGGTATTATGGAACATGTGTTGGTAAACATAAAGGGTTTGGTATTTCCGATTGATTTTCATATCCTTGAGATGGCACCTAGTGAATCGAAAAGGACATCATCTATCCTACTTGGGAGGCTGGTGCACGAAATTGTGATTTCAATGGCGCCAACAACTTGGTACGCACAATTGTAATCTCAACTCTTTTTCACAACTTCGCACAACTAACCAGCAAGTGCACTAGGTCATCCAAGTAATAAACCTTACGTGAGTAAGGGTCGATCCCAAGGAGATTGTCGGATCAAAGCAAGCTATGGTCATCCTTGTAAATCTCAGTTAGGTGGATTCAAATAGTTATGAAGTTTTGATAATTAAAATATAAATAAAATATAAAATAGGATAGAGATACTTATGTAATTCAATGGTGGGAATTTCAGATAAGCGTCTGGAGAAGCTTTGTTGCTTCTAAACTTCTACTTTACTACTGCCTTCTTCCAACCATGCGTTACCTCCTTCCATGGCAAGCTGTATGATCCTCTCGGATGAAAACAAATCCATATGCGCTGTCACCGCACGGCTAATCATTTGTCGGTTCTTGCTAGTGTCGGAATTGGACCATTGTCCTTTTGCACACTGTCACTTGTGCCCCACATTCACAGGTTTGAAGCTCGTCACAGTCATCCCTTCCCAGATCCTACTCGGAATACCACAGACAAGGTTTAGACTTTCTGGATCATGGATCCTACTCGGAATACCACAGACAAGGTTTAGACTTTTCGGATCCCAGGAATGACTGCCAATAATTCTAGCCTATACCACGAAGGTTTTAATCTTAGATTAGAAACCCAAGAGAATATACTCTAGCTGTCATCCAATGACTACGTTGAACATCATGTAGATCGCTTTGTGGTTGTTAGGCACGCGACCTTGGCTTAGCGAGTAACGAAGATTGGGTGATTGTCATGGGTCACCCCTTCATTCTGACTTAAGTAAATTAAGTACGAGAGTATATCTTGGAGAAGAAGTAAGCGTGAATTGAATAGAAAAACAGTAGTAATTGCATTATGTCATGAAGAACAGCAGAGCTCCACACCTTAATCTATGAGGTGTAGAAACTCCACCGTAGAAAATACATAAGTGAAAGGTCTAGGCATGGCCGTGAGGCCAGCCTCCAAATGTGTACATACAAGTTCCAAAGATAAAAGATCAAAAGATCAAAAGATGCAAAATAAGTCTCTAAAAGTAGTTTTTATACTAAACTAGTAGCCTAGGGTTACAGAAAATGAGTAACTAAGTGTAGATAGTTCAGAAATCCACTTCCGGGGCCCACTTGGTTTGTGCTTGGGCTGAGAATTGAAGATTTTTTGTGCTTAGGTTTTTTCTGGAGTTAAACGCCAGCTTTGGTGCCAGTTTGGGCGTTTAACTCAAATTCTGGTGCCAGTTTGGGCGTTTTACGCCAAGATGTTTTAGACTATATTTGGACGCCAGTTTGAGACATCAAATCTCGGGCAAAGTATGGACTAGTATATATTGCTGGAAAGCCCAGGATGTCTACTTTCTAACGCAATTGACGGTGTGCCAATTGGGCTTCTGTAGCTCCATAAAATCTACTTCGAGTGCAGGGAGGTCAGAACCCAACAGCATCTGCAGTCCTTTTTCAGCCTCTGAATCAGATTTTTGCTCAGGTCCCTCAATTTCAGCCAGAAAATACCTGAAATCACAGAAAAATACACAAACTCATAGTAAAGTCCAGAAATATGATTTTTGAATAAAAAATAATAAAAATATAATAAAAAGTAATTAAAACATACTAAAAACTATGTAAAAACAATGCCAAAAAAGGGTATAAATTATCCGCTCATCACAACACCAAACTTAAATTGTTGCTTGTCCCCAAGCAACTAAAAACAAAATAGGATAAAAAGAAGAGAATATACAATGAATTCCAAACTTATCAATGAAGATTAGCTTCAATTAGATGAGCGGGACTTGTAGCCTTTTTGCTTTTGAACCGTTTTGGCATCTCACTTTATCCTTTGAAGTTCAGAATGATTGGCATCTATAGGAACTCAGAATTCAGATAGTGTTATTGATTCTCCTAGTTTAGTATGTTGACTCTTGAACACAGTTACTTTATGAGTCTTGGCAGTGACCCTAAGCATTTTGTTTTCCAGTATTACCACCGGATACATAAATGCCACAGACACATAACTGGGTGAACCTTTTCAGATTGTGACCCAGATTTGCTAAAGTCCCCAGTTAGAGGTGTCCAGAGCTCTTAAGTACACTCGTTTTGCTTTGGACTACGACTTTAACCGCTCAGTCTCAAGCTTTTCACTTGACACCTTCACGCCACAAGCACATGGTTAGGGACAGCTTGGTTTAGCCGCTTAGGCCAGGATTTTATTCCTATTGGCCCTCCTATCCATTAATGCTCAAAGCCTTGGATCCTTTTTCTACCCTTGCCTTTTGGTTTAAAGGTTACTGGCTTTTTCTTCTTGCTTTTTCTTTTTCTTTCTTTTATTTTTTTTTCTTTATTTTTTTCGCCATTTTTTTTGCAAGCTTTTTCTATTCACTGCTTTTTCTTGCTTCAAGAATCAATTTTATGATTTTTTAGATTATCAATAACATTTCTCCTTTTTCTTTATTCTTTCAAGAGCCAACAATTTTAACATTCATAAACAAAAAATTCAAAAATATGCATTGTTCAAGCATTCATTCAGAAAACAAAAGGTGTTGCCACCACATCAAAATAATTAAACTAATTTCAAGATAGAATTCGAAATCATGTACTTCTTGTTCTTTTGCAATTAAAAATATTTTTTATTTAAGAAAGGTGATGGATTCATAGGACATTCATAGCTTTAGGACATAGACACTAGACACTAATGATCATGTAATAAAGACACAAATATAGACAAAACATAAAGCATAGGAAACGAAAAATAGAAAATAAAGAACAAGGAAATTAAAGAATGGGTCCACCTTAGGGATGGCAGCTAGTTCTTCCTTTTGAAGATCTTATGGAGTGCTTGAGCTCCTCGATGTCTCTTCCTTGCCTTTGTTGTTCCTCCCTCATAGCACTTTGGTCTTCTCTAATTTCATGGAGGAGGATGGAATGCTCTTGGTGTTCCACCCTTAGTTGTCCCATGTTGGAACTTAATTCTCCTAGGGAGGTGTTGATTTGCTCCCAATAGTTTTGTGGAGGAAAGTGCATCCCTTGAGGCATCTCAGGGATTTCATGATGAGGAATTTTCTCATGCTCTTGTTGAGGTCCATGAGTGGGCTCTCTTGTTTGCTCTATCCTTTTCTTAGTGATGGGCTTGTCCTCTTCAATGAGGATGTCTCCCTCTATGACAATTTCAGCTGAATTGCATAGGTGACAAATGAGATGAGGGAAGGCTAACCTTGCCAAAGTGGAAGGCTTATCCGCCACCTTGTAGAGTTCTAGGGATATGATCTCATGAACTTCTACTTCCTCTCCATTCATGATGCTATGGATCATGATGGCCCGGTCTAGTGTAACTTCAGACCGGTTGCTTGTAAGGATAATAGAGCGTTGGATGAACTCCAACCATCCCCTAGCCACGGGCTTGAGGTCAAGCCTTCTTAGTTGAACCAGCTTGCCTCTTGAATCTCTCTTCCATTGAGCGCCTTCCATACAAATGTCCATAAGGACTTGGTCCAATCTTTGATCAAAGTTGACCCTTTTAGTGAAAGGGTGAGGATCTCCTTGCATCATTGGCAAGTTGAATGCTAACCTCACATTTTCTGGACTAAAATCCAAGTAGTTCCCCCGAACCATTGTGAGCCAATTCTTTGGATTCGGGTTCACACTTTGGTCATGGTTCTTAGTGATCCATGCATTGGCATAGAACTCTTGAACTATTAAGATCCCGACTTGTTGAATAGGGTTGGTGAGGATTTCCCAACCTCTTCTTTGAACTTCATGTCAGATCTCTGGATATTCACTCTTTTGAGCTTAAAGGGGACTTGGGGTCACCTTTTTTTTGCCACAACTTCATTGAAGTGGCCTTGATGGACCTTTGAGATGAATCTCTCCATCTTCCATGACTCGGAGGTGGAAGCAATTGCCTTCTCTTTCCTCTTTCTAGAGGTTTCTCCGGCCTTAGGTGCCATTGATGGTTATGGAAAAATAAAAAGCTTTAGCATTTCCCACAGCAAACTTAGAATGGTTTCTCGTCCTCGAGCAAAAAAAGAAAGAAATGAGTAGAAGAAGAAGAAATAGAGGAGACGGAGATGTGTGGTGGTTTCAGCCAAGGTGGGTTTTAGTGTGTATGTTGTGTGAAATTGAAGGTAGTGAGGAGGGGTATTTATAGGGTAAGGGAGAGAGGGGTTTCGGTCATGAAGGGGAGGGTTTGGGAGGGAAATGGTTTGAATTTGAATGGTGAGGTAGGTGGGGTTTAATGATGGATGGATGTGAGTGATGAAGAGGATATGGGGAAGAGGGTAAGATTTGATAGGTAAAGGGTATTTAGGGAAGAGGTATTGAGGTGATTGGTCAATGGTGTTTGGGGAAAAGTGTTATGGAAAGGTGTGAAGAGGAGAGAAGAAGAAGTGGTGTAGGTGGGGATCCTGTGGGGTCCACAGATCCTGAGGTGTCAAGGAATTTGAGTCCCTGCACCATTCTGGTGTTCAAATGCCCATTCTGTGCCAATTCTGGCGTTTAATGCCAACTCTGCTACATTTCATGGCGTTAAACGCCTGCCCTGCTACCTTTCCTGGCGTTAAATGCCAGTCTGCTGCCCATTTCTGGCATTAAACGCCAGCCAAATGCCCATTTCTGGCGTTTAACGCCAGCCTGTGCCAGACAGCCCTTTCTGGTGTTAAACGCCCAGAATGCTGCCAGGCTGGGCGTTAAACGCCCATTCTGCTATCCTTACTGGTGTTTAAATGCCAGTAAGTCTGTCCTCCAAGGTGTGCTATTTTTAATGTTGTTTTTCATTCTATTTTTGAATTTTTTGTTGTTTTTGTGACTTCACATGATCATCAAGCTAAAGAAAACATAAAATAACAATGGGAAACAAATAAATATAATTAATTAACATTGGGTTGCCTCCCAATAAGCGCTTCTTTAATGTCAGTAGCTTGACAGTAAAGCTTTTAGAGAGCTTCACAGAGACTCAGAGCTTGATGTTGGCCTCCCAACACCAAACTTAGAATTTGAGTGTGGGGGCTCTGTTTGGCTCTGTGTTGAGAGAAGCTTTTCATGCTTCCTCTCCATGGTTACAGAAGAAGATCCTTGAGCCTTAAACACAAGGTAGTCCTCATTCACTTGAAGAACTAACTTTCCTCTGTCCACATCAATCATAGGTCTTGCTGTGGCTAGGAAGGGTCTTCCAAGGATGATGGATTCATCTTCATCCTTCCCAGTCTCTAGGATTATGAAGTCAGCAGGGATGTAATAGCCTTCAACCTTCACTAAGATATCCTCTACAAGTCCATAAGCCTCTTTCCTTGAATTGTCTGCCATCTCTAGTGAGATTCTTGCAGCTTGCACCTCAAAGATCCCTAGTTTCTCCATTACAGAGATGGGCATGAGGTTTATACTTGACCTAAGGTCATAGAGAGCCTTCTTAAAGGTCACGGTGCCAATGGTACAAGGTATTAAGAACTTTCCAGGATCCTGTTTCTTCTGAGGTAATTTCAGTTGAACCAGATCATTCAGTTCATTAATGAGCAATGGGGGTTTATCCTCCCAAGTCTCATTACCAAATAGCTTGGCATTCAGCTTCATGATTACTCCTAGATATTGAGCAACTTGCTCTTCAGCAATATCTTCATCCTCTTCAGAGGAAGAATACTCATCAGAGCTCATGAATGGCAAAAGTAAGTTCAGTGGAATCTCTATGGTCTCTATATGAGCCTTAGATTCCTTTGGTTCTTCATTATAGAACTCCTTGGAGGCCAGTAGACGTCCATTGTGGTCTTTCTCACTGGAAATCACTACCTTTTCTTCCTCTCCAGGTTCGGCCATGTTGGTTATAGCTATGGCCTTGCACTCTCTTTTTGGATTCTCTTCTGTATTGCTTGGGAGAGTACTAGGAGGGAGTTCAGTAACTCTTTTACTCAGCTGACCCACTTGTGCTTCCAAATTTCTAATGGAGGACCTTGCTTCAGTCATAAAACTGAGAGTGGTCTTAGATAGATCAGAGACTACAGTTGCTAAGTCAGAGTGGCTCTGCTTAGAATTCTCTGTCTGTTGCTGAGAAGATGATGGAAAAGGTTTTCTATTGCCAAACCTATTTCTTCTACCATTGTTTATTGAAGCCTTGATTAGGCTTCTGTTGATTCTTCCATGAGAGATTAGGATGATTCCTCCATGAAGGATTATAGGTGTTTCCATAGGATTCTCCCATGTAATTCACCTCTTCCATTGCAGGATTCTCAGGGTCTGACGATTGGATTTTTGACGGTTTAGAATTTCACAAATGAAATCTCGTTGCAAGTATAGTTTCTAAACCAATCACTAATCCTTTCATACAAAAAGTTGTTTGTCACAAGTACAAACCCCTAAAATTTATAAACCGAAGTATTTAAACCTCGGGTCGTTCTCCCTAGGACGTACAATGAAGTGTCTCATTATTGGTTATGAGTTATTTTGGGGTTTTGGATAAGAAGCATGAAAAGTAAATGGCAATGAAAATAAACTAACAACTATAAAAGGCTCTTGGTAAGGTGTGAGAACTAGAAATCCTATCCTAGTTATCCTTTTCAATTGTGATGAGAGTTGTTCATTGCTACCACTTAGTTAACCCTTACTAATTAAGGGAAAGTCAAGTGGATGAATTGACTTGAGCCACAAGTCCTAGCCAACTCCCAAGGAAAGACTAGCTTTAGTGCACTCCAAACTAATTAGCAATCTCTCCAACTACCAATCAACAAAGGAATTAGATAACTCAAGTGTCACTAATTACTCTACCTAGGCCAAGAGGAACAAAATCTACACTAAAATCCAACCAAGCATTTCATCAAACACTTGGAAGGCACAAAAGGAAAGTATAGTAAATCAACAACAAGAATGAAGTCTAATCAACAATTATTGAAAGGAATTAACAACAACAATCAAGGAAATCACAATTATCATGAATTACCTCAAATTGCATTATTGAAAGAAAATAAAGAGAACAAAAGTATCTCAATTACAAAACCTAGAAACAAAATAAGAGAAATTACAACAAGAGAATAGGGATAGAGAGAAGAACTAAAGTGTAGCAATCATCAATTGAAGGTAGAAGTAGAAAGAGACTTGAATTAAACCTAGAACTATGAGATCCTAATCTAACCCTAATTCCTAATCCTAATTCTAGAGAGAAGGGAGAGCTTCTCTCTCTAACTCTAACTACAAAGCTCAAAACTCAACTAATTGGTAACTAACATTCCTAAGTGATGAATGAATGAATGCTCATCCCTTAATCCTTCATCCTTTTATTCCTTTCCCTCAGAAATTTGGCGCCAAAATGGGTTCAGAAACCCTCTCAAATCGCCAGGCACGTGTTGCATTAATGAGGTCATGTGCCATCATTGGCGCGTGCGTGCATGGTACGCGTGCGCGTCCCTTGGTCGATTCTGCAATGTGCGCGTGAGCGCCTTGTGCGCGTGTGCGTGCATGGCTGACTTTGCTTCTTTGACTTTTTATGCTTCTTTCCACTTGTATGCTTCCTTCCTTGCTTTCTTTGATCCATGCCTAGCCTATTTCAATCCTGGAATTACTAGCAAACACATCAAGGCATCTTATGGAATCAAAGAGGAACTAGAATTCATCAAAATAAGGCTTAAAAGCATGTTTTTACACTTAAGCACAATCATGGAAGAGATAACAAAACCATGCTAATTCTTAGGCTAAATGTGACAAAGGTTATCAAAATGTTCTAAATTCAAGGCAAAACAAACCGTCAAATTGGGGTTTGTCAGGGTCATAAGCTTCTTCTTCAGAGGAAGCTTCCTTAGTACTGCCGGATGCAGCTTGCATTCCAGACAGACTCTGAGAAATCATATTGACTTGCTGAGTCAATATTTTGTTCTGAGCCAATATTGCATTCAGAGTATCAATCTCAAGAACTCCATTCTTCTAAGTTGTCCTATTATTCATAGGATTCCTTTCAGAAGTGTACATGAACTGGTTATTTGCAACCATTTCAATGAGTTCCTGGGCTTCTACAAGCGCCTTCTTCAGATGAATAGATCCTCCAGCAGAATGGTCCAATGACATCTTGGACAATTCAAACAGACCATCATAAAATATACATATGATGCTCCATTATGAAAACATGTCAGAAGGACACCTTCTGATCAATTGCTTGTATCTTTCCCAAGCTTCATAGAGGGATTCACCTTCCTTCTGTCTGAAGGTTTGGACTTCTACTCTAAGCTTGCTCAACTTTTGAGGTGGAAAGAATTTGGCCAAGAAAGTATTGACCAACTTTTCCTAAGAGTTCAAACTATCTTTAGGTTGTGAGTCCAACCATGTCCTAGCTCTGTCTCTTACAGCAAAGGGGAAAAGCATAAGTCTATAGAACTTAGGATTAACCCTATTGGTCTTAACAGTGTCACAGATTTGCAAGAATTCAGCTAAGAACTGATGAGGATCTTCCAATGGAAGTCTATGAAACTTGCAATTCTACTGCATCAGAGAAACTAATTAAGGCTTAAGCTCAAAGTTGTTTGCTCCAATTACAGGAATGAGATGCTCCTTCCACCGAAGTCAGAAGAGGGTGCAATAAAGTCACCAAGCATCTTCCTTGCATCTCCACCATTGTTGTTGGGTTCGACCATCTCTTCTTCTTTTTCGAAAAATTCTGTCAGGTCCTCTCCATAGTGTTGTGCTTTAGCTTCTCTTAATTTCCTCTTTAGAGTCCTTTCAGATTCCGGATCAGCTTCAACAAGAATGTTCTTATCCTTGCTCCTGCTAATATGAAAAAGAAGAGAACAGAAAAGAATAGGAATTCTCTATGTCACAGTATGGAGATCCCTTTTTGTGAGTAGAAGAATAGAAGAGTAGAATGAAGAAGAGAGAAGATGAAGAATTCAAACACAGAGAGGGAGAGAGGGTTCGAATTATAAGAATAAGTGTTAGTAAATAAATAAATAAATAGAAAGAGATGAGAGAGAGAGAGAATTCAAATTTTAAATTAATCTAAAAGGAAAATATTTTTATTTTTATTTTAATTATTGGTTAGTATTCGAAATTATTAAAAGGAATAAAAGAAAATTAAAATTTAAACAATTAGTTAATTAAAAAAGAATTTTGAAAAAGTGGTGAGGAGTTTTCGAAAATTGGAGAGAGAAGAAGGTAGTTAGGTAGTTTTGAAAAAGATATGATTGAAATAGTAAATTTTTAAAATCAAACAAAAAGTCAAGTAGTTAATTGAAAAAGATTTGAAAATCAATTTTGAAAAGATAAGAAGTTAGAAAAGATTTTGAAATTGATTTTGAAAAATATATGATTGAAATTTATTTTGAAAAAGATTTGAAAAGGAAATTAAAAAGATTTGATTTTTGAAATTAAAGTTGATTACTTGACTAACAAGAAACCAAAAGATATGATTCTAGAATTTAAAGTTTGAACCTTTCTTAATAGGCAAGTAACAACTTGAAAATTTTTTAATCAAAACATTAAATGTTAGTATTAATTTCGAAAATATGAAATAAAAATAAGAAAAAGATTTTGAAAATCAAATTTTAAAACTTTTGAAAATATTAAGAAGGAAATTGAAAAAGATTTGATTTTTTTTTAAAAAAATATTTGAAAAGATAGAATTTTTAAATTTAAAATTTGACTTGACTAATAAGAAACAATTAAATTTTAAAATTTTTGATTAAATCAATTCAAAATTTCGAAATTTATGAGAAGAATAAGGGAAAGATATATTTTTTATTTTTGAATTTTTATGAGGAGAGAGAAAAACATAAAAAATGATGCAAAACACAAGAAATTAAGATCAAAATTAATAATGCATGCAAGAACACTTTGAATGTCAATATGAACACCAAGAACACTTTGAAGATCATGATGAACATCAAGAACTTATTTTTGAAAACTTTTAAGAAAAGAAAAATATGCAAGACAACAAACATAAAAATTTTTAATCTATAGACTCTAGTAATTCAAGAATGCACATGAAAAATAAGAAAAGACACCAAACAAGAAAAATTAAAGATTAAACAAAGAGAATCAACAAGAACAACTTGAAAATCAATGAAAAACACCATGCATGAATTTTTGAAAATAAAAAAATACAATTGACACCAAACTTAAAATTTGACACTAGACTCAAACAAGAAACACAAAATTTTTAGTTTTTTTTTTATGTTATGAAATTTTTTTGTATTTTTCGAAAATTAATTGGAAAAGGAGAAAATAAATAAATTCAAAATTTTTAATAGGAATTCCAGGAATCATGCAATGTTAGTCTAAAGCTTCTGTCTAAAAAGATTAGACATGGCTAGCCAAGCTTCAGCAGGACATTACATACAACAGCCAAATTGATGGGAATCAACTAGCTCCTGTGATGATAAAAGCATCATCTGAAACTCTAGAATTCATTCTTAAAAATTCTTAAGAATTTTTTGAAAACTAAACATATTTTATTTTATTCTTCAGAAAAAAATTTTATTTATCATTTTTTTGAATTTTTCTAAAATAAAAAGCTTAAAAATAAAATAAAATTACCTAATCTGAGCAAGAAGATGAACCGTCAGTTGTCCAAACTCGAACAATCACCGGCAACGGCGCCAAAAACTTGGTGCACAAAATTTTGATTTCAATGGCGCCAACTAACCAGCAAGTGCACTGGGTCGTCCAAGTAATAAACCTTACGTGAGTAAGGGTCGATCCCACGGAGATTGTTAGGTTGAAGCAAGCTATGGTCATCCTTGTAAATCTCAGTCAGGCAGATTCAAACGGTTATGAAGTTTTGATAATTAAAATATAAAAAAATAAAATAGGATAGAGATACTTATGTAATTCATTGTTGGGAATTTCAGATAAGAGTCTGGAGAAGCTTTGTTGCTTCTAAACTTCTGCTTTCCTACTGCCTTCTTCCAACCATGCGTTACCTCCTTCCATGGCAAGCTGTATGATCCTCTCGGATGAAAATAAATCCATATGCACTGTCACTTCACGGCTAATCATTTATCGGTTCCCGCTAGCGTCGGAATAGGACCATTGTCCTTTTGCACACTGTCACTTGTGCCCCACATTCGCAGGTTTGAAGCTCGTCACAGTCATCCCTTTCCAGATCCTACTCGGAATACCACAGATAAGGTTTAGACTTTTCGGATCCTGGATCCTACTCGGAATACCACAGACAAGGTTTAGACTTTCTGGATCCCAAGAATGGCTACAAATAATTCTAGCCTATACCACGAAGGTTCTAATCTTAGATTAGAAACCCAAGAGAACATACTCCAGCTATCGTCCAAGGACTACGTTGAACATCATGTAGATCGCTTTGTGGTTGTCAGGCACGCGACCTTGGCTAAGCGAGTAACGAAGATTGGGTGATTATCACGGGTCACCCCTTCATTCGGACTAAACTAAATTAAGTACGAGAGTATATCTTGGAGAAGAAGTAGGCGTGAATTGAATAGAAAAACAGTAGTAATTGCATTAAGTCGTGAAGAACATCAGAGCTCCACACCTTAATCTATGAGGTGTAGAAACTCCATCGTAGAAAATACATAAGTGAAAGGTCTAGGCATGGCCGTGAGGCCAGCCTCCAAACATGTCATATAAGTTCCAAATATAAAAGATCAAAAGATCAAAAGATGTAAAATAAGTCTCTAAAAGTAGTTTTTATACTAAACTAGTAGCCTAGGGTTATAGAAAATGAGTAACAAAGTACAGATAGTGTAGAAATCCACTTTCGGGGCCCACTTGGTGTGTGCTTGGGCTGAGCATTGAAGCTTTTTCGTGCTTAGGCTTTTCCTGGAGTTAAACGCCAGCTTTGGTGCCAGTTTGGGCGTTTAACTCCAATTCTGGTGCCAGTTTGGGCGTTTTACACCAAGATGTTTTAGGCTGTCTTTGGACGCCAGTTTGGGCAATCAAATCTCGGGCAAAGTATGGACCATTATATATTTCTGGAAAGCCCAGGATGTCTACTTTTCAACGCAATTGAGAGCACGCCAATTGGGCTTCTGTAGCTCTAGAAAATCCACTTCCAGTGCAGGGAGGTCAGAATCTAACTGCATCTGCAGTCCTTTTTCAGCCTCTGAATCAGATTTTTGCTCAAGTCCCTCAATTTCAGCCAGAAAATACCTGAAATCACAAAAAACACACAAACTTATAGTAAAGTCTAGAAATGTGATTTTTGAATAAAAACTAATAAAAAGGGTATAAATTAAAACATACTAATAAAAAGGGTATAAATTATCCACTCATCAGAGGCCATTCTTGAGGACCTCTAGATTCAAATAGGATGTCTATTCTGGAACTTATTCTTTTGAAATTGATGGAAGAGTTGTTAGCTTTAGTCTTGATGAAGCCATGAGACACCCACCAGAGAATCATTACAAATTCCGGTGTGACTTAATTGACAATGTTGTGGCCGAAATGCATTATTCAAATATGGATGAAAAGATTGAAGAATCAAGTGTGTGGAGCCCCCACGGATGTGAAGAGAACACCATACCCCCTCTAGATCTACCGGAAGTTCAAATGCCAAGTCAAGAACAATATGTAGAGTTGAAGCCACTACCGCCCCATCTAAAATATGCCTATCTTGATGAAGCTCACAAGTTCCCAGTAATTGTTGCAAGGGAACTCACTCCTCCACAAGAAGAGAAGTTGCTTAATGTTTAGAGGAGGAACAAAAGAGCTATAGGATGGAGCTTGGCAGATTTAGTGGGCATAAGCTGCCAAGTGTGTGAGCACTGAATCTTCTTGGAAGAAGGAGCTAGACCCATTCGGCAACCTCAAAGACGTTTGAATCATGCCATTCTAGAGGTTGTAAAGAAGGAGGTAACCCGGTTATTAGAGGCGGACATCATTTACCCCATTTCGGATAGTGAATGGGTAAGTCCCATCCAAGTTGTGCCAAAGAAGTCCGGGGTGACCACAATCAAGAATGAGAGCGGGGAGCTTATAGCTACGAGGGTGAAAAACTCATGGCGGGTATGTATTGACTACCGGCGTTTGAACACGGCCACTAGGAAGGATCACTTTTTGCTACCGTTTTATCGATCAAATGCTTGATCGGCTATCCGGTAAACCTTATTATTGTTTTCTAGATGGCTATTCGGGGTATTTTCAAATCCACATTGCTTTAAAGGATCAAGAAAAAACAACATTTACGTGCCCCATTGGAACTTATGCCTACAAGCGTATGCCGTTTGGCTTATGCAATGCACCGGCAACTTTCCAAAGGTGCATGATAAGCATATTTGCGGATCTTCTAGAGCAATGTATGGAGGTATTCATGGATGACTTCACCGTCTATGGGGACTCTTTTGATCAATGCTTGGATAACCATGCAAAAGTGTTGGGAAGATGTACTAAATCGAACCTTGTCCTAAATTTTGAGAAGTGTCATTTTGTGGTTAGGCAAGGTATCGTTTTAGGACATATTGTTTCCAAAGATGGTATTTCTGTGGATTCGGCAAAGATCAATGTTATATCGAGTTTGCCTTACCCCTCGTCCGAGAGGGAAGTCCGTTCGTTCCTTGGACATGCAGGTTTTTATCAAAGATTTATCAAGGACTTTAGTAAGGTAGCATTGCCTCTATCTGGACTGTTGCAAAAGGAAGTTGAGTTTGATCTAAGCAAGGAGTGCATGGAGGCTTTTGACAAGCTTAAAGTGGCATTGACCCAAGCTCCCATCGTGAGAGGGCCGGATTGGAGTCGGCCGTTCGAAATAATGTGTGATGCTTCAAACTTTGCCGTGGGAGCCGCGCTAGCACAGCACGAGGGTAAGAATCCTTATGTCATTGCCTATGCATCAACAACTTTGGATAGAGCCCAATCCAATTACACTACCACCGAAAAAGAGTTGTTGGCTATTGTCTTCGCTTTGGACAAATTCCGAGCGTATCTACTTGGTTCCAAGGTGGTAGTGTACTCAGATAATGCGGCGTTAAAATATTTGTTGGCTAAAAAGGAATTCAAACCAAGGTTGATTAGATGGGTTTTGTTATTGCAAGAATTTGACCTAGAAATTCAGGATAGGAGTGGTTCGCAAAACCTAGTGGCAGATCACTTGAGTCGCCTTAAGCACACCAAAGGCGATGCCACTCCTATTAATGACTCTTTCCCTTTTGAGGGCTTGCAAGCAATCTCGGAAGTCATACCTTGGTACGCGCCAATTGCCAATTACTTGGTGTCTCGCACCTTTCCTCCTAATCTCTCCAAACATCAAAAGGACAAGCTAAAAAGCGAATCCAAATATTATGTATGGGATGACCCATACCTATGGAGATGTGGTGCGGATCAAGAAATTCGCAGGTGCATTCCACAAACTGAATTTCAATCAATCTTGGAAGCTTGCCACTCCTCCGAAGGAGGAGGCCATTATGGACCTCAAAGGACGGCGAGGAAAATCCTAGATTGTAGATTTCAGTGGCCAACCCTTTTCAAGGACTCTTCTCTCTTTTGTAAATCTTATTCTCAATGTCTTAGATTTGGTAACATCTCCAAGAAGGATGAAATACCCCAACAAACCATGCTATTTTGTGAGATTTTTTATGTGTGGGGTATCGAATTCATGGGGCTATTCCCAAATTCTAGTGGCTTTCTCTACATTTTACTAGCCGTTGATTATGTGTCCAAATGAGTGGAAGCGATACCCACCCAGACGGACGATGCTAATGTGGTCCTTTATTTTGTAAGAAATAACATTATTTGTCGATTCGGGTCACCACGAGAAATCGTGAGCGACCAAGGATCACATATCTGCAACAAGAGAATGGAAGGATTAATGAAGAAATGTGGTATCATGCATAAAGTAGCCACGGCCTATCACCCACAAACAAATGGCCAAGCCGAGGTTTCCAATCAGGAGATTAAATGAATATTGGAAAGGATTGTGAAGCCTCATCGAAAGCATTGGAGTGCCAAGCTCACCGATGCACTATGGGCCTACCGAACGGCTTACAAGATGCCGATTGGCATGAGCCCCTTTCGGTTTGTCTATGGCAAAGCTTGCCACCTACTGGTGGACATAGAGCATAAAGCATATTGGGCTGTCAAGGAGTGCAATTCAAGTTTGGGAGGGACCAGAATCGAGAGAAAGTTACAACTAGTGGAATTAGAGTGTTTGAGGCTAGAAGCCTATGAGAACTCTAGACTTTACAAGGAGAGGATGAAAGCCGTGCATGATAAGAACATAAGAGGAAGAGAATTTAAAGCCGGCGAATTAGTCCTTCTCTACAATTCAAGATGGGAAGGACCTTATACAGTAGAAAAAGCGGAGCCATACGGTGTCTATCACTTGCGCTATCCTTCAAGCTCCGACATTTTCAAGGTCAATGGGCATCGTCTAAAGTTGTATTATGGTGAAAAGATGACAAACAACGAAGAGATGGAGGTGTTCCTTTTGGAAGATGCACCTAATGGCAAAGAGAATTGAGCTAGTGGCCGTCCAACTTAAGGACGTTAAACAAAAGTGCTAGGTGGGAGACACCCCACCATGGTGAGATCTACCCTTTTCTCTCTTTTGTATATATAGTCTTGAACTCTTTCTTGATTTGGTAAATGCTTAATTTTTGAGATTGCTTAGATAGACTCTATTATGCTAAATTGTGATTTTCATGAAGATTTGCATTGATCAGGTTGAATTATTGGTACCAAAGAAACACTCCATTTTTAGGTGTTGTGTAACGACCCAGTTTCTGGTACGTCATGATCATACTAGAAACTGAGCGCTACTAACTTGTCTTCCTAATTATTATCTATTATTTATCATATGAGCCTGATTCATTGTTAAAAACGTAGTTATTTTACGAGGTACTTTTTTTTAAAAATGTTTGGATTAACAAACAGTATCATTCATAATCAATTCACAACTGATAATATATAAAATAATTATAAACAACCACACATAAATACATCACAAGCAGTTGACAATATTCGGTGATCCAGCCTTTATTAGAGTATAGACTTTTAGTTAGAACACCCCTAGATATAGCTAGATAATAACTATATACATATATACATACAACATCCCAGGTCCTGACCTGTTCAAGAAGTCCCTAAGCTGGCGCCCAGGCTAGCCTAGACTCTATACTCACCTAGTCCCTCTAAACTACTAAAGTGAGGGAAAGTATGTTCTAAGTCTTCAAAACTCAAGTCAAGTGGAACGTCATCAAAAGGTGAATCATCATCTTCTACTCCTCTGCACAATCAGACATTGCCATATGACATCACTCCAGTACCTTATCAAGTAGCCACATAACAAGAGTCTCGTACATAGGATTTAGGTTAAAGTTCGTGTACAAACGGGGTGCAGATGTTGGCTGGTCTCACCGTTTATACATATGAACAGAGAACGGGATTCTCCCTAGACACAGAAGACTACCTAGAGCAGAATTCTCTTTATGAACAGTCATTAGCGAACTACGGAAGGATACTCTTACTTCCATCTGGAGGGGGAAGGGAGAGAAAAGGGGTAAGAACTGGGGAGTTCTTAGTAGGGTCGGAGTTATTAGTTACGTTCATTTACTTGGGATCGATTAGCAGACAAATAACATAATATAGCAAAGCAGTAAACAGAAGATAAAGATAGAAAGAGAAAGTAGAGACAATAGAAAGTAGAACACAAACAAAAGAATACAATAAAATACAGAAATAGCATGCAAGCAGACAAACATAAAGAAATAGACCACACACAGAAAGGAATGCAACAGAGAATGATGCACAGACAAGAATGATGTATGTCTAGCCCTAGTGCAGGTAATGAGCTCATTTGTCAGTTTCTACCCGCTCCCGACGTAACCCGAAGCAGCTGAAACGGGTATGGCTTTCCAGTTGGCTATACCCCTGTGTACAGGAAATAACCCCTCTGCCACCACAGGGTCCACTGCACGCAGGAAATAACACATCTGCCACTGCAGGGATGTATGCCGACACACCTTCTGTATACAGGAAATAACCCCTCTGCCACTACAGAAATGGAACAGGTGGTCACGGTACTTCTGTAGCAGGAAATAACCCCTCTGCCTTACAGAAATAAAATATGGATCTGTACTGCAGGAAAGCGTTCTCAGTGGTCGCACCACTATCTATCTGACTGCCTTCACGCAGTAGATCATCATACAAGTATATCCGGCATTGCCTTAGCGCAACAAATGAATAAACACATCTCTTGGGCCTACAGAAATGGCACTCCCGCAAGTGAACTTCGGCTTACAAGGATAGTCTAAACACAACACAACAACTTTCTGTAGGTGAACTTCGGCCTACAAAAATAACACCTCTGTAAGTGAACTTTGGCTTACAGAAATAGCGCCCCTGTAAGTGAACTTCGGCTTACAGGTATCACAACTCTCTGTAGGTGAACTTCGGCCTACAGGAGCAACACCCTGAGATACACAATTGATATTCACTGCAGGTGAACTTCGGCCTACAGGAATAACAACTCACTGTAGGTGAACTTGTGCCTACAAGACCTCTAGGGCCAATGGAAAAGCAGCAGATGAACATCCAACCGAACATCATGCTACAAGGCTTAACTCTTTATTCTTATACTCTTCTCTTTATATCTCTTTACTCTGTTCTGGTTTCTCTTTTCTCTCTATCTCTTTACTCTGTTTTAATTACTCTGTTATCTGTATCCCTTTTCTCTTCTCTGATTACTCTTTTCATCTGTATCTATATTATTCTTTTTCTCTTTATCTCTTTACTTTACTCTGGTTACTCTGTTCTCTGTGTTACTTTATTCTGCTCTGATTTTTCTGCTTAACTTGTGTATTTAAAGCTTATGTAAATTTCGGTATGAATAGTTACTCTGTCCCAAGTATAGGTTCATTAGGTCTATACTGAAACAATTTAACTTTTCATATAATACCTAACCCTAGTCGCGACTCAAGTACTAACTAAGTTGCCCTAGTTCGTTCACTAGTCTCTGTCTGTTTTTCTGTCATTAAAACTTTACAAACTTTTCTTTAGTTTTTATCTTTTCTTTAACTTTATATCTTTCCTTTATCTTTGCCTCACTAATATGTTTTTACCACTCCCTAAGTGTTTTATGAAGGTAATTATGAGATTCTGCGCTTAAAGTTGTCTTTCTAAAGCTTTTACTGAAAACTGCATTTTTCGCATTATTTTATTATTTTTATTAAAATATTATTTTTAATTAAATATTATTATTTAATATTTTATTATTATTTATTATTTTATCATTAAATTTTCGAAAATTAACTTACTTTTACTTTTAACCTTTAAAATTCACTTTTTACCACCCGTAACTTTTAATATTTCTACTTTTACCATCCTAACTTCCAGAAATTACCATATAACCCCTCAAACACCAAATTAATTACTTCCTTGCCCTTTTATGAATCAAAAAGGTGTTCTTCATTGTTCTTTATCACACTCAAAGTGTTCTTCATGTTCTTCATAAATTCTTCAGATTCCTTCTCTGTTTTTACCCGTTTTTCAGTCTTTTCAGCAACCGATTTTTACTATAATTCATAATAAATTAGCAGCCACTAACACCCCATCTTTTCTACATGATTTCAACACAAATTGAACCTCAATTTATGCTTAGGGTTTCGTTTTTCCAGCTGCCCAAGAACATGAACTTTAAAGCTTGAATTTCATCAAATTTCATCAAAATTTCACCAAATTTTCACCAAGAATCAGTCATATATGAAACCAATTTTTAGCACAGCCAATTTATACAACATTCACACAACTCAAACACAAATAATCAAGATTAATTTCGTGACACCCTGCCTGGTTTTGCTGCTCCTAATTCAATTAAACTTTCAGGTGGTCCTTAAGCACTTTTTCCTCCTAAATCACATCAAGAACAACTTTAAATCCAAAAAACCTCAACTGACCAAATCTCACTCAGTATGTTAGGAAGAGATATCTCACCTTAGACTTACTGGATATTCACGTTTCTTGGCCCTCAAGTCAAGTTAAGCATGATTCCTAAGGAAGAACATCAAGAAAACACATGTTTTGAATGGTTTTCCTTGAAAACCGAATTGAAATGGGAGGGAGGGAGACAGCCATCTCACCTTATTTCCATCCTTGATAAGTTATATGGTTATGTAGAGGAAGAAGAGAGGATTATTTTGGTGAAATCGGAGTTTTGATTTGAGTTTTAGTTCAGAAGAAATCAAGCTTTGAAGATTAAGTGTTCATGAAAGTTTCTCTCTTTTCTCTCTTGTTATTTTCGGCCAAAATGATGAAATGAGACAGCTTTGGAGGTCTTGGGGATGTAAGGTGTGTTGTGATTGGTTGGCTTGGAGGTGGATTAAAATAATATTAAAATATCTCAGGTGTATAACTACTAAAACTAGATGTATCGGAACACTTGCAAAAACATCTCTAAAAATTATTTTCTGAGCTACTAGCATAAATGACACTAGTAACATATTTATTATGAGAATATAACATGTATAATGAGGCCTTAGCATTGCTAAAGTCATCAGAGAGTGCTGGTGCTAAGCTGCACCAGTAAATTGTGAACCCAGTTAAACCAGTTTTCTGTTTTTAACTAAAACATACCAAGTAACCTTATAATATTATTCAAGCATCTTCTAATACTAATATAATACTAATATTATACTATTATCTCTCTTCTCTCATGAATCGAGTCCGGTTCATCAAACTGAGACTACTTACAAAAATCAGAATTAAAACTCCTAACCGGTACGGTTCAAAAACTAGGTTCCTCGTGATTGCGTTATCGAGCGTGTCTCGGAAAAGGTTCTATCCTAAAGATGACATAATGAAAATGAGGATTGAGATACTTGTTGATATAGAAGAGGTGTTCCCTTTACTGATCTTCTGGAAAAATCCGTGCCTTCGGAAAAGATCTCGCATACTCGAAAATCAGGGCTGTTACATTCTACCCTGCTAAAAGAAAATTTTGCCCTCAAAATTTCAGCCGCATGCAAGAATCCATTTTCAAGCGGTCTATTTCCTTCAAGCTGTCCTAACAAAGAGATCGGTTTGTTCCTTACAGCATCCAAATCTCACACAGCCATAGCCATGAAGATCATAACAACTATGAAGATAGCTGTGGCTCACGTCGATTTATCTTTTGGAGCTCGATTAAACCATGCCTATTCACAAGCATTGAGGTCTTATCCGCACCAAACAATCAATATTAAGGTGATCAGTCTTAATATCTCAAGTTAGGCACGAACATTCCCAAAATGAGCACTCATAGACATTCATGCCAAATGTATCTTGAAGATACCCTAACAGCAAGAGACACACAAGCAGAGTATGCAATGAAGCATAGTCAGTCCACTCCCCAGGCTTTATTGGGAACGAACTGCTCTGATACCAAATTGTAACAACCCAATTTCTGGTACGTCATGATCATACTAGAAACTGAGCGCTACCAACTTGTCTTCCTAATTATTATCTATTATTTATCATATGAGCCTGATTCGTTGTTAAAAACGTAGTTATTTTACGAGGTACTTTTTTTAAAAAATGTTTGGATTAACAAACAGTATCATTCATAATCAATTCACAACTGATAATATATAAAACAATTATAAACAACCACACATAAATACATCACAAGCAGTTGACAATATTCGGTGATCCAGCCTTTATTAGAGTATAGACTTTTAGTTAGAACACCCCTAGACATAGCTAGATAATAACTATATACATATATACATACAACATCCCAGGTCTTGACCTGTTCAAGAAGTCCCTAAGCTGGCGCCCAGGCTAGCCTAGACTCTAAACTCACCTAGTCTCTCTAAACTACTAAAGCGAGGGAAAGTATGTTCTAAGTCTAAAAAACTCAAGTCAAGTGGAACGTCATCAAAAGGTGAATCATCATTTTCTACTCCTCTGCACAATCAGACATTGCCATATGACATCACTCCAGTACCTCATCAAGTAGCCACATAACAAGAGTCTCGTACATAGGATTTAGGTTAAAGTTCGCGTACAAACAGATTGCAGATGTTGGCTGGTCTCACTGTTTATACATATGAACAGAGAACGGGATTCTCCTTAGACTCAGAAGACTACCTAGAGCAGAATTCTCTTTATGAACGGTCATTAGCGAACTATGGAAGGATACTCTTGCTTCCATCTAGAGGGGGAAGGGAGAGAAAAAGGGTAAGAACTGGGGAGTTCTTAGTAGGGTCGGGGTTATTAGTTACGTTCATTTACTTGGGGTCGATTAGCAGACAAATAACATAATATAACGAAGCAGTAAACAGAAGATAAAGATAGAAAGAAAAAGTAGAGACAATAGAAAGTAGAACACAAACAAAAGAATACAATAAAACACAGAAATAGCATGCAAGCAGACAAACATAAAGAAATAGACCACACATAGAAAGGAATGCAACAGAGAATGATGCGCAGACAAGAATGATGCATGTCTAGCCCTAGTGCAGGTAATGAGCTCATTTGTTTCTACCCGCGCCCGACGTAACCCGAAGCAGCTGAAACGGGTATGGCTTTCCAGTTGGCTATACCCCTGTGTACAGGAAATAACCCCTCTGCCACCACAGGGTCCACTGCACGCAGGAAATAACACATCTGCCACTGCAGGGATGTATGCCGACACACCTTCTGTATACAAGAAATAACCCCTCTGTCACTACATAAATAGAACAGGTGGTCACGGTACTTCTGTAGCAGGAAGTAACCCCTCTGCCTTACAGAAATAAAATATGGATCTGTACTGCAGGAAAGCGTTCTCAGTGGTCGCACCACTATCTATCTGACTGCCTTCACGCAGTAGATCATCATACAAGTATATCCGGCGTTGCCTTAGCGCAACAAATAAATCAACACATCTCTTGGGCCTACAGAAATAGCACTCCCGTAAGTGAACTTCGGCTTACAAGGATAGTCTAAACACATCACAACAACTTTCTGTAGGTGAACTTCGGCCTACAGAAATAACACCTTTGTAAGTGAACTTCGGCTTACAGAAATAGCGCCCCTGTAAGTGAACTTCGGCTTACAGGTTTCACAACTCTCTGTAGGTGAACTTCGGCCTACAAGAGCAACACTCTGAGATACACAATTGATATTCACTGCAGGTGAACTTCGGCCTAGAGGAATAACAACTCACTGTAGGTGAACTTGGGCCTACAGGACCTCTAGGGCCAATGGAAAAGTAGCAGATGAACATCCAACCGAACATCATGCTACAAGGCTTAACTCTTTATTCTTATACTCTTCTCTTTATATCTCTTTACTCTGTTCTGGTTTCTCTTTTCTCTGTATCTCTTTACTCTGTTTTAATTACTCTGTTATCTGTATCCCTTTTCTCTTCTCTGATTACTCTTTTCATCTGTATCTATATTATTCTTTTTCTCTTTATCTCTTTACTTTACTTTACTCTGGTTACTCTGTTCTCTGTGTTACTTTATTCTGCTCTGATTTCTCTGCTTAACTTGTGTTTTTAAAGCTTATGTAAATTTCGGTATGCATAGTTAGTCTGTCCCAAGTATAGGTTCATTAAGTCTATACTGAAACAATTTAACTTTTCATATAATACCTAACCCTAGTCGCGACTCAAGTACTAACTAAGTTGCCCTAGTTCGTTCACTAGTCTCTGTCTGTTTTTCTGTCATTAAAACTTTACAGACTTTTCTTTCGTTTTTATCTTTTCTTTAACTTTATATCTTTCCTTTATCTTTGCCTCACTAATATGTTTTTACCACTCCCTAAGTGTTTTATGAAGGTAATTATGAGATTCTGCGCTTAAAGTTGTCTTTCTAAAGCTTTTACAGAAAACTGCCTTTTCCGTATTATTTTATTATTTTTATTAAAATATTATTTTTAATTAAATATTATTATTTAATATTTTATTATTATTTATTATTTTATCATTAAATTTTCGAAAATTAACTTACTTTTACTTTTAACCTTTAAAATTCACTTTTTACCACCCGTAACTTTTAATATTTCTACTTTTACCATCCTAACTTCCAGAAATTACCATATAACCCCTCAAACACCAAATTAATTACTTCCTTGCCCTTTTATGAATCAAAAAGGTGTTCTTCATTGTTCTTTATCACACTCAAAGTGTTCTTCATGTTCTTCATAAATTCTTCAGATTCCTTCTCTGTTTTTACCCGTTTTTCAGTCTTTTCAGCAACCGATTTTTACTATAATTCATAATAAATTAGCAGCCACTAACACCCCATCTTTTCTACATGATTTCAACACAAATTGAACCTCAATTTATGCTTAGGGTTTCGTTTTTCCAGCTGCCCAAGAACATGAACTTTAAAGCTTGAATTTCATCAAATTTCATCAAAATTTCACCAAATTTTCACCAAGAATCAGTCATATATGCAACCAATTTTTAGCACAGCCAATTTATACAAAATTCACACAACTCAAACACAAATAATCAAGATTAATTTCGTGACACCCTACCTGGTTTTGCTGCACCTAATTCAATTAAACTTTCAGGTGGTCCTTAAGCACTTTTTCCTCCTAAATCACATCAAGAACAACTTTAAATCCAAAAATCCTCAACTGACCAAATCTCACTCAGTATGTTAGGAAGATATATCTAACCTTAGACTTACTGAAAATTCACGTTTCTTGGCCCTCAAGTCAAGTTAAGCATGATTCCTAAGGAAGAACATCAAGAAAATACATGTTTTGCATGGTTTTCCTTGAAAACCGAATTGAAATGGGAGGGAGACAACCATCTCACCTTATTTCCATCCTTGATAAGTTATATGGTTATGTAGAGGAAGAAGAGAGGATTATTTTGGTGAAATCGGAGTTTTGATTTGAGTTTTAGTTCAGAAGAAATCAAGCTTTGAAGATTAAGTGTTCATGAAAGTTTCTCTCTTTTCTCTCTTGTTATTTTCGGCCAAAATGATGAAATGAGACAGCTTTGGAGGTCTTGGGGATGTAAGGTGTGTTGTGATTGGTTGGCTTGGAGGTGGATTAAAATAATATTAAAATATCTCAGGTGTATAACTACTAAAACTAGATGTATCGGAACACTTGCAAAAACATCTCTAAAAATTATTTTCTGAGCTACTAGCATAAATGACACTAGTAACATATTTATTATGAGAATATAACATGTATAATGAGGCCTTAGCATTGCTAAAGTCATCAGAGAGTGCTGGTGCTAAGCTGCACCAGTAAATTGTGAACCCAGTTAAACCAGTTTTCTGTTTTTAACTAAAACATACCAAGTAACCTTATAATATTATTCAAGCATCTTCTAATACTAATATAATACTAATATTATACTATTATCTCTCTTCTCTCATGAATCGAGTCCGGTTCATCAAACTGAGACTACTTACAAAAATCAAAATTAAAACTCCTAACCGGTACGGTTCAAAAACTAGGTTCTTCGTGATTGCGTTATCGAACGTGTCTCGGAAAAGGTTCTATCCTAAAGATGACATAATGAAAATGAGGATTGAGATACTTGTTGATATAGAAGAGGTGTTCCCTTTACTGATCTTCTGGAAAAATCCGTGCCTTCGGAAAAGATCTCGCATACTCGAAAATCAGGGCTGTTACATGTTGCATGAAATTTTGGGTATTTTTGTACCCTTCAGCTTGAAAACCTACCACATTTATGATGAAAATGCATTCCTTCATGTCTATGAAAATAAAAAGAAAAAAGTATGCACGCGTGGGCGTACAAGACGTGTCCACGTCGTTGGCCCAGCGCGACTCCTGGTATTTCAACCAGAGAGTTGTGCCAACTCTGAGCCAGCATTGAGCCCCACGCCTAACCCTACTCACGCATGTGCGCACATGACGCTTACGCGTCCCTGACCTAGATCGCACCATCCATGCGTGGGAGTGCTAGACGCATACGCATCGATTGCGCCTCCTCACTCTCTAGTACATTTTGCCCAAGAGTTATGCAAGAACTGGGCCAACACTGAGCCCCCCACATGACTCATCCCACGCGTACGAGCACTTGCCGCGTCCGCGCCCCTTTGCTGCTCTGCACATGCACGCGTAAGCGTGTATGACGCGTCCGCGTTGGTGGCGCAACCCCAACTCTTCGTATATTTTCCAGAGAGTTGTGCTAGCATTGCGCCACCACTGCGTTGGGAGCATATCCCCTCTCCCACGCGCAAGTGTACCTGACACTCTCGCGTCCATCTATTTTCTGCTAACCCCCGCGTGTGTGCATCGTGCGCGTGTGCGTCGTTACTCCTATGGCCAACTCATGGTACCTCAACTAGAGAGTTGTGCGATATTCATGCTGGTACTGTGCCACTGGCGCAATTACTCCGATGCGTGCGCGCCACTTGCGCGTACGCGCCCCTTCTTCTTATGTTGCCCACGCGTACGCGTTGGCGATGCTTTTGTGTCCTTGCTTCCTTCTGCAACATCTACACGCACGCGTGGAGGGCGTGCGCGCGTCGATCTTGCGACGTTCCTTACTTGAAGCGCGCCTGTTTTCAAACTTTTCCAATCTTCTTCTTCTCAAGGTACTACCATCTTCCCCTCTTCTCCACCCACTTCTACCACCCCTTCTCACCCCTTTCCACCGGCGACCACCACCTCCGGCGGTCCCCACTATTTTCTCTCTTCTCTTTTTCCCAATTCTCTTATCCTCTCCTTCCTTACATTCTACATTGCTTTCTTTCTCATCTCAAGCTACTAGTCACTTTTTTTCTTCTTTGTTTTGTTCCCATTTTTCACTATTTAGTTACATTTCTTTGCATTACTTCTTAGTTACACTCTCATTCATGCATTTTTGTTCATTTCTTTGCTCTTCTTTTCTATTTGCCATGGGTGTTGAGGGTGGAGTTCTCTCTTGCATTGGTGGGTTCTTTCACTATGTTTTGCTTTCTTTGTACTATGTGGTACTATATGTTGATTGATAATACCTTGTGGGATGCTACATTGTTATATCTCCTCCATTTGCTTATTGCTTGAAGTTGCACACCAAGTGTTTGATGAAAGGCACACATGAGTTTTTGTTTCATATTTGACATCATGCTTTCACCTTAGTGCCCTTTCTCATTCCTTTGCTTGTTCCTATGTGCATTGAGCCTATTGTCTTTCCTCTATTCCATTCATATGCTCAACCCTTATAACTTGTTTCTTGTTATTGATGCTTGAGTATATACTTCTCATGCCTTTTATTTGCATGCTTATACACCTCTTGCATCACATGCTAAGTGACTTGCCATTATTTTCACTTTGGTCTTGCTTACATATTGCAGCTGTCATGTTTACAAGACACCTATTCTTTTGTGGCCCTCTCTATCACTTGCATGATATTTTCCATGTGTTGTTTCTTTGAGTTTTATGTATGCTCTTTCTTCCTTTTTTTAGGATGGTCATCACAAAGGATAAAGGAAAGGCACCAAAGAAGCCGGCCACCAAAAAGGCACCTCAAAGATCTACCACCAAGGTGCACCAAGCCAAACCCCTCCTAAAGAAGGTGAGGAGCATCATTAGAGTTGATGAACAAGAGAAGGAAAACCCTGCGAGAGATTCTACTAAGTTTTCTAACCGTTATTGTGAGCTCATGTTCCCCCTTATGACTGAAAAGAACTATCACCCAGAACCTCTTCTCACCCCTCCGGCCCATATTATTGACTTTGTCATACCCTACATCGAGCGGCGGCAGTGTGGGTTTCTCATGAGAAGACCGCAGGAGGCTAACTTGTCATGGGTGGTGAAGTTTTACTCCAATTACCATTCACCTTCTCTTAATTCCGTATTCGTACGCCGGAGGCAAGTCCCCGTCTCGAAGGATGCTATTCAAGGAGTACTTAAAACCGGACTATTGGTGGATGGGATAGACTCCTTCCAAGAGGTCTTGAAGCAGTGTTGTGAATTTGGTTTCAATTTCGATTGGGATGCCATTCTCTGGGTAATTGCCGAACTGAAAGCAATTTGGATCCAAGGAAGAATGAGATCCCAGCCCAAGGGCATTGACGTGCGCTATCTCACTGTGGAGGCCGAAGCCTGGGCCCAAATCTTATCTCATTATGTGCTTCCAAGCACCCACGGGTCATCTATCACCGCGGAGCTAGCCTTGTTGGTTTGGTGCATACTTACAGAAAAACCGGTCAATATCCCCCTTCTTATCCGACAAGCCATGGGTTGTGTCCATACTAGAGGAAACCTACCCTTCCCTGCTTTAGTGACTGAGTTAGTTGCTGCCACTGGTATTCCTCGGGAGACCAAGGATCGGAAGGCACTAATTCCTGTGGATGGCGATGTCGTCCCATTCGGAAAATATCTCAAGCCTCCGACGTACACCGGAAACCTTGACATAGCCAATCCCATGGGCATTCCCACCACTTTATCCGCACCACCTAGATCATCCCACCAACGCCTTGAAGATCTCCATAAGAAGATAGACCGATATGAATGGCGGAAACAATGCCGGTTTGCTTATGTTAAGAAGCTTTTGAGTTTTGTGACCCCACCTGTGGAGGAACTGGAGATTTTCACTTCCACCTCGAACTTGCGTGAAGATAGCTTGGATGGAATGGATAATGGAAGCTCAAAGGCCGATCACCCCTTGCGCCTCACCAATAGCATCGAGGACGGTGCAAATTCTTAAGTGTGGGGAGGTCATTCGACCGGTCTCTGTAGGTAACACCCAACTAAACTTTGATTTTCTTTAGGTAATTAGGTTAGATTGCATGGTTAGGTTTTGCCTTTTGACCACCTTTTTCATGATAGTTATTTCATGTTAGGTCTACATGGTTAGTGTAATGACTCCCTTCCCAAGAAAATATAATTTTTGGGCAACCCTACCAATTTGAAAATTTTTGTTGCTAAACTTGCTTGGGGAATGTATTTTGGAACATGGTCTTAGAGTAGAGAACACAAGCAAGTAAGACTTGAGCCAATTGCGTGGTTACATCTTAGAACCACTTATCTTCCTTCTTGTGTGCATTATTCTCATTCTATGATTGTAATCCTTGATTTGCTTGACTCTATATGTCCATTATTGTGTGTATGAATGCATGTATGTGATCGAAGCCATCATTTCACTTAGCCACTTACCCAAATAGCCTTACCTTACAACAACCTTTGTTAGCCAACTTGAGCCCACGCTTAACCCACTTGTTCTTAATTTTAGCACATTACAAGCCTAAGGCGGAAAACCATAAATGTCCTTATTTGAATCTTTGATTAGCCTAGGCTAATGTGTGGGTGTCATTCAAGTATGGGAAACAGGGGACATTGGTTGGGGTAGGAGCATGTTTTTGTTTTAAGAAAAATATTGGGAAGTGGATACATACTCATGTGTCTATTGAACATGTAAACCATATGCATTGGTACTTTTGTATATGAATATTTCAAAAAGAAAAAAAAAAGAGGAGAAAGAGAAAAACAAAAAGAAAAGAAAAATGAACAATGAAAAAGAAAAAAGAAAAAAAGATATATATAGAAAAAAAGAAAAAAAAAGAAAAAAAAAAGGGGACAAAATGCCCCAAAGTAAGGTTCAATAATAATCAATGCATATGTCTAGTGACCAAAGAATAATGCATGAGTATATGGAAAAGTGAGGAATGGGTAGTTAGGTTAGCACTTAAATGTATAGGTTGTATATAGGTTAGGTGGGATGCTTAGGTTAATCAAAGATTTAAATTCTAGCCCACTTACCCGTACATATATACTCCTACCTTGACCCTAACCCCATTACAACCCAAGAAAAGACCTCATGATATGTGTATGCTTGCATGGAATAACTGTTGATTGTTAGAGGAAGAACAAATTTTGGAAAGAATGAAATAGAGGAGAATTGAGTGATCAACCTTATACACTTTCCGGTGAGGGTTCGAGGCTCAATTCCATGGTCCCGGCTCTCGCAAGCATTCTTCATGCAAGTTATGCGCACTTCACGTGGATGATTGGAATTGGTAGAGTTCATATATTGTTTATCATTTTGCCCTACTTGCTTATAGATGTGCCTTGGAAGGATACTTTGCTCTTGACCAACTAGATAGTAGTATTCATTTTAGTTGTATTCATGTAGGTAGAATGCATCTTATAAATCCCATTCTCTTGTGATTCTTCGGTCTTTGGTTCTCTTTTAAGCATGAGGACATGCTTGGTCTAAGTGTGGGGAGGTTGATAAACCCCATTTTTAGAGTTTATCTTGTACGGATTTTGAGGGTTTTATCGATGTTCTTTCACACTTATTCATAAATATTGCATGGTTTTGTGTTCCCTTCCCGATTTTGCTTCATGGATGAAAACATGCCTCTTTTACACTAAATATGCATATTTGAATCCTCTTCTATTACCATTTGATACCGTGATCTGGATGTTAAGTGATTTCAGAGTTTTTAGGGCAAGGATGGCTTAGAAGAGAAGAAGGAAGCATGCATGAATGGAAGGAGCATGGAAAATGAAGCTTTGGAGCTTGAGCAGCGAGGCGCACGCGTACGTTGCACATACGGGTGGATGCGCGCTACTGGATCGGCGCGAGGAAGCCAAAGCTAGAAGCCGGAGCATTCGCGTGGCTTAGCCAGAACCTCATGGACGCGTACGCGTGCTTGGCTCTTGCGCGTGGATCGTGAAAACCCTAGGGACGCGCACGCGTCGGTGCCAGATAAACCCCAATTTCATGGTTTATCTTGTGCTTATTTTGGGGGATTTTATCACCTTTTTCCACATTTATTCAATGAAATAGCATGGTTTTGTAATTCTCCCTTGAATTGTGCTTAAGTGTAAAACATGCTTTTTAGGTCCTTAAATTGGTGATTTTGATTCACTTTAATTCCATTCGATGCCTTGATGTGTTTGTTAAGTGATTTCAGGTTCATAAGGCAAGTATTGGATGGAAGAAATGAGGAGAAAAGCATTAAAAGTGGAGAATGCATGAAAAAACAAAGATTGGCGATGCATCAATGGGCGCACACGCGCAGAAGTGATTTCACATAAGGACGCGCACGCGTAAAAGGCGCGTACGCATGAAAGTGGTTTTACATAGAGACGCACACGCGTACATGCCGCGTCCGCGCGGATGAAAAAATAGCCAAATCGACGCGTACGCGCACATGGCGTGTATGCGCCGATACTCTCACGTGACCCACTTAAAGGCAAAATAATGGGGGCAATTTCTTGGCTGCCCAGGCCCAAATCTAACTTGTTTCTGAGTGTATTTCATGCAGAATTAAAGTCCAAGCAAAGGGGGAGCAATTAGTTTAGCCAACATGAGCCTTTAGTTAGTTTCCTAAAGAGAGAAGCTCCCTTTTTTCTCTAGAATTAGGTTAGGATTAGGTTAAATTGTTATAGATCCATGTTTAATTCCTTTCTTTCATCTTGCTTCTTTTATAATTTCTCACGTCTATGACTTGATCACTTTAGTTGTAATGTTAATTTCTCATTTTGCTCTCTTTTGTGATGATAACTCATGATGGTTTTGGTTTACAATTAATGCAAATTGATGTTGATGTTTCTTTCATGTTAATTTTGCTTGCTATTGTTAAGTTCTTGTTTATGGTAGTCAGGGTTTTCCTTAATTTTAGCAATTTATGATGTTTACTTTTATTACACATTAGGTGTTTGATATAATGCCTCCTATAATTTTTGAGTAGTTCTCTTGACCCTTGGCCTAAGCTAATCGGATTGAGTGATCTTGAGTCCTTGGGTTTTGTTGAATTGGCAATTTTAGAACCCTTGTGGATCAATTTGATAACCATTGACTCTAACCTACTACTAAGTCAATTAGTAGCTAGGTTGGGACTTATGGATTGATGTTGATCAAGCCATTTGACGTACTCTAAGCCTAGGAGTAGACATTACGTACTTAAGACATTAGAGAGTATACCTAATCAGCTCAGTTTCGCATGATTACCAATGCTTGAATTGTTGACAAGGATAGTGATCTCAATTACCTAAGTCTTAGCCAAGAGTCCTTTACCTTGCTTCGTTTAATTGCTTGTTTGAGTTATTTTCCTTGTCATTTATGTTATTGCCCTCTTATCAACCAAACCCCCTTTTACCCCTTCATAGCTAATAATTGACCACTTTATTGCTATCCTCGTGAGACGACCCGAAGTGTAAATACTTCGGTTAATTCTTATTTGGGGTTTGTACATGTTACAACTCAAATTTTTTATGTGAGAATTGTTTGTTAGTTTAGAGCTATGCTTACAACGATGTTATTATTTCTACTAGAGAAATTCTAGACTGACACGGCAAATTTTCATCAATCAAAATGGCGCTGTTGCCGGGGATGGCAAAGGTGCTACGTTATTAGCTACTGTATATATTGTGAATATCTTAATTTTTGGTTTGTTTGTTGGCTTTTTCTAGTTATAGGATTTTATTTTTTGTTTCTTATTATTTTTATTTTTGTTTTCTCTTATCACCATGAATTCTTATCACTTTGGCTATGAGTGTAGTTCAAACTATGTTGTAGAAAATGGAAGCTTCAATGAGGATGTGTATCAAGGATGGGAGGAACCCCAAGCTCAAGGACAACCTTCTTGGCAACAACCTCCTCTGAACTCATATGGGTATAACCCTGATCCTAATGCATACCAATCCAATGTGTGTGATGACCCCTACTGTGATTGTCAACCACAACCACCACATGCATATGAACCCCCTCCGCGACATAATTTTGAACCACCCTACTCACAAGCTTATTATTACCATTTACCGCCATATGACCCCAACTCATACCCACCATACAACCACCATATGAACCATATCTAGAACCACCGCCTTTCCAACACCAATACTCCCATGAACTACAAAATCCATACACACCACCTCAGGGATTTTACCATTATGAACCACCTTCCAATTACAACAACCTTCCTTGAAATCTTCCACCATCACCTCTGAATGAAGCCTCTATGACGAAATTGAGAGATCTTAAATCTCTTATCTCAAGGCGACAAGAGGAGGATGAAAAGAAGTTTGCGGAGTTAAAGATCAAAAATGGCTATTATGGTAGAAGCCATTGGTAACATGATCTCGTCCCACCTAAGCTTATGCGATCAAGGTGCTTCCATTGTTGAATGTGGAGAAGCAACCAAAGAGCTTGGTGAGGGAGTGAACTTGAAGTTCCATGGAGAAGAGGAGGAATTAAAACAAGAAATACAACCAGAGGAGGAGGTAGAAGTTAGTGAACAGAAGGAAGTAGTGGTTGGATGTCTAGGATATGTTGAGAACATAAAGGAATCTCAAGTCGAAGAGCCCTCTTCCATGAAGTTTGGAAGGGATGTTAAAGAGGAGAGTGATGTTGAGGAAGTAGATAGAGAGTCAAAGGAAATTGATCAAGAAGTGGATTCCATCATTAGTGAATTTTTGTCCACATGGATCAATCCCCTTGATAATCTTGTCGAGCCTTCTTCCAGTGAATTGGAAAGCAATGTCGAGGAGGACGTGCAACCTCCTAGGCATATTGTGAATGAAGAATTGGAAGAAGTGTCCCAAGTAACAAGCCCTCCCATTTATGATGATTCCGAATCGACATACGATCCTCTTGAGTTTGATGATTCCTTCCCCACTTTGCCTGGAATTGATGACGAGGTAGACTTCACTAAACTTCCTATCTATGATGAGAGCGATGTGGAAGAGATAGAAGAAATTGGTGAAGAAGAGTGTAAATTTGAAGAAGCTTGGCGAGAAGTAAAGCTCGACGAACCTCGCCAAGTGGTGGAAGCCCCTAAAAGAGGATGGACGGGAGTAGAGCGTGCTTTGTCATCCAATCTTTCATTTGGGTGGGTAAAACTTCTAACTATTAGCTTTATTATCTTACTTGAGTACGGTTTGCTTGAGACGGATGGCCAACTTAGGGCGCTATGTGGAATTAAGCGAAAGAGGAGGATGTTTAGTGGTTGGCGTTCTAAATCTAGACTCATTATGGTTGGAAGCTCAAAATTAAAGAGTATAGATTGGTGCTATGCACAATTGAATGGGTCTAGGAGGATAGTTTGGTGCCTTCATGAGGATTCAACTTTCTTGTCACCCGGACAGAATCAAGGCGATCAACTAGAAGATGGGTGCGAAGACAAGATATGGGATCCTGAATCACACTATGGGAACCAATTTTAGGAGCTTATATCTTGGAGAAAACTTCACCAAGGCTTGGTGAAAATGGTTGAAACTTCTGACAACCAATTGAAGGACAAGCACTCTTGGAGGTTCAAGGATGGATACAAGCATAAGCCACCTTGACAAGGAACCTTCCAAATGTCCAACTTAAGGACTTAAACCAAAAGTGCTTGGTGGGAGACACCCCACCATGGTAAACTCTTCCCATTCTCATGTAGATATAATGAATGAATAAAATGAGTTCCATTGTATATAGATCTTTCCTTCGTAGTACATTTTGTCTTGCTTGCTGATTCATTTATACATTTTATGCTTTGATTAGGGATGATTCTTTGAATTTGAGTTTTTGCTTGGATTGTAAGTTTCCTCAAATTGTTTGAAAAATCCTCAAAAATTCAAAAACATGTTTGATTTTGCATCTTAGCTAGTTCTAGAGTCCTATAAAAGGTTGGGAAAATTATGAGCTCTTCTTGGTGCTCTTAAAAAAAAAAACAAACCAACCACGCGCAAGCGCACAGTACACGCGCGCGTTGGCTGCGCATCTGAGTTTTCTGGGCCAAGGACCAGAAAGTTGTGCCACTATTGGGCCAACTCTGTGCCCAAACCCACGCGCACGCACGCCATTCGCGTCTGCGCCGCTTAGCGTTTCCCTAACCACGCGTAGGCGTACTTGGCGCCTCCGCGCCCCCATCGTCCGTCAACCCATCCACGCGCAAGTGCACGGTGCGTGCGTGCGTCGATGCGCTTTTGCATCAATCAGGCCAAAAGATCCAAGAGTTATGCCAACTCTGGGCCAGTTTTGTGCCTCTGGCCCAGCTCACCCGCGCGGACGTGCACTGTACGCGTCCGTGCCCATTCCCAATTATCCCATCTACGTGTAGGCGCGGATGGCGCTTTCGCGCCACTTCTTTATTTTCTCACCCACGCGGACGTGCACGCTGCGCGCATGCGTGGATTCGAATTCCACTTATCCCAGGGACGCGAAGCCCTAGCGCATTCGTGCAGCTCCCCTCTGCAACATTCTATTTCCCCTTCTCCCTCCATTTCCAAATATCATCCCTACGACCACCGCCGTGAACACCACTGTCGTCGCCACACATCCCCCTCTCTCCTCGCCCTCCACTCTTTCTCCTCTCTCTCTCCATTCTCACTCCTTTGCTCTCTCTCTTTCTCACCTGTTTCCCCTGCTCTGTCTCTGTTTTCCCTCTACAATCAGCGACAGCCATCATGACCAAGAGCGCCGCCGTGAGCACCACCGCTGGCAGCACTGCCGTGCTGCTTCCCTTATCTGTTTCTCCCATCCTACATTTCTGCTTCTTCTCTATCTTCCAGGTTTATACCTTCCCCTGTTCTGCTTTCTTCACTATTTTATATTAATTCTGTAATTAGCTTAGTTAGATTAGTTTTGTTAGTTTAGTTTGATTAGCTAGTTAGAGAATCTGGGCTGAGTGGTGGATTTAGGCTTGTTTGAATAATGATGATGATTGAAAGTGTGCCATCCATTGATTTTCCTGCTTTGCTCGTGCTACATGTTTGGCTAGTTTAATGCTGTTTTGTCATGCCTAGTGATACTGAGTCTTATTCTAATTTGAACTCAATTCCCTGAATTCAATCTGGTGTGAAGTTTTGGAATTCAGATTACTTGCTTATTGAATGGTTTGTTGTTGATTGAGTGATACTATTTTTCTCGAATTCATTTTGAATTGTCAAATGCTCCACTTTAATTTTCCGTTTTGTTCTTGTTTCAAGACCCTGTTGTTGCTGAATGCCTGCTTTACTTTGTTCATGATGCTGTTCTGGTGCTGTGCTGAAAACCAGTATTTTGTGCATTATTTAAGGAAAGAATGCTCATTGTAGCAAGCTGGTTTGGTCTGAATTGCTTTCTGAGGTTTGCTGCTTAAAATTTGGCTATTTGTTCAATTCATATGAACTTATACATAATTTTTATGCTTTTGAATTTTAATGAATTCATATGGAATCTGATTTGACTGTTTGAATTTGGTAAATAGCCAATTTACGGATGTAATGCTGCCAGATTTTTCCTAACCATATTTCATAAGTGACATTGTTTTAGTTGAGGCAACAAACTTCAATTTAACAAAATTCTGTGTCAATAGGATTTTGTTTGCTAAATGGTTTCGGAAACTCCTCAAGAACAAGTTTTGGTCATGCTATCATATTCTTGCTTGTTATTCATGCTGATTTGCTTATATGCATTGAATAGTTTGAATGAATTTTCAAATTGGCCATCACTTGTAACTCTTTTAAGATTTCGTGCCTCTTGTGCATAAACTTACAAGTTTGAAGGTTTTAATCTATGTGACTAATTGATTCATTTTATTCACACTTAATTTCATCAAGTCACATGGATCCTGAAACTTTCCATTCTTGTCCGAACTTGTGACTTTTATGCATCGTTAGAATTGGTATTGAATGTTGCTTGATTTACTTGTCCCTCAATGTCTTGATTTTACCAACAACATTCAATACGACCATAGTGATCTTCACATTGATTGGTGACTTGTTTTCATATTAGTTGCTCTCTAGCAATATCATATTTCATCATCAGTGACTGTATCCATTTCATGATTGTGAGTGTGCTTCCACCCCTATTTTGTACATTCCTCTTGAATTGAGCCGGTAACCACCATATCACTGATTTTCAACTGATTTATAACTTTAATTTGTTTAACCAACTAACTTCTCTTTTGGTTTTCAACTTAACCCTTTTCATCATTCTTTTGGATATGGCGTTTCTTAGGCTCAATAGACAAGTATTGTGCAATTATGGTTTGAATTCTTAGATTGTGGCCTGATTTGAATCATATATTATGTTACTTGCATTCCAAGAATTCTCTTTCTTTTACTCACTTCATGAACATGCTTTGCTTTGAGTGCTTTATATCTGCTTGCCTGGCTGCTTATGTTGTATCATCTCTGTTTTTCAGGATGTCAGGCAAAGGGAAAGCCATAGCTACTACTTCTAAGAAGAGAAAGCACTCTAAAACCTCTACCCCTTCACCTTATGCAAATTATGCTAAGAATCCCCTTAATGAAGAGGACAAGAAAAATCAGTTGCTACCTTCCACTGACCCAATCAAATTACCAAACCTTTACTGTGAACTTCGCTTCCCCGCTTTTCAGAATAAGAACCTAAACATTGAGAAAAAACTGGTCCTTCCCAATGATGTGAGGTGTGCCATAAACACTCGCATTCTGGAGTTGGGATTAGACTTTGTTGACAGAGATTTGGGGAGGATAAACACCTCATGGGTGAGGGAATTTTATTGCAATATCTTTTGTCCCACTCTGGATTCAGTCCAAGTGCGGGTAGAGAGATTTTGATCACCGAGGCTGCTATTAGGGAGGCATTGCTTTGCCGACCTCGCACTAAGGATACATGCGCCTATGAGCAAGCAGAGGTAGCCATCCACTGCATGACTTTTTATTATGAGGCGCTTAAGCGTGTGATTGCCACACCTGATGCCCCTTGGGTGTTGGATTCTGGGAACAAGAGGCCCAAGGGGATGCGTTTCACTTATTTGTCGAGAGAGGCTAAGACTTGGCAGCATATTTTTGCCCATTGTGTCCTGCCCGTCACTCACTTCTCAGAGATTCCGATGGATATGTTGGTTCTAATAGGGTGAATAATGGAGGGGAAAGAGGTAGACTTCCCCCGACTGATCAGGCAGAGTATATGGCGCGTGCATATACGTGGCCTCTTGCCATTCCCTACACTGGTTACCAGTATGATTGAGCTGGCTGATGTCACATGGGAGGATGATGATGTGACACCACCACCCCCAGATGAGGACGACAAGGAGGTTACCATTCCATGGGGTGGTTGGGTGCATGAGAAGCCCCCATCCAAGCGCCGTTCTTGAGCCAGAGCAGTGGAGGAGGCAGCTCAGCCCTCATCATCAGCAGCCGCAGCAGGACCCCCTCTACTTCAGCAGCCGCAGCATCCTTACCACCACCACCAGCACCTGAGCCGACTTACCTGTTGGTGCAACACCTATTTCACTTGATGGAGCGCCTCGAGCATCGTATCATGCGACGTCTCGAACGCATAGACTAGGAGTTTGCCTCACAGGGCATTGAGCTACCTCCGCTCCCAGAATCCCCCTCCTCCGACGAGCAGGATCAGGAGGACGAGCATGATGAGGAGCCGACACATTAGGATGCACCTCCAGAGACACAGGCTGCCACGGAGGTTCAGCACCCTCCTGAGGTTCAGCAGGACACTCCTCAACCACAGCTTGAGCCAGTACCACAGCCACAGCTTGAGCATGAGCCACAGCCTGGCGCGACTGATGACCCCCCTCCTGAGCTTCAGCAGTAGCATTGAGGACGATGCTTCATTCTAAAGTGTGGGGAGGTCACCGTTCGTGACCGGTGTATTGCGTTTATGTGGTGAACTTTCAGACATTTATCTCTAGTTTCTTGATAAACCACTATTTTATGGTTTATATTATGTTTAATTGTGTGGTTTTATCATGATCCGTACCCACTTATTCATTAAATTAGCATGAAATTATAATTCCTTCCTGAATTTATAACATGTTTGAAAACTGCTTCCTAGAGACTATAATTATGTATTTTTAATTCTCCTTTATTCCATTCGATGCCGTGATCTGTGTGTTGAGTGTTTCAAACTTTATAGGGCATGAAAGAGTTGGAGATTGGAAAGGAAGCTAGCAAAAATGGAAGGAACACAAGAAATAAAGAGATAACCAATGAGAAGTGACGCGGTCGCATGGCTCACGCGACCGCGCGAAGGAGAGCAAATCGCAGTGATGCGGCCGCATGGCTCACGCGGCCGCGCGGATTGGAAAAGCTCAGGCGACGCAGTAGTGTGGACGACGCGAACGCGTGGCAAGGAAAAGTGCAAATGACGCGTCCGCATGCATGACGCGATCGCATGACATGTGCGATCTGCATAATCTGCAGAATTCGCTGGGGGCGATTTCGGACCTTATTTCGACCCAATTTTCGGCCCGGAACAACAGACTAGAGCCAGAGAATAAGCAGAAACAAAAGACAACATTCATTCTACACAGTTTACAATTTTAGATCTAGTTTTTCCTCCTCTAGGTTTTTCTCTCTAGGTTTTACAATTTTAATTTTGGGAATTGATCTTAGCATTGGAACATTGAGAAGAGTTATTTCCTCATCAAGACCTCGTCATTCTAGTTCGTTCTCTTAACTTGGTTTTATTCTTCCATGTTCTTTGCTTTGTTCAATTTTGTCATTTGAATACTTTCATGATTATTTGATACAAGGATTATTTCTTCCATTTTAATTTATTTTTCCATTCCAATAATCATGTCTTCTTTTAATTCCCATTCATGTGTTATGGATTTATTATTTACAATGAGCGAGTAGTTCCCCCACTTGATAGGGAGTTGATTGAAAGGAACTCTTGGGTTGGAAGGATTGAAAGAAAAATTATAATTGGGTTAAATGTTGGATTGTTATCTAATCACTAACACGAATCCCTTTGAACTAAGTGGGTTGCAACTCGTGAACAGATCTAGCATTCGAACTTGTTTGACTTTCCCTTACCTAGTAAAGGATAATTAAACAGAACAGCCATTAATTATAAATTAATCTCGAGATCGTTCCATCGATAATAGAGATTCCAACTAATCAACTCCCAGTCAAGGCTTTTATTCATATTATTTAAATTTCCTCTTTTTAATTTTCCCTCTACTTAACTCAACTTCTTGGCACATCTGATTAATAAAATAGCACACTTTTCTGCAACTCGTTGGGAGACGACCTGGGACTCCAACTCCCAGTAATTTTTAATTTAAACTCTCTGTGACATATTTCTAAATTGATAGGCCGATTTTTGGTGAGTTAAGAACTATACTTGCAACGTAACTATTTTAATAATTTTTAATTCACCAAATTCTGCGCCTCATCAATTTTTGGCGCCGTTGCCGGGGAGTTGCAATAGAGTGCTAAAGTTATTAATTAAAATTTATTTATTTGCATTTTTTTTTATTTTGCTACTATGAGCTGCATGTTTCTTCCGTCAAATGACGCGTTCACTTCCTGATTCGTGCTTGCTAATATTCGATCCTGAAATTGAAAGGACTATTTCACGAATAAGGCGAGAACAGCATCGGTTAGTCCGCTCTGAGGGCAGATTTGAAAGTGAACTTAAGGAAGAAACCAGCCCCCGTTCTACTGATTCGGTTGTTTTACGTGCAGAAGACATGGCAGCTAGGAGAGTTACCATCTAGGAGGAAGGAGCCCCTGATTTTACAATGCAACCGTTTCAAGCGCATCATCCAGCAGTAGCTACAAATTTTGAAATAAAGACCGCACTGCTAAACTTGATGCCCAAGTTTCATGGCCTACCTGCTCAAGAGCCTATCAAGCAATTGAGAGATTTCCAGGCAGCCTGTTCTACTGTCAGGCGTGATGGTACTGATGAAACTTCAATTTTGCTGAAAGCTTTTCCGTTTTCTCTCGAGGGAAAAGCAAGAGAGTGGTACTACACTCAACCTCTGGTAAATGTATCCAACTGGGATACACTTAAAAAGGAGTTTTTGGAGAAATTCTTTCCACCTAAAGTTACTGATAAACTGAGTAAGGATATTTCCAAAATTGTTCAGGATGACAATGAGACTCTCTTTGAATACTGGGAGCGCTTCAATAATCTTCTGGAAGCATACCCCCACCACAGGATTGACAAGATAGTGTTACTTAGCTATATCACACAGGGCATGAGGCCCCAAGATAAGACCACATTGGAAAGTGCAAGCAATGGGTCTATGAAGAAGTACAAGACCACTGATGAGGCTTGGCAATTGATCAGTGTTTTAGCTGAATCCACTAGGAACCACAGGCAAAAGCAAGGCCGTTCGAAAGCCGTTGCAGAAGTATCCTCTAATAGAGAGACTGCTGCTCTAGCTCAGAGTATATGTGAGATGACTAACTTGCTGAAGCAGATGCAATTGAATCAACAACAAGCTCAGCAAGCTCAACCTCCTCCACCACAGCAAAACCAACAACTAGTCCTACAAAGAATTTTCGGAATCTGTGCTGATTATAGCCATTACACTGATGAATGCCCGCAGCTCCAACAAGAAGACAACATGGTGGCATCCACTCATAACTGCTATGACCACCCCAACCAAGGGTACAATCAAAGTGGAAATAATAACCATGGATGGCAGGACAATTCTAACCAGAATTGGAGGGACAACAATAACAGAGGAGGCAGAGATAATCAGGGAAATCAGAGGTGGAATAATAACAACAACAGGTAGTAGAATCAACCTTACAGAGCACCTCACCTGAGGCAAAACCAAGGACCACAGAACAATCAACAGCAGACATCTCAATTTACTCATTCTTCTTTATCTCCTAATGAAGAGCTACTACAATCTTTTGAGCGAAGACAACAGACCATGGAAAATAACATGAATAGTATTAACGCCAGTCTGAATGGTCTCACCTCTACTTTGCAAGCTCTTATGTCACAGCTTGGATCAACGCAAAATTCCAGTAACCAACCTTCAAGCTCCACTAGAATCCCCTCTCAACCATTACCCAATCCAAAGGGAGGCATTAATGCCATCACCCTAAGGTCTGGAACCACACTGCAGGAGAGGAGTCAGGAAGAACCAAGCCCACCAGAACACACCTCAGCTGAAGAGGTAGTAGAAATAGAAGATGTTGAAGAGGAAGAGGACATACAGGACATAGCTGAAGAAGAAATAGCTCAACCACAGGAGGAAGCACCAAAAGGCACAGACACCACAGAAGACACCACTCCTATTCCATTTCCACAACTTGCAAGGAAGCCCAGGAAGCAGCTGGAACCTGACCCCAAAATGGTAGAAATATTCAAAAAGGTTGAGGTAATTGTTCCTCTTTTTGATGTTATTCAGCAGGTACCTAAATATGCAAAGTTTCTAAAAGACTTATGTATCTATAAAGACAAAATTAATGAATTAGAAACTATTCGTTTGGGTAGATCTATATCTGCTTTAATGGGAGGATTACCTGAAAAATGTAGTGATCCAGGTCCTTGTATAGTTAGCTGTACTATTGGTGGTGTAGTAATTTATGATTGCATGTGTGATTTAGGAGCATGTGTCAGTATAATGCCTTTGTCTATATATGATATTTTGAGGCTCCCTCCCTTAAAAAGGTCGGCAGCTCGTTTTGTGTTAGCAGATAAAAGCATTATTACAGTGGCTGGAGTTGCTGAAGATGTTTTGGTGAAAATTAAGGGGCTTACATTTCCCACTGATTTTTATATCTTGGAGATGTCCCATAATAATTCAGATAAGCCATCATCAATCCTACTTGGAAGACCATTCCTGAAGACATCAAAATTCAAATTGGATGCTTTTTCAGGAACATACTCCTTTGAAATAGATGGCCGCATAGTAATCTTCAATCTGAATGGAATCATTGACAACCCCCCAGAAGATTATTCTATCTTCCAGTGTGATGTCATAGATGAAAGTGTAGCTGAAGTTCACAAGGAAGAGTTTGAAGAGAGACACACTGGAAAAAGTCCAAGTGTGGGGACCCTTTTAACTGACAATGAGGGCACTTCGCCATTTTCACAAGCTCCAAATAATCTAGAGCCTGCCCATGATCAAAAGTTAGAATTGAAACCCCTCCTTCCACATCTCAAATATGCTTATCTTGAAGATGAGCAGAGGTTTCCCGTTATCATTGCAAGGGAACTTACTTCTCAACAAGAAGAGCAGTTACTTGATGTGCTGAGGAAGCATAAGAAGGCAATTGGGTGGAGCTTGGCAGACATAGTAGGCATCAACCCTCAAGTATGTGAGCACAGAATATTTTTAGAAGAGGGAGCAAGACCTGTCCGTCAACCTCAAAGAACATTGAATCCCACCATCTTGGAAGTTGTCAAAAAGGAAGTGACCAGACTATTGGAAGCCGGTATCATATATCCCATTTCAGACAGTGAATGGGTAAGCCCAGTACAAGTGGTGCCCAAGAATGAGTATGGAGAGCTCATAGCAACTAGAGTTCAGAATGTTTGGAGAGTCTGCATTGATTACAGGCGTCTCAACTAAGCTACCCGTAAGGATCACTACCCACTTCCATTCATTGATCAAATGCTGAATCGCCTGTCAGGTAAATCACATTATTGCTTTTTAGATGGTTACACAGGTTATTTCCAGATTCATATAGCTCCTGAGGATCAGGAAAAGACTACTTTTACATGTCCTTTTGGGACTTATGCTTACAAGAGAATGCCCTTTGGCTTGTGCAATGCACCAGCTACTTTCCTAAGGTGCATGATGAGTTTTTTCTTCGATCTTATTGAGGACTATATGGAAGTTTTTATGGACGATTTTAGCGTTTATGGTGATTCTTTTAGCCTTTGCTTAGATGGATTATCTAGAGTATTAGATAGATGTGTTAATACAAACCTTGTATTGAAGTTCAAAAAATGTCACTTTATGGTAAAACAAGGGATTGTATTAGGACATGTGGTATCCAATAATGGCATTTCTGTAGACCCAGCAAAGGTGAATGTTATTTCTAGTCTACCTTACCCCTCTTCTGTGAGGGAAGTCTGTTTGTTCCTTGGCCATGCAGGTTTTTACAGGAGATTTATTAAGGACTTTAGTAAGGTCGCACTTCCCTTATCCAGATTACTGCAGAAGGATATTGAGTTCGAGTTCAGTGAGGATTGCAAACAAGCGTTTGATAAGCTGAAGACTGCTCTGACTCAAGCTCCAATTGTGAGAGGACCAGACTGGAGCCAGCCGTTTGAAATCATGTGTGATGCTTCCAATCATGCAGTAGGAGCAGCGCTGGCTCAGTATGAAAGTAAGGATCCTTTCGTTATTGCTTATGCGTCTAAGACTTTAGACACTGCCCAGTCCAATTATACTACTACTGAGAAAGAGCTTCTTGCTATTGTTTTTGCTCCGGATAAATTTCGGGCTTATTTACTTGGTACTAGAGTAGTAGTGTATTTGGACCATGCAGCTTTAAAGTATCTATTAGCTAAAGAGGAGTCCAAACCAAGACTTATACGTTGGATACTGCTGTTACAAGAATTTGATTTAGAAATAAAGGATATGAGTGGTAATCAAAATTTAGTGGCAGATCACCTGAGTCGCCTTGAGCATATTAAGGATGATTCTACTCCTATAGATGATAATTTTCCTTTTGATAACCTGCAAGCAGTATCTGAGGTAGTCCCTTGGTATGCACCTGTTGCTAATTATTTAGTTAGCCGCACATTTCCTCCAAATTTTTCTAAGCATCAAAGAGACAAGCTGAAAAGCGAGTCTAAATATTATATATGGGATGACCCATATTTATGGAAATATGGTGCTGATCAAGTAATTAGACGTTGTGTACCTCAATCAGAATTCCAGTCCATTTTAGAGGCTTGTCACTCATCTGAGAGTGGAGGACATTTTGGCCCTCAAAGAACAGCTAGAAAGATCTTAGACTGTGGATTCTGGTGGCCTACTCTTTTTAGAGACGCTGCCGAGTTTTGTAAATCTTGTCTCCCATGCCAGAAATTTGGTAATATATCCGGGAGGGATGAGATACCTCAACAAATTATGCTTTTCTGTGAAATTTTTGATGTTTGGGGCATTGACTTCATGGGTCCATTTCCAAATTCTAATGGATATTTTTATATATTGTTAGCTGTGGATTATGTTTCCAAATGGGTGGAAGCAATTCCTACCCGCACTGATGATGCTAACACTGTTGTTTCCTTTGTGAGAAACCATATTATATGTCGCTTCGGATCACCACGAGCAATCGTGAGCAATCAAGGCACCCATTTTTGTAACAGGAGACTGACATGATTAATGAAGAAGCATGGGATAATTCATAAAGTTGCAACAGCTTACCATCCCCAAACTAATGGGCAAGCCGAGGTGTCAAACAGAGAAATTAAGTGTATCTTGCAAAAGACAGTAAAGCCTCATAGAAAAGACTGGAGCACCAGGCTACAAGATGCACTCTGGGCATATAGAATAGCATACAAGACACCCATTGGGATGAGCCCTTTCCGCTTGGTTTATGGAAAAGCTTGTCATCTCCCAGTTGAAGTAGAACACAGAGCTTTTTGGGCAGTTAAGGAGTGCAACACGGGAATTGAAAAAGCCGGAGCTGAAAGGAAGTTGCAACTGCAGGAACTGGAGAGCCTTCGCCTAGAAGCTTATGAAAACTCCAGAATATACAAGGAAAAGATGAAGGCTGTACATGATCAAAACATCAAGAAGAAGGAGTTCCAACCTGGGGATTTAGTCCTCCTTTACAAATCTCGACTAAGGCTCATGCCAGGCAAGTTGAGATCACGATGGGAAGGTCCATACAGAGTAGAGAAGGCCGAACCGTACGGAGTTTATCACCTAAGCCATCCTTCAAGCTCTAAACTTATTAAGGTTAATGGACAACGCCTGAAGCTATACCATGGCGAGAAGGTACAGAGAAACAAGGAGCTTAAGATCTTCCTCTTGGAAGATCCCCACATAGCAGAATATTGAGCTAGTGGAGCGTCCAACTTACGGACGTTAAAGCAAAGTGCTAGGTGGGAGACAACCCACCAAGGTATGATCGTTCTTTTCTTTATTTTTAGTTTTTCCTATTCAATAACTCTTCTCTTTCGTAGTACTTTCGTGCATCTACATTTACACGTAAAAAAAAAAATTTCGCTACACGACGCGATCGCATCAGCGACGCGTCCGCATCACAGGGAGAGTAAAGAAAAATAAAAATGAACAGAAAGTTACGCTGGAGTGTGGCTGGAGGCGTGCCAATGGCACAAATCAACCCACGCGACCGCGTCGCTGATGCGTTCACGTCGCATGGGAATCATGGCCTCCCACGCGACTGCATGCCCCACGCGGCCGCGTGCCCTGAGTTTTCGACGTAAAAGGGTGAACAATGAAATATTGTGCGAGAGTGATGCTGGATTGGTGCTGGAGGCACAATCCTTATCACGCGACCGCGTCGCCGACGCGGCCGCGTCATCCATTTTCAGACGCACACTCACGCGATCGCGTGACCCACGCGATCGCGCCACCCTAATTTTGGCAACTAAATTAATTTGAACAGAGAGTTGTGCTGGTGCGAGGCTGCACTCGCGCCATAAGCATAATATGGGTCACGCAACCGCGTAACCGACGCGATCGCGTCACCTTACTTGAAGCACATTCATGCAAACGCGTGCCTCACGCGGCCGCGTTGCGTGCGCCGCACAGCTCAACCAAAAATTACCACATATCTTATCTTTCTCTCCTCCAAATCCTAGTTTTTCTTTCCCCCCCCCCCCTTATTTCTTCCTTCCCCCTTCCATCTCACCTTTTACTCTCTATCTCTCTCACCTCTATTAACAAGGTTTTATTTTCTTCTTCCCTCCTTCTTTTTCCATCATTCTTATTATTTTATATGTATCTTCTTTTCTTTTCTTTTTCTTTTCACTATTCATATTTTCCTTCTTTTTTCTTTTCTTTTTTACATGGTGTCAGAAATTTTTTAGTCATCATCCCTCATTATATGCTTGTGGATTGTTGCAAATTGTTTGACAATTATTTTTATTCTATTTAAGGGATTGCTTGCATGTTCCCCTTCATATTTTCTATACCTTTTTCACCATGCATTCTATATGTTTGTGGAAAAGCTCAAATGGCATTATGTACTTCTCTATGTTGTTATACTATTCAATGCTTGCTTTTCACAACTTTCCTTTACTATTATTTTAATTGAATTTAATTGTCAATACAAATGTGATGGTTTGTTACAAAGTATTGCTTGGTCTATGCTACTCATGCCCTTTGCCAGCATGCCAATAAACACCTTGCATTCACTTGTCTTTACATGCACTAGCTATTTCCCATTGTTGGCTTTTCACATGTACTCGCGAGCATGTGATAATGTCAGTATATCTTAATGTGCATCCATCACCCTCTTTTCCGTTTCCTTCCTTGCTGTATATCTTTTTGAATTTAATTTACTTTCTCTTCCCTTCTTTCAGGATGGCCACCAAGAAAGGAAAAGAGAAAGCTACTTCCAAACCACCAGTAAGAAGAGGAACTAAAAGAGCATTAGTGGCAGAGCCCTCTTCAACCGCAGTCAAGCCCTCAACAAAAAGAGTTAAGAGGATAATAAAGGTTGATAAAAAGGAGAAAGCCTTCCCAGCAAAGGACACTGCGTGATTTCCCAATCGCTACTGTGAGCAGATGTTCCCTATCCTGGCAGAAAGAAACTATAACAATGAATACCTTCTTATACTCCCGTCCAACATTGCTACCTTTGTTGAGCCGCAAATTGAATGAAGACAATGGGATTTCCTACGGAGACAGCCGAGGCAGGTCAATCTTTCTTGGGTAGTTGAGTTCTACTCTAACTTCTACATGCCAACCCTGCAGTCTGTTTATGTCCGGCAGAAGCAAGTCCCTATCACAGAAGAGGCCATTTAGTAAGCTCTGAGTCTTCCCCCTATTCCAGAAGGAATGGACGCCTTCCAAGAAGCCGCACTTAAGCGCCAGAGGTACCAATTTGACTGGGACTCTGTTCTCGAAGTTATCGCATTACCTAGCAGCCGTTGGATCTACAGATACCACCGTACCCGCCCTAAGAGAATCTTGGCTTCAGCGCTTACCTTGGAGGCTCATGTATGGGCACAGATCATGTCCCATTACATCTTTCCGAGCACTCATGAGTCCTCCTTCACTGCAGACATGGCCGTTCTACTATGGTGCATCCTTACAGACCAACCTCTGAATATCTCAAGACATATCCGGAATGCTATGGGACACGTACAAATTGCGGGCAACTTACCTTTCCCTACCTTAGTCTCAGATCTTGTCTCAGTAGCCGGAGTCTCCTACAGAGCTGGGGACACCAAAGCCGTGCTTCCACGGGATGATCAGTATGTCCTTAACGGGAAATACCTCAGACTTCCAGCAGCCACTACAAGTCTTCCTACTGCTCCAGTTGAAGATAATCCTTCTTCAACACCACAAGCACCTACAACTGATGAATTACTCCATCAGATAATCGAAAGGTTAGATCGGCAAGAACACAAAACTAAGTTGAGAGAGTGCCGTAACGAGCGCCGATTCAAACACCTCAAGGAGCTACTTAAGGGACACTTCAGGGACTCAGATACCCCGAACTCCACTTTTTTTACCAGCACAGGGAGCCACTTCAGGGACTGTGGAGACACTGCCACCAGCCCACCCCTGTTCCTGACAGACGGCACCGAGGACGGTGCAAAGCCTTAAGTGTGGGGAGGTCGGTCGGTACCTGACTTCCGGAAGTAATTTCTTTTCCCCAGCACCAATAATTAGGATACTTTAGTGAGATTTTCTTTCTTTTATAGAATAGAATAAATTGCATAGGTTAAGATAGTTGCATGCATGTTCTACTTGATTGAAAAGACATTAAGTTTCTTTTAAGACTCTATCTTTGGAACAAAATTTCACTAATTTTTCAAATTTTTTTTTGATAAATTTGCTTGAGTTGTATTTGGAACATGATATTTGAGCTAAAGAACACACAACCTGTGAGGATTTGAGCCTTTATGCATGGTTACATTATTTAACCATAATTATTTCATTCTTGTGTGTTTACTTCTCTATGATTGTAATCTATATTTTGTTTTATCTTATATGTCCAATATTTATTATATTTACATGCTTGCACATGATTGAGGCCATTATTTGTTTAAACTCACTTATCCAAATTAAGCCTACCCCTTTTCAATTTCCTTTGTTAACCACTTTGAGCCTTTAAATCCCATTTGTTCTATATTTTACCACATTACTAACCTTAAGCTGAAAAACAATTGTATATTCCAAATTGAATCTTTGGTTAGCTTAAGATAGAATTGTGTGTGCTAGTTAAGTATGGGAAATTGTGGGAACAAAAGTTGTTAAGGGAATGTCTCATGAGAATTTAATGGAAATTTGGATACCTACTCATGTGAAACTATAAGAATTAAAAATCTATGTGCATTGATAAGCTATATATATATATATATATATATATATATATATATATATATATATTTATATTTATATAAATAAATAAAGGGGACAAAAATTAACCCAATGTTAAATTCAGAATTCAAAGATCAATGCACATATGATAGAATCAAATATAAAGTTGACACATGAGTATGGATTGAAAAAGGGAATTTTGGGTAGCTAGGTATGAACTTTAAGATTACATTAAAAATATATAGGTTGGGTTGAAGCTTGGGTTAATTAAAGATTCAATTTATTAGCTCACTTGACCAAATGTATACCCCTACCTGTACCTTAACCCCATTACAACCTTGAAAAGACCTCATGATGTTTGCATTGGTATATTAACTGTTGTTGATTGGTTAGGAGAAGAACAAAAGTTAGAAAGCATGATTAGAGAAGGATAGAGTGATTACCCTATACACTAGAGATTAGAGCGTACATACATTATCAGTGAGGGTTCAATGCTTGAATTTTCATGTTCCCTACTTTCATGAGCTATCTTCTAGCACTTTTATCTGTTTTATTGTATAATGATAGAATTAGTGGAATTTGATTTGTAATTGTTTTGAAGAGCTTATTTACTTTTGATCAAGTGAGCAAGAATCATATAGTTGCATTTATATATATATATATAGGCTTGCATTGCATTTCATGAGTTTCGACATGTTTATATATATATATATATATATATATATATATATATATATATATATATATATATATATATAGGCTTGCATTGCATTTCATGAGTTTCTACATGTTCATACTTATTTCCTTATCTCCTTCAATTAAGCATGAGGACATGCAAATGTTTAAGTGTGGGGAGGTTGATAAACCACTATTTTATGGTTTATATTGTGTTTAATTGTGTGGTTTTATCATGATCCTTACCCACTTATTCATTAAATTAGCATGAAATTATAATTCCTTCCTGAATTTATAACATGTTTGAAAACTGCCTCCTAGAGACTTTAATTATGTATTTTTAATTCTCCTTTATTCCATTCGATGCCGTGATCTGTGTGTTGAGTGTTTCAGACTTTATAGGGCATGAACGAGTTGGAGATTGGAAAGGAAGCTAGCAAAAATGGAAGGAACACAAGAAGTAAGGAGATAACCAGCGAGAAGTGACGCGGTCACATGGCTCACGCGACCACGCGAAGGAGAGCAAATCGCAGTGACGCGGCCGCGCGGATTGGAAAATCTCAGGCGACGCGGTAGCGTGGACGACGCGAACGCGTGGCAAGGAAAAGTGCGAATGACGCGTCCGCATGGATGACGCGATCGCATGACATGTGCGATCTGCATAATCTGCAGAATTCGCTGGGGGCGATTTTGGACCTTATTTCGACCCAGTTTTTGGCCCGGAACAGCAGACTAAAGCCAGAGAATATGCAGAAACAAAAGACAACATTTATTCTACACAGTTTATAGTTTTAGATCTAGTTTTTCCTCCTCTATGTTTTTCTCTCTAGGTTTTAGAATTTTAATTTTGGGAATTGATCTTAGCATTGGAACATTGAGAAGAGTTATTTCCTCATCAAGACCTCATCATTCTAGTTCGTTCTCTTAACTTGGTTTTATTCTTCCATGTTCTTTGCTTTGTTCAATTTTGTCATTTGAATACTTTCATGATTATTTGATACAAGGATTATTTCTTCCATTTTAATTTATTTTTCCATTCCAATAATCATGTCTTCTTTTAATTCCCTTTCATGTGTTATGGATTTATTATTTACAATGAGCGAGTAGTTCCCCCACTTGATAGGGAGTTGATTGAAAGGAACTCTTGGGTTGGAAGGATTGAAAGAAAAATTGTAATTGGGTTAAATGTTGGATTGTTATCTAATCACTAACACCAATCCCTTTGAACTAAGTGGGTTGCAACTCGTGAACAGATCTAGCATTCCAACTTGTTTGACTTTCCCTTACCTAGTAAAGGATAATTAAACAGAACAGCCATTAATTATAAATTAATCTCGAGATCGTTCCATCGATAATATAGATTCCAACTAATCAACTCCCAGTCAAGGCTTTTATTCATATTATTTAAATTTCCTCTTTTTAATTTTCCCTCTACTTAACTCAACTTCTTGGAACATCTGATTAATAAAATAGCACACTTTTCTGCAACTCATTGGGAGATGACCTGGGACTCCAACTCCCAGTAGTTTTTAATTTAAACTCTCTGTGACATATTTCTAAATTGATAGGCAGATTTTTGGTGAGTTAAGAACTATACTTGCAACGTAACTATTTTAATAATTTTTAATTCACCAACTTCTGCGCCTCATCATTTCTGCTGCCTTATTTTATTTTGCACTTTATCTTTGAGATCATTTTGGGATTACTGTATATATTTGTCATTGTAGATACCTTTATTTTGGTTGTTGCACACTTTTATTATATATATAGGTATATTGCATCTTAGTTTTTTATTGTGATTAGAAAAATATTTTGGATTGTAAAACTTAGTAGACCCTTTTTGTATAAGAAATGTGTTTTGATTGAAATAGGGGTAAACTAGAGAAATTTTTTTTTTAAATTTTCTAAATCACAACATTGCATTAGAATAAGCCTAGTCAATATGATGAAAATTTCCAAGAATTTCATTTCTAAGGCACCACCCCAATTGGTTGAAATTTTTTTTAGAACTTGCTTAAATTATACACCTTGTGGATCATGTTTTGAGCAAAGAACATAAGCATGTGAGATTTGAGCCTAATTGTGTGGCTACATCATATAGCAACTTATTTTCATTCTTGTGTGCATCATTCTCTTTCTATGATTGTAATATTTGATTTGTTTAATTCTATATGTCCATTATTCTATGTATACATGCAATTACATAATTGAGGCCATTGTTCAAATAGCTCACTTACCCAAATAGCTAACCTTTTATCTTCCATTGTTAACCAATTTTGAGCCTATGCTTAACCCAATTGCTCTTAATTATAGCACATTACAAGCCTAAGTGAAAAATAATAAATGTCTCTTGTTTGGATCTTTGATTAACTTAGGCTAGTAAGAGTGCTCATCATTAGATTTTGGGAAAGTCGGTTACATTGGGTAGAGATAAAAGTGTGTTTATGTTTTTGTTGAAAAATCTTGGAAATTAGGTATATACTCATGTTTTAATCATATGTAAACCATATGCATTGATGTTCTTGTATATATTTTAGCTTTCAAAAAAAATATTGAAATTAGAAAAAGAATTGCAATAAAAAGGGGACAAAAATGCCCCAAGGTTCAAAGTTTAATAATGATCGATGCATGTGTGTGGTGATCTAAAGGAAATGCATGAGTGTGTGAAAAAGTGAAGAATGGATAGCTAGGTTTGTTTAGAATTGTATAGGTTGTCATAGGTTAGGTGGGAAGTTTAAGTTAATCAAAGATTCAAATCTCTAGCTCACTTAACCATATGCATCCTACCTTGACCCTAGCCCCATTACAACCTATGGGAAAGCCCTCATGATATTTGTATGTATGCATAAAGTAATTGTTGATTGTTGGATGAAAAAAAAATCTTGGAAAGCATGATTAATTAGGGGAGAATTGAGTGAATCAACCCCATACACTTGAGTGCCTAGAGTGGATACATATCCGGTGAGGGTTCGATCGCTCAATTACATGTTTCCACCCATGATCATCTTTTCTTGCAAGCTTGTAAGATCTTTCAATGATTCAATCCAATTGTGGTTTCGTTGATTGCTAATGCCTTAGCCCCTGTGCTTGCATATGTATTCTTGGATATTGATTTATTTTGACTAAGCCATTGCATTCATGTAAATAGGTTACATATAGATAGATTGCAGTTAGTTAGTTTGCATTGAATAAATGTTGATACCCTTTGCTTCTTTCTTAATTTTAGCATGAGGACATGCTTGGTTTAAGTGTGGGGAGATTTGATAAACCCCGATTTCATGGTTTATCTTGTGCTTATTTTGGGGAATTTTATCACCTTTTTCCACATTTATTCAATGAAATAGCATGGTTTTGTAATTCTCCCTTGAATTGTGCTTAAGTGTAAAAACATGCTTTTTAGGCCCTTAAATTGGTGATTTTGATTCACTTTAATTCCATTCGATTCCTTGATGTGTTTGTTAAGTGATTTCAGGTTCATAAGGCAAGTATTGGACGGAAGAAATCAGGAAAAAAGCATACAAAGTGGAGAATGCATGAAGAAACAAAGATTGGTGATGCATCAATGGGCGTGCAAGCATACAAGGCACGCACGCGCAGAAGTGATTTCACATAAGGACGCGCACGCGCGAAAGTGGTATTACATAGAGACACGCACGCGTACATGCCGCGTCCGCACGGATGAAGAAATATGCAAATCAACGCGCACGCGCACATGGCGCGTACGCGCCGATACTCTCACGTAACCCACTTAAAGGCAAAACGCTGCGGGCGATTTCTGAGCTGCCCAGGCCCAAATCCAACTTGTTTCTAAGTGTATTTCATGCAGAATTGAAGTTCAAGCAAAGGGGGAGCAATTAGTTTAGCCAACATGAGCCTTTAGATAGTTTTCTAGAGAGAGAAGCTCCCTCTTCTGTCTAGAATTAGGTTAGGGTTAGATTAAATTGTTGTAGATCCATGTTTAATTCCTTTCTTTCATCTTGCTTCTTTTATAATTTCTCACGTCTATGACTTGATCTCTTTAGTTGTAATGTTAATTTCTCATTTCGCTCTCTTTTTTTATTATAACTCATGATGGATTTGGTTTACAATTAATGCAAATTAATGTTGATGTTTCTTTCATGTTGATTTTGCTTGCTATTGTTAAGTTCTTGTTTATGGTAGTCATGGTTTTCCTTAATTTTAGCAATTTATGATGTTTACTTTTATTGCACATTAGGTGTTTGATATAATGCCTCCTATAATTTTTGAGTAGTTCTCTTGACCTTTGGCTTAAGCTAATGGGATTGAGTGATCTTGAGTCCTTGGGTTTTGTTGAATTAGCAATTTTAGAACCCTTGTGGATCAATTTGATAACCATTGACTCTAACCTACTACTAAGTCAATTAGTAGCTAGGTTGGGACTTATGGATTGATGTTGATCAAGCCATTTGACGTACTCCAAGCCTAGGAGTAGATATTATGTACTTAAGGCTTTAGAGAATAGACCTAATGAGCTCAGTTCCGCATGATTACCAATGCTTGAATTGTTGACAAGGATAGTGATCTCAATTACCTAAGTCTTAGCCAAGAGTCATTTACCTTGCTTCATTTAATTGCTTGTTTGAATTATTTTCCTTGCCATTTATATTATTGCCCTCTTATCAATCAAACCCCCTTTTTACCCCTTCATAGCTAATAATTGACCACTTCATTGCTATTCTCGTGAGACGATCCGAAGTCTAAATACTTTGGTTAATTCTTATTTGGGGTTTGTACATGTGACAACTCAAATTTTTTATTTGAGAATTGTTTGTTTGTTTGGAGCTATGCTTACAACGAAGTTATTATTTCTACTAGAGAAATTCTAGACCGACACGGCAAATTCTCATCAATTAGGGCTCGCACGTGATTTTTAAGTGAAGACGTGCCCAGCAAATTCACAGAAGCTGTAGGGTCCAGTTGGAACTGATTATGGCGCCAAAACCCATAAGAAGACCAAGGGATGAGGGGATTCTGATTGATTCACTCTTTTTTAGATATTTTCTAGTTAGTTTTTGGAAGTTACATTTTGTAAAGAGAGAAACTCTAGCTTCTCTGTAGGGTTTTGCTTCTCAAATTAGAATTTTTCTTGCATCCATTGGTGAGATCTATTGTCAATTGAATTCTACATTACTACAAGTTGTAGATCTAGATTCTCCTACTCTCAATTTAGTTCTTGTTGTTCAAGTTACTTGTGGATCTTAGCTTTTGGATGTTGTTACTTCTATTTCCATTAATACATTGAGGTAATTTCATGTTCCTAGTTGTCAATTGTTGATTGTTGTTAATATCTTGTAGGGTATATCTTTGATTGCAAGTTTACTCTCAATTTTACAATGCCTTTCTTTCTTGCTCTCCAAGTGTTTGAGAAAATGCCAACTTTATCTATGGAGTAGATTTTTCATACTTGGCTTAGGGATTGAGATATTGGAGACACTTGAATTATCAATGTCCTTTGTTGATTATCAATTGGAGATTGCTAATTGGTTTGAATGTCACTAAAGTTAGACTTCCCTATGGTTAGACTAGGACTTGTGAACTCAAATTGATTACTTTCACTTGACTTTCCTTAATACTAGAGGTTAACTAAGTGAAGCAATAACTAATTGTGATCACAATTAATAGAGATGATGATGATGGGAAGTCCAATCCTCACTTCTAGCCAAGGCCTTTATATTGCTTGATTCTCATTCACATTATTGGCTTGTTCCTCTCTTGTATGAAACTCCAAACAGCACTACACTTTCTAACCAACAACGTACATCTTAGAGCACTCCTAGGGAGAACGATTCGGGAGTCATACTCTCGGTTATTGATTTTAGATTGTTTGATGTGGAATTACGTGTCAGTTTAGACTATACTATGATTAGATTTATTGATAAATTCTACACCGGTATAAAATCATTCATCAGTCACCGCTTGGAGCAAAGGTCTAATGGCAAATAACTTGGGCACAACCACAGTTGCCTACACTCTAACTGAAGGCCAGTCAAACAACAGGCCTCCCTTCTTCAACGGGAAGAACTATACCTACTGGAAAGAGAGGAAGCGAATCTTCATCCAATCCATTGATTACAACATATTGAAGATCGTTGTAAGCAGCCCCAAAATTCCAACAAAAACAAGTGCTGATGGAATGGTGACTCCAAAAGAAGAAACTGAATGGAATGCAGATGATAAGAAGAAAGTGGAGCTGAACGTTAAAGCCATCAACCTTCTACACTGTGCTATTAGTTTTGAAGAGTATCGAAAGGTGTCAAGATACAAGATAGCCAAAGAAATTTTGGAGAAACTCCAGGTTACACACAAAGGCACCAAGCAAGTAAAAGAAACAAGGATTGATATACTGTGAAAAAAATACGAGATGTTTAATATAAAGGATGGAGAAAGTATTGATGAAATGTTTGAGAGATTCTCAATCATAATCAACAGCCTCGATGCTATGGGTACAACCTACTCGGAACAAACCCAAGTGAGAAAAATCCTTAGAAGCCTCACAAAGGAATGGGAAACAAAGGCCACTGTCCTAGCTGAGAGTAATAACCTAAGTCCCATAACCTATGATGAGCTGAGAATGAAACTCCTTCCCTATGAAACCACAAACACAAACCCAGACTCAAAGAAAAAGGGAATAGCCCTTAAGTCAAGAGTTGAATCAAAAGAAAGTGTGTCCAGTGGCAGTTTTTCAGATGATGAACTTGTGTTTTTTGCTAGGAGACTTAGAAGGCTAATGAGGAACAAAGGCAAGTACAAGGGTTCAAGCTTAAAGGAGTACAAGAAAGACATGAGTAAAGTGATTTGCCACTATTACAAGGAGGCTGGGCATCTCAAGTACAATTGTCCGAAACTAAAAAAGGAGGATAAAGGAAAGAAAGAAAAGAAAAGAGTGCTCATAGCATCTTGGGAGGATCTTGAGAACGACTTGGATGAGAAAGAAGACTCCGAATGCGAAGCTCAAATCTGTTACATGGCTGGTGAAGATCAACTTGATGAGGTAAATTACTATGACTTGTCCATTGATGACCTACGTGTTATCATAGATGATCTCACTTTAAATTCTGAAAAATTGTTGATCAAATACAATAAGTGCAAATCTGAAAAAGAAATGCTGAAAGATGAAAATGATTTTTTGAAAGAAAAGGTGAAGGAAACTAAATGTGCTTTGGGTATTATTGAAGAAAATAGATTTCTAAAATCTGAACTTGAAAACTAAAAGGAAAGCACATTGTGGATTCTTCTCAAGAGCTCATTGCTGAAAACAAAAGATTAAATGAAATGATCAAGAATGAATAGTAATTTAGCAAAGTTTGCTCATGTTCAAGAAACTTGGACAAACTACTTGCAAATTAAAGATCGACGTTTGAAAATCTGGTTTAGGATATGTGACAAAAAATGATGCAGTTTTTAATAACTCCACAAAATCCATGGCCTCTTCCTCAAAAACAATATCAATTATCAACAAATCTAGTTTGGGACTTCTTCCCACCAATGAAGAGATATTTGAAAATTCTTGTTTTGGGAAATTGAATCATCTTCAAGAACTGATCCGATACCAAACATGGCGGGTCTGGGCTATATTTCAACCAATGAGGTTACCTTCAAAAATCCATCTTTTCAAAAAAGAATCTCATCTTCAAAAGGCCTAAATACTTTCAAAAATTATGGTTTGAATGCCTTTACAAAAAGGAACATTAACAACAAAAATAACTGTGTTAAAAGAAATGCACATCTTCTAAAAATAAAAAAAACTCAAGTCCTTAATCATTTTTAGCATCGAAATTCAAATCAATTTCAGCAACATGCATCAAGAAATAGTTGCTTTAATTGTAAGAAAACTGGTTACTCTTACTTACAATGCTTCATTGAAAAAAAAGTAGGAAACCAAACTTACAATGTTGTTTGTGACTTTAATGCACTTGGGCAACCAAGGTGGATTAACTTCAAAGGATCCAAATTAATTTGGATACCTAAGGTTGATTGAATCATATACAAATTTGCCTAGCATCAAAGAAAAAGAAAGATATGTGGTACTTGGATAGTGGGTGCTCTAGGCACATGACTGGAAGGTCCACTTTCTTCATCAAATTAAACAACTATGATGGAGGTTTTGTGACCTTGGAGATGATGGAAAAGGTAAAATTGTTACTGTTGAAATAGGTAATGATCACTCTACTTTCATTAGTGATGTCTTTTTGGTTAATGGTTTAAGGCATAATCTTTTGAGTATAAGTCAATTGTGACCTGGGCTATTTGGTGACTTTCAAAGATTGGAGTACTGTGTTGTGAATGGAAAGACCAATGATGTAATGTTTATTGCTAAGTATTGTGATAATGTGTATGGACTTACACTTGATGAACTAAAGGATCAAAATGTAGCTTGTTTTCACTCTAAAGGATTTGAAAATTGGCTATGGCATAAGAGATTGGGCCATGCTAGCATGTTTCAAATAAACAAGCTTGTTAAGAAAGAATTAGCAAGAGGTCTTCCTTTGATAAAATTCGACAAAGACATCACTTGTGATGCTTGTCAAATGGAAAAACAAACAAAGAATTCATTTAAATCAAAGGAAGACATCTCCACTAATAGACCATTGGAATTGATACATATTGATTTATTTGGTCCAACAAGAACTCAGAGCTTAGGTGGTAAACATGTTGGTTTAGTAATAGTGGATGACTACATTAGATTTGGTTGGGTTTTATTTCTTGCACACAAAAATGAAGCCTTTTGGCTTTGAAACTTTTAGCAAGAAAGTTCAAAATGAAAAGGATTTAAAGATCTCCTCAATAAGAAGTGATCATGGAATTGAATTTTAAAATCAATTATTTGAATCTTTTGTGAGGAATTTAGGATATCACACAAATTCTTTTATCCAAGGACACCACAAAAAACTAGTGTTGTGGAAAGAAGAAATAGAAGTATTGAAGAAATGACAAGAGCCATGCTTTGTGAAAGTAATGTTCCAAAATTCCTTTGGACTAAAGCAGTTAACACAACTTGCCACATTTTGAATACAACCATCATAAGGAAATTTTTGAAGAAAACACATTATGAACTTTGGAAAGGTCACCCACCAAACTTAAATTACTTGCATATCTTTGGATGCAAATGTTTTGTTCAAAATAACAAAGATAATTTGGAAAATTTTGATCCAAAGGCATATGAGTGTTAATCATCAAGATGCTAGAATAATTGAGGAGTCCATACATGTTACATTTTGTGACACTAAATTGGTTCGAAGAATTTTGGAAGATTGTGATGCAGGTAACCAGGGTCAAAAGGATGATGAAAAAGGCCAAAATCATGAGAGTAAAAATTCTGAACAAAATGAATCTGAAACTGCAGTTGCAGAAAATCCTGTAGGAGACAATTTTGTTTTGTCCATGAATCTGGTGATCATCCTGAAACCAAAAGTTCATTGAATCCCTCAGTAATCGATTCTGTTACTAAGTCCACAAGACCTCGTAAGTGGAGATTCCTCAAGAACTATCCTTACGAATTCGTCATTGGGGATGTTTCACAAGGTGTCAAAACTCATTCCTCCACTAGAAAGAAAATGAAGAAACAAACATTGCTTTTCTCTCTCAAATGGAGCCTCAAAACATCAAGGAAGCTCTTGATGACCATCCTGGGTAAAAGCAATGGAGGAAGAGCTTCATGAGTTTGAAAAGAACAAAGTTTGGATATTAGTTCCAAAGCCATGTGACAAGAAGTGACAGGCACCAAGTGGATATTTCGGAACAAGTTGGGTGAGGATGGAAGCATTGCTAGAAATAAAGCAAGATTGGTGGCACAAGGATACAGCCAGAAGAGGGAATAGATTTTGATGAATCCTTTGCTTATGTCGCCCAAATGGAAGCCATAAGACTTCTTCTTGTTTATGCTGCTTATTTGGTTTCAAATTTTATAAAATGGATGTGAATGTTATTCTTAAATGCTGTGATAGATAGAGAAGTGTATGTGGCATAGCCACCTGGTTTTGAAAATAAGGAATTTCCTAACCATGTTTTCGAACTTTCTAAAGCTCTCTATGGATTAAGACAAGCTCCTAGGGCGTTGGTATGAGAGACTTAGTTTTTTTCTTTTGAAAAATGGCTTTCAAAGAGGCACCACAGACACTACTCTATTTATAAGAATTCAAATGATTCTTTCATTCTAGTCCAAATTTGTGTTGGTGACATTATTTTTGGATCAGTAAATGAATCCTTTGTACTGAATTTGGAAAACTCATGACAAGTAAATTTGACATGGTATGATGGGTGAACTTAATTTTTTCCTTGGGCTTCAAATTAAGCAACGGAAAATGGTATTTTCATTAATCAAGAAAAGTATGCCAAGAACTATTATGAAATTTGGTATGGAAAATGCTAAACCCATGGAACTCCCATGCACCCTAATTCAAAATTAGAAAAGGGTGAAGCTGAGAAATGTAGATGAGACTAAGTATAGTGGAATGATTGGCTCTCTTTGTACTTAACTTCCTCTAGATCTGATATTGTGCAAAGTGTTGGAATGTGTTTTGATCCAATCTAAACCTAAAGAGTCACACTTTCAGCAGTTAAGATCATTAATATGTTCATTGCCATCCAATTTTAGCTTTGTACCCTAAGATTGATATTTTTGCAGTTGGTTACTATCATTTATCGAGATAAAGTGGATAGAAGAGTACATCAGCATATGCTCTCAATCCTAACGTTGGTCAAGCAAAAGCAGTCCACAGTAGCCTATCCACTGCAGAGGTTATTATAGCTACTTCCTCTTGTTTTCTCAGCTATTGGTTGAAAACCAACTTGCTGATTAAAATTAAATGCTGAAAATATTCCTTTTGTATAATATGAGTGCCATTAAATTTCTAAAAATCCAGTCTTGCACTCTAGAACTAAACTTATGAAGTGATATTTCACTCAATAAGGGAACATGTTCAGAAGGGAATATTAGCATTCAATTCTTAAATCAGAGGACCAATTAGCAATATTTTCACCAAACCTCTAGCTGAAGACAGATTTTGCATGCTTAGACTAATCTAGAATTATTAGTCATGATCATTTTTGCGCATTGCTGATGGGTTTGTTGAAGTTTTGTCTCACATGAAGGTATGAGACAATTTTGGGCAATGAAGAATTGTCTCTTTGAACTTCGTTTCTGGGCCTCTAA